>NC_045797.1:62074677-62699677 GCF_009873245.2 Balaenoptera musculus
TTCTCTGACTCAGTACCTTTACCTGTGGAGTATTAATGGTGACCATTTTACTAGGCTGGTTAAGAATTTGGAACGACCCATGTAAATCCTTAGCACGGTACTTGGAGCACAATAAGCACTGATTAAATGAGATGAGTATTATGGAAATTTAAAAGTTCATAGTTTGCAGGTAGATATGCTGTTGTAGATATATCTTCATGGAAAGATAAAATTTTATCTGTCTCCTATAGATAGAATTTTAATGTAGGGGGTTAAGAATGCACAAGGAAGGAGATATTCAATCTTCTAGTTATGATTTTCAACTATGGGAAGCTATATTTCTTATACATACAAATAGTACTTGAGAGTCAAGGACTTTATATGTTATAACAGAACATCCATGCAATTTAGATCTAATTGTCAATTTAAACCAATCGTCCACCTGCAAATTCAATAATATAGCATAAACTACATATGTTGTTCAGATACATTACTAATTTTATTGTTTCAAATTACCTTTAAAACAAAATCCTTTTCAAAATAAACAAACTGCCTGTTATAGTTTATTTATTCAGTTTAGAATTAAAATTACATATTTTGGCCTTTTTACTGTTGGAAGCACAGTGAGGCTTTATAAAAATATTGAAATTCAATCAAGGGTATTCACAGTGAATGGACAAATACAAATCATGAATCTTAGAATTTGTTGCAATTTGCCAATTTAAGGATTCTTCTTGGCAAAATATAATCTTCTATGTATTATGCATTGTTTGATTGAAGAAATTGTAACTGAGTAAAATCATTTAATCAGACTTACCTTGATTATGAAAGCCAGCATTCCTTCTCAGTATGCACTGGCAAGAGCAGTCAGCTCTCTCACACCATGGACCAAGACAGGGGAAGTGTCTAATTTCAGCTGATGAGACAGGGACTGATCCTTGCCACTTAATTATTTCATTACAATTTTGCTAAATTTTTTGTTAGAAGTTCTGTGGTTAATTCTCACTGTAGAATCGTCCAAATTATATGAGAAAACAATGAGAGTGCTACCCAGGGAGAAATGTGAGCATTGTTATTTACTGTTCAAACCTTTCCTTCCTTTCCCAAAGCCCTGCCCAGCTGAAATGAAAGTGACTTCAGAGGACAGTAGGAAGTTGCAAGGAGACCAGACACAGGGTAGAAAAGTGGACTTACACTTCCTCACTGTATAACCTTGTGCCTCCAGGCCTTGTGCATTTCCATCTGGCTCAGGTTATGATTTTAGTCAATATACTGGTTTTCTTTTTCTTTCCTTTTTCTCCTTTGAGAGCCTGAAAGAGGGACTATTAAGGACTTCCATCTGCCTTCCACCTGGTTAGCCAAGAGAGTGGAATTTTTGCTATAGGCAAGAGAGACGAGCAGTTTGAACTGCTGAAATCTTTTAGGTTTTGGGACTTGATGAAGGCCGTAAGGCAGGAATTTCCACAGTGTGTTTTGTGGGCTACTGGTAGACTTTCAATATTTTATATTTATATCTATAATATTTTATGTATTATAAAATATAAAAAATATATTTTACATATAATGAAATATAAAATAAAAATAGGTATATAATAAATAATAATAAGATGAATAATAAACATATTTTTATAAGAGATCTATAAGCACTTTGTTGTTTTGGAGGAAGAAATGATGAAGTAATTTGTTCACAACTATTTCACAAATTTTATTATATGTAAGAGTCAGATTTTCACCAAAATACCATCATAAGCTTAAAAACAGCACTTGTTTTTATCAAGGACCACTTGGGCAGTTTCTTTTACATAACTTTCAGTTTACAGGTTGCTCCTTATCTCAGCCAAAGTATTTTCCCATCTTTTAAGTACTATTGTTTTTGTTTCCTAAATTGGCGCTTTTGTTGTTTTTCTTATCTTATATCCTGAATTGTAATAAGAGCTCTGGTACTCAAAAATAATACTTCGGAGCACAAAAATAGCAAAAGCATGATAAAAGCTCACAAATTCTATTAATCTGAAAATAGAACATGCATCTCTGTGTGTTCAAAACTGCAAATCTCCAAGTGGCGTGGCTTTATACAGATGTCCAAAACAGAAAGTGAATGAGAAGTACAATACAGATTTCTGAAAATTAGACTTTGGTTGGTAAAGGCAACCATTGTGCCCCTAGTTACCACTGTCTTGTCTGTTAAAAATTTGGCCAAAGCCTTGAAGCCATAGATTATTTTCCTGACATTTTCAAATAAAGCATAGTAACCTTTCTGTTGTGTCAATAGATTTTCCCAAACAAGTGCAGAATAATGCTGTCCAGGATGATTTTGATATATACAGTCACTAAAAGTAGAGAAGATAACAAATCTATGAAGGCATCATTTGAAGTTGTTTTCTTTATGACAAAAATTAGCCAATTCCTTGCACAGTAGTTTATGAAATAACAATAAAGTTGTTGTCCTTGCAGAGAAACAAAATGAACTAGTCATAATTCTTAATCAAATGACATTTTTGACCATCAAATATTAAGTGCTTTAAATGGGAAATGCAAGTACTATCTTGTGTACAGAATTGCAGATATTTAAATTTACATTTTGCTAAAACTGCAGTGTATGAATCTATTCTTGGCACATATATCATGAGTATATATTTATTATTTGAAGCCTTTACGTAGCTGTACACAGTTTTATTGGAATAAAGGCTGATGGAGCAGTGATGCAAAGAAGGGTGCTGCGACATGAATAAAGGCTTGCACCTGAGTGCCTGTGTATGCACTGCTTTAATCACAGAAAACAGTTGGAAGATAACAAAATCTCTCATCTTGGTTCTGTATTAAAGAAAATAGTGCAAATTGTAAGTACAGTCAAATCACAGCCATAGAGCAGTCATCGTTTTCAGTGTACTCTTTGGAGAAATTGGCAGTAAGCAAAAGACTTTGCTTTTCCAAAGCAAAGCAAGCCAATAACAAGCAGGCAAGGCACTCAAATAAACGTTGTAAATAATGGATGGGATAAAATTTTCTTAAAGGCATAAATAGTGCCAGTAAAGAGTATTTATATAATTTCGAATGTATTGCTCCAATGGAATAGTTCAGTAATATAATTGATTTCTTGAAGAGTTTTAACCTATTATTTTGAGAGTAAAATATGATTTCAGTGTGGTAGATACGAATAACTGGGCTTAGTAGGCAGACAAATACTTGATGCAAGTGACTCAATTGCTGAGAAAGGTATTCTTTTCCACAACATGATAGTTGTTTTCATTCAACTGTGAATTACACCTCTGTGTTGAGACAGAAGGTGATGAAATCCTTTCCAGAGCTGAAAGCAGTAAATTCCTAAATGGATTAGGAATCTATTCATACCTATCTCCCAAGTTGAGCCATTTTAACTTGCCATTTTTTGAGTATAATAGGCTTATCAATTTAGTTTATGATGGATCTGTGAAAAGCGTTTTATGTAAGAGTCATTTTTTTATGATTTCATGATTGATCCTAATACAGAGAACTATCTAATAAAGCCATCAAATAGTTACTCCCATTCCAGACCACACATAAATTATTCTACAGTATAATGCAGCAAAAATAAAGAATTATAAAAGAAACTAACAGGATCATGGTCAAGGTACTCATCATGAAATCAGGTAAAGGGAATTTATAGAAATAGAAATTGTATTTACAGTTTGCACCATTTTCTGTAAATTATATCATCTCAGGAATCTCTTCCATCCACAGAAATCTTGCTCTTCTGAATTCCTATAACATTTCTCATTTATATTATTGTCTTCTTATTTTCTGTGCCTGTCTTAGCTTTTCTTCTTTATTTGATTTATATGCATGTCATATGTGACTCTTAGTATTTATAGTAAGGCAAACTACTAGAGCAAACTACAGCCCATGAGCCCAATCTGGCCTACTGCCTATTTTTCAAAATAATGTTTTATTGTTACAAAACCACACCAACTCTTTACATATTGTCTATGCTTGTTTCAGGCCAATAATAACAGAATTGAATAGTTGTGACAGAAACCATATAGCCCAAGAAAACAAAAATATTTCTTTTTATTCTGGCCCTTTACAAACCCTTGTACTAAAGTATAAGTTGTTCAGAGATTTAGTAAGTTTTTCAAATACTTGATGAATGAGTTGTCTCAGGTTTAACACCATCTGATATTTTTATAATGAATTCAACCATCTATAATTACCCTGATGGACACTTTGACCAAGAACATCACTCATAGTCAAACTATATCTTCAGTCAAGTTAAAACCTAGTTGGAAAATTATGAGCAGGTATGAATGAATCAGAGGTGTTACCCTATTTACTGCTGGTTTGGTAAAGTAAGCCTGGTAAGTTCTCATGGGACTGAAACAACACATTTTGACAATTTCCAATTAGCAACCCCAAACTGATTCTCCAAAATAAGACTGCAGCTCCTCAGAAGACCCATGTTCTCTCCAGGCAGAGCTGAGTTACCATAAATCATAGTGACACGGTGCACTCACCCATAAGACCTAATATAAAGATAGTCTCCTAAAGCACATTCGAATTCAGCCTTATCATAAATAGCACCTTGGGGCACACTGAAAATTCTATGGCCACTCAGATCTTTTTACCAGTTATAAGCGAATGATTTTTAATTGCAAAAGTTTTCTGTTAAGAGGGCAAAGTAAAACCAGCATGTTTTAGTACATTTTAAGATTGTCAGCTTTGAGGATGAGGCAGACAGAGTTCAGTATCATTACATTTTCAGTCACATCCAGAACCTCCAATCTGTGAGATTAAAGTCAGCCTATTTTTAAATTCTTGCAGCACATTCCCATCCTAGTTTACTCGCAAGTAGGTGGATTTATGTCTTCATTTGATTATCAGAATAACGTGATTATTTCAGTCATGTGGCCATGAAATGTTTTCTTAGCTTTGCACATATCAAAAATATGTGTCTGATACCTGAAGAATTTCAGGAGCAGAGAGACCATTAGATGGTTAAGTATTTAAAAAATTTGATTGCTAATATACATTTAAAGTCATAGTTTTAGAGATAGGCAAGATATTAAGGAGCATCTGACCAAATGTACTCATTTTACAGATGGAGAAAGAGAAAAGTAAAGTGATTTGTTGAAAGTCCAATAGCTAGTCGATAGGCAGACTAGGATGAGACACCTTTGCCCCAGTTCCTCATCAGACAACTACACACTGCTGTCTTTATATGGTGTTAATCCCCAAGGAAGATTTCAACCATTTTACACATCTTTGAGAAAAACTGGATGAGATTTCACTGAATCTGACTGGAAGAGAAAGGCACCATTATTCACACAAGGCAGCTAACAAAACTGAAGATTAGAAGTGAGAAGTGATTTGCCCAGAGTCAATGTCGCAGGTAAGGGCTTGAGCATCCCCTCCACTCATCACCAGACTCCCACTGAGATTGCTAGTTCCTGCGTGAAAGTTTTTATCAACAGTTTTCTTTTCGCACACAATCAGATGATGTATTTTGTAACTAGATGGGCACAGGGTAGGATTAATTGCAGTATGCACTTAATGGATTCATTGAATCCATGCAATCATGGATTCATTGTTAATAAAAAAGTTCAACTATCCGGAGGTGATCTGATGTAAGATCTCCCAATAGTGGTGTACCATCACAGATGGTAAAAAATGAAATCAGGAAATACTGAAGTGAGGTCCATACAGAAAAGATAACAAGAGGAAAATCCACCCTCTTCTGAAAAGATTGAAAAAAACAAAAACAAAACTGGGTCATTAGAGTTGTTAATATACCCTGAAGAACAATAAATAACTTTTCCTGTCATCCTTGACATTCTGACATATTCCAGTTGCTAAATTTCTGGGACCAAGGTGACTATGGTGTTGTGAATAAAATAGCCCCATGGTTCCTAGTTCCCCTATAACTCCTTGCAGTAACCCTAATATATATATATCAGGCAATGGGGCAAAAAACTGGGAAGTGTAGAAACAAAAGTCCAATTACTACACTTCAGAAGAACACTCATAAAACTGGAAAGGAACATAGATGCCACCAATGATAATCTGCTTATCTTCATAAGTCAGAAGAAAAGGGAATACTAGAATCTACGTTATCAATAATCTTTCCTCTACTAACCTAACTTTCTAGACTTATCTCAAGTTATAATCCCATGTTTCATTATTCATTTCAAAACAATTACTTGATAACGCATCCATAAATAATAGCTCATGGCACACACACAGCTCTTTTTTTTTTTTTTTAAATTTTTGTTTATTTATTTATTTATGGCTGCATTGGGTCTTTGTTTCTGTGCGAGGGCTTTCTCTAGTTGCGGCAAGTGGGGGCCACTCTTCATCGCGGTGCGCGGGCCTCTCACTATCGTGGCCTCTCTTGTTGTGGAGCACAGGCTCCAGACGCGCAGGCTCAGTAATTGTGGCTCACGGGCCTAGTTGCTCCGCGGCATGTGGGATCTTCCCAGACCAGGGCTCGAACCCGTGTCCCCTGCATTGGCAGGCAGATTCTCAACCACTGCGCCACCAGGGAAGCCCCACACAGCTCTTTCTGCTCTAGCTCTTTCCAATTCTTCTCTCTTCTCATTATCTCTGACAAAACTCCACCCATCTTTTAAGATCTGGCCAGAATGCCTTATTCACCAGCAAATTTTCCGTGATACATGGTTAAACCTCTCTTCCCCCCACACGTGTCTTTCGGTAATCATATATTGTCTTGTATCAGTAACTTCAGCACTTATCTTCTTCTCTCAAGTGATTATCTGCTTTTTAGGGAAGCGACCCTAATTCTACTTGTCTCTCTATTTCACAGGGACTAAAACAAAAGCCCCTATATTGCTGGTGCTTCAAAATTATGATGAGTTGAACAGAGATGACTTGGCTCTCATTCTTTCTGTCCAGTTGTATTGTGTTTGCTCTTATAGTAGTCAGTGGGGTAAAAAAAAATGAACTTTATTCTTAGGATGTCATATTTCAAAATAGTTATTTGCCTTTAATTTAATTCTCTTCAAAATATGCTGTAAGGAAAATGAAAATATTCTCAAAGAAAATGATGTATTAACTAGGAAAAAAAAGTACAATATTTCCTAACCAGATCACAATATAAAAATCTGTAACCACAATGTGTCTTGCCAATGGCACAATAAATCTCTTAATTTTATTGTGTCTCCTATTAATTCATTATCTTTTCAGCCACCATTTACCACAAGCAGATTTCAGAAATTTCCCCATGACTAATTCTCATGCTAAAAAATGAAATATTTAATTACTCATGAAAGGTTAATTGTATAATACTGTGAAAAAAATAATAATTGCTCTGCTTTGTCTGATTTCTTTTAAAGTTAAGTTGTTTTTTTTAAATAATGTATTGCAATTATCTTAGACTTTTTAGATTTTGAGAACTGCAATAGATCTTAGATAACATTTAGCTAATATTACACAGAGTTAGTAACTGAACAATAATAGTCTATGGAAATATCTTTTTATACTTTTTTTTTTTTTTTTGCCTCCCTTGATTACAGTGCTTTCCCTTGTGCACCTGAGGCTCTTGGTTCCTCACCTCCACTTCTCCGGAATAACTTGTAGTTGTTGGCTTGCCTGTCTGTTCCCTTACACTTAACTTTCCTTGAAATCTGGTACCATGTCTCACTACATGAGTATTCATGTCTCACTACATGAGTATACTCCAGTGTCCTACTGGACACTCAATAAATATTTGGTGAAGGAACGAAATAACTTGTTTCAAATACACAAGATATGTATCGGATTAACGTCTCACTATTTCCAATGAATTGCTTAAATCCAAGTTGAAATAAATTATAAATGATATTTTCAAATATTCATTAGTCTTTCATCAAGCAGTAACTTATGTTAATCTTTTTTTGTCTTTTCTATTCTTACTCTAATCCCCTCTTTAGAAAACCACACCCAATTCAGCAACCAAAGCAAAATGATAATAACCAAATAATTCCCAGCACTTTTTTCCCCACTCTTAAAATTCCAACAGAGTAGTTAAGGCAGCATTATTTGACTTCTAGGTCATGAAACACAAGATTATTTCTAGAAATAATGTTATTCTAACCAAATTCAAAATGAAAACATATTTGATGCTTCCATAAATTTCATGGATTTTTTAATATAGTAGAATGTGTTCTCTAAGTAGTTACTGGATGTAAATCATGTATGAAATTAAACACACTTTGAATATTTTCCTTACATTATACTAATAGCTTAAAAATAAGCAATTATTTCTAAAAATTTCTGTTTTGTGCTTTCATGTTTGCTGAAATGTGGTTTATCAATTTTAGGAAATGACTGGAAGTTATGACAACAGTTCAGTTGTTTTTGTTTTTGTTTTTTTGACTAAAGGAGAAAACTCCTTGGAAAACTCCAAGGAGAGCTGGCCTTTGGATTTGTGCAGAATGGGCACAATGTCTGTCCATAACCTTGGCTTCCCCACTTTCTTTTATCATAGACTCAGCATCTATTGAGGAATATTACTGAATACTCTCTGCAACTGAGGTCTACATACTCCATGTGTAAACCTTCCTAGGATGCTTATTAGAGATAGAATTGGGAGATGGGATTGCCTGACAAGTGAATGCACAGCTATGACGAAGAAGGAGAAATATCACATTTTCCTACTAAGTACAAAAAATGAGTAGATCATTAGATTCTTTCTACCTTCCTTTGGTTTGAGGGTTATAAATTTCATCTCTTCTATATTTCATCGAAGGAGGAAGTAATCTCCATTAAGGCAGGGATATTTTTTGTGTGTTCTATTACTACTCTATACCCAGGATCTGAAACTGCTAGGTGGCGTTTCAGGGGGCTCCAAAGAGCTCTGGTTCTTTATGTCTCAATGCAGAAAGAATTCAGCGAGAGACAAAGTGATAGATAAGAAGTGATTTGTTAGAACAGGATTCTTCCAAGGCTTGCAAGCAGGCAAGCAAGAGGGTGCCACGCCCCCAGAACTTAGTGGGCTACAGTTTTATAATCAGAGGAAAAGACCACCTTCTTCCTCATTCTTGAGTAGACATCACACTTCCATCATCAGCTCCTCCTCCATGTCAGGCGGGGGAGTTGTCCCTACATGGTCAAGCCAGGACTGTCATGGCGCAATGGAAATGAACAAAAAGGTGGTAACATATGCAAAAAATGACAAATCATTTCAGGTTTCAATATAGTGTCACCCTTTCCTTATATTTTTGTTTTTCATGTACCCAGAGGAGCATATCCTAGGAATCATTAACTTACTGGGCTCACTGGGCAGGATGTGGGTCTCATGCCACTATTGTTTCATTGTATTGGGGCATGTCTCATGCTTCTGTTGCATGGTTTTGTTTCTAACCAAGCCAGCTTGGTTTTGTGGTTTAGCAAACCTGCTTTCTTCACTGATCATTAACTTACAGGGGTCTCCCATATTTTGTCTTTACTTACAATCACCTAGTGGGATTAACTATATGGTCACCTACTTTGTCCCTATCAGATCTAGGAAATGCCTATTAATGTAGGTGAAATAATATGAATTTAATGAAAAAATAAGTGATTTTGTTATATTCTTTGAATTAAAAAGATCACACCTTGTATCATTTCTTCTACAGTTCATATTCGTGGCTCTATCTTGATTAAACTCTTAAATGAAGGTAATTTACAAAGACAGACATTTTATTCTTGAGATCATTTATTTTCATGACTTAATCTCTTCTGCAAATCGGTTCCACCTCTCTGTCTTCTCCGCATCCCTCTCCTATGAACATCAGGTCTGATCTACTTTTCCTTTTGAATCTAATTTTAGATTCCTTAATTTCAACAAGGCCCAGTTGGAATCCAGTCATTTTGTCCCCGAAGTTGATCTTCCTCTGGGTTCCCAGTTCGACCAATGGCTTACCAGATACATATGCTAGTACATTTAAAAATACTTTTAACACTTCCTTTTTGTCTTGTTCTACATTCAGTAATTCATCACATCCTACTCTATTGAGTTTAGTATCTCTCTTCTCTGCCCCATTATATTCACCATAGCTGCCCCAGGCCCTAATCATCTTTATTCTGCTCTATTGCAATTGTCTCTGCAGTTAGTTACTGACAGTCCAGCTCTCCTTTTCTTCCTAAAAATATATATAAGGTAGATAACAACACTCATTTTGTTAAGATTCTTCAACATCTACTTATTGCCTGTAGAATAAAATCTAAACTATTTTGACTGGTCTTAAATGCCCTCTAACATTTAGCTAATTTTCCAGCCTCATCTCATTTTATACATACTAAAAAAGCCAGAGGATTTTCCTTCAGTCTTCTCAATGGCTATATGTTTCAATACTTCCAGATTCCACTAATGGTTCAAGTCAAATGCCATTCTTGGATCAAGTCAACTTTAACTCCCTCTACATCATTTTGCTAATCCTTCATGATAGCACAAATTTCTTTCCATCTGACACAGTTATTTATTATATATGACTATCTCTGTATTGCCTGGGAAGCATCTGCAAAAGACAAGGATTATGTCTGATTTAGCTTTGCACCTTTCACAAAGAGTATAGTGTTTTACACATAGTGTTCTTTGAAGAATTTATTTGGGTGTGACATTTCTTCCCCATGGGGACTAGCATGGTACATTTTCAATCCACTGATTAGCTAATTGAAGCTCTGCAAATGCTGTGCATGGCCCAATTTGCCTTGTATAGCTGAACTCTGTCTTGGATATCAGTGCAGGTCTGCTGCTTTCTGCATTAGATAATCTGTTAAAACAAATAGCATAATAGCAATTAAGCCCACTATAATTTCCTCATCAAGAAACAGTATCTAGAAACAAATTTTATTTATTAATTAAAATAAGCATTCTGAGGTGTAACCACAATCTTAGCATGGAGTGACAGCTTCTAAATAATTGCAAGTGTCCTATGGGAATTTCTGTTATTACAAATGTTTTAAGCATATGAACCTAATTACCCACTGGGGGTTACTAATGCCTAAATAGTGCCTCAACCAGTCCGTGCTACAAGAGCATTTTATGTTTGATTATTTTATTTTATTTTTAGATTTTGTTGTATTTCAATTTATAACGTATTTGTGTAATTATATGACAGTTCCAATGCAAAATTAACCCAGGGAAAGCAACTTGTGGCACTCAGAATCTTGATATTTTTAGAGTGCTGAATGAATCAAATGTAAAGAAAAAAAACTATTTAATTTGTGAAATGCAAATAAGATATATTAGTCCGAGGCTTAAAGTGTATCAAAGCAGAGGCTTCATTTAAGGATCATCTGTGGAGGCTTCAAATAGTTTAATTGGCTATAATTCAACTACAGTAACACAAAAAGAAAAACAAAATAAGTCTCTAACCTGAGGTGACTGAATAGAGAAGAGTTTCTGAGGGAGACCCTCAGAAAGTGAACCAAGGAAGAAACCATCTGATAATTGAACACCTTGTCCAAGAATCTAAAAAAAAAAAAAAAAAAATTATAGGAGTATAGAATAAACCTTGAGTTCATATTAAAGATCCCAATATTGAAAGTTCAATAAATGTTCCCCTACCTACGGGAGTCCATAAACCCCATAGAAGATACCCAATGAATAACATATATTTATCAAAAGCCCTGACAGAATGTTTTGATGGTTGGGAGATCAGCAGAAACATTTTGACACAAAAATTCTCTTTGTAGAAATTTCCCCCTGCCCCAGACAGATTTGTTGCCCGTTCTCCCCTGGTACCTGATACTTAGTGCTATGGTAAAGTTTCTCCCATTATCATATAAATACTTTTTACCTGTATGATTTCACCACTAAACTTCAAACTGTTTGGTTCAACTGGTGTTTGACATGAGATAACTGGATGAATAGAGAGAGGGTAAATTACTTAATGGGGTAGAAGGGAAATAGTTTGCAATATACCCTCCATTTTCATTCTGTCCTGTGTATGTGCCTGGTGTATGTGTCTGTGTGTGTGTGTGTGTGTGTATGTGTGTTTATGGAAATGAGTCAAATAAGCCAGCATTTGCTAAATAGCAATTATACAATAATCACCAGAGATACAAATATGGCTAAAAGATGAAGTTTATGTTGTAGAGAAAATAGGGTGTTTTATGGAATTGAAAGCAAACTTTCATACTCTACTAAAATCTAGAGAATTGTTTTTATATGAGGTTAATAAATCCTCATTTACCTTCATTATTACAAAATTTACCTTGGAGAAAGCCTACCCTAACATTGAAATCTGGCTTTAGGTACAGAAAAGTATTAAGTTAAGATACCTACCAGGTCTTTACAAAGTAAAACATTAATAGATTTGTAATGAGCATTGATCTTGTGTTGAGAGCAAAGAAGAATAAGTATTCTGCCACTAGTTATATTGAAGCAATATTCCGAATTTGCATAGTGTGATAAAGGGAAGATACTGTATTTAGGAAAATATTTTCTTCTTTTTACTCTCTCTGAATAATAAAGTGGTCAGTCTTTGAGATGTGTGTATGTGTGTGCCCACGTACTTGTTTGAAACAACACTGATGTTCCCAATTGGATGACCAAGGAGAATATGTAACGCCCCTCGCAGTGAGGAAATACCTAAATTGACAATTCCTATATTGGACTATTCTTCCCACTTCCTCAGATAATAATCTAGACTGAACAGTTCAGGTTTGCAAAATATGACACTGAAGATTATTGCTTTTCAAGTGCCTTAACAAAAGGAAATGGCTGGATCATTTGCATAACCAGCACTTAATGTGGGAGGTGGGATTTTCTAAAAGATGCTGATACTTGTCTGGTAGAGCAAGGTCCCCAGCCCCTGGGCTGAGAACTGGTACCAGTCAGCGGCCTGTTAGGAACCGGGCCGCACAGCAGGTGAGCGGCGGGAGAGCTCGCGAAGCTTCATCTGCCGCTCCCCATCCCTCGCGTTACTGCCTGAACCATCCCCCCCCCCCCCCATCGCTCGCCTTAACCGACTGAACCCTGAGCCATCCTCCTCCCCCCACCCCTCGTCCGTGGAAAAATTGTCTTCCACGAAACTGGTCCCTGGGGCCAAAAGTTTGGGGACCGCTGTGGTAGAGGTTTGAAAGGGGCACTCGCTCAAAGGAATAAAAACTCTGAGGGCACTAAGTATGTCCTGAGGTGTGCGTAAACAGATTCCCTGCACAAAGTCCATTTGTGTCTGTATGCTTTTATCTAGTCTATGGAAACTGTCCTGTGAATCATACAGTTCTTTATTTTGTCCATGTTGCATGGGTTCCCTTAATGTACTCCCGACTCTTGATACTAGTGTGTAAGGATCAAGAGCCAGTACAGGGACTGAAGCCCAGTAGTTGCAATAAGTGTAATCATCAAAGTGGAAAGTGGCCCAGAGCTGAACTGTGAACAGTGGGGAAGCACAAAAACTGGGTAATGGCTCAGTAACGGATGTGAGAAGCTGTTCTGCTTTCCTAGATGCTCGGGTAAGAGACTATCCTGGCCAGACTGAAGGTACTGGCGGTGGGAAAGGAAGCGTGCTGGTGCTTGAGTTGCATACACATATAACTGAAAACTCTACAAGGCAGTAATCCTAGATGCCAAAGATGACCAGAGCAGAAGTGGTCTGGTTGGGGAAAATTTCATGGTGGCTCTGTGATTATATGCATACACAATTTTTTAAAAACATCTTTATTGAATTATAATTGCTTTACAATGGTGTGTTAGTTTTTGCCGTATAAGAAAGTGAATCAGCTATACATATAAATATATCCCCATATCCCCTCCCTCTTGCGCCTCCCTCCCACCCTCCTGTGTAAATAAATTTAACTATAAGAACTGCAATGAGATGATCACCTTTTGTACAAGGCTTCTTATTAATCTAGGCCTCCTGTGTTTTCCTGTAAAGCCAGCAAGAATTTATGGATGTATCTCTTATATTGACTCCATATGAGAGCAGAACACCAAAATAAATGAGAAAAAATTAGGTAATATTTCCAGCTGTTTTATCTATTATACACTATATGCTCAGATGTTAGTTCTATCAGGGGAATATACTACAAATAAAAATAATAATAGCAGAGTACACATTTTTCCTATTCAGTAGCCATTGCCAATTCCTTATCAAATAGTAAATCAAAACAGAAATGGAATCTACCCTGGGTACAAGATTTTCTAATACTGCTCAGTTTTCCCTCTTTTAAAAATTTAGACCAGAATTGTCATAATGTACATTATTTTTCAAATGATACAATCTATTCATAATGATTCTACTACCCACTTTTGAAATCTATCTCTATAAACTTTATATTGGAATATAAATTGGCCTTTCAAGTGATACTATTTGCTTTGCAGTATTTTTGCCTGAAGCCTTCTCTAAATCTAAAGTCTCTATAAAGATTTGAGAGGGTTGCATTTGAAAATTCCATCTGCTTTAATATGATATTTAGCTTTTCTTCCTTAATGAAAACATTTTCCATTTCTATGCAAGTCTGCAGTTTTTAAATTATCATAATTGTACACGTTAAGGTGCATTGTGATGAAAAGCCATTTTATTAAACAATATTTTTTTCCCTCAGTGCTAAGAAAGATGTATATATTTCAAATCTGAAAGTTTATAATATTCCTGCTCATAAGAGAATCGAAGCCAGCAAAGATTAAAAGGAGGCAATCTAATTTAATGGTTTGCAATTAGAGTTGATGAAGAAATGTGTTAATCAGGAAAAAGTAACTCGGATAACTTCCTTTGGAAAAAAATGAAATCAAAGAAAGTAAAATGAGAATTCTTGCCTTCAACTTTTTATTTTTCCCATACTGACAAAGTGGCCATAAACCAGACATAGATTAAGGAGTCCCATTCTAAAGATGCACCTGAATCGTTTGAAAGTATGTCTTTATAAAAGGAGCAAAACTGTTGAGGCTGTTGTGAATATTAACACTAAATGTGATACCATAGCTTATAAAATAGAAATAAAATGAATCCTTAAATCAAATTTATCAATGTAAACTGAAGAGCATATTCTGTCTCAGTAAGTCTCAACAGTGTGTTGTCTTGGATTATAAAAGGTCATAATAGGATTTTTTTCACACTGTAAAATGATGCACTCTTCAAAATATGAATTACTATTGCAAAAGACATAATCCAACTTTCATTCATGAGCTATGACTGTCAATTTTATTATGATGACAAAATGATGATATTTTATATTTTTTAAATGAAATTGTATATAGGTTGAACATGGAAAGTTAGAGAATTTTTGACCTTGCATTGTGTTGGTAGATTGTCTTAAAGTGATAAATGAAACTCATTCACAAACAATGTAATAAGGTATCTGGAAAACATAGTAGCTCAAGTTCTCCAAAAGGTAAGAAATGCTTTTCTCATTGAATCAAAAATTGTATGAAATGGAGATAGAAATGATTTAGGGCTAACAAGGAATGTAACAAGCCACTGAGCAGGACCAATGTAGAATATCTTATAGGTTGTCAAAATGACAATGGACACATGATAAAGGGAATAATAAAGAATTTCAGGTATCTAAGAAAATAAGTTGGGAGAAATCGTTGTATGCTTCATATTGGATTCAAGAACTGATTTTGATACAGCCTGAAAAAAATCAAGCATAGTATTGTTTTTAGTCTACTAACTTGAGTGAAATCATTAAAATAAAAGTAAAGGTGACTTTCAACACTCATTCTTGCTACAAAAGTTTATTTGACCTATTATTCTAGTATCGAGTCAGAAAGGACTGTTCTCACATTGCCAGCACCTGGGTTTAAATAGAAAATTGTCTCCATCTCAAGACACTACCAATGGTCTATTTTGAGGACATGAACCATACTTCTCAGGACACATCTGTGATCCCAGAATACTTACTAAGAGCTCCCCCTTCACTTTCAAGCATGTTCCTATTTGAAAGATAAGATCACTATATATTTAGGAACACTGAGGCTGGCATTTCCAAATACTAACCACACTCACCTTTTTTCTAGTTTGTCTACATTCTGTTTCTTGCTCTGTGTGTACTTAAGTCATATTGCCCACAAGAGATGCATAATAAACATTTGTTTAAAAAATGTTCATTAAGTTAAAAATGTTTAAGTTCCTCTAATGTGGAGAGACTTCAGATCTTTTCAACAAAAATTTGTTTTGTTATATCAAGTGATATATCTTTGTTGTTGTTAATGATGTTTATTTGTTTTTGGTCATCACAGATTCAGGACTAATTTCCCACCATATATTAAGAGCAAATATAAATCATAATGACAATCACATATTATTCAGCTTACTATATAAGAAACATCATGTATATGAATATATGTATATATATGTAAATATTATTTATCTAACTCATGCATTGTTAATAATTTGAATGAGTTATATGAAGCCCACTCTCTCTAGTTGTTCATATAACTCCCTCACCCCTCTATGCATAGTCAATGAAGATATTTATATTATCTATCTGGTTCTTACAAATATTTCTTTGTGACAAATGACAAATGTTTAACATTTAAGTTAGTAAAAACAATTCAGTATAAAAAAAGAAACAAGTCTTTGACTACAGTCTGAATTCTGGATCAGACTTTGCTACTAATTAGCTTGTTGACCATGGGTATCTTAGTTCAGGCTGATATGACAGAATACTGTCAGCTGGGTGGCTGAAACAACAGACGTTTATTTTTCACAGTTCTGGAGGCTGGAAGTCCAAGATTAAGGGGCTGGCCAGTTAGGTTCCTGGTGAGAACCCTCTTCCTGATTTGCAGAGGGCTTCCTTCTCCCTGTGTTCTCACATGGTAGAAGGGGTTATGTATCTCTCTGGAGCCTCTTTTATATCCCATTCATGAGGGTTCCTCCCTCATAACTTAAGCACTTCCCAATAGACCCCACTTAGTAATACCTTTGGGGGTTACAATTTCAACATATGAATTTGGGGGAGACACAAACATTCAGACCACAGCAAGCACTAATTCCATTCATGAGGGCTCCACCCTAATGACCTAATTACCTTTCAAAGGCCCCACCTTCAAATACCATCACTTTGGGAATTAAGGCTTCAATATATAAATTTAGGGGGGGACACAAACATTTGGTCCATAGCAACGGGAATAGTATTTCTTGTGTGACTGTCTCAATTTCTTCTTCTGAATAATAACAACACCTACATTTTCCACTATATCCAGATTATTGGAAATGTGATGATAAAGCCCTACACAAATCATAGGTACCATTCTATTCTCATACAACTCTAGGAAGATTTCTATATAACAAAATGCAAGCGTAAGGAAGTTTCCATCTTTCTGAACAAATAATCAGTCTGATATTTGGTGAGCAAGGCAAAGATATGTAAAAAATAGAAAATGAATCCACTACTTTTTTTTTTTCCCTCTAAGGGTACTCATTTTGTTGATGCTAGGGTTTTGTCCACTCACTCCACTTTATAGCAAGACTATTTTCACATCAAATGAATTAAAGATGAGCTGGTAGCATGTGTCCTGCATCTGCCTCCTTGAGGAGGTAAAATACGCTACATGAGTCTTTACAAGGACGTGTGTCAGTGCCCCTTGTAATGAGAGGGGCCATCCCCTCCACCTCTTCTATGCTTTCCCTCCAGCTGAGTGCTGATGCAGCATCAGGCATCTGACCCTTGTGCCCTGCTTTCCATGTCCAGGGGCTTGAATGCAGCTCTTTAGCCAGCATATTCTCTCATTTATTCTTTGTTCCTTTCTGCCCACATAGATGTAGGTGGACAAAGCTTGTACAAGCAGCAGTTGGGATGAAAAGGGTAAAAGACACTCAAAGATTTTAAAGAACACCTCGATTGGCCTTTTCTCCCTTTTGTTACATCTTACCCAGTAGCTGAACTGACATTCACTTTCTACCCCCGAGCCTACAAAAATCCCACCACTCTCCATGGGCCATCTGAAAAATTAGTCCAGGATAGGGCCTCCCTCCAGCTAGACTGTTCACATCATGAGCATTAATGCAGCTCCCTGCTTTCCATCTCTATGAATAAAACTGGTCAACCCTTTTGTTAGTTAAGCTATCCTGGTTGGCTAAATGCCACAGAAATGTTTCCCAAAGATGTTCAGAGGGGAATTGAAAGGGCTCAGGGTAGGAAAAGGCAAATAAAATCAGTGAAGAGTGACAGACAAGTAATCCTGAGTCTGATTGCTTGCCCATATTTAAGTGTTGAAATACAAAATTCTCAATTCTACCACAATGCAGCTCCCTCCCTGAGACCCATAAATTCAGAGGCAGTTGATGAAACTGAATCAAAGTCATGGTGTGGCTGAAAATAAAAAGACCAAGATAGTTTTTAGTTGTTCAAAATTTGAAGTCTCATGTTTCCCTTATATTGAGATACAAATTTAATTATCATTTAAAAAATGAAAATTTTAGTTTAATGTTACCTAGGTTAATGCTGGATAATAAAAATAAGCAATAAATAGTTAATTAAACAAGATATTTTAGAACCCATCACATATTTTGATTATATTTTCTCAGAGTTAGTAGGGACCTCAACATTTATTTAGTTTAACCTGCCATCCAATTCTACTACTTTTGCAAAAATTTCTTAGTCAAACTTGCATTGAAAATTTCAGTCTAAGGATTCATGATGTCTTTTGGATGTTCTTTTAATATTTGAGAAATTTTGACCTGAAAGCTTTTAAGTGTCATCATCTCTTCAAGATTAGACAGATCACTTCTAAACTATATATATTTTTTTCTTTTTTGATTATAGAACACAATTAAATGACAAATGAGTCAAGAAAATAATATGGCAAACATCCCTGTATCCATCACTCAGAATTAGCCAGTGTTAAAGTCTGTATTCACTTCAAATTAATTTTAACATAAATGAGACAATAGAAAAAGTGAAATTTTCCTTATAGTCCTCCCCAACCCATTCCCTTCACTTATTTCCCAGAGGAGAAGATTACTATAAATTGGATGTGTATTATTTTGGTCCATGTTTGTATACTTTAACACATACATATAAATCCATAACATATAGTTTTACTTTGTTTTTTAATGTGAATCCTCTCACACCATAAGTATATTTTTGCAAATCTAGTTTGTTTTTTGGTATTCATCAATGTTGACCCATATTGATCTAGTTCATTTATTCATTTTAACTCTTATGTAGTAGTGCACTGTGTGTTTATAGCATGTCTTTTCTATCCATTTCATAATCAGTGTGCATTTAGGTAGCTACAATTATGTTTCAAATTAACAATTGTGCTATGGATATCAGATTTCAAGTCTTTTAGACATGAAATTGCTGGACTGGTGGAAGTATTCTCAGTTTATTTGAAATTGTGAAAGTCCCTATAAAATATATGTGGTAAACTATATTTCCCTCAACAGCATATGAGTTCCTCTTATCTCACACTGTCAACAATAATTGGGAATTTGCAAATTTTTCATCCTTATACATGTGGTAAAACATCACCCTATTGCTTGCCTGATTAATAACGAACTTGGCATCTTTTTATTGTTTATTTTCTTTTTTAAAATTATTTTCTACTTTAAAATTTTTTATTTAATTAATTAATTAAACATTTTAACATCTTTATTGGAGTATAATTGCTTTACAATGTGGTGTTAGTTTCTGTTGTATAACAGAGTGAAACAGCTATACATATACATATATCCCCATATCCCCTCCCTCTTGCGTCTCCCTCCCACCCTCTGTACCCCACCCCTCTAGGTGGTCACACAGCACCGAGCTGATCTCCCTGTGCTATACGGCTGCTTCTCACTAGCAATCTATTTTATATTTAGTAGTGGATATATGTCAATGCCACTCTCTCACTTCGTCACAGCTTACTCTTCCCCCTCTCCATGTCCTCAAGTCCATTCTCGACGTCTGCATCTTTATTCCTGTCCTGCCGCTAGGTTCGCCAGAACCATTTATTTTATTTTTTTTAGATTCCATATATATGTGTCAGCATACGGTATTTGTTTTGGTCTTTCTGACTTACTTCACTCTGTATGACACTCTAGGTCCATCCACCTCACTACAAATAACTCAATTTCGTTTCTTTTTATGGCTGAGTAATATTCCATTGCATATATGTGCCACATCTTCTTTATCCATTCATCTGTCAATGGACAATTGGTTGCTTCCATGTCCTGGCTATTGTAAATAGTGCTGCAATGAACACTGTGGTACACGACTCTTTTTGATTTATGGTTTTCTCAGGGTATATGCCCAGGAGTGGAATTGCTGGGTCATATGGTAGTTCTATTTTTAGTTTCTTAAGGAATCTCCCTACTGTTTTCCATAGTGGTTGTATCACTTCACATTCCCAACAACAGTGCAAGAGGGTTCCCATTTCTCCACACCCTCTCCAGCATTTATTGTTTGTAGATATTTTGATGATGGCCATTCTGACCGGTGTTAGGTGATACTGCATTGTAGTTTTGATTTGCATTTCTCTCATAATTGTGATGTTGAGCATCCTTTCATGTGTTTGTTGGCAATCTGTATATCTTCTTTGGAGAAATGTCTATTTATGTCTTCTGCCCATTTTTGGATTGGGTTTTTTGTTTTTCCGATATTCAGCTGCATGAGCTGCTTGTATATTTTGGAGATTAATCCTTTGTCAGTTGCTTCATTTGCAAATATTTTCTCCCATTCTGAGGGTTCTCTTTTTTTGTTGTTTATGGTTTCCTTTGCTGTGCAAAAGCTTTTAAGTTTCATTAGGTCCCATTTGTTTATTTTTGTTTTTATTTCCATTTCTCTAGGAGGTGGGTGAAAAAGGATCTTGCTGTGATTTATGTCATAGAGTGTTCTTCCTATGTTTTCCTCTAAGAGTTTATAGTGTCTGGCCTTATATTTAACTCTTGAATCCATTTTGAGTTTATTTTTGTGTATGGTGTTAGGGAGTGTTCTAATTTCATTCTTTTACGTGTAGCTGTCCAGTTTTCCCACCACCACCTACTGAAGAGGATGTCTTTTCTCCATTGTATATTCTTGCCTCCTTTATCAAAAATAGGTGACCATATGTGCGTGGGTTTATCTCTGGGCTTTTTATACTGTTCCATTGATCTATATTTCTGTTTTTGTGCCAATACCATACTGTCTTGACTACTGTAGCTTTGTAGTATAGTCCGAAGTCAGGGACCCTGATTCGTCCAGCTCCATTTTTCTTTCTCAAGATTGCTTTGGCCATTCGGGGTCTTCTGTGTTTCCATACAAATCGTGAAACTTTTTGTTCTAGTTCTGTGAAAAATGCCATTGGTAGTTTGATAGGGATTGCATTGAATCTGTAGATTGCTTTGGGTAGCATAGTCATTTCCACAATGTTGATTTTCCAATCCAAGAACATGGTATATCTCTCCATCTGTTTGTGTCATCTTTAATTTCTTTCATCAGTGTCTTATAGTTTTCTGCATACAGGTCTTTTTTCTCCTTAGGTAGGTTTATTCCTAGGTATTTTATTCTTTTTGTTGCAATGGTAAAGGTTTCCTTAATTTCTCTTTCAGATGTTTCATCATTGGTGTATAAGAATGCAGGAGATTTCTGTGCATTAATATTGTATCCTGCTACTTTACCAAATTCATTGATTAGCTCTAGTAGTTTTCTGGTAGCATCTTTAGGATTCTATGTATAGTGTCATGTCATCTGCAAACAGTGACAATTTTACTACTTCTTTTCCAATTTGTATTCCTTTTATTTCTTTTTCTTCTCTGATTGCTGTGGCTATAACTTCCAAAACTATGTTGAATAATGGTGGTGAGAGTGGGCAACCTTGTCTTGTTCCTGAACTTAGTGGAAATGGTTTCAGTTTTTCACCATTGAGAACGACGTTGGATGTGGGTTTGTCATATATGGCCTTTATTATGTTGGGATAAGTTCCCTCTATGCCTACTTTCTGGAGGGTTTTTATAGTAAATGGGTGTTGAATTTTGTCGAAAGCTTTCTCTGCATCTACTGAGATGATCATATGGTTTTTATCCTTTAATTTGTTAATATGGTGTATCACATTGATTGATCTGCCTATATTTAAGAATCCTTGCATTCCTGGGATAAACCCCACTTGATCATGGTGTATGATCCTTTTAATGTGCTGTTGGATTCTGTTTGCTAGTATTTTGTTGAGGATTTTTGCATCTATGTTCATCAGTGATATTGGCCTGTAGTTTTCTTTCTCTGTGACATCTTTGTCTGGTTTTGGTATCAGGGTGATGGTGGCCTCATAGAATGAGTTTGGGAGTGTTCCTCCCTCTGCTATATTTTGGAAGAGTTTGAAAAGGAAAGGTGTTAGCTCTTCTTTAAATGTTTGATAGAATTCGTCTGTGAAGCCATCTGGTCCTGGGCTTTTGTTTGTTGGAAATTTTTAATCACAGTTTCAATTTCAGTGTGTGATTGGTCTGTTTATATTTTCTGTTTCTTCCTCGTTCAGTCTTGGAAAGTTGTGCCTTTCTAAGAATTCATCTATTTCTTTCAGGTTGTCCATTTTATTGGCATATAGTTGCTTGTAGTAATCTCTCATGATCATTTTTTGCAGTGTCAGTAGTTACTTCTCCTTTTTCATTTCTAATTCTGTTGATTTGATTCTTTTGCCTTTTTTTCTTGATGAGTCTGGCTAATGGTTTATCAATTTTGTATATCTTCTCAAAGAACCAGCTTTTAGTTTTATTGATCTTTGCTATTGTTTTCTTCATCTTTTTCATTTATTGCTGATCTGATTTTTATGGTTTCTTTCCTTCTGCTAACTTTGAGGGTTTTTTGTTCTTCTTTCTCTAATTGCTTTAAATGTAAGGTTAAGCTGTTTATTTGAGATGTTTCTTGTTTCTTGAGGTAGGATTGTATTGGTATAAACTTCGCTCTTAGGACTGCTTTTGCTGTATCCCATAGGTTTTGGGTCGTCGTGTTTTCATTGTCATTTGTTTCTAGGTATTTTTTGATTTCTTCTTTGATTTCTTCAGTGATCTCTTGGTTATTAAGTAGTGTATTGTTTACCTTCCATGTATTTGCACTTTTTAACAGATTTTTTCCTGTAATTGATATCTAGGCTCATAGCATTGTGGTCACAAGATATACTTGGTACGATTTCAATTTTCTTAAATTTACCAAGGCTTGATTTGTGACTCAAGATATGATCTATCCTGGAGAATGTTCCATGAGCACTTGAGAAGAAAATGTATTCTCTTGTTTTTGGATGGAATGTCTTATAAATATCAATTAAGTCCATCTTGCTTAATGTGTCATTTAAAGCTTATGTTTCCTTATTTATTTTCATTTTGGATGATCTGTCCATTGGTGAAAGTCGGGTGTTAAAGTCCCCTACTATGATTGTGTTACTGTCGATTTCCCTTTTTATGGCTGTGAACATTTGCCGTATCTATTGAGGTGCTCCTATGTTGGGTGCATAAATATTTACAATTGTTATATCTTCTTCTTGGATTGATCCCTTGATCATTATGTAGTGTCCTTCTTTGTCTCTTGTAATGGTCTTTATTTTAAAGTCTATTTTATCTCATATGAGTATTGCTACTCCAGCTTTCTTTTGATTTCCATTTGCATGGAATATCTTGTTCCATCACCTTACTTTCAGTCTGTATGTGTCCCTAGCTCTGAAGTGGGTTTGTTATAGACAACATATATATGGGTCTTGTTTTTGTATCCACTCAGCCAGTCTATTTCTTTTGGTGGGAGCATTTAGTCCATTTACATTTAAGGTAATTATTGATATGTATGTTCCTATTACCATTTTCTTAATTGTTTTGGGTTTGTTATTGTAGGTCTTTTCCTTCCCTTGTATTTCCTGCCTAGAGAAGTTCCTTTAACATTTGTTGTAAAGAGGGTTTGGTGGTGCTGAATTCTCTTAGCTTTTGCTTTTCTGTAAAGGTTTTACTTTCTCTGTTGAATCTGAATGAGATCCTTGCTGGGTAGAGTAATCTCGGTTGTAGTTTTTTCCCTTTCATCACTTTAACTATGTCCTGCCACTCCTTATGGCTTTCAGAGTTTCTGCTGAAAGATCAGCTGTTAACCTTATGGGGATTCCCTTGTATGTTACTTGTTGCTTTTCCCTTACTGCTTTTAATATTTTTTCTTTGTGTTTAATTTTTGATAGTTTGATTAATATGTGTCTTCTTATGTTTTTCCTTGGTTTTATCTTGTATGGGACTCTCTGTGCTCCCTGGACTTGATTGACTATTTCCTTTCCCATATTAATGTAGTTTTCAACTGTAATCTCCTCAAATATTTTCTCCGTCCCTTTCTTTTTCTCTTCTTCTTCTGGGACCCCTATAGTTGGAATGTTGGTGTGTTTAATGTTGTCCCAGAGGTCTCTGACACAGTCCTCAATTCTTTTCCTTCTCTTTTCTTTATTCTGCTCTGTGGTAGTTATTTCCACTATTTTATCTTCCAGGTCACTTTTCCGTTCTTCTGCCTCAGTTATTCTGCTATTGATTCCTTCCTGAGAATTTTTAATTTCATTTATTGTGTTGTTCATCATTGTTTGTTTGCTCTTTAGTTCTTCTAGGTCCTTGTTAAACGTTTCTTGTATTTTCTCCATTCTATTTCCAAGATTTTGGATCATCTTTACCATCATTACTCTGAATTCTTTTTCAGGTAAATTGCCTATTTCCTCTTCATTTGTTTGGTCTGTTCGGTTTTTACTTTGGTCCTTCATCTGCTGCGTATTTCTCTGTCTTCTCATTTTGCTTAACTTACTGTGTTGGGGTCTCCTTTTTGCAGGCTGCAGGTTTGTAGTTCCCATTGTTTTTGGTGTCTGCCCCCCAGTGGGTAAAGTTGGTTCAATGGCTTGTGCAGGCTACCCAGTGGAGGGGACTGGTGCCTGTGATCTGGTGGATGAGGCTGGATCTTGTCATTCTGGTGGGGAGAACTGTGTCTGGTGGTGTGTTTTGGGGTGTCTGTGAAATTATTATGATTTTAGGCAGCCTCTCTGCTAATGCATGTGGTTGTGTTCCTGTCTTGCTAGTTGTTTGGCATGGGGTGTCCAGCACTGGAATTTGCTGGTCTTTGAGTGGATCTGGGTCTTAGCAATGAGACAGAGATCTCTGGGAGAGCTCTCACTGATTGATATTGTGTGGGGCTGGGAGGTCTTTGATGGTCCAGTGTCCTGAACTCGGCTCTCTCACCTCAGAGGCTCAGGCCTGACAGCCGGCCAGAGCACCAAGGCCCTTTTGGGAAGTCTGAGGTCTTCTGCCAGCATTCAGTAGGTGTTCTGTATGAGTTGTTCCACATGTAGATGTATGTTTGATGTATTTGTGGGGAGGAAGGTAATCTCCATGTCTCACTCCTCTGCCATCTTGAAGGTCCGACCTATTGTTTATTTTCTAAATGACTCTCCTTTTATGTGGAATGCTATTTCATATACATTGCTGATATTGAGTTGTTGAATATTTTCTTACTGATTCAAGGAGGTACTGTCTACATATGGATACTTACCCTTTCTCAGTGCTAAGAAATATAAATAATGTCTTACCATCTGTCACTTGTTTAGAATTTGACTGTAGAAATTTTATTATTAATTAATTTTAATTTCACATAGTCAAATATATTATTCTATATTTTATGTAGTGCTTTTATGTATGTGTTTTTTTTTAAACATCTTTATTGAAGCATAATTGCCTTACAATGGTGTGTTAGCTTCTGCTTTATAACAAAGTGAATCAGTTATACATATACATATGTTCCCATATCTCTTCCTTCTTGCATCTCCCTCCCTCCCACCTTCCCTATCCCACCCCTCTAGGTGGTCACAAAGCACTGAGCTGATCTCCCTGTGCTATGCAGCTGCTTCCCACTAGCTATCTATTTTACATTTGGTACTGTATATATGTCCATGACTCTCTCACCCTGTCACATCTCACCCCACCCCCTCCCCATATCCTCAAGTCCATTCTCTACTAGGTCTGTGTCTTTATTCCCATCTTGCCACTAGGTACTTCATGGCCATTTTTTTTTTCCTTAGATTCCGTATATATGTGTTAGCATACTGTATTTGTTTTTCTCTTTCTGACTTACTTCACTCTGTATGACAGACTCTAACTCCATCCACCTCATTACAAATACCTCCATTTCATTTCTTTTTATAGCTGAGTAATATTCCATTGTATATATGTGCCACATCTTCTTTATCCATTCATCTGTCGATGGACATTTAGGTTGCTTCCATGTCCTGGCTATTGTAAATAGAGCTGCAATGAACATTTTGGTACATGACTCTTTTTGAACTATGGTTTTCTCAGGGTATATGCCCAGTAGTGGGATTGCTGGGTCGTATGGTAGTTCTATTTCTAGGTTTTTAAGGAACCTCCATACTGTTCTCCATAGTGGCTGTATCAATTTACATTCCCACCAACAGTGCAAGAGTGTTCCCTTTTCTCCACACCCTCTCCAGCATTTATTGTTTCTAGATTTTTTTGATGATGGCCATTCTGACCGGTGTGAGATGATATCTCATTGTAGTTTTTTTTTTTTTTTAAACATCTTTATTGAAGTATAATTGCCTTACAATGGTGTGTTAGCTTCTGCTTTATAACAAAGTAAATCAGTTATACATATACAATATGTTCCCATATCTCTTCCCTCTTGCATCTCCCTCCCTCCCACCCTCCCCATCCCACCCCTCTAGGTGGTCACAAAGCACCGAGCTGATCTCCCTTTGCTATGCGGCTGCTTCCCACTAGCTATCTATTTTACATTTGGTAATGTATATATGTCCATGACACTCTCTCACCCTGTCACATCTCACCCCACCCCCTCCCCATATCCTCAAGTCCATTCTCTAGTAGGTCTGTGTCTTTATTCCCGTCTTGCCACTAGGTTCTTCATGGCCTTTTTTTTTTTTTTTTTCCTTAGATTCCGTATATATGTGTTAGCATACTGTATTTGTTTTTCTCTTTCTGACTTACTTCACTCTGTATAACAGACTCTAACTCCATCCACCTCATTACAAATACCTCCATTTCATTTCTTTTTATGGCTGAGTAATATTCCATTATATATATGTGCCACATCTTCTTTAACCATTCATCTGTCGATGGACATTTAGGTTGCTTCCTTGTCCTGGCTATTGTAAATAGAGCTGCAATGAACATTTTGGTACATGACTCTTTTTGAACTATGGTTTTCTCAGGGTATATGCCCAGTAGTGGGATTGCTGGGTCGTATGGTAGTTCTATTTGTAGTTTTTTAAGGAACCTCCGTACTGTTCTCCATAGTGGCTGTATCAATTTACATTCCCACCAACAGTGCAAGAGTGTTCCCTTTCCTCCACACCCTCTCCAGCATTTATTGTTTCTAGATTTTTTGATGATGGCCATTCTGACCGGTGTGAGATGATATCTCATTGTAGTTTTGAATTGCATTTCTCTAATGATTAATGATGTTGAGCATTCTTTCATGTGTCTGTTGGCAATCTGTATATCTTCTATGGAGAAATGTCTATTTAGGTCTTCTGCCCATTTTTGGATTGGGTTGTTCGTTTTTTTGTTATTGAGCTGCATGAGCTGCTTGTAAATCTTGGAGATTAATCCTTTGTCAGTTGCTTCATTTGCAAATATTTTCTCCCATTCTGAGGGTTGTCTTTTGGTCTTGTTTATGGTTTCCTTTGCTGTGCAAAAGCTTTTAAATTTCATTAGGTCCCATTTGTTTATTTGTGTTCTTATTTCCATTTCTCTGGGAGCTAGGTCAAAAAGAATCTTGCTGTGACGTGTGTCACAGAGTGTTCTGCCTATGTTTTCCTCTAAGAGTTTGATAGTGTCTGGCCTTACACTTAGGTCTTTAATCCATTTTGAGTTTATTTTTGTGCATGGTGTCAGGAAGTGTTCTAATTTCATACTTTTACATGTATCTGTCCAATTTTCCCAGCACCACTTATTGGAGAGGCTGTCTTTTCTCCACTGCATATGCTTGCCTCCTTTATCAAAGATAAGGTGACCATATGTGTGTGGGTTTATCTCTGGGCTTTCTATCCTGTTCCATTGATCAATATTTCTGTTTTTGTGCCAGTACCAAACTGTCTTGATTATTGTAGCTTTGTAATATAGTCTGAAGTCAGGGAGCCTGATTCCCCCAGCTCCATTTTTCGTTCTCAAGATTGCTTTGGCTATTCGGGGTCTTTTGTGTTTCCATACAAATTGTGAAATTTTTTGTTCTAGTTCTGTGAAAAATGCCAGTGGTAGTTTGATAGGGATTGCATTGAATCTGTAGATTGCTTTGGGTAGTAGAGTCATTTTCACAATGTTGATTCTTCCAATCCAGGAACATGGTATATCTCTCCATCTATTTGTATCATCTTTAATTTCTTTCATGAGTGTCTTACAATTTTCTGCATACAGGTCTTTTGTCTCCTTAGGTAGGTTTATTCCTAGATATTTTATTCTTTTTGTTGCAGTGGTAAACGGGAGTGTTTTCTTAATTTCACTTTCAGATTTTTCGTCATTAGTGTATAGAAATGCAAGAGATTTCTGTGCATTAGTTTTGTATCCTGCTACTTTACCAAATTCATTGATTAGCTCTAGGAGTTTTCTGGTAGCATCTTTAGGATTCTCTATGTATAGTATCATGTCATCTGCAAACAGTGACAGCTTTACTTCTTCTTTTCCGATTTGGATTCCTTTTATTTCTTTGTCTTCTCTGATTGCTGTGGCTAACACTTCCAAAACTATGTTGAATAATAGTGGTGAGAGTGGGCAACCTTGTCTTGTTCCTGATCTTAGTGGAAATGGTTTCAGTTTTTCACCATTGAGGACAATGTTGGCTGTGGGTTTGTCATATATGGTCTTTATTATGTTGAGATAAGTTCCCTCTATGCCTACTTTCAGGAGGGTTTTTATCATAAATGGGTGTTGAATTTTGTCAAAAGCTTTTTCTGCATTTATTGAGATGGTCATATTGTTTTTCTCCTTCAATTTGTTAATATGGTTTATCACATGGATGGATTTGCGTATATTGAAGAATCCTTGCATTCCTGGGATAAACCCCACTTGATCATGGTGTATGATCCTTTTAATGTGCTGTTGGATTCTGTTTGCTAGTATTTTGTTGAGGATTTTTGCATCTATGTTCATCAGTGATATTGGCCTGTAGTTTTCTTTCTTTGTGACATCTTTGTCTGGTTTTGGTATCAGGGTGATGGTGGCCTTGTAGAATGAGTTTGGGAGTGTTCCTCCCTCTGCAATATTTTGGAAGAGTTTGAGAAGGATAGGTGTTAGCTCTTCTGTAAATGTTTGATAGAATTCACCTGTGAAGCCATCTGGTCCTGGGCTTTTGTTTGTTGGAAGGTTTTCAATCACAGTTTCAATTTCAGTGCTTGTGATTGGTCTGTTCATATTTTCTATTTCTTCCTGGTTCAGTCTCGGCAGTTTGTGCATTTCTAAGAATCTGTCCATTTCTTCCAGGTTGTCCATTTTATTGGCATAGAGTTGCTTGTAGTAATCTCTCATGATCTTTTGTAATTCTGCAGTGTCAGTGGTTACTGCTCCTTTTTCATTTCTAGTTCTATTGATTTGAGTCTTCTCTCTTTTTCTCTTGATGAGTCTGGCTAATGGTTTATCAATTTTGTTTATCTTGTCAAAGAACCAGCTTTTAGTTTCATTGATTTTTGCTATTGTTTCCTTCATTTCTTTTTCATTTATTTCTGACCTGATCTTTATGATTTCTTTCCTTCTGCTAGCTTTGGGATTTTTTTGTTCTTCTTTCTCTAATTGCTTTAGGTGCAAGTTTAGGTTGTTTATTCAAGATGTTTCCTGTTTCTTGAGGTAGGCTTGTATTGCTATAAACTTCCCTCTTAGCACTGCTTTTGCTGCGTCCCATAGGTTTTGGGTCGTCGTGTCTCCATTGTCATTTGTTTCTAGGTATTTTTTGATTTCCCCTTTGATTTCTTCAGTGATCACTTCGTTATTAAGTAGTGTATTGTGTAGCCTCCATGTGTTTGTATTTTTTACAGATCTTTTCCTGTAATTGATATCTAGTCTCATAGCGTTGTGGTCAGAAAAGATACTTGATACGATTTCAATTTTCTTAAATTTACCAAGGCTTGATTTGTGACCCAAGATATGATCTATCCTGGAGAATGTTCCATGAGCACTTGAGAAGAATGTGTATTCTGTTTTTTTTGGATAGAATGTCCTATAAATATCAATTAAGTCCATCTTGTTTAATGTATCATTTAAAGCTTGTGTTTCCTTATTTATTTTCATTTTGGATGATCTGTCCATTGGTGAAAGTGGAGTGTTAAAGTCCCCTACTATGATTGTGTTGCTGTCGATTTCCCCTTTTATGGCTGTTAGTATTTGCCTTATGTACTGAGGTGCTCCTATGTTGGGTGCATAAATATTTACAATTGTTATACCTTCCTCTTGGATCGATCCCTTGATCATTATATAGTGTCCTTCTTTGTCTCTTGTAATAGTCTTTATTTTAAAGTCTATTTTGTCTGATATGAGAATTGCTACTCCAGCTTTCTTTTGATTTCCATTTGCATGGAATATCTTTTTCCATCCCCTCACTTTCAGTCTGTATGTGTCTCTAGGTCTGAAGTGGGTCTCTTGTAGACAGCATATATATGGGTCTTCTTTTTGTATCCATTCAGCCAGTCTGTGTCTTTTGGTGGGAGCATTTAATCCATTTACATTCAAGGTAATTATCGATATGTATGTTCCTATTCCCATTTTCTTAAATGTTTTGGGTTTGTTATTGTAGGTGTTTTCCTTCTCTTGTGTTTCTTGCCTAGAGAAGTTCCTTTAGCATTTGTTGTAAAGCTGGTTTGGTGGTGCTGAACTCTCTCAGCTTTTGCTTGTCTGTAAAGGTTTTAATTTGTCCATCACATCTGAATGAGATCCTTGCTGGGTAGAGTAATCTTGGTTGTAGGTTTTTCTCCTTCATCACTTTAAGTATATCCTGCCACTCCCTTCTGGCTTACAGAGTTTCTGCTGAAACATCAGCTGTTAACCTTATGGGGATTCCCTTGTGTGTTATTTGTTGTTTTTCCCTTGCTGCTTTTAATATGTTTTCTTTATATTTAATTTTTGACAGTTTGATTAATATGTGTCTTGGCGTGTTTGTCCGTGGATTTATCCTGTATGGGACTCTCTGTGCTTCCAGGACTTGATTAACTATTTCCTTTCCCATATTAGGGAAGTTTTCAACTATAATCTCTTCAAATATTTTTTCAGTCTCTTTCTTTTTCTCTTCTTCTTCTGGGACCCCTATAATTCGAATGTTGGTGCGTTTAATGTTGTCTCAGAGGTCTCTGAGACTGTCCTCAGTTCTTTTCATTCTTTTTTCTTTATCCTGCTCTGCAGTAGTTATTTCCACCATTTTATCTTCCAGGTCACTTATCCTTTCTTCTGCCTCAGTTATTCTGCTATTGATCCTATCTAGAGTATTTTTAATTTCATTTATTGTGTTTTTCATCGTTGCTTGGTTCGTCTTTAGTTCTTCTATGTCCTTCTTAAATGTTTCTTGCATTTTGTGTATTCTATTTCCAAGATTTTGGATCATCCTTACTATCATTATTCTGAATTCTTTTTTAGGTAGACTACCTATTTCCTCTTCATTTGTTAGGTCTGGTGTGTTTTGACCCTGCTCCTTCATCTGCTGTGTGTTTTTCTGTCGTCTCGTTTTGCTTATCTTACTGTGTTTGGGGCCTCCTTTTCACAGGCTGCAGGTTCGTAGGTTCCGTTGTTTTTGGTATCTGTCCCCAGTGGCTAAGGTTGGTTCAGTGGGTTGTGTAGGCTTCCTGGTGGAGGGAACTAGTGCCTGAGTTCTGGTGGATGAGGCTGGATCTTGTCTTTCTGGTGGGCACGTCCACGTCTGGTGGTGTATTTTGGGGTGTCTGTGGCCTTATTATGATTTTAGGCAGCCTCTCTGCTAATGGATGGGGCTGTGTTCCTGTCTTGCTAGTTGTTTGGCATAGGGTGTCCAGCACTGTAGCTTGCTGGTCGTTGAGTGAAGCTGGGTCTTGATGTTGAGATGGAGATCTCTGAGAGATTTTTGCCGTTTGGTATTATGTGGAGCTGGGAGGTCTCTTGTGGACCAGTGTCCTGAAGTTGGCTCTCCCACCTCAGAGGCACGGCCCTGATGCCTGGCTGGAGCATCAAGAGCCTTTCATCCACACGGCTCAGAGTAAAAGGGAGAAAAAATAGAAAGATAGAAAGAAAGAGGCTATAATATAGTGAAGTAAAATAAAGCTATTATAAAGCAAAGCTATACAGACAAAATCTCACCCAGAAGCATATACATATACACTCACAAAAAAAGGAAAAGGGGAAAAATTAATATATCCTGCTCCCAAAGTCCACCTCCTGAATTTGGGATGATTCGTTGTCTATTCAGGTATTCAACAGATGCAGGCACATCAAGTTGTTTGTGGAGTTTTAATCCGCTGCTTCTGAGGCTGCTGGGAGAGATTTCCCTTTCTCTTCTTTGTTCGCACAGCTCCCCGGGTTCAGCTTTGGATTTGGATCCGCCTCTGCGTGTAGGTCGCCTGAGGGTGTCTGTTCCCCACCCAGACAGGACGGGGTTAAAGGAGCAGCTGCTTCGGGGGCTCTGGCTCACTCAGGCTGCAGGGAGGGAGGGATATGGATGCGGGATGAGCCTGCGGTGGCAGAGGCCAGCGTGACGTTGCACCAGTCTGAGGCGCGCAGTGCGTTCTTCCGGGAAAGTTGTCCCCGGATCACGGGACCCTGGCAGTGGCGGGCTGCACAGGCTCCCGGGAGGGGCGGTGTGGAGAGTGACCTGTGCTCGCACACAGGCTTTTTGGTGGCGGCAGAAGCAGCCTTAGCGTCTCACGCCCGTCTCTGGGGCCCGTGCTGATCGCCGCGGTTCACGCCCGTCTCTGGAGTTCGTTTAGGCGGCGCTCTGAATCCACTCTCCTTGAGCACCGCAAAACAAAGAGGCAAGAAAAAGTCTCTTGCCTCTTCGGCAGCTGCAGACTTTTTCCCAGTCTCCCTCCCAACCAGCTGTGGTGCGCTAACCCCTTCAGGCTGTGTTCACACAGCCAACCCCAGTCCTCTCCCTGCGATCCGACCGAAGCCAGAGCCTCAGCTCCCAGCCCCACCCACCCCGGCAGGTGAGCAGACAAGCCTCTTGGGCTGGTGAGTGCTGCTTGGTGCCGAGCCTCTGTGCGGGAATCTCTCCGCTTTGCCCTCCGCACCCCTGTGGCTGCACTCTCCTCCATGGCTCCGAAGCTTCCCCCCTCTGCCACCCGCAGTCTCTGCCCATGAAGGGGCTTCCTAGTGCGTGGAAACCTTTCCTCCTTCATGGCTCCCTCCCACTGGTGCAGGTCCCATCCCTATTCTTTTGTCTCTGTTATTTCTTTTTTCTTTTGCCCTACCCAAGTACGTGGGGAGTTTCTTGCCTTTTGGGAGGTCTTACGTTTTCTACCAGCGTTCAGTGGGTGTTCTGTAGGAGCAGTTCCACGTGTAGATGTATTTCTACTGTATCTGTGGGAAGGAAGGTGATCTCCGCGTCTTACTCTTCCCGCCATCTTCTCTCCTCCCCCATGTATGTGTTTTAAGAAACTATTTTCCTCCAAAATCATAAAGATATTCATATAGTTTTCATTTATTTGCTTTACATGTCTTTTTTATGTAATTTCTAACCTATAATAATTTGAAGTAAGGATTTTTTTCTCCTTTTTTATATGGACAAAAGAAATTTCCCTGAGTAATGATCTATGTGATAATCTTTCAAATACAGAATTATCACATTACCTTGATTCTTCCTTCTTTTGGACTAAAAACTCCTCCTTATAGAGTGTTTAGTACTTTTAATATTCTGTTGCTTTCTTTAGAGTGTTCTCAGTTTTTCTATACCTGTTCATGAATATGCCAAATAGAAAATTACAGAATACATTATGTTACATTTGATTTATTAAATTTAGAACAGATTGATTCTTTCTTTGCTTCAGATGTTGTATTGCTCTTCATGCAGGCAAAATTTCAATGTTTCAGTTGTCATATTACACACTTGATTCCTTTTGAGCTTCTGACAATTAAAACCACTTTGTCCTTTTTAATGGTCTACTATTAACAACACCTTCCTCCTCCAGTTCTTATGAGTTCTTATGAAGTTTCCTGTAATGTAATGCATTGATATTTATTTAATTAATATTGATTAAACTCCATTTTAAATTATAAAACACATGGTATCAGTCTGACATAGATTACCAAAATTCTGATTCTGTCAACTAATACTTGTGCCATTCTACAAGTTGTGTGTGTGTGTTTGTGTGTGTGTGTGTATGTGAGAGAGAAAGAGAAATAATTATCTTTCTATTTAGAATTTTAGCTGTCTTTCTATCTGAGAAGCTATATGAATTTGAGAAAAAATTTTCATGTTCCAGAGTATCTATAAAATGGGGATTGGAATACCTATCTCTCACTGTGTTTGTGTATTAAGTAAGATAATACATGTAAAGATCCAGTGCACAGTGTCAGCCTGAAAATGGGGACTTGTTCAGTGCTATTTTCCTTAACTCTTACACTACAAGACATGTAAGTGTGTGTGTGTGTATCTGCGTGTGTGTGTATCTTGATTGCTTTCATTTGGGGAAACATGATATTGGTCTACTGCATCTTTGTTTCCCTTCCTGCATCCCAGATATCCTCAGAACTGTCTGAGGATAACCCGTGTTTTCAGTGTGCTTTGCTTTGCTACTCTAGCATGCTTTGCTGCAGAGATTTTCCTTTTTCCTTCCCATGAGAACTCACCTGCCACTGGTTCCATTCCCTTGTATACCTGCTACAGGACTGTCTACATCTATTAAACTAGATCAAAACTAGCTATTTTTATAATATAATTCATCAAAAGCTAATGATTAATTACTCCCCCCCCAGATACACACACACACACACACACACACACAAACATTTTATATATTTCTTTTGTTGAGCTGTGGTAAGAGGCTGAAATTCCCCCACTGTTTTTCAAACAAAGGTTAATGGACAGTTTCAGTTGTCAATTCTTCAATTTAACACCCAAGTAAAATAAGTAGAAATAGATTTTCTAAGCCTGATTATGATTTTGACACATTATTCAATAGAAGCAATGCCATATGTTGTCTGAATAATTTTAGTCTGTGACCCAGGATGAGTTATGCATCCCCAATGCACCCTTCTCTACCCACCCCACTCCCCAAAAAAAGAACAAAGAAATTTTTAAATTCCCCAAGGTCGATAGGACTAGAGAATAAATGAGTGCTTGGAAACCTGTGCCATTTGAATGGTCTCTGTGGCCTCCCCATTGTTCCTGGGCAAATCTTGGCATCTTTATACCTAATTGGCATCTCACCCTCAGGGATTTTTATTGAATTTTTACTCTGCTGACACATTTGAACAGTGTTGGAACCAATATTTGAAAGGGAGCTTTAATCTCTTGAAGGTGATGAAATGCTGTCATCCTTAGACAAAGTGCCTGTCACGAAGGGCTCAGAACAAACCAACAAAGGAGTCAGGTGCCAGTGAGAGGCTGCCTCCTGAGTTTCCCTTTGTCTGTCTCAGGTGTTCTCATCTTGTCTGCATGCAACAGAGTGGGTGTTTATTTACATTTTAGTATTTAACAAAACTTTTGATTACAAATATTTTGTGGACACGAAGATAAATGCATTTATGCATATGTCATAACAGACACTTACAATATAATACTTTCCTAAATTAATTACTAGCTCCTTAATTAATCTCAGATCTTGACTTTCTCAGAGGACACAGAATTCTGGATTTCACTTTCTGGAAAAGGGAAAAGTTCACACACTGGAAAAAGTGTTTGTCAAGTGACTAATCTCACTTAAAGATCAATGACTTTATAGATTATGCCTGGCATTTTTGCTTTCAGTATTACAGTCGATCGTTTAACTGTTGGCGACTGTATTTATTAAAGTCTGTTAATATATCAAAAATGCTTTGGTAGAACTCAGATAAGGATATGTCTCTGCAGATATGTGGCTTCTGCAGTAACAATCAATGATAAATTCCATTTTAGTTTACTCTGCTTTCCAAGGTCATTTTTACCTTTTTAATACCTTTACAGTGTGCTATCGGATCCTTACGAGATCAGTAAAACGAACAGACAATCAAATTGTTCTGGCATAAAACTATCAGTGCTAGCATAGTTGATTCTGTTATTCATTCATTCACTCACACAACACATATTTATTGATAATTAGTTGATCTAAACATATTGATATGCACCAAAAATTGTACAAACGTGTAGGATATAAATCTAAATATCAGAGAAATGATTCACTGGAACACACACACACATGCACACATACACTTGCCATGGCTTTACTGATTTATTATAAGTACACTATAAAGAAACAAACTCTATGCCAAAATTTCCTCAGAAAAGAGGAAACAACTTCTAGGCTGAGGGAATCAGGGAAATATGATGGTCAAAATTACATTTGAATTGTATCCTGAATCAGAGATAGGGTCCAAGTGGCAGAAACAGGGTATGAAAAAAGAAGATATATCTGTGGCCTGATCAGAGACATATTGTGTGAAAGATCAAGGCATTTTCAGTGACTGCTAAGCACTTAAATTTCAGAACTATAATTTGGTTGATTTGCAGAAGGGAAAAGTATAGGATGAGTACATATGGGGAAGCTTTGAGTACCAGATGAAAACGTTCAGACTTTATTTGAAAGATTGACTAGAACTCTGAAAGGTTTTGGAGCAGAGGAGACCAGATTCTTAAAACATCAACTTGGTTGCTTTGTGTGAAATGGATTGTGGGAGGGACAGTGAAGGTGAGGAGACAAATCAAGTAGACAGCTACTGAAGTAAGTTTTATGATGGTTTGCAAGTCAAGGTGTTTACCACAAGTTAACAGTTTATAAATAGGAGGCATTATACAAGTTCAAAAATAATAATAATGCATAAGGTAGAATTAAATATTACTCCAAGCTTTCAGATCTTGATTACTACAAGCTTGACTACCTGAATTTAAATTCCTCTCCCACTATTTGCTAACTGGGGTCTTTGGGCAAGTTATATCTCTCCTTGTTGCAGTTTATTCATCTGTAAAATGGGGATAATAATAATAGCAGCTATATTATATGTTATTGTGAGGATAAAATTAGTTAGTACAGGTAAAGCCCTTAAAGTGTTTCCTGGTCCATAGGAAGAGAAATAATGAGCACATTGTGATCTAATTCTATTTTGTTAGTCTTTAACATCACCAATGAACAAAGCCAACTTTGTGGTTAAAGAGAGGAAGCAGCTTTCTACACTGTAGTATTATGGTGTAATTTGCAAGATAACTTGTAAAATTCCACCCCAAAGCCTAGTCAGGACTGGGGAGATAGTAGCCAAAATGCTTGTGGGTATTTTTTACACTGGTGTTCCAATGTTTAGCCATTGCCATAATTATATGAGCCATATACCTCAATCCTTGAGGCATATTTAGTGACATCACTATTTTATTGATTAGCAAATAAACTCAACAGAGCTATATGATTTATCTGATATCATATATATTGAGAAGTAGCTATGAACCTGAGCTATTCCTAATCCAGAGGACCACAAGGTTTATTTTCTGACTTTTAGCCCTCCATTCAGAGCTATAGAATTGTTGGGTAATTAGTATAAATCTACTTTATAGCCTGTAATCAGAAGATCTAGGGTCAAGTCCAGGCTCTATTATCACTCAAATCCAATCAGATAAATCATAATTAGTTATTAATAGGATAAGGACTGCAGGGCCAGCCTCTTGACTCCAGCATAGGATTCTTTAAAGTATATATAATTTTTAATTGTGAGCATTCTTTTTCATTTTTCCTGTAGACAAATAAAAAAGAACTTACAAGTAACACACATACACACACAAACACACACAATAGATCTGTATTTATCCACATCAATATTTACCCACATAAATGCAAGTAAAGAACTAATTTACTTCATTTGCTTTCTCTTGTATTTTTATGCCATAAGAACTAAGCCCTCCACAACTTTGCATGCACATATTCAGACACATTACCTTGTTGGAGAGTTTGCTTTTCAAAATAAATTCAAGGAGGATGCTTAAGGTGGATGATTCGCAAGCAGAGAATTTATCTTGTCAAAAGAATCTAAATCACAGTGTAATTTTTGAGTAAGGAAAACAATGATGAGCATTGTGCTTCACATGATCCTATGATCAAGTAAGAGTCAGAATATATATTCTGGGACTCCACTGCTATTCAGTCATGTCAATGGTCTGTAGCAAATTGGAAGAAGCAAACCATTCAACCATGTCAGATTCCAGAGGCCTGTACAGACACAGTCTTGGAGCCTAGCAGCCTTTCTACCAATCTTTTACCACCTAGCCTTGACTGTGTTCAAGACGGTAATTAGCATCATCAGAAATATTCTCAGCCAAGAGCAATGCATTCATCTGTCATTTTAATTTATTGGGTTGGCCGAAAGGTTGGTTCTGGATTTTTGTAAGATGGCTCTAGTAGCACTTAATTGTCTTTAATTTCATTCAAAACAATTTTGTTAGATTGTATGTGACAGCTGTCATATCAGCGTGCATTTAAAAAAGACATCAAAATCGGTGAATTTTTATGTAGCCATTTTAATATTGAAGATGGAAGAAAAGAGCAACATTTTCAGCATATTATGCTTTATTATTTCAAGAAAGGTAAAAACGCAACTGAAACGCAAAAAAAAAGATTTGTGCAGTGTATGGAGAAGATGCTGTGACTGATTGGACGTGTCAAAAGTGGTTTGTGAAGTTTCACGCTAGAGATTTTTCACTGGACAATGCTCCACAGTCAGATAGACCAATTGAAGTTGATGGTGCTCAAATCTGACATTAATTGAGAACAATCAATGTTATACCACACGGGAGATAGCCAACATACTCAAAATATCCAAATCAAGTGTTGAAAATCATTTGAACCAGCTTGGTTATTTTAATCACTTTGATATTTGGGTTCCACGCAAGTTAAGCGAAAAAAACCTTCTTGACCGTATTTCCTCATGAGATTCTCTACTTAAACGTAATGAAAACATTCCGTTTTTAAAACAAATTGTGATGGATGATGAAAAGTCGATACTGTACAATAACGTGGAAAGGAAGAGATCATGGGGCCAGCAAAATAAACCACCGCCAACCATACCAAAGGCCAGTCTTCATCCAGAGAATGTGATGTTGTGTATATAGTGGGATTGGAAGGGAGTCCTCTATTATGAGCTCCTTCTGGAAAACCAAATGATTAATTCCAACAAGTACTGCTCCCAATTAGGCCAACTGAAAGCAGCACTCGACGAAAAGCATCCAGAATTAGTCAACAGAAAACACATAATCTTCCATCAGGGTCATGAAAGACCGCATGTTTCTTTGATGACCAGCAAAAACTGTTACAGCTTAGCTGGGACGTTCTGATCCATCCACTTTATTCACCAGACATTGCACCTTTGGATTTCCATTTATTTAGGTCATTACAAAATTCTCTTAATGGAAAAAATTTCAATGCTCTGGAAGACTGTAAAAGGTACCTGGAACAGTTCTTTGCTCAAAAAGATAAAAAGTTTTGGGAAGATGGAATTATGAAGTTGCCTGAAAAATGGCGGAAGGTAGTGGAACAAAAGGGTGAATATGCTGTTCAATAAAGTTCTTGGTGAAAATGAAAAATGTGTCTTTTATTTTTACTTAAAAAACAAAGGCACTTTTTGGCCAACCCAATAACTTCCTTTGTGGCCTTTGCTGCCTGAATGACATAGTTCTATTTTTATTATTTTTGACAGATTATGTTTGAGATTTTGTTTCTCTGGGGAAATTCATACAAGTGTTTTAACTGTTTAGTTTATGTATTAAAATTGCCTTACACAGTGGGACAACGCCATTGAACATTTTTGTTGTTTTGGTTTAAGAATCTAAACACTTATCCCATCCTTCTTCCCTCTCTTCCTCCCTCCTTCCCTTTCTCCCTCCCTCTCTTCCTCCTCCTTCTCTTCCTTCTTCTTCTTCTCTCTCTCTGTCTCCCAATCTCTCTCTCCCTCTTTCAGAAACTTCAGAATGTTTTGTGGCAATGAGTTTAGGTGGTAGCTGTTCTAATTACCCAGAATCAAAGATCTGAAATCCATTAGAGAGAATTTATTTTACTTTATTTCAGAGAAAACTTTTGTCAACTCGACCCAATAACCTTATAATAATTTAAAGTGTATGTGTTATTAACCCAATTTTCAGAAAATAACTAAAATTTTAAAATTCACACTCACAGTGAACACATATGCAATGAACATATTCCCCTAAAAGTACATTTATAGTGTTTATCCTTTTCTTTTTATGTAGAGAATAATTTCTTATCAGCTTTATATGCAGCCCTTTGAAGTGCCTCCAACTGTATCAAAAAGACATAAAACATTATATACATTTAAAACAAGTATACAATTAATTTCAAGTGAAATTAAGCGAAATATATTAGTTACATATAAATATATGCCATATCTACAATATATATATAGATATATCCAGGTATAATATACATCTACATATATTACTATTATTAAATGCCATAGCAACATATATTGATTTTTAAAATATGTATCATACATTTTCAAATATATTTATATATACTTATTACATATATATTATATACATTACATATAAATATAATTGATCAAATGTTCCTAAAAATAAAATATCTAGGAAAAATAATTATGATAATCTCATAAATAATATTATGGGAGTTTTTGGGGGGGAAAAATAATATGCAATCTATAAAACTATAAACATTTATAAATAGACTAGGGACTAATTATCCCCATAATTCCAACAAGATTTTTTAAATAATGTACATAATCACTAGCATGTTCAATGTTATGCTAAATATTAGAAAACTTTTTCTAGTGATTGCTTTATCATGCATGACCTACCACCAACCTTGGGTCAGAAGACAGTAGACATATGTAAGATAGTATTGGCTGATAATTTGGGGATTTACACATAATTGAGCAATATTTACTTTAAAAAGCTGGATAAAAAAATCAGCTCAAGACTTCTCTTTATCAGAGGTTTTCAGTCTGGTCTCCCTGTGAGCATGGAATTTCCTTGGTGTAGGCTCAGAGGAGGCTTTGGGCCAGAAGGAATAAGTGGTAGCCCTTTTCAATTTAAGGTAGAGCACCTTGAATTTGACCTGTTTTAAACATTGTAATTTCACGTAAGATTTTATTGGAAATAAATGTCTCTACTACCAAAATGGTGTTGAAAACCAGTGATCCAAATATTAACTATATTGACTTTTTAAAAATCTCTAAATGCTTTGTATTTATGAGTACAATCTGAATACTTTATCGAGGTTAAAGGAGCCCACTTGTGTCCTCCAGTGCCTGCATTCTAAGCTCCCAGCAAGTTGAATTAAAGTACCTGTATTTCCCCAGTGCTCTCTTAAAATTAAACTCTTTTTCATCATTACTTTCTTTACTTGGACTGGTCTTACCTGTGACGTTTTCCCCAGCTACCTCCTTTGCTTCCAAGTTTTCCTTTTTTATAATAAACACATCAAGAAGCAAGAAGAACTACAGTCCTGCAGGCTGTGGAACAAAAACCACATTCACAGAAAGATAGAAAGGATGAAAAGGCAGAGGGCTATGTACCAGATGAAGGAACAAGACAAAACCCCAGAAAAACTCTAAATGAAGTGGAGATAGGCAACCTTACAGAAAAAGAATTCAGAATAATGATAGTGAAGATGATCCAGAACCTTGGGAAAAGAATGGAGGCAAAGATTGAGAAGATGCAAAAAATGTTTAACAACAACCTAGAAGAATTAAAGAATAAACAAACAGAGATGAACAGTACAATAACTGAAATGAAAACTACACTAGAAGGAATCAATAGCAGAATAACTGAGGCAGAAGAACGGATAAGTGACCTGGAAGACAGAATGGTGGAATTCACTGCTGCGGAACAGAATAAAGAGAAAAGAATGAAAAGAAATGAAGACAGCCTAAGAGACCTCTGGGACAGCATTAAATGCAACAACATTCGCATTATAGGGGTCCCAGAAGGAGAAGAGAGAGAGAAAGGAGCCGAGAAAATATGTGAAGAGATTATACTGAAAAACTTCCCTAACACGGGAAAGGAGATAGCCACCCAAGTCCAGGAAGCGCAGAGAGTCCCATACAGGATAAACCCAGGGAGAAATACACCAAGACACATAGTAATCAAACTGACAAAAATTAAAGACAAAGAAAAATTATTGAAAGCAGCAAGGGAAAAATGACAAATAACATACAAGGGAACTCCCATAAGGTTAACAGCTGATTTCTCAGCAGAAATACTACAAGCCAGAAGGGAGTGGCATGATATACTTAAAGTGATGAAAGGGAAGAACCTACAACCAAGATTACTGTAGCCGGCAAGGATCTCATTCAGATTCGATGGAGAAATCAAAAACTTTACAGACAAGCAAAAGCTAAGAGAATTCAGCACCACCAAACCAGCTCTACAACAAATGCTAAAGGAACTTCTCTAAGTGGGAAACACAAGAGAAGAAAAGGACCTACAAAAACAAACCCAAAGCAATTAAGAAAATGGTCATAGGAACATACATATCGATAATTACCTTAAACATGAATGGATTAAACTTTTACAGTAATTATCTTTATTACCTTAATTTGTCTCTCCAACCAAAAGACACAGGCTTGCTGAATGGATACAAAAACAAGACCCATCTATATGCTGTCTACAAGAGACCCACTTCAGACCTAGGGACACATACAGACTGAAAGTGAGGGGATGGAAAAAGATATCCCATGCAAAAGGAAATTAAAAGAAAGCTGGAGTAGCAATACTCATATCAGATAAAATAGACTTTAAAATAAAGAATGTTACAAGAGACAAGGAAGGACACTACATAATGATCAAGGGATCAATCCAAGAAGAAGATATAACAATTATAAATATATATGCACCCAACATAAGAGCACCTCAATACATAAGGCAACTGCTAACAGCTATAAAAGAGGAAATCGACAGTAACACAGTAATAGTGGGGGATATTAACACCTCACTTACACCAATGGACAGATCATCCAAAATGAAAATAAATAAGGAAACAGAAGCTTTAAATGACACAATAGACCAGATAGATTTAATTGATATTTATAGGACATTCCATCCAAAAACAGCAGATTACACTTTCTTCTCAAGTACACATGGAACATGCTCCAGGATAGATCACATTTTGGGTCACAAATCAAGCCACAGTAAATTTAAGAAAATGGAAATCATATCAAGCATCTTTTCTGACCACAATGCTATGAGATTAGAAATGAATTACGGGGAAAAAAATGTAAAAAACACAAACACATGGAGGCTAAACAATACGTTACTAAATAACCAAGCGATCACTGAGGAAATCAAAGAGGAAATCAAAAAATACCTAGAGACAAATGACAATGACAACACGACAATCCAAAACCTATGGGATGCAGCAAAAGGAGTTCTAAGAGGGAATTTTATAGCTATGCAAGCCTACCTCAAGTAACAAGAAAAATCTCAAATAAACAATCTAACGTTACACCTAAAGGAACTACAGAAAGAAGAACAAACAAAACCCAAAGTTAGTAGAAGCAAAGAAATCATAAAGATCAGAGCAGAAATAAATTAAATAGAAACAAAGAAAACAATACCAAGATCAATAAACGAAAGTTGGTTCTTTCAGAAGGTAAACAAAATTGATAAACAATTAGCCAGACTCATCAAGAAAAAGATGGAGAGGACTCAAATCAATAAAATTAGAAATGAAAAAGGAGAAGTTACAACAGACACCGCAGAAATACAAAGCATCCTAAGAGACTACTACAAGCAACTCTATGCCAATAAAATGGACAACCTGGAAGAAATGGACAAATTCTTAGAAAGGTATAAGCTTCCAAGACTGAACCAGGAAGAAATAAAAAATACGAACAGACCAATCACAAGTAATGAAATTGAAACTGTGATTAAAAATCTTCCAACAACCAAAGTCCAGGACCAGATGGCTTCACAGGTGAATTCTATCAAACATTTAGAGAAGAGCTAACACCCATCCTTCTCAAACTCTTCCAAAAAATTGCAGAGGAAGGAACACTCCCAAACCCATTCTATGAGGCCACCATCACCCTGATACCAAAACCACACAAAGATACTACAAAAAAAGAAAATTACAGACCAATATCACTGATGAATATAAATGCAAAAATCCTCAACAAAATACTAGCAAACAGAATCCAACAACACATTAAAAGGACCATACACCATGATCAAATGGGGTTAATGCAGGAATGCAAGGATTCTTCAATATATGCAAATCAATCAATGTGATCCACCATATTTACAAATTGAAGAATAAAAACCATATGATCTTCTCAATAGATGCAGAAAAAGCTTTTGACAAAATTCAACACCAATTTATGATAAAAACTCTCAAGAAAGTGGGCATAGAGGGAACCTACCTCAACATAATAAAGACCATATACGACAAACCCACAGCAAACATCATTCTCAATGGTGAAAAACTGAGAGCATTTCCTCTAAGATCAGGAACAAGACAAGGATGTCCACTCTCACCACTAGTATTCAACATAGTTTTGGAAGTCCTAGCCACGGCACTCAGAGAAGAAAAAGAAATAAAAGGAATACAAATTGGAAAAGAAGAAGTAAAACTGTCACTGTTTGCAGATGACATGGTACTATACATAGAGAATCCTAAAGATGCCACCAGAAAACTACTAGAACTAATCAATGAATTTGGTAAAGTTGCAGGATAGAAAATTAATGCACAGAAATCTCTTGCATTCCTATACATTAATGATGAAAAATCTGAAAGAGAAATTAAGGAAACCCTCCCATTTACCATTGCAACAAGAAGAATAAAATACCTAGGAATAAACCTACCTAGGGAGACAAAAGACCTGTATGCAGAAAACTATAAGACACTGATGAAAGAAATTAAAGATGATACCAACAGATGGAGAGATATACCATGTTCTTGGATTGGAAGAATCAATATTGTGAAAATGACTATACTACCCAAAGCAATCTACAGATTCAATGCAATCCCTATCAAACTTCCAATGCCGTTTTTCACGGAACTAGAACAAAAAATCTTAAAATTTGTATGGAGACACAAAATACCCTGAATAGCAAAAGCAGTCTTGAGGGAAAAATAATGGAGCTGAAGGAATCAGACTCCCTGACTTCAGACTATACTACAAAGCTACAGTAGTTAAGAGAATATGGTACTGGCACAAAAATAGAAACATAGATCAATGGAACAAGATAGAAAGCCCAGAGATAAACCCACGCACCTATGGTCAACTAAAATATGACAAAGGAGGCAAGGAAAAGACTGTCTCTTCAATAAGTCGTGCTGGGAAAACTGGGCAGCTACATGTAAAAGAATGAAATTAGAACACTCCCTAACACCATACCCAAAAGTAAACTCAAAATGGATTTGAGACCTAAATGTAAGACCGGACACTTTAAAACTCTTAGAGGAAAACATAGGAAGAACACTCTTTGACATAAATCACAGCAAGATCTTTTTTGATCCACCTCTTAGAGTAATGGAAATAAAAACAAAAATAAACAAATGGGACCTAATGAAACTTCAAAGCTTTTGCACAGCAAAGGAAACTATAAACAAGATGAAAAGACAACCCTCAGAGTGGGAAAAAATATTTGCAAACAAATCAACGGACAAAGGATTAACCTCCAAAATATATAAACAGCTCATGCAGCTCAATATTAAAAAAAACAAACAACCATATCCAAAAATGGGCAAAGAGCTAAATAGACATTTCTCCAAAGAAGACATACAAATGGCCAAGAAGCACATGAAAAGCTGCTCAACATCACTAATTATTAGAGAAATGCAAATCAACACTACAATGAGGTATCACCTCACACCAGTAAGAATCGGCATCATCAGAAAATCTACAAACAACAGATGCTGGAGAGGGTGTGGAGAAAAGGGAACCCTCTTGCACTGTTGGTAGACTGTAAATTGATACAGCCACTATGGAGAACAATATGGAGGTTCCTTAAAAAGCTAAAAATAGAATTACCATATGACCAGCAATCCCACTACTGGGTATATACCCAGAGAAAACCATAATTCAAAAAGACACATGCACCCTAATGTTCATTACAGCACTATTTACAATAGCCAGGTCATGGAAGCAACCTAAATGCCCATCAACAGACGAATGGATAAAGAAGATGTGGTACATATATACAATGGAATATTACTCAGCCATAAAAAGGAACTAAATTGAGTCATTTGTAGAGACGTGGATGGATCTAGAGACTGTCATACAGAGTGAAGTAAGTCAGAAAGAGAAAAACAAATATCGTATATTAACGCATACATGTGGAACCTAGAAAAATGGTACAGATGAACCGGTTTGCAGGGCAGAAATTGAGACAGATGTAGAGAACAAACATATGGACACCAAGGGGGGGAAAGTGGCGGGGTGGTGGGGGTTGTGGTGGGATGAATTGGGCGATTGGGTTTGACATGTATACACTGATGTGTATAAAATTGGTGACTAATAAGGACCTGCTGTATAAAAAAATGAATAAAATAAAATTCAAAAATTAAAAAAAATAAAAATAAAAAAATAAACACATCACATGAGACATAGCCTCTTCACAAATATTTAGGTGTACAGTAGAGTGTTGGTAACCATAAGCTCAATGTTGTATTGCGGAGCTCTAGAACTTTTGCATCTTGCATGATTGAAACTCTATATCTATTGAACAGCAACTCTCCATGTCCTCTTCTCCTGAGACCCTGGCAACCACCATTCTACTCTCGGCTTCTAACCTGTATGAATTCAGCTACTTTAGGTATCTCAGAGAAGTGAATTCATGCAGTAGTTGCCTTCCTGTAACTGGCTTATATCACTTATCACCATGTCCCCAGGGTTTATTCATGTTGTAGTATATGACAGGATTTCCTTCATTTTATGCCCGAATAACATTCCTCCTCCAGTTTTTAAGTCATGATTAACAAAGCACTTACACTTTTCTTATTACAGCTCCTAGTATTTAAGTATTTATTCAACTTTATTTTGTTTACCTATTTGCCTATCTTTCCCTCTTTCTAATTTTAAAGCTTATTCAGTTCTGTCAGTCCTAATATAGTTCTTGGCACACATTAGACAGTCAATAAATGGTTTCATATTAATGAGAATCTTAAGAATATTTTTGGAAGGGAATGTGAGAATGGGCCAGCTTTCTTTAGTCCCTGACAATCAAGTATTTAATGGACACCTACTGTGGCTTCAGCATTCACTAAAGGACAATTTATTAGACAGTTCATGACTGTAAACACCTCTATGGAGCAGAAACGAAAGTGAAATACAAAGCAATGGGTGGCGCTAGAGTTAAGACTTGGGCTCCAGGTCCCAGATTAGCCAATGTTTTCCATCCTTGCTGCACGTTAATAATTGCCAGCAACATTCAAATACACTTGATAGTTCCCCATTCTAGACCAATATAAGTAACAAGTTGGAAAGGGGGTCTGTGTGGTCTGAGCATCAGTTTTTTAAAAAGCTCTCCAGATATTTCTATTTTAAAGCAAGGGTGAGAGCCACAGAAACGAAGTGTTGACCAGATATTCAACATCCCCAAAGTACTCCATCCTTGCTTGGTGGCTAGAGCTGACTCCTTGATATAAGTGAAGGACTGGAGTGACATTCCTTGCTCCTAAAAAATTATTTTTAAGGGCTACAGCTAACCATTATTGGGATCAATGGCTTAAAAATAATTCTTAGGTGTAGGGAAGTGGGATAACACATACATAGCCAGTGACCAGAAATTGAAACACACTTTTCTCCAGCCTTGGAGTAAATATTGCATTATCAGTGATTCAATAATGGACAGAAATCCAAATAATCAATATAAGATTCATATTTCTGGGATGTTGGCCAAGACACTAGTGCAGAGCAACACAGATTTGTTAGAATATATGTAATGAATTCAGGAAGAGAAAAATCAAACAAATAAACAAAAGTACCTCCTGTCTAAGCTAAGCTTACAATTAAAATGGAAGAAACACATGATAAAATCTAATACTAACAAATATAAATGCATTAACAAGAAATATAGCTTCATATTAACGATCATAATTTCAAGTCACTATACGTAAGGTTAAAATAATAATATAGAAGATAAAATACTTTTAAGTAAGTTTAAAAATAATTTTCAAAGGGATTAAATTTAGAACAATACTCAACAAAAACAAAAAAAATATGTCTTTCAGACGTTGGTAACATAAGAACAAATTGCTATAATAAATAACCAAGTATAACATCTCAAAGTGAAAAAAAATTGTCATTTATTTAAAAAAATATTCTCAGTAGATATGATTGATTCCAGATTGAACATATTGAAAGGACATTTAGTGAACTGATAAATTTACTGAGGAAATCATCCAGAAGCTAGCATAGAAGGATAAAATTAAATGGGAAATATGAAAGAAAGGTTTAGAGATCTGAAGAACAGGCAGATTGAAAGGCTCACCACTTGTCAAAAGTTCAGAAGAATAGAAGACAATGAAAAGTGGAGAACCATTATGTGAAGAGAATTTTATAGAAGGGAAGATCAGAATTTTGAAATTGAAAAGTCTATCAAATATCCATCAGGATAAAGGAAATAGCTCCATATCTGGACTCATAATAATAAAATATGAAACATTAAGAATAAAAAAAGATATGAAAACTCTCAGGAATAAGAGCCTATAATAAAATTTAAATTGAAAACAGACTTCTGATGGATAAAAATAGAGAAATATCCTCAAGTGCTAAGGTAACTCATCTGTCAGCCTAAAATTCTATAGTCAGCTAAACTATCTCTGAAGAAACTAAAAAAAAAGAGACATTTGCACACATACATAAGCTATGAGAATGTATCACATAAACCATCACAGAATGAATTACTAAAGAATTTATTTAAACAGAAAAAAGCACACTGAGAGGGAAAGTATGACGAAGAAGAAATGGTGTACATAAAACTGAAAACAAAAATGTATATATTATATATATGTGTGTGCACATATATACATACACATAAAAATCATATACAAATTATGTATATGTAAAGCAATTATATATAAGTTTTGCATATACATATGTACACAATTATACACATAAATATTATATATTATATAATAATATATATACATCTTACTAAACTGTATTCTATAAGAATAACATAATGTTGATACCAAACATACCAAAAGAAAACAATCATACAAAAAATATAAAGATTAATATCAGTGAATAAAAATTCTAGTCATATATTAGAACCATATTGGGTTTATCTCAGCAATTCAAAAATCCATCTTATTAACATGTTAAAAAAGGGAAATAAAAGCATCTTGATATATGCAGAAAAAAGCATTTAATTAAGTTCAATTCTTATTTGCAATGAAAAAAGAATCCTCCATCAGACTAGAAATAGATAGGAACTTTATTAAGAAACCTCATGAAGAGGATATATGGAAATTCAATAGCAAATATACCTAAGGGGAAAACTTTAGAAAACCTTTGGAAATTATCATAAAGAAATGATGGATGCCTAATACCACCTCCAGTCTTCAACATTGTACTAGAGATAGAGGCTCTGGAAATAAGATACTAATTTGCTATGGTGAAGCAGCAGGACTCATGGGATATATGCAGGATGCAATTTCATTTTTGCTTCCCTCCCCCTGTACATTTATTCTGTTGTGTCAGTTCTCATTTTGCCAGTGTGTAAAAACTCAGATGGATCTATGATTTTTCTGTCACTTTTTGGAAATGCTACCACCCTTCTAAGTCACAAGTCAGTAATTTCAAGAGTCCTGTCCAAAATACACATCAATTTTAATCTCTATGCACTGATAACACTTAGGACAGCTAGGGCTCATTATAGGTATGCAGGTACTCTTGTAATCCATTCAGGGATAAGGATATAGTTGATCTTTATCTCTTTCGTGCTCTTATTATTTCTTCTCTTCCTTCATTTAGTTAACCAAAGTTTGTGATCCCACCAGTGTCTAAATGGGAGAAGAGAGAAGGTAATGGGAGTTTGAGGGTCACACCTGACTGGGAAAATTTATAGCTGGATTTGTGCTCTCTGGACCAGGCAGGTGTTTAAAATTGAGTCTTTCTCTTGAGGGAAGCTTCTATGGGTGCTTCAGAGGACTTTTATCTGCAGCATTCAACTTCATTCCTTGTGATAATGCGTAATGTGTTTATTGCTCTATCACTCCTCCCTTGGTTCTTCCTTGGTTTCACTTTCTTCTTTTCTTAAATTTTCAAATGGATCACTAATACCATTACAGTTGGTCCTTTGGGCAGCATAATAAATGATTCCTTTCAGGCTCTTTCTACTGCATGTGCCACTTCTATTTTGTGAAACACACCTATGTCCCCTGCCATGAGAAGTGTAGCTATTTCCCAGTGCACTAGAATCAGGCTTCTTCTCTCTCTGTCTCTGTCTCTCTCTCTCCCTCCTGCCAGCTCAGATTCATTGCCATACATTTATACATTCACACCTTTAGATTCCTCAGGTCCATGTCAAACACTAGCACACCACCTCCAGCGGCTGTATATCAAGTTCACTGAGCAGCCTCCATGAAGCTAGCCTCACTAAACTTGAGATAAGCGTAATACAACCCATCCTTCTCCTTCAGAAAAGAAGAATACATAGGAGAATGCATTGAGTACAGACATCATCAGTCTGAAATTTCTCATGATAAAACAGATTCCTTTTGAAGCACCTACTTTTGATGAAGAAAAATGTAAAACACGGGTATTAGGCATGAGATAATGGTGAGGAATACATTTTAGTCTTTCCCACTCCTCCTCATTTCTCCTTCTTCAAGGTACCCCTTAAATAAAGAACTACCTTGAGAAAGACAAATTGAAAGGACAAGACATCATTTATCAGGAAAGAACATTTCTACCTAATGGCCCCTTGAGTAAAGTGTTTCTTTAGGACATCACAGTTCATGTGAAGGCAGATTTAAAGGCCAGGGCATCAATTAGAAATCCGCAGTCTTGCTGCCTAATCGCTCTTTGTACAGCTTCTTTTAGCAAGATAAAAGTACCATCAAAATGGAAAATAAGACTTGCCAGACAATTTCAGCACTTCCCTTAGGCCACAATGCTCCATACTGTCAGACACAGCGTTTCTGAGATCCTGGTAAAGCTGGGAAGGATTACATAATATTTTATGTAGTTTGTTGCTATCTGCAATGCTGATTTAAAGAAACAGACATCAGCAATGAACAGTTTAGTAGTGAAACATCTGCCCTGGCAATGACGTTTTAAAAGCAAAGTGACAGAAATGAAATATGAAAATTTCATTGTTTGGACAGAATGAGCACTAAATATAAAAGAAAAAGTCAACATATGGAACTTAATACAAATTAAAATATACTGTTTTTGAAAATATACTGTTAAGGAAATAAATAAACCACAGACCGGGAGAAAATATTTGCCATGCATTTATCTGTCAAAGGACTTGTCTCCTACTTTATTGAGATTCTACCTCAATAAAATTGAATAATACACACACAACTATACCTTAGTTGAATGTATGTAGTACTATTTGTACAAACTCAGATATAAGAATAATCTCAGTCTCGCAATACTACTCCTCTCAATGCCACCTAATAGCTGTGATAAAACTAGCATGGTCACCTCCAAAATAAATGAACAGAACTTTAACAACTGATGACACAGTGTCAAGGAGACAACCAAAAATGTAACTAGAATCTCAGAAGACAGAAAGAGAATGGCATAGAAAACATAATCAAAGAAATATTGACTGAAAATTTGGTAGATGTGATTAAAAAATCAGCAGACCCAAGAAGTTCAGTGAACTCCAAACCAGACAGATGCATGGAAAGCCATACATAGGTACATTACTCATCAAAACCTGACCTCTTGATGACTGTTATATCTGCCTTTTTCACCAGTATACCTGAACAGTAGAAAAATATATATACACAATTAATCATGCTTATATCATTATAATTCATAGGATACAGATTTTAAAATGTTACCATTGCAGCCCATGAATATCCAGTGAAGTTGGTGAATCCCCTAAGGAAGAGGGATTAGATAAAGGGAAATCTTAGACTTCTTTTTTAATTTAGAGAGAAGTATACAATATAGAATTACAAAATACACACAAAATACACAAAGTTGAATGTTTAATAACTTAATACAATTGTGTGTGTTTAGTAATTTTGTAATTCTCCTTATGTCATGAAAGTACTGATTATTTTAAAAACATTAATCTAAAATTTTATCTCAAGAAATATAATGATAAGTTTAGGCTTAGGTAAAATAGAAAAATATGGCATATATGACTTTCATTCTTTTTTTTTTTTTAATGATTTTTAAAAAAATTATTAGCACTTTTAATTATTATTTATTTATTTATTTATGGCTGTGTTGGGTCCTCGTTGCTGTGCAAGGGCTTCCTCCAGCTGCAGCAAGCGGGGGCCACTCTTCATTGCGGTGCGCGGGCCTCTCACTATCGCGGCCTCTCTTGTTGCGGAGCGCAGGCTCCAGACGCACAGGCTCAGTAGTTGTGGCTCACGGGCCTAGTTGCTCCGCGGCATGTGGGATCTTCCCAGACCAGGGCTCGAACCCGTGTCCCCCGCATTAGCAGGCAGACTCTCAACCACTGCGCCACCAGGGAAGCCCTCATTCTTAATACACTGTCTTTAAACACGATTTTGCTAGTGATTTCTCTGCATGATTTAATTTTCAATGTAACATAGTCACAACATTTTTAGTGTTTTAAAAACAATATTATAATTTTGTTTTCTATCTCATGCAGAAAAATAGATTATTTACTAGTACAACAATAAAAGCACAAATATCATTTTGAGGTCTAAGTTTGAAATGTAAAAAGAGATGCTCAATTTAACTAAAATCACTCACCTAGAAGTTGTAGTATGAAAGCTGTCAGATTTGATAAGAAAATATAATATATATGACCAAGCAACCAAAAGCAATAACATTCAAGAACATTTAATGTACCAATACTAATTTTGCTTCTCAAGTAGTATTAGGGCTCACCTTCGGGGTGACTTACAATACTAAGCACAATATGAATAAAAACTATGATATGTCCAGATGAAAATCTAATATGATCTCAGAAACTATTCAAAATTATCCCAGCAAGAAAAATTGAAAGCCAATAGGACAGGAACTCAAGGGGTCAGTCTTAGTGTGGCAAAAATACAAAGATGCAAAGATGAATAGAAAGCAAATTCCCTAAGGGGTGTTGATACAGATAAACCAAGTCCATATTTCAAGAAGAGGAAAAATCAAGATAAAATGTTTGTTATTTGAAAACAAGTTAAAAAAAAAAAAAACAGAGAGGAAGCAAAAACATGGAGGTTAAACTTTCACTACTGCTTAGAAGAAGGAAGTCACAAGAGTACATCGTCATCACTCAAATCACAGAAACTTGCCAGATAAGCTACAAAATTTGAGATAAGAAAATCAAAGAGCTTAGGTTACAAAGAAACCTAAATTAACTATATTACAGAAAGTGACAAGCCCTATCTTGGAGAAAAGAGAACCATGGCTTCTTCCATCTTTGTCAGAGAGCTGTTAAGAAGAAAAACCTGTCATAAACAGAAACAAAGACAAACATCTAATGAATTTGTTATAGTTGTGTGTTGGTTAGCATGATGGATTAGTATCCTGAGCAGCACCATAGAAAAAAGTTTTTATCTACCTGATACATTTCTATCACAGGCCTTCCACATGCATGACATAGTATGATGAAGTGATGAAGACTGGATGCATAGTAAGACAGCTGACAGAATTTGCTCTCAGGCAAAATGAATTTTCCTCCATGAGAATCAAAGGTCTTCTCAAGTTGGGATTCAGGACAGAAATACTCAGAGAAATATCACTGAGACACTCTGAGCCTAGTCACTGAATTGCTACAACCTTTTGAAACTAAAGTAAGGAAGTAATTTCTTTAGGTGCAGAAAGTAATGGGTGGGATAGGAGAGTAGAAAAAAATTAGCAGAAGTTCAGAAAACTTGTAGCCAAGCTAAAAGGCAGAGAGAAATCCTCCACAGTTTAGAAAGTTGAGGGCTGAGTTGTTAATTGAAAAAGAAAAAGTCTCCAGAATATTGTTCATGTTTACATCTCAAGATCTAATAAAATGTCACAATTCTGCCTTCAGAATATTTGAACTTAATAATGAAATTAATCCAAACTAAATATGCCAAAAATCTGACTCATCTCAACTAGAGACTAGATTGACTTAGCACTCCAAACTTGCAGCCTTGAAGAGAAGACATGCTTTTAGTGGGGATATATATTATTTACTGCAGTCTCTACAGTTTTTCCATAATGTCTAGCATACAATAAAACATTTACATTTAATGAAGCATGAAAATAGGATCCATGGTCAAGAAAGAAGAAAGTTAGTGGAGGCAGACCCAGAATTGATACAGATATTCTAATTATCAGAGAGGGGCTTTAAAGTAACTGATAAAAATATTAAAGGATATGTTATAAAATGGAAAATCTTAATGAACTTATAAAACTTATATTCAGCAGAGAGATAGAAGTCTAAAATAGAACAAAATTGAAATGCTAAAAAAAATGATATAAAAATGAAGATCTCACTTGAAGTGCTAAATAAAAGACTGAATCCAACATGAGAAAAGATGAATAAACCAGAAGGCAAACTGATATAAGAAGAGAAGAAAAAAGTGAAAAATGAACAGAGACTTCAATGCCTATGGGGCAATATCAAATACCCTAATACATTCACAGCTGGATTTTCAAAAAGAGGAGAAAAAGAACAAACGGGACAGGAGAAATATTTAAAGAGATTAAGGCTGGGCAGGGGGTGAACACCTTGGTACATTACAGTCAATCTGCTGAAACCAAAGAGAAAGAACACTTATTAAAAGCAGAGAAAGAAAGAGAGGGAAGGAGGAGGGAAAGACAGAAGGAGGGAAAGACAGAAAGAGGGAGAGGGGAAGAGAGAGAGACTGATTTAGAGAAGATACATTATAGACAACATAAGGTGAGAATGATGGCTGATTTATCATCTGAAACAATGGAAGCCAAATATTATTGAAGGATAGATTTAATGTGCTGAAAGAAAAAATAGTCAACCTAGAATTCTATACACAGAAAAAATATCCTTCAAAAATAAAGGCAGGGCTTCCCTGGTGGCGCAGTGGTTGGGGGTCTGCCTGCCAATGCAGGGGACACGGGTTCAAGCCCTGGTCTGGGAAGATCCCACATGCCACGGAGCAACTGGGCCCGTGAGCCACAATTACTGAGCCTGCGCGTCTGGAGCCTGTGCTCTGCAACAAGAGAGGCCGCGATGGTGAGAGGCCCGCGCACCGCGATGAAGAGTGGTCCCCACTTGCCGCAACTGGAGAAAGCCCTCGCACAGAAACGAAGACCCAACACAGCCATAAATAAATAAATAAATAAATAAAAGAACGTGAATTTCTAAAAAAAAAGAATAAATTAAAAAAATAAAAATAAAAATAAAGGCAAAGTAAAAACATTTTCAGACAGTCAATTCTTTAGAGAATTTATGTGCAGCAGACTTCCACTACAAGAAATTCCAAAAGAAATTCTTCAAGCTAAAGGCATATGATGAAGACCAATAACTTCAAAGATGCATAAAAAGCAATAGAGAGTATAACTTTTTTATATATATAAAGCTACAATGATCATAGCAATGTAGTATTTTTTTAAAATGTTGACAAGTAGATAAATGGAATTCCAGTCTCTGCAGTTTTTTTCCACAATGTCTAGCATATAATAAAAAAATTTGTAAGACATTTAATGAAGCATGAAAATAGGACCCATGATCAAGAAAGAAGAAAGTTAGTGGAAGCAGACCCAGAATTGATATAGATGTTTTAGTTATCTGTATTGATAAATTCAGATATACACTTATCCTTACACTGTCAATTGATTTTGAAGTATGAGTCAAGTTAATTCAATAGAAAGTGGTTTTTTTTTAACAATTGGTATTGGAAAAATTCAATATTTATATGTAAAAAATGAATAAATATAACTTTACCTATATCACTTCACATATAAAATGGATGAATCATAGTCCTAAATATAATATAGTAAGAAACAAAGTCTAAAAAAAATAAAAGGAGACTATCTTAGTGACTTTGCAACAAGGAAGGATTTTTTAGAACCAATAACTTTAAACATAGAAATATATACATTTTGACTTCAAAGAAAAGACAAAATGAATAAAAAAGTTATAGAGTAGAAAAATATTCATAACAGATGAATACACAACTCACACAATTCAGGATACAAACCGATTCATATCCAAAATATTTCAGGGACAATCAACGCATAGTAAGAAGCTAAAAAATATTATAAACATGGGCAAAAGATGCTCAATTTATTTGTCACCAGAAAATGCATTTTGCAACTACAATGTGTTACCAAGTCACACACAATAGAATGGTTAAAATGAAAAAGATTGACATCAAGCATTGGCGAAACGTGAAGCAATTAAAATACCTACACATTGCTAGTGGGCATGTAAAATGATATGATTACTTTTTACAACTATTTTTCAGTTTCCCCCAAAGCTAAGTAAATATTAACCTCTGAGACAGTCTTTCAACTCCTAACTGTCTATTTTAGTTCTGTCCAAAAAACCAACCAACCAAACAAAAATGACTTGTATAGATATGTTCAAAGCAGATTTACTCATAAACCAAACACCGAAATAACCCAAATATCCATCAACCATCCAGGTGAATGAAAAAACAAAAACAAATTGTGGTATGCTTTAGCCATGGAATACTACTACATCAATAAAAATTTAACAAAAATGAATACACACAGTGATATGTATTATCACAAAAAGATTATGTTGAATAAAGAAGCCAGACACAAAAGAGTACATATTATATTTTTTGGTTTACATGAATTTTTGAACAGAGAAAACAGACTGATAAATGGGAACAGAAATCTGAATTTTTTTGGCCCTATGTGGAATGGGAATTTGCTAGAGGGGAACTGAGGGGGTCATTCTGAGGTGAGGGAAATATTCAGCCTTGAGCAGGGTAGTGGATGTCTGGAGGTATGCATGTATCAAAACTCACTGAATTGTACAGTTTAATCCGTGAGCATTTCAGTATATATAAATTTTACCTCAGAGGGAAAAAATATGAGGAGATTTAGAGTAACTACAATAATACTGCTGAAGAGAGTTTAATGGCTCTTTTGGCATAAAGTCAGCTCTAGGCATACTCCAATCTCGCCATCCCACATCTTGATTGCTGTATTAAATTTTAGACACCAAATTTATAATGTATACCATGTGAATTTATAGAGGATTATAGAGGAGGAAGATGGTTCTTAAACTATCATTATGGAAGAAAAGAAGAAATAAGTGAAAATGCTTAGCATGGAAAATAGAATATACCTTGGTAAGGGCCTAGTAAATCTTTCCAAACAATTGAAAAATAGTCACATGAAGGAGGAACTAGATTAGTTATGTATGAGACTGAGAGATACAGCCATAAATTGAGGGAACTCAAGGGTGACAAGTTTTTACTTTTTATCCATGCAAACATGCAATCAATCTGAATATAATTTTTTGTAATAGAATGAAGATGGCATATCTTTTTGTTTCTGGTTGTATTCAAGGAAAAGAAGCAGCATTATTATTATTATTTCTAGCTGCACCAAAGGCAAAGGTGTATCCTAGCTTCATTACAGGACCTGGCTTCAGAGTCAACATAAAAACACAAAAGTCCCATAAGTTTAGTAACAATACCCCCCACCCCCACCAAAAGATGGAAACCTAAAAGGGCAGAGAAAAGGCTCCTAGGCCAGGGGCATGGGAAGCCCAGCTCATGGCACCAGGACTGGCTGCAGCCTCCCCTCCAGCCGATGCTGGGTGGTTGGGAGGGTGGGGTTCTGACTTTTCTTTGAGAGCACTAGGAAGCCATTGAAATGATAGAAGCAGCATAATGAACATAATAGATATTGCATTTTAAGGCTATGCCAATTACTCAAGTGAGATAGTTTGTTAATTTGGACTAATATGGTGGTAGAAGAGATTAAAAAATAGACAAATTAAAGATATTTATTAGGTAAAATAAAGAGAAAATCCTCCATTTGATTATAGAAGTGAAGGAAAGGATCAAGTCAAGAATCACTCCTAGATTTTTGGCTTGTGACATTGGGTGGAAAGGTAAGATTGGCTGTAACATTTCAAAATATAGATCTGTTTACAAATTTAATGTTATTGATATTATTTACAAAACAAAAATATATTCATATATGTCTCCAGATTTTATGGTTACTATCTATATACGTTATACATTAAATGAACCAACATTTTAAAAAATTTATTTTGTTGAGAGAATCTTCATGTCTCTACCTGTGTACAGAGCATATCAAATAAATTGTTGGAACACTTGACTTCAAAAAGTTGTACCCTTGAAGTGGTTCAGGAAAACCTCAACTATAAAAAGTTTCCCCAAATTGCAAAAGCAAAAAAAGACAAAGTAAGTATCTTTGGTTTCAAGAATTGATTTTGATATCTGCAGTAGTTTTCTTTCAAGGGCTCAAAAAAATGTGTATAGGGAACAACTATAACTCATTGATTTCTTACAGTCCATTGTAGTATAGATCACAAAAGTATGTATTATTGCTTTTAATTAGATGGACTTGTAAAAACAGTGTCACTGAGAAGAATAGTGTAATACAATATTTTGGATAAAAATTTAGAAATCTTGGCTTTGGATACTGCTTTGTCTGAAAATAGTTACAAGATGTTGGTCAAATCTCACAATTCTTGGTCTTTTTTCTGCACTTATAAAAGTAGATAATTAGACTAAATTAATTCTGACACATGTCCTGAATTCCCAATCCTATGATTATAAAAGACTGTAACTTCTGATCATATGATTTAGGATAATTTTCAATATGGTGGCATGATAACAGCAGCTGGTCTTTTGGGCGATGAGTGCAATTAATCCCTTTGGACAGAAGTAATAGCTGGAAGTGGCTCTGGGACTCCTTCACTAACATGCACATAGACACATCCTGACTTGTAGATTTGTCTATTCTAGTTTTCCAAAGCTAATGGCAGTTAGTTGGTCCGTATTCTAGAGTTTGCCACCAACTCAGCCAGAGGTTTCATAAACTTGTGTGTACTTAACATGTGTAATCAAGCTAGTTACATAGTGTGAATATTAAATAAGAGACACTGTAATAAATTTATTCCATGCAGTAATTTATATTGTGTCATAAATTTGAGGGGTATCTTAATTTTCAGATATATTTTTTATTTTCAAATTCAAATTCACTCACTCATTTATTTACTTATCTACTTATTCATTCTATACACATTCATTGAGTGCTTGCTGTGTACCAGGAAATATTCTAGACACTGTAGGACAGAAGAGAACGAAAGAGAACAAAAAATATTCATGGAACTTATGTGATAATGAAAAGAGAAAGGAACTGTCAAAATAAATGCACATATATGTATGTTTATATTTGTATGTCTCTATATGTTTATACATACCAGATATCTCTGGGATAAAATAGAGCAGTGAAAATGTCCTTCTTTTCCCACTAAAGGATTCATTCTGCTTTAGATTTAACCAGAAAGTTAAAGATGAGCAACTCATATGGCATATTGCTTGAATAGAGTGAGCCAATTAATTTGTAAAATATCTTTACATTTTTAAATTACATAGCTTACCTGACATTCTGAAATGAGCCTAGACACACATTCACAAATTCCAGTATTATTTACCATATAGAACCTACACAGACCAAGTACTATCTATTAATAGTATTCAACATATAAGAATTCTCTTGCTAATAAATAGCCAGGAGGTCTGTTGATAGCATGTTTGCATTTGTTCTTTTTTAGCTGAGATGTCCCCACTAAAGATATAGAGTAGATTTCAGGATGCTGCCATCTCCTTCCAAGCATACCTAATAATTTTTGATTGCTTGTATGTTACTTGTACTCGAGTTGATGCTATCTTTTTGGAAAAATGAGTTTGCTACTTCTTCCGCTACTAAGCTGATTCAGTGATGACTGATCACCTAATTTAATTAGGGATGTGATGTGCTGAGACTGGGTTTCATCTTTGATGAGGCTTACTTTACCTCTAGGTTACCACTTGCCTTCCAGGGTTTTCAACTGAAATCTTGATATATTCTTTGTGATCCCTTCCTCTGACAGGTTTAGATCTCTTTTCTTTATTTCCCCATGCTTCTGAAATCTTCACTCTATTTTCCCAACATTGTATGTGTACGTTTTCACTCTGACTCCATGTAATTCCAAAATAAGGGAAATGCTCTGAGTGCCAAAGTGGCCATATACTTAAAGCTCCTTGTCTCCACCAAAAGCTCTGCTGAATATTTTGTCCCTGAGACAACTCATCTTTCTTACAAATGTACTTATTGTTCTTGTTAAGTTTGAGTCTTTTGCTCGTTACCTCATCCTACCTCTAAGCAGAAGTTCTAATTTGCTTGATTATCAAATGAGGCAACATTCTTCATTATTTAAAAGTCTGCAAGAATTCTAAAAATACGGTCTCTAAAGAATGTAGTTTTTAAATGTAGTTTCTAAAACTTTATAAGAAATCACGTTATCTATTTTGTAAACACTGATAGTAAGCCATATTTCTATAGAAATTAATTTTACATCGAAAAATTTATGTTGATGTAGTACTTCAATGTAACACTATGAGTGTTAACTGATCATCTAAGATTTCTCAATTGTTTTCACTACTATAGAGGAGGCAGGAATGGAACAGGTAGTTGGTCTCCAATGGGTCTCCAATTTGAAGAAGTGGGAAAAAGGTTGAGCATAGTTTGGGAATTGCTTTGTTTTAGATCAGTTGGAACATTTGGAGATATGCATCTCATTATCAGGAGAGAGAAAGCAGGACTAAAGAGAGAGATTTGGTGACCTTATTCTTAGAGGTGATAGATGAAACTTTTAAAACTAAAGAGATAACCCAAAAGGAAATGCAGCATTTAAAGAGAAAAATCTGAAGGTAGAAGCTTAAGATATCTTTTATATTAAATAATAATGACACTATTTGTTAAATATTTCACTCCTTCAAGTTATTCTGGAAGATCTGTTTAACAAATATTGATATCACAGACTCTAAGTTCTTTTAATTGAGACTCTATTCAATCTGTATGTTTCTTGTGTATTATATCATTTTACTTATTATGGCTCTAAAATATATCTTAGTCATTATTAGGGTACAGTTAGGAATAATTAGCATACAATATTAAATTAGACACTCAGAATGTATTATATTCCCATTTAATCACACACACACACACACAAACACACACGCGTCTTGCATATGTTTTGTTAGAATGGTTTTAAAATTTATATTTTGTGCCTTTGTGAATTACTTCTACTTCCATTTATATTTCTGACTGCTTGTTACAGGAAAATTTTCTACTAATTGTTTTTACATATATTTGCCTTGACTTTAGTTGACTATTCCTATTATTTTTGGCTGATTTTTTTTTAGGGTTTTCAAAGCATGTAATTATGTCATCTACAGATGGTCAAAATTTTATCTTCATTCTATTCATTGTTAAAACTCTTATTTCTGTTTCAAGTCCTACTGGATTGATTAAAAACAAAATTACATAATCATATAGCAGCAGGCATTTTTATGGTTCTTATGATTTCAGTAGAAAAACTTTCATTGTTTTACCATTAAAAGTATTTTGCTTTATGACTTGAGCCTTAATCTTTCTAATGCTTTAAAGTTTATACTACTCCTTAAGATTTCCAGATGTATCTGTGTGTGTGTGTGTGTGTATGTGTTTTCAATTACGAATGGGTATTGAATTTGAATTTTTTTTTAATGTTCTTTGGAATCATGATAATCATATGATTTTTTTCCTTCTTTGTATATCAGTTAACACAATGATATGCACTATTTGCATATTGTTTAGGTCTACATGAGATAACCAATAAAATATGCTCCTAAGCTTTTCTTCTCCTGGAAAATGTTCTGACAAGCTCCATAATGGAATTGACCCATTATGGCTAAATTCCAGAAGATTTCAGAAAGAAGGAATCTAGCTTCTTGTAGGTGGAGGTCAGATATATTCTCTTTTAACTTAAGTGTATTAGTTAGGATTCAGTCAGAAAATACACAGGCTCTAGATTTAAGGACAATGAGCCCACCAAAAGATGAGAAATAGAGAGAAATTTTCATCTCTAAGGCTAGAGGGAAAAGAGTAAATTATGTAACTTGATACCAGGAGCTGCTGTCGACAGGTGGAAGCTAGAAATGTATTAGCTCCTCTTGGTTGGAGCTGAGATCACAGAAGGTAAAAGCTGTCTAGTGGAGATTATGCTGCTCTAAGAGAAAGAAAAGAAGACAAATATACCATCTTTCCCCACCTCCTAACTTTGTATTCTGCTAGAGACTCTCATTGACTGAAACTTCTTAAAAGCCAGTAGGCAAGAGATTATGGGAAATATACTTTTCTGCAATATAGAGCAGGACAGGAAAGGGCTGAGAATGGATCTGAGAGCAAATAGGAAGATGACCAGAACCCTGTGGATAAATGCTACCATCTGTTATTTGATGGGAGGGGAAATTTAGGAACAGCTACAGAAAAATAACTGTGTCACAATCAAAAGGGTTCAAAAATTCATCTGTCAGTGCACAGTTCTAGCTTTTACTTCAAATTAAGTATTACCTTGTTTGAGATTCCAGAAAACTGTATCATACTTTTAATTATATATGAGTTTATGATGCTGAACCACTAATTGTGCATTCATTTTATTTAATGATGCTAAACCACTAATTGTGCATTCATTTTATTTAATGTAATAATAGAATTGTCTAAAGTACTTGTATAATTTGTTTCTTCTCTCAGTAGCGAGAAATGTCAAGCAATATCAGTTTGAAATCAGGCACTTGAAATTATGCGATAAATTAATTGGCATTAGAAGTTTGATTTCCTACCCCCAAATGAACATATTATTTGAGCAATTTAAAACTCAATTGAAATTGTTTTGAGAAGTCAGGCTTGCAACCTATTATGGTCTCCCAGAGCCTTACTTATAGTTTTAGGGATGCCACAGGGGCAACTGGAAAAGATAAGTTTACTTCTCCTGAGTCAGTATCAATAGCATGGGACCTCGAGATGCTTGTCACAGAGGGAGGTCAATGACTCCTGTAATGGGTCACTCTGACATGCTGAGTGACACTGAGGCTGTTTTTTAAGTCTTAAACTAGTTTGAATGTAGCCTTCATCCCTTTAATTGATAAATTGATATGTACAATTAAAACACTGTTTTGACCATATATAAAGAGAAAAATGCTTAATATAAACCTGTTTGTTTTTTTCTTTAAAGTTTACTAACACCAGTGATAGAAAATCAACTCTGTAACATGTGAAATGCTTCATTAACACCCCCCCCCCCCAGAAAAAAGAAAGGAAAACAAATCCTCCATTCATTTGTCAGAAATATGTGTATAATGATTAAAAATGAGAAGCGACTCTATTGGATTTCATTTGGCAGAAATGATACCTATAATTATAAAAAGTATCTTTTCATAGGGAAGGGGCACAACATACAAAGAAAATCAATTCTAATATGTGTAATGACCAGTGTTTCTATCCAGGGCTATCTTCATATACAAGTAGAGTCGTCAACTGTCTATGGCCCTAATTTGAAGGGTTTCCTAGGAATATCTTGACTATTGGAGGATTTGATTTCATTAATCTAGATTTAAGCATTCTCATAGCATATGCTTTTTTTTAAGTGGGAAAAGAAAGGAAGAAAATCAATTAGTACTTCCAGCTGAGTTTTCTGATATTTATAATACATGTTTATTGAACATATATTTCTATGAGACCATTTTCTAAATTGTTTTGGGTGTTATTTTATTTAATCATCAAAAAACCTTTATGAAGGAATGAAGTAGTTACATATACCACTGCAATTTACAGTGGGAAAACATTGATGATTACAGAGTTCAATTAGTTTACCCATTGTCATACTTCCAAGAAATGGTGGGGTATATATTCAAACCCAATCTGTCTGAGTTCAGGACATAATGATTTAAACATATAAAAAGAATTCTTCAAATAATTCTGCATTTGTAAGGGAAGGGAGGATTAACAAGACTTAATAACTTATAGAATGAAAATCCAGCTATTTATTGGAAGAATTAGAGTTGAAATCTAGATTTTTCTCCATACTATGCCATTCCACTCTTTGAAATTGTAACAGACAAAATACTCAACATCTTAGTGTATAGGAAACAGAAAGTTTAAATACAGAAGCCTCTGAAAGGAGAGGGACTGTAAGGCTGTAAGGATCCAAATAAACGCATTCTACATCTTCAAAGATAACTCTGATTTCACATATTTGTGAACGATTAATTCTAACTGAAGAGAACTTACATTCCTCAAAACTCTGAAAACCAAATCTGAATTTCTCAATGTGCTTAGATCAACCTAAGTAATTTACTATATTTCTTAGCCTTGAAGTTGAAATACCAAAGGGTAAACATACTACATACAATAGTATCATCATCATTATCAGCAGCAGCAGCAGCAAAGTAACATATTCAATAGTTGCTCTGGGACAGGTGCTTTCTTACTGCTTATAAGCATGAGTTTATTCAATATGTGATGCAATATAGTAACAAATTATTCCCATTGTGTAGGTGAGGAAACAAGCTGAAACTTGCTAATTAATATTTCCAAGATCACACAGCTAGAAAGTGCTAGAGCTGGCATCTGAATGTATATTGTCGAACTACAGTGTTCACACTCAACTGTTAAGTAATGATTGTGCTAATCTAGTAAACAAAAGTTCAATACATGATTACATATAATTAGTTTATTAAATATCATAGGATATATGAAATAAGCAACCAGAAATATTTTAGTGATATAGAGAGAGAGAGATAGAGAGAGAATAATCCAACTGTGTAAAGTGGAATGAGGACTCTTAGATGATATAATGATGATAATTGTTTCTCCACTACTCAGTGACTATTACTCATAAATTGTAAACTAGTGCAAAATCTGGTTGAATATTTTCATAACTACAACAAAGATTTTGCAAAAGTTTCACCGTTGTGTACTTCAAGAGTATTTTCCTCTGAGAAGTAAAAGGCTGTTTGTATGACTTATGTAATTGTCACTTGAAAATGTTTTTTTCTTTCCTGGGCCCTCTGCTGTTAACCTCCTTTTCAAAGAAAATAATAAACATAAAAAGTCATTCTCCAGTCATTGAGGGATTTTGGATAAGTACTTCTATAATATTTCAAGATGGCAAAATGCCTTTTAAAATTGACACGATGTATATCTAACCCATCCACAGTAAAACCGGGGATAGAGTATATTGCTGTACAGTGAAACTCATTTTTTCGATCCAATTATCTGCACTTCCCATGACTGTTATACCTGTCAACCATGTTCATACAAAATTGTTGAAGGTCAATGCCTCTAATATTAAGTTCTATCATACAGAGCTTGAGTTAAATGACTTCAGAAGAAGCTGACAGATCGTGAATAAGAATAGGTTGTCATTTTGCCAATAAAAGTTGGTATAGATGACTAAAATAATGTCACTATTCACTACTGAGTTAAGGTCAGGCTCTAATGACTCTCCCCATGACAATCAAAAAGGCCTTTTGGCATAAGATATCACACATATTAATCTAACTCAAGGGGATTGAAAACAACGGATATGTTTCCAGTGCATAGCAACCCTCAAGTAAGGATGGAAATATTTGCAGGTTGACAGTGTCACAATGAGCAGGAAGATAATAATTCTACATAGGTTTCTCTTTTTCTTTATCATAAAGACTGTTGTTGTATTTTATGAAGTGTGAGTTTCTGCCATGATTATTACCATTAGTCTTTGAAAAGGCATTTGCACAGGCCAGCTTTGAAGGCCCCTAGTCATTTTCCCTCATCTTATTAAGCCTGGTCCAGATAGCAAGCTGTTGTTCTCTGCCCCACCAGGGCAAATGTTGTAGTCATTTCAATTGTTTCTAACAGGTTTTAAACATCCTGGGTAGTATTTGTGTTAAAACACATAAAATGGAGCTCACAGCTTAAGCTTTTCTATGTTCTGTTTGAAAGGAGGGCCTGGGACAGACAGTCCAGATTGGACTGTACCGAGTTATCTAACTCATGGTGAACCTCAGAGTAGGAAATAAAAGTCTCCTTTTTGGTGATAGGAGTAATCAAATCAGAGAAAGTAAGTTCATCCTCAGAAGAATCATCTCCAAAATATTTTCTTACATAATATTTCTTCTTGGGTATAAAATTATTTAGGGATGATTTCTGTCTTGGATCCTGGCCAAGGCAATAGAATAAAATGAGAGGAAGTAGAAAGGAAAAAAAATAAAGGCAAGTAAATTTGATCTATTTTTGTGGTTCTCTGCCTTAATAGGCATTCTTTTTTGAACAGGAGATTTGTAGATGAGAAAAATTGAGATCCACTCTTTCCTTTTCCTAACTTCTGCCATACTTCCACACTGCTGACATGCAAAACCTATCTGACGAACACATCACAGTTCCTGGAAGATGAATTAGAAATTACATGTTCCTATATGAAGGCATGTAGTAATTTATCCTTAACTTCTACAGCTTATTTAACCAAATGCTTTTGCTCTAAATCAAATTCAATACTGTGGATGTCATAAAGGTGTATAAATATTCCACAGCCACTAATGGTCCTCTGAAATAAGCATATTCTATCATCACTCAAGACCTCAGTCATATAGTATATTTTGTGATACTTTCTAAGTTAAATATTTGAGACGATCTAACTTCTTCACACTTTCACAGTACATGTTATCATTTCTTTTATTCATTTTTTGTTACTGTTGAAGAAATGTCTGTGTTATTAGATAATATGGCAGGGATTTATAACTCTTTCCACACGTTTAGTTTCTGTCTACATAGTATATGGACAGTCAGTAAAGGCAGTCTCAAAAATTCATTTATAAGTTGGTTGTCTAGAAGTTAATTTTCCCATGTAATCAAGGTAACAAATTTTGGTTCTCCAGTCGGATTTTACTAATGTAAATTCTATATCCTGTGATCAGTGACATTAAAATGTACAAGAGAATGAAAAAGGGGAGAGATCCACTCTGCCTTGGATAAACACAAAATAGAATTTTGAAAACAGAGAACTGTGATTATGGTAATTCATTCTGTTCCTTTAAGGACTTTACCCTCACCTCTTCAAACCCATTTTCCCATATCCGTACATACTACTATACTGCCAGAGCCTGCCCTATATTAACCCTATTCTTTTGCATTATGCTTCCCTCTCCAATTTGAAATCTCTATCCTCCTCAATCATGACATTTTGTCTTTTTAAGAAGAATAATTCAGCAAAAGGATGAAAGAAGTCAAATTCACTTCAGTTAGGCTGTGAAGGATGCATAGATATAAACTACTTTAAAGAAGATACTATACTCTCTCATTCTTTTATTGTCGTCTACTTAGGATAGTACTTAGATAGTACTTAGCATATATTCAATTTTTAATATATAATAATATTTATACTATATCTAATAAAATGCATTAATCTCAAATAATATCTATTATCTAATAACAATGATGTTTTTATAGATTCCTGCCTTAAACTGGTTTCTCATTTTTAAAGAAGTTGGCTTATTTAAGTTAAGGGGACTAACATATATTGAGCACCTCATATGCCCTAGGCACATTAGATGTTTTATATAAATTTTCCCAAAATAAAGTAAAATCTATGGAGTAAATATAATTCTAGTTTTTAGATTAGGAAACTAAGGCTTTGTGAGTTTAAGGAATTAAGCCAAGAGGGTCACTATTAGGTTTGGCATTCCAACCTAGTTTTGTGTGACTTCAAATCCTATACTCTTTCTGTTAAAAGAAGCTGAAAAGGAAATTGTGTTAATAGCTAAAATTATGGTAAATCTAGCAAAATGAAAATAAAGATTTCAGAAAATGTAGAAGAGTGTTGTTGATGGGTTTTTTTTGTTTGTTTGTGGTGAGACCATTCAAGACTTAAAACTTACTTGAGAGTCTGCCCCTAGGTTTATAGCTCCTTTATTTTCTTCCTTTCTATCTAAAGTCTTGTATTTTCCAAAAGAACTATGCTCTCTGAGGATAGGCACTGATGCTGTACATTTCTCTACCTCCATATGAAATTCTATGGCTAACTTCTAAGACTCAATAACTATTTTTTAAATAGATGAATGAATAAATATTTTTCAAATCATCAAATAGGAAGACTCCTATTTCTTAACTTGAAAAAAATAAAATTTTTATTGATATAATTTTTCTCTTAGGACATGCAGTAGTTTATATTTTTATGTCTTTCCATGTACTGCCCTAAAATATTTTGTTCGTTTCACTTAGATACTTACAAATGGTAGTTAACACTTTACATATCTCACAAAGCTATGGCTTTTGATAATAAGAAAATTTACCAACCTAATTTTCTATGTTCTATGAATAAAAAATGCAAATTGCTCACAGGCAGTTTCATTGTAGAAGAGGAATAGTAGAAATTTAAGCAATTTCCTGTGATTTGCATCAAGCCAGGCAGCTAATCTGAATCTTTCATACACTTTTTGTATTAACAGAAAAAGAAAGGCTCTTGCCAGAAGTTATCCTGACGGTTGACTCTGAAAACACAGGCTGGGATTTGGCTTCCTGGTTCTGAATCATAGCAGGAATTAAACACTTCATTTATCCTCTTCCCAGGAGATCATCGAAATGAGGTAAGTCAGCATTACTCTATGGTATGGCTTTTCAGACAAGTTGGAAAGAATATACTAACACCATTTGATTCCCTCTGATTTGGCTCTTAAATGTTCAAGGTCTTTCTTATAGTGAATTGAAACACAAGTTGAACTATACAGAACTTTAACCATTAGGCTAGTCTCTCTCTGTGACATTTGAATCTGGGGGACTAATTTATTACTTCCTAGTATTTTAAATTCAACAAATTCTTCTGCTGGATTAGCTGTGGTCTGTGTGACTTAAAGTATGGCCTTGAAAGAAACAAAAATAAATTTCATGATTTAACTTAGGTAAAAAGATTGGGTGATACATCTCTCAGTCTCACTGTCCTTTTCTTTTTTTCTTATAATTATTGTATTTTGTCAGATAGGGCTGGATTATGCTGCCAAATATCAGTGGATTCACACAACAAAAGTGTATTTTTTGCTCAAATTACATAAACAACATGGTTCAGCAAATTCAGTCAGAGACCCAAATCAACACAGCAGTGGGAAAGAAACACAGAATCCAAATCATGCACTGACTCTTATCTCTCTACATGGCAGTGAGATACCCGATTTAATCTCCCATTTTGTGGTCCAAAGCGATTCTCATTACCGTGCCTAACTCCAAAATCAATTGAGAAGTGCAACTTACCATGTTCACTGAAAGGTAGAGCACCAGAAATGTTTGATGATCAGCACCAATGACTATCACATGTTTCTTATATCACACATTTCCTTTTCTCTCCCAGCAGCATAGAGGTTGACATCTCAAATCCTCACATCGGAAAATCTGGGACAAAGTAGACTGAGCTATTTGCTTGCTACAGAATCTTGAACAAGTTTCTAAACACTCAATGCTTGTTTTTTTTTCATCTGTAAATGATGAAAAGCAATGCCTTCTCCATCACAGGCAAATTTCCAATTTTTACAATGAGCTGTTTTTGAGCATTTCTTCTATTACCTTTATTATTTCTTTGCCAACACTCCACCATCTTAATTAGTTTAGCTTTACATCAGGTTTTGATATCTGGAGGGCAAGTACCCCTTTACATATCTTCAAAATTGCATAGGCAATTTTGGCCCTTATTTTCTACACAAATTTGTATAGTTTCAGGAAAAGGTGTTTAACATTTACATTGAAGTTAAATGTTAGGTAACAAATGACCAATTTAAGATATTGAGTCTTCCTATCCACTAGCCCTAATATATTCTGCAGATTGTTCAGTTCTAAATATTTTCTAATTAGCATTATGATTTCTTAATTAAATCATTAATTATTTGGCAGCATTTCAAGTTTCCAAAATTACATTTTATAATTTGTTTTATTGATTTCTAATTTTATTGATTTGTATTTAAAGAAAATGGTATGTTTCTGATTCTTTGGTATTTATTACTTTCTTTATGGGCTAGTACATAAGTATCTGGGAAAATGTCATTGGTTGAAGGATTCTATGTATGCACACTTAGAAGAATGTGCTGTTTCAGTGTTCTGTGTTACTATTTTAGTCATTCATTATCATTTTTTTTTGCTTAATGATTCAATTACTGAGATAGATGTCTTAAAACTCTTCTAATATGATATGGTTGTCTTAATTTCTCTTTACAATTTCATCATTTTTGCTTTAGATATTTTGTAGCTCTTTTGTTATCTGTTACCCATTCATTCAGAATTATTATATATTTTTGGCAGATTGCTTCTCATCAATATGTGGTAGCTCTTTTTATCCTTGTTGTCTTTAATTTTCAGTGTATTTTTTCTGATATTGTTAAAATAACTATTCTACTTCTTTTGTTTTATCATTTACTAGTACATGTTTTCTTCCCATTTACTTTTAAACTCTGTATTGTTACATTTTAGGTATGTCTCTCTTAAACTACATTTAGGTGTTTTGTTCGTTTGTAATCTGAGAGTCCCTCTCTCTTTAACAGATGAGTTTATGTACTCTATACAGGCTATGGATATATTTGGTACTATTTTTATCATGTTTCGGCCAACATTTTTTTCCACACTACTATGATGACACATAAAGAGCCAATACAGTCCTTTTAACTCCAATTAATAATCTCTTGTTTATTCCCCTATGAGAAAGAAATTGTTTTCACTTGTTTTTTTGCCATTATAGGGTAGTATTGAACATGCTTGAACACACCTCTTTGTTTACATATGCGAGAGAAATCTTGGGTAGACACTGACAACTGCCGGGCTCAAATTTGTACATCTTTAACTTTGGTAGCAATCACTAGGCTGCTGCCAAAAATGGTTATACAAATTAAAAACCCATCATCAGTTATTATATTAACTTATCTCCAATTTTCTTTGTTAATAAAATGGATCCAAGTAAGGTATTGAAATTCACACTACAAATTAGGGCTTGAACACTAATGATTAATACTTTGTTCATCAGATTACTCCAAGAAGGGCCCTTTTCCCAAATGTTTTAAAAGTACTCTGATTCTTTAGTACCTGAAGATTTCTTGATTACTCTTTGTTTGCCAAAATGTTGGCTTTCCAATGGTCTGGCTCTGTTCAGTATTTGTCATTCTTATTGCTATCCCTTGTCTAGCTTCTGCCACTGACAATTTTCTCTGCTCCTGTGATTTTTGTGATAGGCCATGTAGTCCAATTTGCACATCAGTACTGGCCTAAACTATAACAGCTCCATCCTTGCTTCATCTTGTCCAATATTATCAACCTTTTTCTATCATTGCCTTTCTGATATTTTAAATGCAACCTTAAAATAAACCAGTGGTGTAACCTAGTATTAAAATCACTTGTGAAAAAAAAATCACTTGTGTACTCTCAGTTTGTGTAAATAGAAGTACAGAGAACAGAACATAAACCTATTATACTTGTGCTCCAAGTGTAATAGTATTGTGTTAAAATCTGAGTGCCACATTTTCAGAGAGGAATTGACAAAAAGGAGAGAGTATAGTGAAGGGCAACCAGAATGGTGAGCTGGGGGAAATGTTGTATGAAGCACAGTAGGAAAAAAGAAAAGTGAAAGAGGGAAATAGGAAAAAAAAAATGCCTAGAGACTTTCTCCCCAGAGAATAGAGGTCTTAGTGGAGAGACATGACAGCTGTCTTCAAATATCTGAAGCACTGTCAAAGGACAGAGAAAAAGCATAGAGTAATTCTTTGTCACTGTTGAGGGCAGAATTAGGATTAATGTGTGACTTAGAAAGACATGGCTCTCAGCCCATTATAAGGAAGTTATTGGTCATAGTAACGTTCATCCAATGAAAGAACTATCTGCCTTGAGACACAGTAAATCGCCCAAGAGTTCTATATGAAATAATATGTGATAGATTACTAGAGGGAGCAGGATATTTCACTATCTTTAAAATATCTATGAACCAAATACCCTACAAATGGGAAAAAAAGATATATTTTAATATGTGCATTTGTATGAAAACAGATCCTTCCTTATATGTGTCAAAATTCCTACTATAAAATAGCATTGAAACAAATATTTTATATATTTAATATATTTTCAAATGCTTTGACTAGTGTATTTATTATAAATAATATTTAGAGTTACACCTCAAATTCAATGCTTTATATATTAATTAATTATAATTTTAAGTCACAATATGCTTCATTCAGAAATACAATTAACTGCATTCTAATGCTAGAATACAAATATAACATTCAATAAAATTCAAAGTAATATATAGAATTCACAACACTTTAACACCTAATATTGATGATTACAGTAATAAGACCTACAAAACTTTGTGAATTAAAATGTCTTGAAAAATTCTATAGTGCAGCTGATGAGGCCATACTGAGTGAGTTTTTGGATCCCATGCCCATCATTTGAGCACTGAGTGTTACCATCCGCTAAACTTGATTTGACTACATTTCAAACATAAATAAATATTCACATTAAGTAAAAGATTAAAGTTCTCTGTGGAATTCTAATTTTTTATTATCTGTGGAAGTTTTATAAATTATTAATAAAAATTCTAGTGGCATATCCATTCATTGATATTTGAAAACTGCTAAAATATGTTTTCTTCCTTCCAAACATTATGGTTTCTTTTCACAAAACTGCAAGTTTATTTACATTTGTCTTTTTATTGCGAGCTTTTCCCCAACCTCAATCAAATTTATAATTTGATTTTTTTTGGTAGTTAGATCTTAGTGGAAAAAATACACTTAAAACTCAGCACTCAATTTAATCAAAATACTTCAGTAACAAGTTGTACCTTATCAGATTTACTAACATTATAATCACAACCCATCAAGGTAAGAACAACTCTCCAGGTTGCCGAGTTTTTCAGACAACATTTCCATAAGACCTTTCCATGACTGGACAAAATTTAATGAATGTTATATTTATGAGACATAAAATAGGTGATAATTTTATACAAAAAATAAGAATTTCTAAGAAAAGACAGTAAGAGATTTACCTCGAATTTTAATAAAATGAACACATAATCACTGTTACTTTGCTAATTTATTAACACTGATTATTTGGAATCTCCTCTGATAGAGAGAGAAAGAGAGATTAATTGACTTTTAAATCACTGATTTAGGATCTTGCTATGCAGTAACTTCACAACTTAGTTGCTGTGAAAGAAGACAAATTATTGGAGTTAAAAGGCCATATTGAATCATCAAACACGTGTGCACTTGATTCTATCACATAAAATAAGTAAAGTTGTAATAACTGGAGATATTTTTGGGAAAGTAGATCTTAGTATTTTAGTTCTCTTACATGGGAATTATTTATTTATATATATATATATATGGCATATATATATGGTATTTTATAATAGATATATAATATGTAATTATATACAATTATATAATTAATATAATTATATATATTTGTAGAAGAAATCTATGACAAGATTGAAAATAACTAATTCCTGCAATCCCACTCCTGGGCATTTATCTGGAGAAAACTATAATTCGAAAAGATACACACATGCACACCAATCTTCACAGCAGCACTATTTACAATAGCCAAGACATGGAAGCAACCTAAATATCCATCCACAGATGAATGGATAAAGAAGATGTGAAATCTTATTTAGCCATAAAAATTGAAATATTACTTAGCCATAAAAAAGGATAAAATATCACTTGCAGCAACATGGATGGACCTTACCTCATACCAAGTGAAGTAAGCCAAACAGAGAAAAATAATGAAAAATATAATTATATCTATATTAATTTTTATCATTTATGGGCTTCCTCATTTCTTTGTGGAGATTCAAGTTTTGTCTTTTTTTAAACATCTTTATTGGAGTATAATTGCTTTACAATGATGTGTTAGTTTCTGTTTTTTAAAGAAGTTCCTTTGACAGTTATTTGAACAAAAGTCTCCTAGCCATGAATTCTCTTGTCTTTTGTGTTTTCTAAAAAAGTGTTTATTTCACCTTAATTTTAAAACATATTTTCACTGGGTTTAGAATCCGGGTTAACAGGTTTGTTTTTCTTCAGATTTTGAAAGGCGCCATATATCTTCTTGTATTTCGCATATTTTCTGACAAGACATCTGCTGTAATTCTTAGCTTAGTTATTCCCTGTGTAATATTTTTTCCTTTATCAGCTTTCAAGATCTCTCCTTTATTTAAATATTTAAATATGGCATGTCTAGATGCATTTTGTTTTACTTTTTTCCTGTTTGGTGCTCTTGGAACTTATTGATTTTGTGCTTTGATAGCTTTCATTATTTTAGAAAATTCCTTCCCATTATGTTTTGTCTGCCTTATGCTGTCTCTGTTTTTCCTCTGGAGCTTCAGATAATACTGTGTTCAGTCATTTGATATTGTCCCACAATCCATAGCTCTTAGATTCTGTCCCATGTTTTTGTTTTTGTTTCCTTTGGATTCAATTTTGTTGATTTCTTATTTTCAAGTTCACCAATTTCTTAAGTCTGAAATCGACTACTGATGAGTCCATCAAAAAGTTTTCATTTCTGATATCATGCTTTTCTATTTCTATTTGATTCCTTTTTCTATTTTTAATCTTTTCATTAAAAATCCCTATCTGCTAATTCAAGTAATCTATCTTTTTCATTATATCCTTTAACATATTGTAACAAAGTTACTTCAGAGTACTTGACATATTTCAAATATTTTGGTCATGTATGGTTCTGCTGATTTTTTTGTCTCTTGACAATGGATTGTTTTCCTTGTGTCTTTAATTTTTTATTGAATGTTGAACATCATATGTACAACAGCATAGACTAGGGTTAAGTAGTACACATGTTTATAAATTAAAATGTCTCTTTTTCCATCAGGTCATTAGTTGAAAGTCTAATTAGGAGTTGAACTAGGATTGAATTTTGTTGTTTCTATGGTTACAGTTAGGACATGTCTAACATTTTAATCCTGTATTTTTTTTGTAAATCTGCTCACCTCAGTTATTCTTGTTAGTCAAGAGACTAAGGATTGGCCATTGAAATTAGATTTCAGGGATTTCTCCTTAAAAATGGATTTTTTTTTCTTCTCCTTTTGGTTGAAAATTGGGTTTTATGGCTTGAGCTTGAACAGTCATCTTGATGTTGAGGATCAAAAAGACACTTAATGTTGAACAGCAGGAAGCTTGGAAAGAGAAGGCGTGTGTGTGTGTGTGTGTGTGTGTGTGTGTGTGTGCATTTTCGTTCATCACTTTCAGCAATCTTAATAGTTTTCATATATTGAAATTGAAAGAATTCATTATTTTAAAATACCTTGTTTTCTTTCTGTTGTTTTTTTGCCTTGAGGAGAGCTCATTGCCTCCATTCTTCATTTTTATTATTAGAATTTGTACATGATTAATGTTATCCTAACATTTTTGATCATCTTGAATTTTTGCTCAACTCTGGAAATTCTTTTTTATCTTTATATTTGACATTCCTACTTTGAACTTAGCTATCTCTATTTTTCTTATCCTGTTTATCAGTACAATTATTTTATCTTTAGGGAAACATATTTTTAATTGCCATGAACTTTTTCTAATTGTACCCTTTTAAAGCAGTCTTTTCTGGGAATTCCCTGGCGATCCAATGGTTAGGACTCGGCGCTTTCACTGCCAGGGCCCAGGTTCAATCCCTGATCGGGGTACTTAAATCCCGCAAGCCTCTCGATGTGGCCAAAAAGAGGGCAGTCTTTTCTAATTTAATGATGCCTTCTGATATAATAAAAGCTATACTTTCCCATGCTACCTCAAATATCTGATGGATATGAGTTGTTTATCTTCAGTTTGTTAAGCTTTTTAATTCTTATGAGGATGGAAATGATAACCTCTAAGCTCTTTATATATTAGACTGGAGATTGTAAGTCCAAATTTATATTTTTAACCTAAAGCATAATAATTGAGCACAGCTGAAAATTATGGAATGGGAAAATACATACCAAACAAATGCATAATAGCCAAAAGAGAGTTAGTGTAGCCATGTTACTATCAGATAACAGGTACTAACCCAAGACCCAAAAGATATAAAGCAAAAAATGACAACACTACAAGTAGAGTTTGATAAATCCATTATCACTTTTGAAGACTTTTAGCATACCTATCTGAAGCTGATGGACAAAAATTAGGAAAGAAAGAGAAAATTAAAACAGTAAAATAATCAAACTTGATCTAATGAATGTTTAGACAATCCACTACCCAACAATTATTTAAGAAACTATACTTAAACACTTACTTTAACTGTACTAAAACGTATGAAACATTTTCAAAAAATTGACCTTATACTTTCCAAAAAGAAAGCCTCATCAAATAAAAAAGATCAATTTCTTATAGACCATGCAGAAATGAATAAAAACGGTTTGTATGGTGTTGTGGCAACCATTCTGCTGTGCAGAATTTTACAACTCACTCCCAAGTTTATTCTCCTCTTCACTTTTTAACACTTCAAGAAATTTGCTGGGTAGGAATTGGGTAGGGATGAGGATGAGGATATCATTTTCAAAAGAAGATTTGACTGTTGAGCCTTGCCACAGATAGGGGATGAGATTCTTACAGGTCTTCTTAAATTATTCTGTAAGTTGTATTGACAAGACAGGAAGTAGTACTGAATCCCCATCTTAAGGACTAAATAATTATTCTTTTCTTTACTACAAGTATAAAAACTGTGGGTTTGTCTTGAGTTCTCCCAAATTTTCAGGATATTTAGATTAAAATTAGCAAAATTATACAAATCCTATATAATAATTAAAATATTTAAAAATCTGAGAAAATAATGGAATGAAGGTTATTACAGGATGGCTCAATCTAGTAGATAATAATGAAAGTTAGAGACTTAACGTTACTTAAAGCAATAAGAAAAGGAGCTGAAATATTGCTAATCCTGAAGAATAGAAAGACAGACATTCTAAAGAGCAAATTTGGCACTAAGAGAAGAGGTCATTATAACTCTGAGATTCATTAGTATTATTACTCTTTAAGAATTCTCCAACACAGCTGTGTGTGCTGACTGGCACCAGGTAGTAAATGTACTCTCCTCCATAGACTGGACTTTATATTTCTATCAGTGTAGTCTGCAATTAATCTTTCAAGCAACCACAAGGGAAATCACAGTCAAGTAAGAAATTAATGAGAAATCACAGTCAAGTAAGAAGGAAGAAGGGAGGGAGAAAGAGAGAGGCAATGTTTGTACATATGTTGGTTGCACACGTGTGCACTACTTCCATGGGAAAACAGAGAGAACGGTTTTATTCTAAAGCAGCTTTTTCCCAAAATGGCTATGAGAACCAGGATTGATGTGTCAGTAAAATTTGCCATTGCAGTGCCTCAGTGGGTGATTAGTTATTAAAACTTGTCCTGCTCTATGCCCAGTGCTGAATTCATGTGACAATTTCCAAAGGAAAAAAAAAAGAGCGAAAAGAAAGGAAGTGTCAGGTGCTTATTTTAAAAGGTCTTTGTCTTTCAGTTGCATATATTATATTCATTTTATATGATGTTTTACCATGAGTGGCCTTGTGAAAATTCCACTGACCAGAGTAGAGGTGCTCCACCCATGGACCTTTAAGAACTAATATGTTTCAGTGACCTCAAAAAAGAAGGCATCTCTACCCCCTTCATACTATCCCTTTAAGCTTAAGAACAGCCTTCTCAGAGCACAGAAAAATTGATACAAAATCGATTGAAGCATGACAGATATTGCTATTGTGGGATTACATAATAAAAAAGGAAATAGAAAACAGCAGTCTCCCGGAGCATATTAATGATGAGATAGTTACCACACTCATAACTTGACCTCAAAGTCAGCAACACTTTGGCGATGATCAAGAGTGCCCCAATTTCCTTTATAAGGGCCACCTATTAGTTATTTTTGACTGATCTAAATCAGTGGTTGTCAGCCAAACATCTGGCAATATCTGGAGGCATTTTTGGTTGTCACACTGCCAATAGGAGAGTTGACTGCTACTGGGATCTCCTAGTAGAGTCGAGGGAAGCTGCTAAATATCCTACAGTGCATAGGTTAACCCCACAATGTAAAAATTCTGTCCCCAAAGGTCAATAGTCCTATGTCTGAGAAAGCCTGGTCTAAATGCAAATTCTCTTTTCTTTCTTTTCCTCTTCTCCTGCAAAGGTATCTGCCTCCAGAAACCAAATGAAAAGACTGCAAACCATTGTATATGAAAGATTATTAAGAATTATGTTACCATTTTTGAAGTATCACTGTCCTAGTCAAAGTCATTTAGAGTATTACTCCATCACATAAAGGGCATTATCACAATTAGGTTTCCAATATTTTGAGAACAAAAATGATGGAATATATACCCAAATTGAACTTGACTGAGGATTTCTTAATTATTTCAGTAATCCTCTAAATCATTTTGAATCATTTTGTGCATGATACTGTACACTTGTGTGTATTTTACATATTTGCTTGCAATTTGCATATATTGTGATCATTTTGTAAGCCAGGCAATATGTTGTTTGCTTTTTAATGTACTGTCTCAGTTAATTTTCAAAATAACTATGCAGGGCAGAATCATTTCTGTGAACATTCTACAATGAGAAAACAAAGTATGGAAAGTAGATGACTTGCACATCTACAGGCGTACCTCTTTTTATTGCGCTTCACTTTGCACTTCGCAGATATTTCATTTCTTACAAATTAAACATTTGTGGCAACCCTGAGTCGACAAAGTCTATCAGCATCATTTGTCCAATGGTGTGTGCTCACTTCCTGTCTCTGATTCATATTTTGGTAATTCTTGCAATATTTCAAACTTTTTCATTTTTTATTGTAATTGTTATGGTGATCTGTCTTCGGTCATCTTTTATGTTACTACTATGACTCGCTGAAGGCTCAGATGATGGTTAGCATTGTTTAACAGTGAAGTATTTTTAAATTAGGTATGTACTTTTTTTTAGACATAATGCTATCGTACATTTAATAGACTACAGTATAGTATAAACGTAACTTTTACATGCACTGGGAAACCAAAAACATTGAGTGACTTGCTTCATTGCAATATTTGCTTTATTGGGGTGGTCTGGAACCAAGCCTGCAATAGGCAAAGTATGCGTATTTTTGATTAATGAATTGCAAAGCCATGATTTAAATTCTGGTCCTCTGAATTCAAGATAATTTCCTCTTATCACTTTTAGAGACCAATGATGGAAACACCCAAACTTAAGCAAAGAGAGAAGAGAGGAGGATAAAAGGGTGGATCTTAGGTAGGTGCGTTAGGCTGCTGCTAAGACCTTACTATGCCAGCCACAAGGTATAGGGAGCATACAAAAGAGGAGAACACCAAAGCGTGAGTGAGTGTATGAGCATGCTTGAGACGGGGGTGGGGGAGTAGCGCTTAAGCATTACCTCCCAACATATTTCAAAGTCAATAGTAACCCAGTCCATCACTAAATGTGGTGCATTCATATCATAGAATTGGAAATAAGATAAATCATTTCTCACTAGTTAGAGGGGAAGGAAGGTAGGGTTAGCTACAAAGAATTTCAAGAACCCCCTTTGTTATTCAAGCAGAGAAGCCATATAAGGATTTCAAAGTAGAGAGAACAGCGTGAGCAAAACCATGGAAGCAATATCTAACATGGTGCCATAATGAAAGTGAACTGTGAAATGTTTAGATGGAAAAGAGGGTAAGAGGGATGGATAGTATTAGTAAGATCACAGAGTCTTTTGGGTCAAGGAGTGTTTTGATGTTATTTAAAAGGCAAAGGGGAAGCACTTTAAAACTTTATTCAAGAAAGTGATTACTTAGTTGTTCTTTTGAAATAAGGCAGCATAGCATAATGGCTAAGTGCCCAGTCCCTGGAGTCAGATTTCTATTTCTGCTACTTAGAGTATAACCTTGGGCAAATGACAACTTTTTCACCTTTAAAGCAGGAATAACACTGTTACTTATACCACTTTGTGTGTGTGTGTGTGTGTATAGATTAGATTGTGCCTGACACATAGTAAGTACAGAGTGAATGGAAGCTATCATTATCAATATCAATAATATGTATTATATTTAAATTTTTGTTTTGGAAATATCACTTTGAGTACCTTTCAGAGAAAGCTTTTTAGAATAGACAGAGATAGAAACAATTTTTAGATGTCCTTGCTGTATACAGATAAGAAATTAAGATAACTTAAAGTAAGTCAATGATAAAATCATTGAAGAAACTGGTTCAGATCATGTGATGCTAGATAGATCTGATAGATTTTATTGACCAGGTAGATATGGGAAATGAAGGAAAGGACTTATTTTTCTGTATTTGGAAACTGGTTGAATATTTTATTCATTGAGATGGGGGTACAAGAAGAGCAGGTTGATGGTAGAATATGGTAAGTTCAATTGTGAACATGTTGCATTTAAAGGTTCTGTTAGAAGGCTGAGTAAAAACAAATTCTTCAGTCTATGGAATACATGGGACTATATCTCCCAATAGAAAATGACATTGGACGTATAGTTTTGAGAGTTATCATTAAATTTAGTGGGGGAAAGGGTTTTTTTCTTGGTGAAGGGTGATTACTTCTGGAATACTCTTCCCTCAATTCATCTTCTCACTTACATCTGATTATTTGAAAAGACAAACCGGGTATGAGAAACTCAGCGTCTTTCATTCTTCTTTATCTTGGGGGCCATCCTTTCTACAGAAAGCATGTGTTCTTGAATGTTCTTTGTCATGTGATTTGCTTTGGAGAAAAATAATATTTCCACAGAGCAGACCACAGTGGTCCACTGTTGCCAATGAATGGGTGGGTAGCTCCCTGCTTTATTGCATTTCATTGTTTGACATTCCACATTTCCAAATATATAGGCCGCATTCAAAGACACTGGCCTTTTCAAAAATATAAATATGATGTTTTTATTTCTACCCACCTAAGTCTCTGTCTTCTCTCTCTATATGATCAGAATTCAGCTAGAGAAGAAGGTGACTGTTTATTGGACCCCCTTTAAGACTATAATCCACATGTAGGTAGCAGTCAAAACTATTGGTATCAGTGAAGGGAAAGCTTCCAGAGGAAGTACTTTAGAAGAGGAGAGAAGAGGAGATGGAAAATAGGAGCAATGAGAAGTGAGCTAAGTTGAAGAGAGAGAAGAGGAAGATCTACTTTTAAGGGAAATCAGTACAGAGCCAGGACTACACTATTATGGGAAGAAAATCTCCTGGTAGGATAGACAGAGATGAGTTGGAAAACTAGAGTGTCACAGGAACACATCAAGAGGGAGCTCTTGCAAAAGAAGCTGTATGGGTGGGAGTGGGGACCAGTCAATAAAACCAAGTACTGAAGATTTGTCAAGTCAATTAAGGGCTAAAAGCTATCTTTAAGATTTGTTATTTAGGATGCAGCTGATGAATAGCTTAGAGCCAGCTATTCCTATTGGAAATGGAGGCAGGGGAGGGGAGGAGAAGTGAGTTGGACCAGGCTGTGTCATTCTTGCTACTATAATTTTGTGTGTGCACTTGTGTTTACACAGATAGATGCATGCACATTTTCATATTCTTCTTCATCTCAAATTTTTTAAATCAAAGAAGAGTCTCCTTAAAAGTCCTATTGAAATTATTCTGGGACAGGATTTTTTTTAATATAGCAAACAGTGATATAAAATGTATGTGTTTCCTCTCCTTAGGAGGGATAATTTTTGGTCAAAATCTTTATGTGATTTACTCACAGTACATGAAACTTTAGGCCTATCTCTTTGCAAGGACAAGCGTTATTCTAGCTATGCAGTGCAAATGAACATAGATCAGTTATTTAGCCTTCTACTCACATATTTTGAATGCTTCATATTTGTCCTGAACTGTGTTAGGCTCTGCTAATACTTAAAACACCAACTTCAAAAATAATAGGTCAAGCAGTATCTTATTGTTGCTTGTGTAACTTACAGCATGTTATGGTGAACCTGAATATTTAGTCAGCATCAAAAGTTAATAAAAAATAAATAGATCCAATAGGCTATTCTCCTAAAGAGTGTTGTTTCTGGAACACTGAGCTCATGCTTTTTCAAGGAGCACAAAGATAAAATCATACATGATTGGGCTATAGTCTAATTTATGGATGAGTTTAAAACAATTTTAGGAGCTTAACACTGCAGTAGCCTTTTGGGGTATTAACTCTGTCAATGGCTTGCAAATCAGAAAATTGATAGCTCTGTTATGATGGCATGTGAAATATCAAATACATGGACTGGATGTAAACTGCTTTATGAGGTGACCAAAAACTGCTGACTGATTTGTTGGCTTAAATCCTGCTGAATGTGTCCCTTTAATTGCCTTAAGAAAATTCTTCTAAATAATTTAAAAGAACTAGACCTAAGGGGGAAGAAATATATAAGTTCAAATGGATTGTATTTAAATTAGAAAGTGTTTTTGAGGCAAGGTTTTATATAAAAAAGGTTAGGATTTCAACCATTCTTAAAAATGAAAAAATTGAGCAGGACAAAAGAAAGAAAGAAATGGATTTTTTTGCTCAGATATTCCTTGTTCCTTTCTCAATCATTCCCACCGCACTGAGAGTGTTATTATATATATAGTGTATTTTTAAAATCAAAGTATTCTTAGCATAGTATATTGTACTTAGTGGCAATTCAATACCCAAACTGAGCAAAAAGAATAATTAATTAAACATGTACTACATGGCAGGCATTTTGTTAGGTATTCGGTATGTTATGGTGAAGAAAACACAGTCCCTGCCTTAAATCAGCTTAAATATCTCATATGTAATGCAGGCACCTTCAAATAAATTTCGTGAGAATTTTTAAAGACATTATGTGATATTATGACTTCAAATAACTTTTTTTAAAGAGAACTTAAGGCATCTTACATAAATACAAATTGCACATTAATGTAATTAAATAGTTGTAGCAATATATAATGGAGATGGACATGAGGTTAAAGCACTAAATACATGTTGTAAATTCCTATAAATTCACCAGAGGTAGGAGATATAATTGATTCTCAGCTTTCTGGCAGCAAGTTTAATATTACTTAGGGGTACTGGTTAAGATATTGTGGTCTGAAATTGGTGGGTAAAATTGGTAGCTCCGAAAATGTGTAGACAATTTTTTTTTTATCGCCTTTAGAAATTCTCCTTAAAATTGCTCCATAAAATTCTCAGATTCACCTTCTTGTGACTTTATCTGCTCACACTCATGAGAGGCTGACCAGGTGGCAAATCTCTGATTTCCTCCATTATATCCCGCCCACCTTATGTAACCAAAATTGCATGGACTCGATTGAGCATCGTCTTACCTGAGGTCGGTTTCCAGCTTCCAACATTTAAACTCATTCCTCCATATTTACTTACAGAATGTGTGAGTGGGAGACTGGGAAAAATAGCTGGATATTTCTTGGGATTGCCCTAACTAGTATTAAAAATATTGGGCTAGACTGTCCTCTCAGATGAGGAAGAAACTTGGTGAGCCATCACAGGAACCCACAGAATTTTCCATCAAAGCAGAAAAGTATCCCTTCTAATCTGTGCTGCCTAGTTATATCGACTCTACACACTATGTACACACATAAAGAAAAGACAATGGTAGAAAAGGGACTTGTCTCAGACGTTCCCAAGATGATATATCCTCAAAACATGAGATTATTTACTCCCTGACTCTCTCCTGTCCTCAGAGATTCTTTGGATCATCTATGATATTTTGTTGAAATTAATTTCTAAAATAAGAAAAGAAATGTGACTATGCTTTTGCACACATTCAGAACTGGCTCATAATTAATTCATTGTCTACTGAAATATATTGTGAAATTGGGTTGGGTGTGTGAAAGTAAGAGCCTTTCCAAAGTAAAATGTTATAGATCCTGACCACGTCAATCATGTTCACCCTGCTTTGACCTTGGAACGTAGAAGATAATTGATTCTGAATGCTCACAGACTGCAATTACTGTATAGTTATAATGCAACCTGTAGAGTGTGAAGTCTATACTGTAACACTAACAGTACACTTAGTAAGGAGCCTTCCCCAACCAAATTCCATTTTTTGTGTGTATTATTGCCTTTTTTTTTTTTTTTTTGGATTAAAAAAAATCTCTAGCATCCAAAATAAAACAAACAAATAAAAAAAATAACTTCTCAATACATTAAACGCCCTAAGGAACCCTTAAGAAAAACTAACCCCTAAAGGACCCCTAAAGAAAAATGATTTTACCATACTCTAAGCTTTATGCCTAATCCCAGAAAAAAATAGTTCAAATGCGTATTTTTGTGCTTATTAGATTAATTGAATTGTAAGATAGAAATCTCACATCAGACTAGAATAGTGATGAAGCAATTATGGTGTTTTTCTTCTCCACTAACTTTTGTCAAGGAATCTTTAATTACTACCCTGTGGAAGAGACTTTTTGGTTTAAAAGGAAAGGGAAATCACCTATCTTTTCACATTAATTTAATGATGAAAACCTGGGGATAACTATTAAAATAAAATCAAGATTAAGATGCTGAAATCATTGGAAAGAAGAAATTGGTATCATATTTGCTTAGAAGTTTTTGATAGCCAATATGAGATGAGATGTTAAGGGCCAAGAATAAGATAGCTTATCATGTTCAAAGAACATTTTCACAAAATCTTTTCTACCAGCCTTATTTTAGGAAGGCAAGAATCTTCATTCTTGTCTAAATAATAGTAATAATAATAATAGAAAGTGACTATTTTAGTATATAAAGCCACTTTTTAAAATTAATATATAAAGACAAAAGTGCCAGCATGGAAATACATAGTACTAAATTAACCTTTATCACTACGTAGTGTCCTTCCTTGTCTCTTGCAACATTCTTTATTTTAAAATCTATTTTATCTGATATGAGTATTGCTACTCCAGCTTTCTTTTGATTTCCATTTGCATGGAATATCTTTTTCCTTCCCCTCACTTTCAGTCTGTATGTGTCCCTAGGTCTGAAGTGGGTCTCTTGTAGACAGCATATACATGAGTCTGGTTTTTGTATCCATTCATCAAGCCTGTGTCTTTTGGTTGGAGCATCTAATCCATTCACGTTTAGGTAATTATCGATATATATGTTCCTATTACCATTTTCTTAATTGTTTTGGGTTTGTTTTTGTAGGTCCTTTTCTTCTCTTGTGTTTCCCACTTAAAGGAGTTCCTTTAGCATTTGTTATAGAGCTGGTTTGTTGGTGCTGAATTCTCTTAGCTTTTGCTTGTCTTTAAAGCTTTGATTTCTCCATCAAATCTGAATGAGATCCTTGCCGGGTATAGTAATCTTGGTTGTAGGTTCTTACCTTTCATCACTTTAAACATGTCATGTCACTCCCTTCTGGCTTGTCAAGTTTCTGCTGAGAAATCAGCTTTTAACCTTATGGAAGTTTCCTTGTATTTTATTTTTCGTTTTTCCCTTGCTGCTTTCAATAATTTTTCTTTGTCTTTAACTTTTGCCAGTTTGATTACTATGTGTCTCGACGTGTTTCTCCTTGGGTTTATCCTGTATGGGACTCTCTGCACTTCCTGGACTTTGGTCGCTATTTCCTTTCCCATGTTATGGAAGTTTTCGACTATAATCTCTTGAAATATTTTCTTGGGTCCTTTCTCTCTCTCTTCTCCTTCCGGGACCCCTGTAATGTGAATGTTGTTGTGTTTAATGTTGTCCCAGAGATCTCTTAGGCTGTCTTCATTTATTTTCATTCTTTTTTCTTTATTCTGCTCCACAGCAGGGAATTCCACCATTCTGTCTTCCAGGTCACTTATCTGTTCTTCTGCTTCAGTTATTCTGCTATTGATTCCTTTTAGTGTAGTTTTCATTTCAGTTATTGTATTGGTCATCTCTGTTTGTTTGTTCTTTAATTCTTCTAGGTCTTTGTTAATCATTTCTTGCATCTTCTCAATCTTTGCCTCCATTCTTATTCCAAGGTCCTGGATCATCTTCACTATCATTATTCTGAATTCTTTTTCTGGAAGGTTGCCTATCTCCACTTCATTTAGTTGTTTTTCTGGGGTTTTATCTTGTTCCTTCATCTGGTACGTAGTCCTCTGCTTTTTCATTTTGTCTCTCTTTCTGTGAATGTGGTTTTCGTTCCACAGGCTGCAGGATTGTAGTTCTTCTTGCTTCTGCTGTCTGCCTTCTGGTGGATGAGGCTATTTAAGAGGCTTGTGCAAGCTTCCTGATGGGAGGGACTGGTGGTGGGTAGAGTTGGGTATTGCTCTGGTGGGCAGAGCTCAGTAAAACTTTAATCTGCTTTTCTGCTGATGGGTGGGGCTGGGTTCCCTCCCTGTTGGTTGTTTGGCCTGAGGTGACCCAACACTGGAGCCTACCTGGGCTCTTTGATGGGGCTAATGGTGCACTCTGGGAGGGCTCACGCCAAGGAGTACTTCCCAGAACTTCTGGTGCTAGTGCCCTTGACCTCACTGTGAGACACAGACACCCCCTGCCTCGGTAGGAGACTGTCCAACACTAGCGGGTAGGTCTGGTTCAGTCTCCTATGGGGTCACTGCTCCTCCCATGGGTCCCGATGCACACACTACTTTGTGTGTTCCCTCCAAGAGTGAAGTATCTGTTTCCCCCAGTCCTGTCAAAGTCCTGCAATCAAATCCTGCTAGCCTTCAAAGTCTGATTCTCTAGGAATTCCTTCTCCCATTGCCAGACCCCCAGGTTGGGAAGCCTGACGTGGGGCTCAGAACCTTCACTCCAGTGGGTGGACTTCTGTGGTATAATTGTTCTCCAATTTGTGGGTCACCCACCCAGCAGTTATGGGATTTGAATTTATTGTGATTGCGCCCCTCCTACCATCTCATTGTGGCTTCTCCCTTGTCTTTGGCTGTGGGGTATCTTTTTCGGTGAGTTCCAGTGTCTTCCTGTCGATGATTGTTCAGCAGTTAGTTGTGATTCCGGTGCTCTTGCAAGAGCGAGTGAGAGCACGTCTTTCTACTCTGCCATCTTGAACCATAACATATTTTATATGTTATATAAATGGAAGTATCCCTTTCTCTATTTAGAATTCTCTTATTATATGGAGCTCTAAATCTCTTTCATATTTTAATCCCACATAGTTAACAGCTGCACATTCTTAGTCTCTGACCTTCTTTGATGCCCAGGCTACAGGTTTCCCTGTCCTACATGTTAGTAGCAATTCATCTTTTCCCTTCATAGTATTTAACATACTTGTTATTGTATATTCAGTGATGGGAACATTTGTTTACTGTCTGTCTCTGACCATTAAACTAAACTCTCGGAAAATGGAGATCATCAAACACTGATGTCCAAAAAAGTTTCCATTTCAGGGCATGTTCTGATCCCCTTACCTCTGACGATCATATTAAAACATTTTAACTCTCAATGCAGTCAGCTATGCAATACAGGACCAAAGAAATTCCACAGAAGTGACTAGGCAAATTTCCATGCTGTTGAGGCATTGCTTAGATTAATTCAAAACTAGATTTTATATCATTTAGATCTATTCTGTTTTTTAAAATATAATTATTAATATTTTTATTTCAGCAGTTTAGAGACATTATCCCATTGTCTTTAATATGTATTGTTGCTGATGAAAAGTTTAATTTCTGTTCCTTTGTAAGTGCTCTCTTTTTTGTTTCATGCAATTTTGGATATTCTTGATGATCTGCATTTCAGTTGTGGATTTATTTTATTAATCATCTTTAGGACTGAGTGTAATTTTTTAAACCCCAAAAAATATTATTTCTCTGTTAATTCTTCTCATTTTTTGTCTCTGTATTTATATTAGGAATATACTGGCATTTCTGAAACTAATCCTGTGTATCTTAAACTTTGTGTTTTTCCAATTCTAAGTCAATTTGTTTTAAATTCTCTGAAATTTTCTCAATTTAATTTATATACAATATTATTATATTGGCCTTAACCCTTATTGGTTCTCTGATTTTCAACTTTTCTATTAAAATGTTCTAATCTAAACAAGAACTTTTTTAATTGCTAATTTTTAGCCTCTTTATATTTTACAGATATGCCATCATCTCTAATAGTAATAAGTGCTAATATGTAATAATTGCTTATGTTGCACCAGGTACTAAGTGCTTTAACTGTATTAAATCCCACATCAACTCCATGGGAAACTGAGGGGGAGAGGGTTAAGTAACACACCTAAGGTCACAGAGATAGTGAATAATCCTCTTAAGATTTCTACTTTGTTGATTTACAGAATTGTCTGATCTTTCTCCATAACTTGCCCCTTTTTATTTTAAAGATGTTACTAACCCCTCTAGTTCTTTACACATATCACATGTTTATTTTAGAGTCCCTCTCAGATGGCTCTAATTCCCAATCATAAATCCTCCCAGTTATTCAATTTATAGTTGTCTTTCTTAGCATTGAACTTTCTCATATATCTACTGGTTACACATATTTGTTGTCAGAGAGTTCAAATTACATGGAGTTACATGTCAGGAGTCTCATGTGGGTGGTGTGTGTGTATGTCTTCAAGAGCACTGTTTCCTGGTTACCTCTGCCTCTTTTCTACTGGGTTCACCAATTCTGAAATAGATTGTATGTGAGATTTTTAGACTTAGGTTTTCTGTGCTGTATGGTTTGCACAAAGTTGATCCTCAAAACTATATTTTAGTCTCAGGGTATCAATTATTTATGATTTCATTTCACCTTACTTCCAGAATAAAACTCCAGACCAGAATTTATATATGAAGTCATCATTTCCTGAAATCCAGCTTCAGACTAGGATCCCTATTCTTGCTACTTAAAGTACACTGTACTTACTCTCCTTTTGTAGATGTTTCAACTTCGACTTACAAGTTACATACCTGATTATAGTACATTATCAGTTGCTCAGTTTTGATGCTTGGTTAACAAAATGATTATGAGGTGCTTTTTGTTGTGGTAGTCGTTTGGTTTTGTTTTTAGGGCACTTAGGCATTTCCCTTCCATGCCTGTAATCTCAGAGATACATTTTAAATATTTTGAATGTATATATCATTCATCATTTTCTATGATTTAGACCAGGAAAGTGTTTTCCATTTCTGTTCAATCTAACATCTTGGTCAGAAGTCCATCCTTTTAAATTTAAACCTGTTGCACGGTAAATTTTCTTTAGGAACAGGTAACCAAAACTTTCCTGGGCGAATGGCTGTGGTTTGAACCTTCAATATTTGTCTCTCTCTTGAAACCAAGAGAAAAGATATATTTGTTTATAATATAGGAATTTAATGCTTTTTTCTTTGTCATTTCAATTCTAGGTAGGAGTCAATTACATCTCATCATGAACAATAGGAAAACAATGCAATTGCTCATGAGTTTACTGTTTCATATAAATATGAATATATTCTTCAAAACTTATTTTATTCTCCACTGACTTGGATAGTATGGAATCAGGCAGGATGTATTTGCAGAAAGTCACACTCAGAATGAGTGGCTTTTAGTAAAATGTGAGAAGAGAATATTTATCTATTAAAAATTCTATGTGTGTATCTACTGGGTAAGAGAACTTTCTATATGCTAGTTGAATCTGAGCCTTAGACATCTAAAAAAATATTTCCAGTAGTCATATGATGGAAAAGAAGAAAAAGAAAATTCAGCCAAGTTGTTTATTTTTCATACAGTCTCCCTTTAATCCCATCAGCAATCTGCCAGATATATTACGTGTAGAATTAAAGAGTATTCTCAGTTGATCTCTTTGATTAAGACCCTGTTAGTAGAACAGGAAGAAACGACAGGGCAGTGCATCCTCTTTTAAATAATTTCAGAATATTGAGATGCTTCTTCAGGGGCCAAAGCCTGACAATATTATGTTTCAGACTTCCAAGTCTCAAAATAAACCAGTCAATTATTGTGTGCCAATTCAATGTAAGATTTATTTTATTGTTAAGACTCTTAGTTTAGCAAAATCACAAATGGGATAATGATCCTCAACTAAATTTTGTATTTCAAGAGACCTTTGAATGAAAACTGAAAGAACTTTCTCCACTGTATTTATATGTGTGTTCAATGTTTTGGCAGGTGTAGAGAAAATTTGCAACTGGCAAATTATCAATTTAACTTGACAAACACTTATTTAATGGGAACTCTGTACCAAGCACCCTGATAAATTTTCTGAGTGATTAAGATGGAGTCTGTGCTTTGGAAGAGAGCCTGTGCTATGGATGAGATATATGTATAAGCAATTGACTTTAAAACAATGTGTTATAATAGAAGCTCATAAAAATGCTCTCACAACGGAACTGAAGAATTAATTAGGCTCATTTTAGGGAGATCAAGGTCTAATCAGTAGAGCATATTGTAATCACTTGAGGAGGGAAGGGTTAAACTTTATTCTCTCTCCAAATATTCTGATACTTCTCTTTTGGCACAGAGGAGGGAGGCTCTACTTCTCCTACTAGTGAAAATAACTCCCCATGGACACATTGGTTTGCTACAACTTATGAGAGTAAGTTATGTCACTCAGATACATTGAAGACCCTCCTCCAAATCATTAACGATGACTGGCTTATTATCTCAATATGGGGGAAGCAGAAACCTGGGCAACAAAAGAGTCAAATGCATGCAGAAAACTATGGGACACTTAAATGCACCTGTGCTTACAATTCATTCATTTATTCAACACTTATTATAGAGGCATTGAGTTAATTTCCCACTTCATTCAAGTATGCTTATAGGTCAACTTGTACATAAAAGTTTCTTGATGTTCTGATAGAAAGAGGATTCTTCTTCACTCTTTATTACTTCGTTCTGTGTTATTTTTAGTGCTACCTGACATACTATGTATTCCTTTCCTTGCTTCTTTCATGTTTCCTTCTTACCAGAATATAAGTTGCCTGAGACCAGAAGTTTTACTTACTGCTGTATTTCCAAAGACTTGAACAATGCCTGTACATGGTAGGCACTCAGAATGCCTGATTGACTTTTGAATTAATTATATTATAAATTATCTATTACATGCCAGATATCATGCTAATATTGTGAATGGATGGAAGTATCAGGAGATGAGGCACAAAAGATAGGTTAGGAATAAGCCTCAAAGGGCTGCACAGAGCCATATATACCAAATATGAGACTTTGTTCTAATTCATGAATATTGTCTATTTGCTTCCTATTTTTTTTCCTAAGAGACATAACTTAATACAACCTGTAGGTCATCAAACTATGAAAATTGTGACTCCCTGGCTGCTTCCTGGTTTTGTAAATAAAGTTTTATTGGAACACAGCCACAGCTATTTATTTACATGTTGACTATGATTCTTTCCTGCTACTACAGCTGATTTGAGTAGCTGTGATGGGGAATGGATGGGCTGCAAAACTGAAAAGATTTATTATTTGACCTTTTATAGAAGTTTGTTGACCTAAGAGAAAATAGAAGCAGGCAGACCAACGAAGAGACAGTTGCAATGCTCCTGGCAAGCAGGGATGATGGTGTTCACTGAGTGAGATAGACTTGACAAGATTTGTTGAATGAACAATTGGAATGATGTGAAGAAGGGAACAATAAGGAACAGTTCTCCCATATGGAAGGATACAAGAGGTGTTACGGTAGTAGTCAGTGGTACCTCTGCGTGGCTGAGAATTTTGGATAATATATGGTCTAAATCTCTAGAGGAAAGAGAGTTTCATCCTAGTAAATTCTGTGGTCACTTGTGCATGCTCTGCAAATGGTACAGATTTCAATCAATGTGTTTGCTTGGTAACTAAAGGTGTCATTATCCCCACTGGGAACCAATTTCATCCTCAAAAATGTTCTAGAGCTGTGCATTGTGGAAGCCACAATCTTTCCTCTCATGACAAAATTCTGTGTTTTATTTACAGGGAATATTAAAGTAGAGATACTGGTGTCAGGGGATTTCTGGGCTGCTGAGAAGGCACCTATGGATTTAACAGAATGAGTGAGAATGAACTAGAAACTAAGTAAAGATAGATCCCAAATGAGTCCTGGGAAAACTGGGGATAACCTCAAAGATAGTTTGCACTGAAACTTGAAGACCATTGAGATTGGTCAAGGAATAAATGACCATGAAAATATTTACATTTTTATCCTGCATATTGAAAAGTATTAATCTTAAACATAATTTTTAAAGTTCTTTCAAGTAGTATTTAGAAGTAAATATCAAGCTGACAAATACATAGAATTTCCCCAGTAGAACCTTAAGGAATAAATTGTTGACAAGGACTCCGCTGCTATATGTAAATTTCAGCTTAATTCTGAAACTATGATTAAAAAATACATGTTTCTAATTCTTCACTTTCTTTATTTTTCTATTGCTGAGCTATCAATAGGTAGAAGTATCATCACTAGATTGAAATCTCTTGTATTTTGTCCTTATCTTGTCACACTGATATCTTGGGAAAATTATTTTCCTGCCATTTTTCAGTTTTTTTCTCTCTGCTTTTTCATGAAATCCTATGAGATTTTTCCATGCTTTATGCAACACAAAGTATAAGGCCTTGGAATCAGAAGTCATCAATCATAGAGCCTGGAGAAAGGTCAAAAGGTACTGCATTTAAGAGTACAGGGTTTTGCAAACCAGGTGGATCCAGTTTCACAAAGGTCCTACCATATAACTCATTCAACAGATTATTTAAACTCTGAGTCTCCATTTTTATCTATAAAACATAGACACAAAACTATATTTCCTAGACTGATAGAGGTATCTAATACATTTTTGTGCATAAATTATTAAGCCCAGGTTCTGGCACATAGTAGATACCCCATAAAAAATAGCTTATACAATTGTTACTCCCAAATTTTGCTGACTTTTCATTTTTGAACTTTTCGAGGCTTTCTTGTACCATGATACTTTTGTATTCTTTCCCAAGTGATGATCTCTCATGTCCCCTTTCTGCCTGGATATATTTGTTTGTTCTTATATCAACCCATCCACTATCCTTGACCCATTGTTCCCTTAGCTGAAACTGTGTCATATATGCTACATCTCCTGTCTTGCCACTTCCAGAAGACTGTAAATATTTGTATCTAATTCCTCCCAGGCTGAGAGGTTCTATTCACTTATGAAACCCCAAAGAAGGTGTTACATACAAGTGTGACCATATCATTTATAATCAAACAGGGATAATTTGGGAATCAAAAGTGAATGCTATTCATAATTACAAGAAGGCATCTGGTGAAAACCAGGACCACTTAGGGCAAACAGGTATGCATGATCCTCATACTTATGAGCAAAGTTACTTCTGAAAATTTACATTGAAAACACAGTACAAATCATTTCCTCATCGTTGTCTATCATTCAGGACCTTGCAAATAGTTTCATTTTATAAAAAGTGCTGATTGGTATGGTTTCTACATGCTCAGATCAGTTTTATGTGGTGAAATGGGAACTGGCTTAATGCCCCAAATATCTGTAGTCGAAAGATGCAAGTGATAGTCTCAACAACAGAAAACCCAAAGGCACTGTAAAGCCAGGTAATCACCGACTCTGTGTTACCAAATCACATTGACCATTTTGACAGTGGGGCTTTATAGCGATTCATTTAGTTGTCCAAATAAAGATTGATGTAGACCGCCAAAAATAAATTCCCCTAGTTTTGCTTACCAAAAATACACAGTGCCAAAACTCATGAATGACTGCAGAGGCAATTAATCTGAATCACATACCAGATAACTACAGTCAGTGCAGTTCCTCTGTGAGTGCGCTGCATTTAATTTGAAATAGCAAAGTAAGGGTAAATAAATCAATAGGTTGTTCTCCTAGATTTCTCTTGTGAGTGTAGAGTAGCTGAGTGTTAGAGTTGGAAGACATTCCCATTAAGCCAGTGAGCATTCCTCCAGCAGATGCTATGTGTCAGGCACTGTACTAGACAATAAGGGCATTGCCCTTGCTTTGTGCTGAGAAACAAGTAAAGAAGCAGACATTTGTGATGCCTGTCACTGCACATCACTTAGGTTACTGGGGCACACTTGTCAACTTCAGTTTTTCCATATATGACAGATATGTATAGGGTGGGGAAGGCATAGCTTTTTTCTCCTTTGTAAAAAGAAATGAATCGTTTACATCACTCAGGGAAAGTGGGCATTATTTTCTTGTCACATGAATACTGAAAAGGAGCTTGCCTTCCTGCATTTCTTCCACCAGTTTATTCCCTCATGGGAATTCTGTGTTGTTGGAAAACACTCTATCACCTTGACGGACCCCTCTACCACAATCCCATCTCAAAGGAATTCCTGTCTGCTGGAGAGATTATTTGTGTCCAGGAGCCTGCTGTCTCCTCTTCCTTAAGGCAATCATAACTTCTTGAGAACTAATGACCTTCTCCACGAATTTAAGACTGATATCTAAAAGGGTTTTGGGTAGCCAGACTACTGTACTGACCTATCTGGTTGGTTCCATCCACTCAGAATTCTCATCATTATTGATGCTTTGCTCCTCTGCAACATTATAAAATTGTCTCAGAGGCTTAGAGTTCCTGGTCAGTCTAGGTATTAGTTTCCAAGGGCTGCAGTAACAAATTATCACAAGCTAGATGGCTTAAAACAACAGAAATTCATTCTCTCTTAGTTCTGGAGGCTGGAAGTCTAAAATCAAGGTGTCAGCAGGGCCATGCTCCCTCTGAGACTCTGGATACAATCCTCCCCTGCCTCTTCCCAGCTTCTGGTGGTGGCCATCCATCCTCGGCTTCCCTTGACTTGTACCTGTATCACTTCCATCTCTGCCTTTGTTACATATGGCATTTTCCTCTTTTTATAAGGACACCAGACATATTGAATTAGGAACCACCCTCACCTTAACTTGATTATATCTGCAAAGACCATATTTCCAAATAAGGTTACATTCACAGGTATCTGGGGTTAGGACTGCAACATGTATTTTGTGGGTCACAATTCAACCTATAATATTCCATGGTATAGGAATCTTCTGGAGAGCTAGCTTTCAGAGAAACTGCAGAATCAAATAAAGCAAACTCTCCATTCACTGAAAGTCTTCCCTGGTATCTAAGGCAAAGTGAGTCTCTCTCTTCACTTATACTTATGTCTGTCATTATAATCATGGTCATGAGTTATGTTTGTCTATTTGTCAGTCTTCTACTCCATGGAGAGAATCTTGGAGAGTGACATGATAAAGAACAAGAAGATGGGCCCTGGAGTGAGCATCATTTTAAGTTCCAATTTCCTCACTAAGCAGGCTGTGAGGGATGCTGCCTAGTGATTCTAATACTAGACATCCATCTGCCATCATCTCTGCGCAATACTTTTTTGTTTTTCTGAGAAGGGTTATTTGATTTGCATACCAAGCTATCAGACTTTGTGCATGAGAAATTGAAGTGATAATTTGAGCCTTTGGACATTATCTTTCTCTGGTATTGACTTCATTCTGGCAGGCAGCTAGAGTATGGGGATACCATATTCATACAAAGATTGAATTGATAGGGCTGAGTGAGCTGGTGTGTTTCTAGCTTATAATTCTTCAAAGAAGGTTGTCCTTTGGGCGTTTCAAATTAGATCCTGGGCCTTTCTTAGGGACCTTCTTCTTCAGTGGGTCCTTGCTTTACATTGTTGTCCTCTAAACCGTGTAAGCCTTCCAGAAACTCTTACTGTTTTCCTTGTAATGATACATCTAGCGATTTATGAATGCTGAATAAGCCTTACATTCCTTGTATGAGCCACAGTTCATGATATATTATCCCTTTTATATATTGAAGGATTTATTCACTAATGTTTTGTTAAAGAGATTTGTGTCTGTACTCATAAGAGATATTGGTTTGTAGTTTTCTTGTAACGTCTCTATCTAGTTTTGGTATTAAGGTAATGCAGGCCTCATAAAATGAGTTTGCTAGTGTTCCCTTCACTTTTATCATTTTGAAAGCCATAATGTAAAAGTCATATGATTTCTTCTTTAAATATTTGGTTAAAAATATCTGGGCATAGTGTTTTATTACTATTGTTTTATTTTTGGAATGCATTTAATTACTAATTTAAGTCTTTAATAGTTACAGGGGTGTTCAGTTTATCTATTCTTCCTTGGGTGAGTTTTGATACTTAGTCTTTTTCACTAAATTGGTCCATGACACCTAAGTTATCAAATTTATGGACATAGAGTGGTGCATAGTTTTCTCTTATTAATTTCCATGGGATCAGTGGTAATGACTGCTGTTTTATTTCTGATACTGATAATTTGTGTCATCTCTCTTTTTTTCTTGGTTACCCTGTCTAGGTAATCCTGTCTAGGGTAACCTGTCTTATTTTTATTTTTAAAGAACAAGATTTTTGTCTTGCTAATTTTCTCCATGTTTTTTCCTGTTTTCAGTTTCATTGATTTCTGCATTAGTTTTTAATACTTTTTTTCTATTTGCTTTTAATAGAATTAAAATTTAATAGAATGAGTGAATTTGAGTTTAATTCACTCATCTTCTCCAGTGTCTTACGGTAGAAACTTAGGTTGCTGATTTTATATTTTTCTCCTTTTCTAATATATACATTTATTGCTATAAATTTACCTCTATAAGCACTGATTAAGCAGCATTCCAAAAATTTTGATGTTATAATTTCAATTTCATTTAGTTATAAATAAATTTTATTTTCTCTTGGGTCATCTTATTTTTACCCATGGATTATTTACACCAAGTAGTTGGGACTTTTTCAGCTATCTTTCTGTTACTGATTTTAAGTTTAATTCCATTATATGATCTTAAATGTACTTGGTGTGATTTCTATTCTTTAATTTTGTTAAGGTATGTTTTATGGCCCAGAACATGATCCATCTTGGTAAATTTTGTGTGTGAGCATGAGAAGAATATGTATTCTGCTGTTTTTGTTTGGAGTGTTCTATAAATGTCAATTAGGTCAAGTTGACAGTGCTGTTCAGCACAATATTCTTACTGATTTTCTGCCTGTTTGATCTATCAATTATTAAGAGACAGCGGTATTGAAATTCCCAATTATAGTTGTGGATTTGCCCATTTCTTATTTAATTTCCATCAGCTTTTGTCTCATATATTTTGACACTATGTTGGTGTAATATATTTTTTTAAATGCTGTCTTGACCCGGTTTCGAGGCCCTGGCTAGAGACCAGTCACTCCCTCTTCTTGAGCATCTAAGTCCACATTCCCAACCATTCTATTGAGCATCTGACTCTCACAATCTGGGCCACTATGTACCTGCCCTAATTGCCCCGGGGTGAGGTAGTAGACAATCAGAGACAGACCCATGACCCAGAGCTTGCTGGGTCAAAGCGAATCGGCTATATATATACATATATCCCCATATCCCCTCCCTCTTGCGTTTCCCTCCCACCCTCCCTATCCCACCGCTCTAGATGGTCACAAAGCACCGAGCTGATCTCCCTATGCTATGCAGCTGCTTCCCACTATAAGCTAACAATTTATAAAAAAAGTTATTCATGAAAAACAACATTATATGTGAAGTACATAGATATCACAGAATAAATGAGCTTAGGGAGTTGGTGTCTGATCTGGCTTTAGGAAGATAAAAAGATCCGGAGAGAGACCCCTTCTCAGCAGAGAAAACGAACTGAGCTATATGACATTACTGGCACAATACATAAAACTCTGGATGTGATTCTTGCTGCCCAACAAAATGGTACTTTCTCAAATGTGTGATCATAAAAATCACCTGTGTGATTCAAAAGAGATTCTAGAGCTCTGCTCCCCATCCTGTGACACTGATTCAGAATCTCCAGGGGGAGGGGCTAAGGATCTATTTATCAAGCACTTATATCTCAAGATCAGGCAGATTGGGGAGCTGCTACACTGAAGAATGATGTTGTATATTGATATATCTTTCCAATCGATATGAAAACATTTTCTTTGTAAAAAAAGATGGATAACATTTTCCCTTAGTGTTTAAGACATAATTCACTTACCAATACCATCCCTCCCCACACACAATTATATAATAAACATTCTCTAAGCTGCATGAATTAGTTAATTCTGTTAGTTGGTCATTTGGGGATTAGTTGAGATTTTTTCATCAGTGTTAATCTCATAAAATATTAGACCATGATTCCAGGAAAAGACCACATGAAAAAACTCCTTTTCAAAACTTTGTGTGTCCAACTTCATCATTGTATTTTCTTTCCCCAAATATAACTTTAATTTATTTTTGTTTCTATTATCTTTCACCCCGTCATCATACATGTTGTACAAAACTCTCATTCTGTGAACTTTCTCCTCTTCTTAGGAAACTTGCCTGGCCATGACCTTATTTGGGCCATTTGGGAAGTATTTAATATTGTCAGGAAGAGAGGATCTATATTTCTCTACACTTCCCCTTACCAAAAAAAAAAAAGGAAAAACGAATGCTTCCAAATACCTTCCATTAAAACAAACAAATACATTGAAAACAAGCAAGTAAGTAATTGTTTAAATCCTCTTGGATATAAATACTGTAATGAATTATTTATTGCTTATTTTGTGCAACATTTAGTATTCTATCTAAGCGTAGTTGTATGTTAACAAATTTTAAATTAGTTAATTAAGGAGAGGCTAGCAGCCAAAACTTTGCTTTGGTTGATTTTTTTTTTTCTTTGCTTGAATTTATTGACTTGCTTTCAAAATCCATTGTCTTGTTTAAATCATAATTTTGACTTTTCTTCACATCTTTAAATTCTTATTTGACAACTTCAGTTTACACAGTTAGCTCTCCAAGTTACATGACTAGAACTTCCCATTCTTTACTTTTACTCTCTAAAAATGATTTTATTTTAATACCATCCTTTTTTCACTAGAAGAGTTAAATGTAAAATATGGGCACACTGTTTTACAAATCTGAATAGTAGAAAGAATTCTTTCAAATCCAAACTAATTTTTACTTCAAAACACATTCATTCTTCCCCAGTGTATATTCTATAGAATTGGTTTTAATCAATTTGCTTGTTCTCTTTGGACAGTCTATAAAAGATGTTTTGTTGAGCTCCAATCCTTTTTTTAGAATTGCTTTTTGATGAAATCCTTACATGTGTAATGTCATGACATTAATTTGAACTACCTTAACGTTTGGGGAAAATTTTATTATATGCTATTCTTCAAGGGTGAAAACTTTCTTAATGAAATAACACTTAAAAATTAATATAAAACATATCAAGGTAGAATCTATAAACCAGAGCACATATGAAAAAAATATTTAAACAAATGCTAACATAGTGCAACATAAAAGAGGACTCTGAATTTTAATTTTACTGTGGTATGCATGCCATTCTTAACTGGTCTAATAGATAACAGTTTATTTGAAATAGTAATAACAATATATTGGATGATTATAATTTTTGGATATATGAAATACATGACATCAGTATTACAAATGGTAGAAGAGAGGAACTGAGAATAATTCATACATTAAGAGAAAAGAAAAAATGGAATCATATACAATGCACATGAAAGCTAGAGAAAGCAGAAAAACAGTGGAAGACGAAAAGTAAACAAAGAACAAGGGAATAAATAGAAACACTTATGGATATGATAATTAGTAACCCAACTATATCAATATTCACTTTAAATTTGAATGATCTAAAAACACAAACTGAAAGATAGATACTGACAGAATAGATTTAAAAAAAAAACTCAACTGTATGCTGTCTACAAGAAACCTACTTTACGTATAAAAATACAAATCAATTAAAAGTAAAGTGATGAAGTCCTACTTGTTTACTTTTGCTTTTGTCTCTTATGCTTTTGGTGTCAAATCCAAAAAATCATTGCCAGGACCAATGTTAAGGAAAATTTCCCCCATGTTTTCTTTAGTAATTTCACAGTTTCAGGCCTTACATTTAAATTGCATTGCACATATAGATTGATTTGAATAGTATAGACATTTTCAGAACATTAATATTTACAGTCCATAAGCACGAGATATCTTACCATTTATTTTTGTATTCTTTAATTTCTTTCATCAATGTTTTACACTTTTCAGTGTACAGATCTTTCACCTCTTTGATTAAATTTATTCCTGAGTATTTTATTTTTGATGCTATTGTAAGCCAGATTGTTTTCCTAATTTCCATTTTTCATAATTCCTTCTTAGTGTATAGAAATGCAACTGATTTTTTTATGTTGATTTTGTATCCTACAACTTTACTGAATTTATCAGTTCTGAGTTTTTTTGTAGAGACTTTAAGGTTTTCTGTATAGAAGTTCATATCATATGCAAACAGAGACAATTTTATTTTTTCCTTTCTGATTTGGATGGCTTTTTTTTTCTTTACTAATTGCTTTGTCTAGAACTTGCAGTGTTATGTTGAACAGAAATGGTGAGAGTGGGCACCTTTGTCTTGTTCCTGATCTTAGAGGAAACTGTGGAGTGTGATGTTGGCTGTGGGCTTGTCATATATGGCCTTTATTATGTTGAAGTATGTTCCCTCTATACCCAATTTGTTGAGAGTTTTCATCATGAATGGATATTGAATTTTGTCAAATGATTTTTCTGCATATATTGGGAGGATCATATGATTTTTATCCTTCATTTTATTAATGTGGTGTATCACATTAACTGATTTATGTCTGTTGAAACATCCTGTATCCCAGGGGTAAATCCCACCTGAACAGGTATATTATCCTTTTAATGTGCTGTTGAATTTGGTTTGCTTATATCTTGTTGAGGGTTTTTGCATCTCTACATTCATTAGGGATATTAGTTTGTGATCTTCCTTTCTTGTAGTATTCTTGTCTTGATTTGGTATCAAGGAAATACTGGCCTCATAAAGTTAGTTTGGAAGTGTTTTTTCCTTTTCAATGTTGAAAAGTTTATGAACAGCATGGGAAACAATCGACAAAATTAAAAGGCAATTTATACAATGGGAGAAAATATTTGCAAGCATATATCCAATAAAAGGTTAATTTCCAATATATATATATAAGGAATTCATACAACTCAATAGGAAACAAACAAACAAACAAAAAGAAATAACCCAACTGAAAAATAGGTAAAGGACCTGAATAGACATTTTTCCAAAGAAGACATACAAATGGCCAATAGGTATATGAAAAGATGTTCAACATCACTAATCATCAAGGAAATGCAAATTAAAACCACAATGCTATATCACATTACACCAGTTAGAATGTTTAATATCAAAAAATGAGATAACAAATGTTGGCAAGGATGTGGAGAAAAGAAAACCCTTGTGCACTGTTGGTGGGAATGTAAAGTGGTACAGCTATTATAGAAATGGTATGCATATTCCTCAAAAATTAGAAATAGAACTACCATATGATCTAGCAATCTAATTTTTGAGTATCCAAAGGAAACAAAATAATTCTTTTGATGAGTTATCGGCACTCCCATGTTCACTGCAACATTATAAACAATAACCAAGACATGGAATAAAACCGAAGTGTCTAGTGACAGGTAAATGGATCAAGAAAATGTCGTAAATATATATAATGGGATATTATTCAGCCATAAAAAAGAAATAAATTATGCCATTTAGATTAACATGGATGAACCTAGAGGGCATTATGCTAAGTGAAATAAACCAGACATAGAAAGACAAATACTGTATGGTATCACTTATATGTGAAATCTTAAAAAAAAGAAACAGAATAGAATGGTGGTTGCTAGGGGCTGGTGTGTTGGGAAAATGGGGAGAGGTTGGTCACCTTACTGTTATAAGATGAATAAGTTCTGAAGATCTAATGTAAAGCATGGTGACTATAGTTAGTTAATAATACTGCTTTGTATACTTGAAATTTGCTGAGGGATCTTAAGCAACCTAACAACAACAACAAAAAAGTAACCATGTGAGTTGGTGGATGTGTTCACTTGATTGTGGGAATCATTTCACAAGGTATACTAAAGCTCAGGCATTTTAGGGCAGTGGAACTATTTTGCATGATACTCTAATGGTGGATTCATGACATATATTTGACAAAATGTGTATAACTGGTCAATAAAAAATAAATCCTAATGTAAACTATAGAATTTAGTTACTAATATACTTTATCAATACCAGCTCATAAATTGTAACGAGTTCACCACCCTAATGCAAGATGTTAATTAATAATAGGAGAAATTGTGTGCAAACATGAGGAGAGAGGAACTATATGGGAACTCTGTACTTTTATTGCAGATTTTTTCTGTAAACCTAAAACTGCTCTAAAGTCCATTAAAAAACAAAAACAAAAACTTTTATATTCCCATAAACCAGAGATAATCAGTATAAACATCAGTATATTTTATACCAGTATTTCCCCCATATTTTATAAACATAAAAGATAATAGTTTACTATAAATGTGTATTATATTTTAATTCACATAATATTCCTTATAACATTAGATACTCTTAAGATTTTGCATTCTTTCACATACTGAGTAATAGTCCACCACTATTTACACTTCAAGGTATATGGCCATTATGAAGAGTAACACAAATATAGAGATGATTGAAAAATATATATCTAATACCATAATATATGTAGAAATGCTGTTATTGATTACCTACCATATTGCCAATAAAAGAAGATGGGAAAATGGTGCCACAAGTTTGTGGAAATATTTAGGGAAGAAGTAACTAATTATGCTTTCAATTTGAAAATAAATAACATCATTCAACCCTTATTCTGTATTAGTCATTAGTGTAAGTCTTTTCATGTATTATCTGACTGAATCACAATAAAAGCTTTATAAGAAAATTACTAGTGTTATCTTCATTTTTCAGTATGTAATACAGTACAGTATTATATTTGTGACAGTAACTTGTGCACAGTCCTGCAAATAATAAATGTGAAAGCCAAAATTCAAACTCAGGCTGTCATCTAGCTCAAGATCCCATGGTTCTCACTAGAGTTTTCAACTGCCTCAAACCACTGAATGATCCTCAGCTATGGCTGTTGGAAAACCCTTACTATTGTTTCTATAATGTAGTTGCCCTTTGGTAAATATTTTATATGACAAATAAATTAATGAGTTTGAAAGTTAATAAAATATTTTCTGTATGTTAGTGCAACTACTTATAGTAATGCATTTGTCACTTTAACTAGATAAACTGAGAGATAATAATTATAGGATTAATTCTGTCCAAATTAATTATTGAAGTGAAGAATCAAGAAGAAAGAGTGAAAGGGAATGAAGAGGAAGAGAGCAATTGATTTTTCAGTTGTCAAGTTTCATTATGTGTTTGTTTGAAAACTTAACCTATAAATTTGCATTTAAAGGATCCAGCAAGAATTCAAGAAAAATGAGGGAAGTGAGAGCAAAGAATTGAGCGAGAAATCAAGAAAGCTTTCAGCAAAGTAATCAAAGTTAAATTAAAAAAGAAGATTTTCTGGACTCAGTTTGATCTCAAAGTGAAGAGAAATCTCTCTTCTTTCTTCCCTAGTATAAATTTTACTGTTTTAAAAATTCACTTCTATTGTGTGATTTTAGGACAGTTTTATAAGCCCAATGCTTAGCAATGCTAAAGAAGAAAAACAAATTGAAACAAATTCTGAAGCAACACTCCACGATTAATGTATCCCAGAAATAAGCAAAGTATAAAAGCTCTAAAGACATTTGAGTTGCAAGTTACAAATTTTGTCTAACATTTCCTTGGGAGATTCCTTTTTTAAAACTTTTTTATGTTTCTTAATGATTTTCATCTGCTGCAGAACTTTCAATTTGCTACAGTATATTCATACAGAGAATGCCCAGGACCTTTTTAATATGGGACTTACACATGGATAGGAAATTACCTTGTCACAGTTCACTTGATAGTACTCAGTGGGCCAGCAGGTCATGGTTTAAGAACTGACACCATAATGGTAATTCATAACCAGTTCTCATTGCACTTCCAGCATGGTTCTGGGTCAAAAGCACTATTATCCTTCATTTCAAGTTCATACATGTCTCAATCCATCATTTTTACTTTGATAAATCTTCTCTTGAGAATAGAATGTGCTGTTTATCCTGGAAAGATATGTGTGAAGCTATACACTGTGGATAAGAAAAAGTTATAGGTAAGTGGAAAGATACTTACAGATATCCTGGAATGATAAGTTTGAGGATATAGACAGTGGATAAGTAAACAAAGCTAAATTCTTTTAAATTTATCCCATTTAGTCTATACACACAAACACACATACACACACACACACACACACACACACACATATCCTCAAATACACCCACAGGATAGTGTAAAATATAGGGAGCTATGAACAATGAGTGAGGGCAATAATTCACATTCCCATTTTCTAAAATAGCTATGTTATGTCTTATCTTCATTAAAATCTTGCTCTTTCCAACCTTCCTTAGCTAACGACATTGCTTCACTATATTGATAAATAAAAGTTCTCAGAGCTCTCTTCTCTCTCCACTGTGTCCATGTGCATGTTCTCCTTTTTTCTTTTCTACAAGGCTACAAAACACTCTGCTTCTGTCAAAGGAAAATCCCTGTGCCTGGGTAATGGCCCCAACTCCATATCCTTCACCTTCCCAAGGACTTCAATCTTACACGTATCTTTTTGGCTTATATCATTAGGAATTGTGTGTTACTGGGACAATGTCTTAATATACTTTATCAATATTGCTTATCATTAGCTATAATATATTACTCTCATTTTGAAAGTGACAAAAGCAAAGTTCAGTAAGATTTATAGCTAGTAAATAGTGTATTTAATTTTGGAATGCTTTTTCCCCTTATTATAAGTTTATGCTGCTAATTATTACAAGCCATTTTCGTGATTCTGGATTTTATTTTTTATCAACTCACCCTTAACTGGACATGATATTATTCTGATAATTATAATATACTTCACAATGTGTCCATTCATTCCACCAATATTTATGAACATTGTTTGCAGGCATAGTTCTAGATGTTGGAGAATCAAAACTAAAATTTTTGCATTTTTTCAGTTTACATTGTAGTGGGGAGTACTGGAAGCAGGATAAAAATAGTAAATAATAAATATAATAAATATAAATAAATAAAAAAATTTATTATCATAAAAATTATTTTAAAAATGGTAGGTAGTAGATGATTCTCAGCAGAAGAGTGATATAACATGTTTATACAGAATTATCTAGATGCCGTGTATTTTAGGGGAGCGAGAATGAAAGCAAGGTGTTAGATATAAGGCTAATTCAAGATCCACGAGAGATTTGATTACCAGCATTGGAAGTGGTCAAACCTGGTTGTACTTTGAAAGTAAACTCAACTTATTTCCTGATGGATAGGTGAAGGGAGTGAGGAGGCAATAAAAGGAGCCAAGATGACTTCATGTGTCCTTAATAGAGCAAATTGAAAAAGATGGTTGTCATTCACTCAGAGGTGCAAGTCTATGGGTGGTGCTGGTTTGAGGGCAGCATCAGTTTGGAGCATGTTTAGTTTGAGATGCAAGTTAGATATGAAAGTTATGATGGTGACTAGTAGGTTGAGCCTATTAGTCTTGATTTTAGGAGAGTGGTCCATTCTGGAGATATGAATTTGGAGATCATCAGCATACAGATGACATTTAAAGAAATAGGAATGGATGAGATTACCAAACAAGTAAGTGTAGGTGATTAGAGAAGAGGAGAGGTCTACGAACTAAGCATTTGGGTACCTCAGGTTTAAAAGGTCTAGGAAAATAGGAAAAGTGAGAAAATGAGACTAGGAAGCACTAAAGAGGTAAGAGGAAAAATAAGAGTCATGTCCTAGAAGTCAAATGATTAACCTTAATAAATGCTGTTGCTAAGTCAAGTAAAATTAGAACTGATAATTAAATAAGGGATTAAATAACATAGAGATTAATGGTATCCTTGGCTAGTAGAGTACAGTAGAGTGATGGGAAAGAATGCTTGAATAGACTAGATTTAGGAGAGACTGGCAGAAAAGATTTTAGTCTGTATGCAGTAAATACAGGAAACCCTATAAAGGGTATTTTTTCTTATAATGGAAGAAAATTATGGAGCTAAAGAAGAAAGTGGTTTCAATGAAAATTTTTTTATAGTATTATACATTTATTGTAGGAGAGAAAAATAACAGCCTGTGTCTTGTGAGAATGATAAGAGTAGAGGAAAAATTTAATGATGTAAAAGAGGACAGAGAGATATACTGTAATATTTCCCCTCAAGTAGAAGAGATAGGAGGGATCTAATGCCATGCTTAGTCCCCTGTTCCCTAGCCATGGTCAAATTCTTCTTCACCAACATGATTTTCTTCTGTTACCTCACTGGTACCTTATGTCTGACTATGGTTCCCATTTTGGATGCTATGTTAAAGACTTTTCCAAGTTCACATGCACTTTTCTACCACTCTAGTAATCATTACTAGAACAAAAAAAGAGCCCCATTCCAGAACCAATTCTAGAATATGCTCCCTGGGCCATGGGCATATATTTAAAAAATAGACTGTTTAGCATTGTGTCTTATGGTGTATTAGTCTGCTCAGTATTCCATAACAAAATACCACAGACTAGGGGGCTTAGATAATAGAAATTCATTTTCTCACAGTTCTAGAGGCTGGATGTCCAGAATCAAGGCGTCAGCAGGATTGGTTTCTGTGAGGCCTCTCTCCTTGGTTAACAGACAGCAGCCTTTTGGCTGTATCCTCGCATGGACTTTCTATTGTGTGCGTGTGGAGAGAGAGATCTCTGGTGTCCCTTTCTCTTATTAGGACACATAACACCACCCTAAGGCCCTCATTTAGTCTTAATTAGCTCCAAGTTAATTTCCTCCTCTTGGGCATCTGTTCATCATATGACATTGACTCCTGAAGTTTCTGCCCATTCTCTGATTTTCCAGAACTTCTTACTGACTAATCCACATAGTTATTATGCAAAGATAATCTATCTAAGACTTATTGAAGTCTTATTCTAACACGCAGAACAAGAAAGGAAGAAAGAGAAGATATTTTGAATCAAGAATGATTATTCATCTAGGAGTTCAGAAACTGCAATCCTTCAGAGGTTTTAACTTATTTGAATCTCTAAAGACTCACAAATATAAATAGATTTTACCTGGCTTGCAGATGATGATCTACTCAAGCTCAATATTTCTTGGTACACATTAAGCAGTAGAGCCAATATTCCTGGGCTATGCCTCATTTGACTTTCATAAAATATCTTTAATGAGTAAACTTTCTTTTTCTTTTTTTCTTAATTTTTTTTCCAGGTCAAATTATTGCCCACAAATGATGAGAACACAGAGGTTAATTTTTGAGGAATTAACGAAAGGGAGAGACCACTTTTAAAGTGTACAATAGGAAAGTAATATTAAGAATTAAAGTAAGCAGTGAGGGATACATTGCTATGGCTAATGTTATTAGGCCTTAGGCTTTATTTTGATTCTTTCACTTTCCAAATGGAACTTGTGTTCTGAATTAAAAATTTCCCTGCCTGTAAGTATGTGTTATTTGTTAAATAACTGAATAACATCTTTTACATAGTATCTTAGCTGCATTCTACAAAAGTTTAATCAACACAACAATGTGTAAACAACCAAGGGGCTAAACTTTGGTTTTCAGCCTCTTCTATTGCTGTATTTCTAATTCTATTTCCATTTGTTTGATATCCATTGAAAATACAGTACCATTAGATAGTTTTAAGTGTATCTGTTTTTTTTTTTTAATTGAAAACTAAGTGAAATTAGCAAGTAGCTTTAAGGAATATGCTATTTTACTTACTGTACATTTTAGCTATTATAAATATTTGTTATGCCTATTATTTATTAATTAGTAAAGCACATTTAAAAATCATCAAAATCCATTTCCTAATATTAGTGACAAATGGGATAACCATGTCTTACTAGAAATCTTTATAATAAAGTTTCTGACCCATTGAAAGTGAAATTCTTCAAACTACTTCTCTATTTATGTATCTTATAGAAGATAATATCTGGAATTGATATTCAATAATGCATACCTCAAAATTCATCACAGCCTCAACAGTTTTACAAACAAGAAAGAAATATTTGTTTCATATAATTCCTAAGAGAAAATTCAGACTCAGCTTAGAGAATATAAAATACAAAGCATGAAAGAAAAGAATTGCTTTCATTTATAAAAATAGTAGCTATCAACATGATTTATATGTTTATCAATGCTCAAATGGAAAAAAGATGCTGGTGCAAACCATAAAAACTTAAATCCAGAATGGTTAGAACTCAAACATTGCATAGATATTCTCAAAATGGGGACAATTCCTATTGTTTTATTATTTGGAATGTTCATTTTCACTCTAGTTATTGGTATGGTAAAAAAATAACTATGGAATGTATTCATGCACATTTCAGGAAAAGGGATGCTACTTTGTCTACTGTCATTATTTAACAGAAAATTGTTCCAGTTATTTTGAATGGGAAAAAAATCCATACTACTAAAATACTTTCTTCTAGATATTTAGATCCCCATTTTAGATATTCTAAGTATAATATGTTTTCTTTGTCAATTTTTTTTCTTTCCCATATTTGGCCAGTTACATCTTTCTGAACTGCAAGGCATATGAAAAGTTATTAACTGGGGAAGTCTGTGAAAAATATGATGAGTTCAGGACAGTTCTAGTTTTGTTTCATTATAAGCTAAGGAAGCACTGTGATAACTGATTTGAAGAATAGGTTAAATACTTGACAATGAATTAGATGAATCTGACATACTGTCCTATTATAAGTAACATTAGCTATAGAAAGAAACCTTGTTTACATTCTAGGCATATTTACCCTGAAGTTTAGTAACTTAAAACACATGAGGTAAAGAAGAAAAGAAACATTTATCTATCACTAATGGCTGTTTTCATGTTGAACTAAAAGGACATGTCTGTACTTTTCAGTAATAACAGAATCTGTCTCCAACTGTCAGTCTCAGGAGAAAAAAAATGTTCATATAAAATTCATAGAACTAAAGGAGTTCCTGTCATAATGCTTTCGAGAGAGCACTGTCAAACCTCTCTGGGCCTTTAGTTTAAATGTCATTTCTAGTCAACTGCAGGGATTTTTAAAGTGTTTCAGCATCAGCTTTTTCTTAGGAGTATATTGGGTCTTTCAGAGAATTTATGTTTTTCAGTAAAAGACACTGTACTGCCAGTCTTAGTGAAATACCCTCCCAGATAGTGTCATTTGTAATGGACTTACAGGAGAAAATACGCAAGAATCATTAATTGGTTTTCAAATGGTAGAAAATGGACAAAGATTGCCAGGATAAGAGCTTCATGAATAATAAAGTTAACCCCACAGGAAAATTACAACAGGATGCTCCTATAATCCTACTCACTGTAAGGAAGGATTCATTATGATTCAAAACTGTCCTGGGATTCTTCCAAAGGGATTCCAATATTGGAAGACTCAAGTGACTCCATCCTATACTGGGTCAACACAAAAGACCATCAAGTTATGATAAGCCTGGAAATGACCTCATAGGGACATTTTAATATTTTAATCTCTTTCACCAACCCTTCCTAACATAATACCCATATAAATTTTTGATGTTCTCTTTCCCACTTGACTATTTATAATTTGTTACAACTTTTATAAGATACATGCTATGAAAGTGACCTTCCTTTCTTCCCAAAATACTTTCTTCTGCTGGACTTGGTCTTAGATAAATTGTTTTCATCTACTCGAATCATTTATGGAGTCATCTTTTTCATCAGCTACCAAAGCAGTTAAAGTTAGTCTTTATTATTACAAAAACTATCTAAAGTAGTAGTTTCCTCCATATATGTCAGTTATTGTTAGCATTTGTATTTCAGCTTATTATTTATTTAGTCCTCACAATTCTTGTTGTGATTTAGTAAACAGCAACCAAATCAAACAAATTAAGTATTTGCTGTGTGAATGAGGAGAAATGTTTTGAAACTGAAATCAAATGGAGATAATAATTCCATAGTTGCTAAAATTATTACATTATGTCCAATCTGGAGACAGAAATCACATAATAATTTAAATGAAAGAATAAGATTAAACCCCAGAAAAAACTCTGATGAAAGGAAAATAATTTACCCTATAAGGAGTTCAAAGCAATGGTCATAAAAATGCTTGCTGAACTTAGAAAAAGAACAGAGAAACACAGGAAGTACTTCAACAAAAATTAGAAAATATAAAAAAGAACCAGTCAGAGCTGAAGAATACAATAACTGAAATGACAAAAGAGGGAATCAACAGCACATTAGGTGATACAGAATATCCATCAACGTCATACACCATATTAACAACTCCAAAAATTAAACTCACAGAATCATTTCAATAGATGCAGAAAAAATCATTTGACAAAATTTAATATCCATTTTCATAAAAACTCAACAAAATGTGTGTAGAGGGAACATACCTCAACATAATAAAGGCCATTTATGCTAAACTCACAGCTAACATCATACTCAATGTTGAAAAGCTGAAAGCTTTTCCTCTAAGATCAGAAGCAAGACAAGGATGCCCACTCTTGCCACTTTTATTCAGCTTAGTATTGAAAACCCTAGCCACAACAATTAGGCTTGAAAAAGAGAGAAAATTTATCTAAACTATAAGGGAAGAAGTAAAGCTGTCACTATTTGCAGATGACATAACATTATATATAGAAAACCCTAAAGACTCCACTAAAATCTATTATAACTAATAAATCAATGCAGTAAAGTTGCAGGATAGAAAATTAATAAACAGAAATCTATTGCATTTCTATATACTAATAATGAAGTATCAGAAAGAGAAATCAAGAAAACAATCCCAATTACAGTCATACCAAAAAGAATAAAATACCTAGAAATAAATTTAACCAAGGAGATGGAAGATCTATACTCTGAAAACTATGTCATTAATGAAAGAAATTGAAGATGACACAAATAAATAGGAAGACATTCTGTGTTCATGGATTGAAAGAATTGATATTGTAAAATGTCCATACTACCAAAAGCAATCTACAGATTCAGTGTAATCTCTAGTAAAATATACGTGACATTTTTCACAGAACTAGACCAAATAATCCTAAAATTTGTATGAAATCAAGAAAGACCAGGAATAGCCAAAGCAATCTTGAGAAAGAAGAACAAAGCAGGAGGTTTCATGATCCCTGACTTCAGACTATACTACATGGTTGTATTAATCAAAACAGTAGGTAGTGGCACAAAAACAGACACATAGATCAATGGAACAAAATAGCCAGAAATAAACCCACATCCATATGGTCACTTAATCTAAAATAAAGAAGGCAAGAGTATACAATTCGGGAAAAGATAGTCTTTTCAATAAGTGATGTTGGGAAAACTAGACAGCTACATGTAAAAGACTAGACCATTTTCTTACACCATATACAAAAATTAATTTAAAATGGATTAAACACTTAAATGTAAAACCTGAAGTCATAAATTTTCTAGAAAAAAACAGGCAGTACACTCTTTGACATCATTGGTGTTTTAGCAATAGTTTTTGGATCTGGCTCCTCAGGCAAGGGCAACAAAAGCAAAAATAAACAGAAAGGACCAAATCAAACTAAAAAGCTTTTGAACAGTGAAGGAAACCATCAACAAAATGAAAACACAACCTACGGAATGGGAGAAGATATTTGCAAATGATATGTCCAATATGGGGTTAATATCCAAAATATATTAAAAAATCAGCAAACAACTCAATGTTAAAACTCACAAACAAACAAACAATCTGATTCAAAAATGGGCCAAGGGCCTGAATAGGCATTTTTCCAAAGAAGAGATACAGATGGCCAACAGGCACATGAAAGCATGCTCAACATCACTAATTATCAAGGAGATGCAAATCAAAACCACAGTGAGATATCACTTCATACCTATCAGAATGACTATCATCAAAAACACAAGAAATAACAAATGTTGACAGGATGTGGAGAAAGAGGGAATGCTTGTGTCCTATTGTTTGTTGGAATGTAAATTGGTACAGACACTATGGAAAACAGCATGGTGGTTTTTCAAAAAATTAAAAACAGAATTACAATATGAACCAACAATTCCACTCCTGAGTATTTATCAGAAGAAAACAAAAAGAGTAATTAGAATAAAGATATATGTACCCCTATGTTCATTGCAGCATTATTTACAAGAGCCAAGATATGAAAGCAACCTAAGTGTCCATTGAAAGATGAATGGATAAAGATGTGAGATATAGATATATAGATATATATATCTATATCTATATATCTATATCTCACATCTTCATATATATATACCATGAAAACATTATTCATGAAAAAGAATGAAATCTTGCCATTCACAACAACGTGGATGGACTTAGAGCATATTATGCTAAGTGAAATAAATCAGACATAAATACTGTATGTTTTTACTTATATGTGGAATCTAACAAACAAAACAAATGAATAAATATAACAGAACAGAAACAGACTCACAAATACAGAGAACAAACTAGTGGTTGTCAAACAGGAGAGTTTTGGGACAATGGGTGAAACAGGTGAAGGGGATTAAGAGGTACAGACTACCAGTTAAAAAATAAATAAGTCACAGGGATGTAATGTACAGCACAGCATGTACATGTACAGCATAGAGTCAATAACGTTGCAATAACTTTGTATGATTTGTAATCTATGAAAATATCAAATTACTATGTTGCACACTTGATTGTAATGTTGTAAATCAACTATAATTAAAAAAACTAAATCCCTGAGAAACATGGATTTAAAAACATCCTTATAAAATTACAACAAATCAATTTCAGTGAGTACATGAAAGGATAATGTACCTTGACCAAATGTGTTCTATCTCAAACCTTCAAAACTATTTTATTAACATTAGAAAATAATTACTTGTGTTTAGCCATATTAACAAAGCCATCACCTGAATAGATGCCAAAAAAGCATTTGATATAATTCAAAGTCTATTTATGAAAAAAAAATCTCTTGGCAAACTAGGAATAAAGGGAACTTAGATAAATTGCATCTACACAAATAAAAGAAAACAGTATATAATTGTTTTTAGTGCTTAAAATCTGAATGCTGAAAGTCGGGAAAAAATGCATAGATGTTTTCTCTCTCATTCATCATTTAACTGTAGTTCTTGGCCAGTGCAATAAGGCAAGGTTAAAAAAGTCATGCAGACTGAAATAAGTAAAATTGTTTTATATGCCAATGGCATAGTTATTTATATAGAAACCCTAAGGAATCTACAAACAAAAAGCTGCCAGATCTAATATATGAACGTAAGAAGTTTTCAGGATACAAGAAAAGCATTCAAAACATATTTTTATTATATATAATGATAAAAACAGTAACTGGAATAAAAGTTTAATTATTAATAGCACCAAAATAATATATTTAGGAATAAGTTTAACCAACAATGTAAAATATCTGTACATGGAAAACTACAAAACATTGCTAAGAAATTTACAGGGACAAAAGTAAATGGAGGGATACATTATATTTAGGGATTGAAAGCGTCAATATTGCTAAAAATGGACATGCCAAATTGATCTGTAGATGGAATACAATCCCCAAGCTGATTTTAAAGTGTAGATACAGGCAAGCAATCAAGAAAAGTCAAAACAATTTTCTAAAATCGGAACAATTTAGAAGATTTATTTCAATAGTGCAGTAATCAAGACAATGCGATCAAGATGAAGTACTGGTGCAATACAGCAATGGAAGTGCATAGAATCCAGAAATAGACCTACTTACATAGTCAATTGATTTTTGACAAAATTGCCAGCCTAATTCAACAGAGAGAAGAAGTCTTGTCAACAAATAGTGGTGAGTGGGAGATGAAGATGGCAGAGTAAGAGGATGTGTTCACCTCCCAACATGAACACATCAGAAATACATCTACATGTGGAACAATTCTCACTGAAAAATAACAAGAAACTGGCAGAGAGACTCCTGTACGACCAAGGCTGTAAGAAACTTACACATGTAATTGGGTAGGAAGGGAAGAAAAACAATAGGGTCGGGACCTGTGACCCTGGGAGGGGACTCAGTGGAAAAAGGAGACTACAAGTGTAGACACCTGCCTTGGGAAGGGAGCATGCAGAGGCACAGATTGGGCATTCCAGTCCCTGGGTCTTATGTGGAAGAGACAAGCCCACTTGGCTGGTTGGAGTAGAGCTGGTACAAACAGAAGGGCTGGAGACATAGAGGCAACAGGGTCCCTGGGCACAGCCTGGGTGGGGTGGTTGTGGCCATTGTTGGCACTTACTTAAGCAATGCTTGAGAAGCTGCTCCACCACAGCTAACCTCCCAATATGAACTGAGAGTCCACAAGGCCCCACCAGCCCTGCAGAGTGGTTCTACAACAGACCAGGGGTGATGGAAGCAGGGGCAGTGATCGGCTGTGAGAGACAAAGGGGACTTGCAATAAAAGCTGAGTCTGAACTGAGCTGCCACGGACTCCTACGCAGGCAGTGCATTCCACCTCTGCCTGAGCACAGGCCCCCACTTGTTTCAGCACTCCCTTCCACTCGGACAAACACACACTTAAAGGGAACAAAGTCAGCTTGAGCCCGACTCTCAGGACTTCTGCTCCAGCAACTTAGAATCAGACCCCACCTCTGACAAGGTGGTGATGGCAACTGAGCAGAGAGGAAGTTTGGCCTCACATCCAGCACTGGCTTTAGCCCCTCCATCTACAGCTCAATCCCCTACCAAGATGATAGCTGCCACCATAACCTGAGGAAAGACATGAATTACATCCACATCTGCAGCTTCCCATCAAAGGCTCCTACAACTCAATATCAAAAAAATAACCCAATCAAAAAATGGGCAGAAGGCCTGAATCAGCATTTTTCCAGAGAAGACATACAGATGGTTAACAGGCACATGAAAATATGCTCAACATCACTGTATCAGAGAAATGCAAATAAAAGTAGCAATGAGATATCATTTTACACCTGTCAGAATAGCTATCATCAAAAAATCTATAAATAACAAATTTTGGAGAGGATGTGGAGAAAAGGAAACCCTTGTACACTGTTGGTGGGAATGTAAATTGGTGCAGCCACTATGGAAAATGGTATGGAGGTTCCTCAAAAAACTAAAAATAGAGCTATTATATGATCCAGAAATTCCATTCCTGGGAATATACCCAGAAAAAACAAAAACACTAATTTGAAAAGATACATGAACCCCAATGTTCACAGCAGCACTATTTACAATAGCCAAGACATGGAAGCAACCCAAATAACCATCAACAGACGACTGGATAAAGAAGGCGTGGTATATATATTCAATGGAATCACTCAGCCATAAAAAAGAATGAAATTATGCCATTTGCAGCAACATGGATAGACATAGAGAATATTATGCTAAGTGAAACAAGTCAGATGGAGAAAGAAAAATGCTCTATGTTATCTCTTATATAATATAAAAAAATACAAATGAATATATATGCAAAACACAAACAGACTCATAGATATAGAAAACAAACTAGTAGTTACCAAAAGGGAGAGGGAAGGGAGGAGAGGCAAATTAGGGGTATGGGATCAAGAGGTACAAATTACTAAACATAGAATAGATAAGCAACAAGGATGCATTATATAGCACAGGGAATTGTGGCCATTATCCTGTAAAAACTTTTAATGGAGTATAATCTGTAAAAATACTGAATCACAATGTTGTATACTGAAACTAATGTAATATTGTAAACTAAAAAAAAATGGTGGTGGGACAACTGAATATCCTGGGGGAAAGAAGGGAAGAATAAGCCTCAACCCTACCTCTACCAGGCATAAGAAATAACTCAAAATGTATCACAGACCTATAGGTATTAACTAAAAGTATTAAATTTTATGTGAAAATATGGGAGAAATATTTTTGTAATTGGAATAAGCAGAGTTTTCTTTAAAAGGGCACAAAAAACACAAACTATTAAAATCATAGATAAACTTCACCAAAATTAAAAACATATTCTTGTCAAAACACACATTTAATAAAATGAAAATGTAAGCCATAATTCAAAGAAATTATTTTAAAAATATACATCTTGTAAAAGGCTTATATCTAGAATATATAAAGAGCATTTAAATCTCAATAATATCAAATCAAATGGCTTAGAGAAATGGGAAAGCAACTTGAACAGACACTTCAAAAAGAAAATATACAAATGGCCAATAAGCACATAAAGTGCTACTCAACATCATTTACTCATCATGGCAATACAAATTATGATCATATGACTATATCAATGAATGCAAAACAACCATTCAAAACATTTCAACACCTATGCATGATAAAAGTTCTCAGTAACCTAGGGTAGAAGAAAACAATCATTTCATAAGGGTAATCTAATAATATCTATAGCTAACCTTCTACTCAATAGTGAGATAATGAAGGCTTTGTTCATGAGATTAAGAAAAAGGCAAGGAAAAAAAAAAGAAAAAGGCAAGGATATTTGCTCATATCACTTTAATACTTGACGTCCTAGCCAATGCAATAGGAAGAAAAGGAAAATAAAATGGTTACAGATTGAAAGGAATACAACTGTTTTACTTGTAACATGCTGTGTATGTAGGAAATTCTAAGAAAAATTTTTATAAAAACTTGAATAAGTGAATTTAAAAATATTGCAGGATTCAAAGTCAATATAAAAATCAATTTCATTTCTATGTGATAGCAATGAACATTTGGAAAATGAAACTAAATGTATATATCATTTACTATATCATCCATTGTGACAAAAGGTGGCTACTCGTTTACCCAAACTGATTAATGTGCTATTATTTCAAATTGCATTTAACACTCTGGGTTTCCATTTCCAGCTGACTGTGCTTTAAGTTTGGTAGGTGCTAGTGTCTCAGTAAAACGCCAAATTCCATGAGGGTTATAGGTACACATGGGCCCAGTGTTTATTTCTACTTCAGAATGTACTTTTTTTTAATATAGGGTTTTCTGGATTACTCCCCCCTCACCCCCCACGAATCGATTCTCCCCTGACATGCTGCCCCTTGGCTTGGCATTTTTGGAAATTCCTCAGCCCATCATAAGGTATCACCAGCATAACCCTGTTGTGAGTCCTCAATGCAGGCAGAAATTACGGTATTGCAGCAAAGTACACAGAAAATTAAAATCTCAACTCCTGACAAATAGGTATGATGAAATGCACTGAGCAAAACAGATTAACCAAGCAAAATCACTGTCTAGACTAATCATGAAGAAAACCCTGCCAAATCTTAAAAGGCGTCACTCATTACATGAAAATAGAGATCTAGAAATTTTAGCTGCTATAAAATTATGATTGGTACATAGTTCATGCAATATGTCATACATATGACTGGTTTTAACAAATGTCTAATAAGATTTAGATTTGTCTCTGAAACTAGTATGTCTTAGTTGGCTTTATTTTATTCACCTTATATTACTATTTAAAATTTTTTTCTTATGTTGTTTTTTCCCCCAGATTCAATTGTAAATTTTTCAGGTGTAATGGATGAGTTTACTTTTGTCTTCATATTTCCTATAGCAGTAACTCCAGTTTTCAGTATATGTTGACAATCTGAGCTATTACATAAAGAAAATTGATCAGAGATCAGCAGCCAAACCACCTTTAAAAAGGTCTTTTTAACTTGTTTTGGGAAATGAAGGAATTCACCAATAAAGATGACCTAATAAATTATACTTTTAAGCTCTTTTTATTAAATACATCTCAAGTTTTATACTCATGTCTTTACCCAAGAAGACCTGGAAGTATTTTCTAAGAATAGTGCCCCTATTGATACTCAGCAGTCTAAAAAGTGCTTGTTAACTACAGTTTCAGTTTCAATAAACATTATGATCTACCTCCTACGGATCAAGTGCTTTTACATATTTCATTCAATCCCATCACAATCATGTGAAGTAAGCCATGTTTTACTCATTTTAAAAAAAGAAGGATCTGAAACCCAATGAGGTTAAGTAGCTCACTCAATATGTTGCAGATAGCATCAAAAAGACCTTCAAACCCAGCTTTTCTCTCTTACTACCCAGTAGCATTCTGTGGTGTGATGGCCTGAATTGATTGAATTGATGAGCATATTAAAACACAAAAGAAATTATAGGCATCCATTCTCTCTCTCTGCTATATATATATATATATATATATATATATATACACATATATATACACTATATGTTAAATATATACCCTATATACTCTCTCTCTATTTATAGTATGTATTATATGTATACTCTGTATATTATATATAGTATATTTAAAACTGTATATATTCAGATAAGTAGAGGGAAGACACTTTGTTAAGGTTTATCTGGGAAATTTCATCACAGGAAACAAGCAAATATGGTCTGGTATTGAATTTACTTAAAATCCTAAGAAAATATTGGAAAATTTTCTCCAGAGACAAGCCATTTAATGACTGAGCTAGTGTTAAGGTTAATTTATCAGATTAGTACAAACCATATTTACAGGGTTCTACTAAATAGTTAAATCCCTAGCTACCTTATTAAAAACAGTACAAATCCTCTAAGCTATCTTCTTTTCTTGTTTCATTTTTATTTCTTGTCCCATTGAGTTTTTATTATTTCTTACTATCTCATATAGACAATAACTTATTTATCTTGCTTATTTTTATTTCCCATTAGATTGTAAGCTCCATGAAGGCAAGTGTTTTTGTACCTTGCTTGTTTGTTTTCCTCCTATTTGACAGTGTCTATAATAATACCAGACATACTTTAAGTGCTCAATATTTTTTTTTGATGAGTAAATGGGTGAGTGAATGAACATGGAATTATGTTCTTGAAAAGAAAGGCAGTCTAATCTCTTGAAACTTTAAGGGATATTTTTCTTTCAAACACTTTACTGAGAAAGGAGGGGACATATTTTTCAGTCTTGCTGGCTGGTGCAGATCAGCAAAAGAGAGTTAATCATCTGAAGTTAAGTGCTTCACAGAGTCTGTTCTGAATCACTGTAGTTCTTATTGTCTAGTGGCCTTAGTGTCCACAGGAGGTTATTTATCCTTCTTCAGTGTTTCAATCTTTGAGAGTTAACCAGCAGCCAGAAGTAACAGTGATAGGCTGTTTCCATTAGCAAAACACTCAAAAATACTCATCCCAGTATTGTTGACTTTTTCTGCCTATACAAGCAAAGTTTCTGATAACCAGATATAGTGTGAAGAGGTAAAGAGTGGTTAACCCTAAAAAGTTGTTTTACACACTTTGACTTGACAGCACATGAGTAGAACAAGATAAGTAAGACATCTAGAAAGAGCTCAGAGAGGCATCCTTGGGAAATTTCAAATTCACATAGATGCAGAAAGGGTAAAATTATTATTTTTAAGCACTTTAAAAATATTAACTTCTTTAATTTTCACAACCATTCTCTGAGATGATAAGATGACTATTCCCATTTTACAAATGAGGAAATAGAGTCACTGAGAAGTGTAGTGACGTGCCCAAGATCACACAGCTAGGCAACAATAGAGCTGGGATTTGAATCCAGGCATCCTGACTCCACAGTCCTTATTCTTGGTTGCTGTACCACATTGCTACACAAAAATAAATGTAAGGTCCTAAAAGGATGGTGGTAAAGAAAAACCACAAGGATTAGGTGTGTTTTTCATATCAATATTGTTTTAGTTAGAGGATTTTGAAATATGTTTTATAACATTATATTTTCTTGACAAATTATTGTTTCTATTTCTCATTGCCTATTTTAGTAAACGTGACCAGTAGTCATTGAGTAACACAAATTAGAAAACCTAGACTTATCCAAGATCTCTACTTCTTTTATACTTCCTACATCTAATGATTGGCCAAATCTTGTGGTGGATGTATATGAATGATTAAAACGGCTTTAATTTACTATGCACCTATGATCACAAACTGTGCAAGTTCAGAAAAGTTAAAATTATTAAAGAGCCAAAAACAAAACCAAAAAATTCAATAATCCTCTCAACTGTATCCCAGTTTTAAATATAATATTTGTATATACTTATTATAATTATAATTTAATTAGATAATATATAATATTTATAATTTTAGTATATATTTATAAATAAAATACAAAATATGGTCTCATTATAAATTTATTTTATCTATTTTTTTCTTAATTTATCTCTGTTTTAGGGTATCTGAAATGACGTTCACCAAGTGGTAATGATGGATGTTTCTTCATTATGAATATAGGGTTGACTTTTTAATTTTGTTATTTTTTATATTTTTAAATGTTTATTTAATTCTCATGTGTATTTTTCCAGTAGATCTAATGCTGTTATTCTTAAAAGCAAATGTATAAAATCAAAGCAGAGTAAGCTTAGAACAAATAATATTTTCTGATTCTAAAATAAAGCAGTGCCAATAATAATAATAGTTAACAATGACAGCAATAATACATGGGAATAAAATTTTAAGCAGTTTTCCCTCTGAGAACACCTGCTCAAGAGTAAATTATGGGCTTACCATAAAGAATGAATGGGTGCAGATTGACAGAGAATTTAATATATCGAAGATTTTAGTGGTTTGGTGAATAGACTATATAGATTATATAAAGTCTAAAATATATTTCTGCCAAATATTTATTGAGTGAGCAATATATACCAGAAGCTAAAGGAGATACAAAGATGAATAAGCTTCAATTCTTCCATTAACAAGTGTATGATTCAATAGGGAAGTTAAGGTCTGTTCAAAATTTATTATAAATAAAGTATTGATAGATGGAGTACATGGAAGGGCAAAACCATATTTTGCTGAAGGAATTAGAAAAAAATAAAATAAAAATACATTAAAAATACATTGGGATAAGTCAAGGAATGTCAATAACTGAAAAAAATGATTGTACATGGCAACTCTCTGCATGTATTATACGTGTAATCTCTACAACTAGTCAATGTTATTTGTAGTTGTTATTAATTGCTACTGTAACAAATTATCACAAATTTAGTGACTTAAAACAACACAAATTTATTCTCTGAAAGTTCTGTAGATTAGAAGGCTGACATGGGTCTCACTGAGTTAAAACCAAGGTGTCAGTAGGACTGTGTTCCTTTTTGGAATCTCTAAGGGATAATGCATTTCCTTGTTTTTCTAACTTCTAGAAGCTGTCCAGTCCACACTCTCTGGCTCATGGCCTCCTTCCTCTATCTTCAAAGCCCACAACATTGTATCTGTCTGACCATTCTTCCATAATCACATCTTCCTCTGACTCCAGCCAGGAAAAGTTCTTTGATTTTAAGGACCTATTGAGCCCACCCAAATAATCCAAGATAATCTCCCCAACACAAAGTTGTTAATTTAATCACATCTGCAAAATCTCTTTTGTCAAGTAAGTAACACATTCTTAGGTCTGAGAATTGGGGCATGGACGTTATTTGGAGTCATTATCCTGCCTACCATAATCTGCCCTCTGGAACCTAAAGATTCATGTTCTTCAGACATGCAAACTACATTCATCTCATCCCAACGTCTCCAAAATCTCAATCCATTACAACACGAATTCAAAATCCACTCATCTAAATTTCATCAGCTCAGCAGCCCCATATTTTATCATCTGCATCAAGTATATCAGTTATGAGCGAGACTTTGGGTATGATCCATTCTGGGGCACAATTTGTGTACACATGAAACTCAAGAAACAAATCTTCTGTTCCCAAAATACAGTTGTGGTACAGGCTTAGGGTAATAGTGATAAAGATTCTGAGTCAGAGAAATTACATTCTCTTGTCATAAAACTAAATTTCCTTTAACCTTTTTCCATATTTTAAATTTAATATTGATATTCATCTGTTCCCAGATACAGGACATATAAGAAAGCTCAAATGTCACCCTTGCTGCTGAAACAGCAAGAATAACTGAATATATTAAGGAAAATTTCTGGTTATTTTGTGTATAGAGTATGCCAGAGCCCATAAAAACAATCAATTGCTATGTGAAGCCTTAACCAAGGAAATTCTTTTCCAGTTAAGGAGTCAAGGTGACAGGGCAAGTATGCCTCCTTTTATTTCCTTACACAGTGATAGCCCCAGTAATTTCCGTTTGGGTGATGGGAGATAAGGTAAAGCTGGAGAAGATGCTCTTATATGGTTGCAACAAAATATGGAGATTTTGACTTGTATAAATCTTGGTCAGGTTTAATCCTTTTGGAACTAGGCTTGAGAAATTGCTGCCTCTGCTCCCATAATAGTTGTAACAATAAAAGATCGATAAACTTCTCTAAGATGCAGTGGCCAGAGCAGGCTTTGTCTTCTTCGTTACCATAGAATGCTGAAGTACTGCAAACTGTACATGCTAATAAATAATATATATTAGAGAAAAATATTATATTTTATGCATTTATATATATGATGTAATCATAGTGTATGGAACATAATCATTTCTTCCGTATGTCTACTACATTATAAAGAGTGTGCAATTATATTTATATAAAATTAGTTTATAACTAAAATAGACTTTGCCTCTATAAAATGTAATAAATAAAAAGAATATAATTTGGCTTCTAATTCTGTACTTCCTTATTTCACAAAAATGCCTGTCATTATTAGAATTACTAATGCACAGGGAGTCTGGTCCTCCCTTTGGATCGAGAAGGAATCGGATTGCCTCTTCCAGGGATGTGCAGAATATGAGGCCTTTCTTCTCTACTGCTTGATCCTGAGAGGTTTTTTTCCTTTATCCTCAGAGATTCCATTAACCAACCTCTAGGGAGTGTCTGAGAAAATGCATTTTTCTGAGATGGGAGACTAGCTTCAGGGATGCATACAACTCACTGAAGCTATTTGCCATGAGTCTCTACTACTTTCAATGCTGGGCTGAGCTACACTGAGAAATACCAAGAGGCAATCCATGAATGTGTCTGGCAGAAATATGACTGACCCTAAATCCTGATATCCTTCTGCAGGTTTAAGAGGTCATGTGCTCTCAATCCTTCAATTGCCTCCTTTCAAATTAGGCTTGCTCTCCTGATAGGATTTATAGCCTCATTAGTTACAAATGAAAATGCAAATGTTCAGTTTCCTAATATGAAATTTAAACATGGAAGAGAACTACAAATAAATAAAAATTAAAATATTTTGATACTTGACATAAAAACCTATGAAAACTATTAGCCCATTAAAGATCAGGAAGAGGGTGTACTTACATTTTTAGGACATTACATAAAATTCTAATAAAGGCAATAAAAGTAGGAGCTTCCACATGTTTTAGTAAATGGAGCTGCATTGCAGCAAATTCACTCTTATTTGCTGAAAACTGCCAAAAAGAACTTAAGTTCAGCTCAGGTTACATGTTGAAATCTTCCTCCTATGGATCAACAGGCTCAACCTGAATTCCCAAGCATTCTCCTGGCTGTATTACTTTTACTTTTGATTCATCCATCATTTTGGTTTTTAAAACCTAGAATCAAACCGTACTAAAGACAGATGCTTGCTATTAGTAGCAGGCAATTACTTAGTTCATTCATTTTTTATCAGATTGTCAGTCATCTTCTGGTTATAGTGGATCAGTTTTTATTCTAATTTAAATAAGTACGTCTATAACAGAATACAGAATATACTAATGCTACCATATCCTTATTAGTGTTTTTCTTCTAGTTGATGAATATATTGTCTCCCATTCACTGAACATTCATTATATGCTGTACTATCCTTATGATATTTTGATAACAGATCTGTTTATCTTGCCTCTTATGGCTTACTGTGGAACTGTTCAGTTAAAATAGTAATAATAATAATAATATTTCAAACACAAAAGATTAGAGCAGAAGATTATATACTAAAAAGTTATTATATTTATGTATATATATATACAATTTCAGAGAGAGCAAAAAGACAAAATATTATCAGAGAAGAAACTACAGCCAGTATTTTTGCCCTATATACTATTGCTAGAGAATATTGCCCTCTGCTGTTAAAAATTTGTGACTTTCTAGTAGAGCTGATTGAACTCTAGTAGAGTTCTTAAAAATTCCTATCCTTAATATTCAGAGATTATTCTCATAAATGGTGTTCTTCAGAACAGGAATGAATTATTAACAACTATAAAAGTTAGATAATGAGTAATTTCCCTTTTTTAACCTCACAGATATCATGCTCTATCTCCCCTTTATGCACGAGGATTCATTGCACTCTAACGAATGTAAATTTCTAATCACTTCGGTAAATATCACTAAAGGTTAATATTATTTCAAAATCCTATGAGTATATTGAACCAAACTCAAATATATTCCAATGAAGCTTTAGTGTTGGCCTTTTTTAGAAGAATCTTACCAAGCTACGTGTCAAGAGGGTAAAAGACCCTAAACTGAATATGGGTAACATCCAAGTTGCTAAGTTTTCTCTCTGCACATATTGCCAAAGAACTGTGTAGTTGCTTAACGTTTGAGAGATGATATTGCCAAAAATTTATAGGCAAAGTTATTAATTTCTCACTGAGATATCAGGAAATGATAGTTGAACATGTGAGAACAAATCTTTCTGCTTCCATGCTGTGATGAATTTGAGGTTGCTTGAGCTTGCTTGGTCATGTGGCAGTAGGGACAGTAGGGGAAATGAAAATGGGATGTCAGTTCCAATAGCAATTTACCAGAATAATTATAAATGTCTAAATGATGGCACGTTAGAGATGACATGTTTTTGACTACAACTTGGCATAGAATTGCAAAGAGTTTGCCCTGTGTTGACTCCAAACTTTAATAAAAGCTTCCAGGATAGCCAGAGACAAAGAAGATCTGCTCATTTGGCAATCTTCAGGGTCAATGTAAATTCATTGGTCATACCAGATATGCCACATATCAAATGTGAAAACAACCATAATTATGTTACTTTGCATTACATACACTTGGATCTGGAATGCATTCATTTCTTAAGAATTAGAAGAAATGGACAAGGTCCTTTCCCAGCTCTGTATTTTGTAGATGCATTTTGAGCCCATCTATTTCCCTTTTTTTCTTCCTTTCTATTTTCAAAGATGTCGAGGAAATTGATTTGCCTTTAGGAAGGGTCTGTGTGTTCTGTTTCACACTGTAATAATAAGAAATCCTTACTGTCAAGACACTTCCTGATTGCATTTTAACCTACGAGATGTGTGATGAATTACATATAATGATTCATTTATTTTATTTCAGGAAACAAGGTGAACAGTGAATATGTTAAGGTCACAGAAAATAAGTGGTAGAATCAGGACTTAAACTCATGCTTCCTGTTTCATAGTGTTCTTTATTCTGAAAGTCTCTCTATAGTTTAAATGTAAAATTTGCTAGAAAGAAATAAATACTTTCTTGACCAGAGCTTTATTTCAAAATTTAGCTCCCACTAGTGAGAAAGTATGCTTTTACTCTGAATATTTTTTTTTTTTCAGTTTGGGTCTATTTTCAGTATTTTATGTCTTCAATGTAGATAAAGATGAGCTGTATTTGCTCTTAGAAATTAAGTCAATATTCGTTATAATTTAACAATAATTTATTGAATACACATTCTTCATTATCAGAGTAATAAACTAAAATATAAAAGAAAACCTATGCCCAACAACAGCTTACAATTTCACTGTGGCAACAGAGCATAATAGAGACAAATGGATATGAATAACTGTTAAAGGAGACATGCATATGAATAAATGTTAAAAGAAAAATGTAGGGCTTCCCTGGTGGTGCAGTGGTTGAGAATCTGCCTGCTGATGCAGGGGACGCGGGTTCGAGCCCTGGTCTGGGAAGATCCCACATGCCGCGGAGCGACTAGGGCCGTGAGCCACGGCTGCTGAGCCTGCGCGTCTGGAGCCTGTGCTCCGCAACAAGAGAGGCCGCGATAGTGAGAGGCCCGTGCACCGCGATGAAGAGTGGCCCCCGCTTGCCACAACTAGAGAAAGCCCTCGCACAGAAACGAAGACCCAACACAACCAAAAAAATAATAAATTAATTAAAAAAAAAAAAGAATAGCTCTTTAAAAAAAAAAAAAAGAAAAATGTAAAGTAGTGATTTTAATATGTTTGCTTGATATTCCAAAAAAAGACTTTTGATAATGGTGTATTTCCTTACACATTTTTAATAGACATCGAAATTTTTAAAAGTGGTTTAAACTTTTATGTTTATGTGTACATAAATAAAATTTAACTTTTTATTTGCTATGACAATAAAGTTCTAAGCTAAAAAAATTAAATTGTTACTACAATTGCTTTTAAAATAGAACTGATCAAAAACACTTTATTAGGTAATTTGTTAGTTATTAAACATAAAATATAAAATATTGAAAATGCTTCTCCTTGAGATTAAAAATGTTTTTATAGTATTTTATATCAATATAGGAATATGATTTACTGCTAGAATGAGAATAGTTCAGCATTGACTTAATTTCCTTTTTTTTTTTGGCATTTATATTTGAAGTGTTGGAAAATCTTCTATACATAAACAAACAGAGAAAAACGACAGGACTTTTGATATGGCAATGTCACTCAAATATTCGAACACTTTTCACATTATATCCTAAAAGTCATGTGACTTTTTGCAATCAACAGATATTGGAGGGCTTCCCTGGTGGCACAGTGGTTAAGAATCCACCTGCCAATGCAGGGGACATGGGTTCAAGCCCTGGTCGGGGAAGACCACACATATCGGGGAATAACTAAGGCCATGAGCCACAAGTACTGAGCCTGCGCTCTACAGCCCGCGAGCCACAACTACTCAGGCTGCATGCCACAACTACTGAAGCCCGCGCACCTAGAACCCATGCTCCGCAACAAGAGAAGCCACTGCAATGAGAAGCCCGCGTACCGCAACGAAGAGTAGCCCCTGCTCACCGCAACTAGAGAAAGCCCTTGTGCAGCAACGAAGACCCAATGCAGCCAGAAATAAATAAATAAATTTATAAAAAACAAAAAACAAAAAAACAAATATTGGAATGGTAGTTCATCTGAAAACACATTGGATTTTCCTTCAATTTTTGTTTACATCAAAGATTTTAAACCGTGGCTTTTAGAAGGATTGTTTCCAGATATTAAAGTTAATTATTTTCTTCATTCCTAATTAAATATCTTATAACCATATCCACTACCCTTTCTTGTAAAGGTACTTTGTTTGTGGAATAGAAATTAGTCCAAATACTCACTGTTTTAGAAGTTTGACTAAGTGACTTGGTTGGATATTCTGTTTTCAGGAGTACAACTTTATTTTGTAGATGGTAACCAAAAAATGCCTTTGATGAAAAGTTTCAAAGAGGAGGAATTAGTTTCTAGTAAGTTTGAGGTGCTCTCTTGTAAATTAGCTGTTCAACAATTTCTGGGAGATGCAATAGTTAATGTCATGAAAATAGAACTGTCAATTCCCCCCACCCCCACCCCACTCTACAGTACTGTATACCTGAATTTGATTTCAAAACATCCTAACTGCATTTCACATATACCACTTCATGTACCATGCCTCACTCTAAACAAATATTTGCACAAGCCAGGGAAATTCATGAAGACTTCCCATTCATGGTGCCTTCATTAACCAAGTGTTCTCAGATAACAAAACTTAACAATTTTTTGTTTGTTTGCCTGTTTGCCTGTCAATACACTGTAGAAAGATTCTTGATGACTAAGAGTCATGCTTTTCTCCCCACAAAGAGGAAAGACAATTATGAAAAAGGAGATGGAAATAGAACCAACACAAATCTTAAACACAAGGACATTAATAAGATCAGTTCTTACAAAAAGCACAAGTATGTTATGGATCCAAGCAATGAGTCTATAAAATCCCTCCTGCTGCATATTCCTCAGAAAGTTTTTCTTTACCTGACTGTGATGCACATACCACTATGACAACTGCGGATGTAAAACAATAAGTACATAGAAGTATGTAAAAGGAATAAATCTGTAGGACCTGATGTCAATAAAGGCTTCTATAGGTGGTGTAAGGATGTTCTGTACCCATAAAGATGAATAGGAGCTTAGCAGACAAATAGCTGAGGACAGGCACTTCAACTAAAGCTAAACACAACAAAGATTTTTAGGATCACAGGCGTGGTGCTTTGGAGAGAGTGAAGAAAATAACTAAGCAAGTAAAAAATTTGCCTAGCTGGGTTAAGAGGTATTGTTAGAGAGGTCCTTTGTACCTCAAGTTGGAGAAGGCTGTGCTTAAACTTTATTTTGCAGAAAAACACTTGTCAAAGTATAAACTTTGGACCACCTGCTTTAGAATCACTTGGGAGTACTACTTAAAACACAATCTTGACCCTGATTCCAAACCTTCTCAAACAGAATAGAATGTCTGGTATCTGCATTTAAATCAAGTACCTGGTGATAGTTACATAGAGTATAGGTGGTGAACCTCTGCTATGAGCGTTTGGAAATACTGAAAGATTTTGAGCATGGAAGAACATTCATGACTCAGAAGCTTTGCGGCTGCATCAGCTGGCCTAGGTGGACTGATGAGTCAAGGGAGACTTTAGGTTTCAGATCTGAGTGACCATAAGATGATGATATCATTGGTTGAGGGGGCGCCATGCTTAGGGAATAAGGAGGTTCCTGTTTATATGGTCATCACTTTACTTCATAATCTAATTTGGTTTCTGTTTGAACTTTATCATCCAATAAGTTAATCATTTGATTACTCATATCTGATTCTATCAAATTTGCGGTCTGCCATTCATGTTTCTCAGAAGAGAAAAAATAAACTAATCAATTTAAATCTATTAGTTAATATATATGTATCCTAAAACAAATCAGAGTACAGGATGAGTGATTATTTACATTCTTTTATATGTAAACACTGTATTTTTCTAATATTCTGTAAAAGTAAAAAACCAAAAAGTATAATATAATGCAACTTACTTCCCCTGGTATAGTTAAGAAATGCATCATTCTTCCTTCTTTCTAAATCTGCTACCATTTGATTTGCCCTTTCACTGACCTTAATTTCTCTGGGAACAGACTCTTGTGGAAAGGCTTCATGTCAGGTTTACTCAAGGAAAGAGACAAAGGAGAAAAAAATTTGTAATAAAGGTTTAGTAAGGAACTAACTGACATTAAAATGACCTATTCACTTCAAAATCTTGATTATTGGCCAGGAAGCCCAGAACAATATTAGAAAATAATATAAAGGTTTATAGCAGGAAAAAGAAAGAAAGAAAATGATGAAGACTCATTTTCATCCTTCAATTCCTTATTTTTAACTCAAGGGGAAAAGTAAACTCTGGATAAGAAAATATTGTACATAAAAATTCATTTCCTCAAAACCCAAGACCAATTATGTGTCAGTTCTGCTTTATAAATAGCTCAAATATTATCCTTCTCACCAGCTTTAAGATTTTTAATTTGTTGTTTGAACACTTGTCTGGTGTTTTAGGAAAGTCCCTCTCAATATGCTGAATAAGTACTAAATTCTTCCTATCCCAATCCTTCCCAAATGTTTTATTTCACCCTGTAACACTTGATTAAAAGGTATTAAAATGCAGCCAGCCATAAAATATATTCATATAAATTTTACATAACATATAATGTATGTAACCATGAGAAAGAAAATGGTGCATATGTTAGAGTATTCAGGGACTCTAGGAAGAGTTTCACCGAATTAGGATAAAAAATCTTCACCTGTCCCTTTCTCTCAACTCTTCCTGACTCATCTACATACAGATTGTGTAACCTAGATATATAGTCATGACTGTTAATCCACATACTGTGGTTAATTTCAGGATTCTGAGTACACTGGAGCAAGCAGGACTTTCTAATTTAATAGGAGAGATAATTGGAAAAAAAAAAGAACTGTTATGACTCCTATGCAATACAATGACAAAGCATCCAGAGATGAGAGAACATTAAAAAGTGTTAGTGTATCACTCTCACTTTATCCTTTTGTATAAAGGTTTAGCTGTGATAAAGATAGCTAGAGATAAAAAGTGAGTAAGGAATAGTCAAGGCCAAGCCTAATTGGACTCTGAGGCTTACACCTGAGGAGGGTGCCGTTGGCCCAAAATAGAGATTCCAAACAGGTTTGATTTTAAAATGTGAATCTGATTGGAGTCAGGCCCTTGATTTTAGAAAGAAGCAATCCATGAAGAACGATTGTTTCATTTGAATATTCATCAAATAAAACAAATTGTCTCTAATCAATTATAAGAATTGAGGCAACTCACCTAATTGTAGTTAACCTACTATAAGATGAGTGTTAAAATGGTTATTACAAAGCAAAGTGAATGAATTTAGTGAGCTCTGACAACATTCAATACTCTTGAGGATGTGGAGCAACAGGAACTCTCATGCATTGCTGATGGGAATGCAAATGGGTACAGACACTTTGGAAGACAGTTTGGACAAGTGTTACAAAACTAAATATGCTCTTACCATATGATTCAGCAATCTTGCTCCTTGGTATTTACCCAAAAGATCTGATAACTTATGTCCACACAAAACCCTATACACAGATGCTTATACCAGCTTTATTCATAATTGCCAAAACTTGGAAGCAACCAAGATGTCCTTCAGTAGGTGAATGGACAAATAAACTGCAGCACATCCAGAGAATGCTATTCAGAGCTAAAAAGAAATGAGCTACCAAACCATGAAAAAGCATGGAGGAAACTTAATTGCGTATTATTAAGTGAAAGAAGCTAACCTGAAAAGGCTACATACAGAATGATTCCAAATATATAATTTTCTGGAAAAAGCAAAACTAGAGAAAGAGTAAAACGATCAGTGGTTGCCAGGTTTGGGGGTGAGAAGGATGAATAGGTGGAGTACAAAGCCTTTTTGAAGCAGTGAAAATACTCTGTATAATGGAAATCTGTCATTATATATTTGTCCAAACCCATAGGATGTCCAAAACTAAGAGTGAATCCTAATGTAAACTATGGTCTTCGGGTGATTATGATGTGTCAATATAGGTTCATCAAATGTAACAAATGTACCACTCTGGTGGTGGATGTTAATGATAAGGAAGGCTAAGCATGTGTAGGGACAGGGAGTATATGGGAAATCACTGTACCTTTCCCTCACTTTTGTGGTGAACCTAAAACTGCTCTTAAAAAAAAAAATTGTCTTTAAAAAAAGTTATATGAGGACCTGCGTGGAAGGGGAGAGGCAGCACGTGTGGAGTGTGGAGTTCCAGAGTTTGGAGTACAGAACCAGGGGGATGTTCAAGACAGCGGAGGAATAAGATGTGGAGATCACCTTCCTCCCCACAAATACATCAAAAATACATCTACATGTGGAACAACTCCTACAGAACACCTACTGAACGCTGGCAGAAGACCTCAGACCTCCCAAAAGATGCCTGAGGGTGACCTACAGGTAGAGGTGGGGCCAAAACCAAAGCTGAACCCCAGGAGCTGTGCAAACAAAGAAGGGAAAGGGAAATTTCTCCATGCAGCCTCAGGAGCAGGGATTAAATCCCCACAATCAACTTGATGAACCCTGCATCTATGGAATACCTGAATAGACAACGAATCATCCCAAAACTGAGGTGGTATTTTGGGAGCAACTGTAGACTTGGGGTTTCCTGTCTGTGACTGATTTGTTTCTGATATTTACATTTCTGTGAGTTTAGTTTTTAGATCTTGTTACCATTGGTGGATTTGTTTATTGGTTTGGTTGCTCTCTTTTTTTTTAAATTATTTTTTTGATGTTAATAATTTTTAAAAAGTTATTTATTTTTTTTAATTTTAATTTTTTTCTTTCTTTTTTTCTCCACTTTCTTCTGAGCCCTGTGACTGATGGTCTTGGTGCTCTGGCCTGGTGTCAGGCCTGAGCCTCTGTGGTGGGAGAGTCGAGTTCAGGACATTGGACCACCAGAGACCTCCTGACCTCACATAATATCAATTGGTGAGAGCTCTCCCAGAGATCTCTGTGTCAATGCTAAGACCCAGCTCCACCCAATGGCCAGCAAGTTCCAGTGCTGGATGCCCCATGACAAACAACTAGCAAGACAGGAACACAACCCCACCCATTAGCAGAGAGGCTGCCTAAAATCATATTAAGTTCACAGACACCCCAAAACACGCCACTGGACGTGGCCCTGCCCACAATAAAGACAAGATCCGGCCCCACCCACCAGAACACAGGCATCGGTCCCCTCCACCAGGAAGCCTACACAAGCCACTGAACCCACCTCACTCACTGGGGGCAGACACCAAAAACAACGGGAACTACAAACCTGCAGCCTATGAAAAGGAGACCCCAAACACAGTAAGTTAAACCAAATGGGAAGACAGAGAAATATGAAGCAGATGAAGAGGCAAGGTTAAAACCCACCAGACCAAACAAATGAAGAGGAAATAATCAGTCTACCTGAAAAGGCATTCAGAGTAATGATAGTAAAGATGATCTAAAATCTTGGAAATAGAATGGAGAAAATACAAGAAACATTTAACAAGGACCTAGAAGAACTAAAGAGCAAACAAAAAATGGTGAACAACACAATAAATGATATTTAAAATTCTCTAGAAGGAATCAATAGCATAATAACTGAGGCAGAAGAACGGATAAGTGACCTGGAAGATAAAATAGTGGAAATAACTACTGCAGAGCAGAATAAAGAAAACAGAATGCAAAGAATTGAGGACAGTCTCAGAGACATCTGGGACAACATTAAATGCACCAACATTTGAATTACAGGTGTCCCTGAAGAAAAAGAGAAAAGAAAGGGTCTGAGAAAATATTTGAAGAGATTATGGTTGAAAACTTCACTAACATGGGAAAGGAAATAGTCAATCAAGTCCAGGAAGCACAGAGAGTTCCATACAGGATAAATCCAAGGAGAAACATGCCAAGACACATATTAATCAAACTATCAAAAATTAAATGCAAAGAAAAAATATAAAAATCAGCAAGGGAAAGCAAAATTAACATAGAAGTGAATCCCCATAAGGTTAACAGCTGATCTTTCAGCAGAAACTCTGAAAGCCAGAAGGGAGTGGCAGAACATATTTAAAGTGATGAAAGGGAAAAACCTACAACCAAGCTTACTCTACCCAGCAAGATCTCATTTAGATTCGACGGAGGAATTAAAACCTTTACAGACAAGCAAAAGTTAAAACAATTCAACACCACAAAACCAGCTCTACAACAAATGCTGAAGGAACTTCTCTAGGCAGGAAATACAAGAGAAGGAAAAGACCTACAATAACAAACCCAAAATGATTAAGAAAATGGTAATAGGAACATACATATCGATAATTACTTTAAATGTGAATGGATTAAATGTTCCAGCCAAAAGACACTGGCTTGTTGAATGGATACAAAAACAAGACCTGTATATATGCTGTCTACAAGAGACCCACCACTTCAGACCTAGGGACACATACAGACTAAAAGTGAGGGGATGGAAAAAGATATTCCATGCAACTGGCAATCAAAAGAAAGCTGGAATAGCAATACTCATATCAGACAAAATAGACTTTAAAATAAAGTCTCTTACAAGAGTCAAAGAAGGACAGTACATAATGATCAAGGGATCAATCCAAGAAGAAGATATAATAATTGTAAATATTTATGCAGCCAACATAGGAGCACCTCAATACATAAGGCAAATGTTAACAGCCATAAAAGGGGAAATTGACAGTACACAATAATAGTAGGGGATTTTAACACCCCACTTTCACCAATGGACAGATCATCCATAATGAAAATAAATAAGGAAAAGCAAGCTTGAAATGACACATTAGACAAGATGGACTTAACTGATATTTATAGGACATTCCACACAAAAACAACAGAATAAACTTTCTTCTCAAGTGCTCATGGAACATTCTTTTCTGACCACAAAGCTATAAGACTAGATATCAATTATAGGGGAAAAAAACTAAAAAATACAAACACATGGAGGCTAAACAATACACTACTAAATAACCAAGAGATCACTGAAGAAATCAAAGAGGAAATCAAAAAATACATAGAACCAACTGTCAATGAAAACATGATGACCCAAAACCTATGGGATGCAGCAAAAGCAGTTCTAAGAGGGAAGTTTATAGCAAGATAATCCTACCTCAAGAAAGAAGAAAAATCTCATATAAACAACCTAACCTTACACCTAAAGCAATTAGAGAAAGAAGAACAAAAAAACACCAAAGTTAGCAGAAGGAAAGAAATCATAAAGATCAGAGCAGAAATAAATGAAATAGAAACAAAGAAAACAAGAGCAAAGATCAATGAAAGTAAAAGCTGGTTCTTTGAGAAGATAAAAAATATTGATAAACCATTAGCCAGACTCATCAAGTAAAAAAGGGAGAAGACTCAAATCAACGGAACTGGAAATGAAAAGGTGAAGTAACAACTGACACTGGAGAAATACAGAGGATTGTGAGAGACTACTACAAGCAACTATATGCCAATAATATGTACAACCTAGAAGAAATGGACAAATTCTTAGGAAAGCACAACCCTCCAAGACTGAACCAGAAAGAAATAGAAAATATAAACAGACCAATCATAATCAATGAAATTGAAACTGTGATTAAAGATCTTCCAACAAACAAAAGCCCAGGACCAGATGGCTTCACAGGCCAGTTCTATCAAACATTTAGAGAAGAGCTAACACCTATCCTTCTCAAACTCTTCCAAAACATAGTAGAGGGAGGAACACTCCCAAACTCATTCTACAAGGCCACAATCACCTTGACACCAAAACCAAAGATGTCACAAAAAAAGAAAACTACAGGCCAATATCACTCATGTACATAGATGCGAAAATCCTCAAGAAAATACTAGCAAACAGAATCCAGCAGCACATTAAAGGGTCATACAGCATGATCAAGTGGGATTTATCCCAGGAATAAAAGGATTCTTCAATATATGCAAAGCAGTCAATGTGATACACCATATTAACAAATTGAAAGATTAAAAACCGTATGATCATTTTAAAAGATGCAGAAAAAGTTTTCAACAAAATTCAACACCCATTATGATAAAAACTCTCCAGAAAGTAGACATAGAAGGAACCTACCTCAACATAATAAAGAACATATATGACAAACCCACAACCAACATCGCTGTCAATGGTGAAAAACTGAAACCATTTCCACTAAGATCAGGAACAAGAAAAGGTTGCCAACTCTCACCACTATTATTCAACATAGTTTTGGAACTTTTAGCCGCAGCCTTCAGAGAAGAAAAAGAAATAAGGGAAATCCAAATCAGAAAAGAAGAAGTAAAACTGTCACTGTTTGCAGATGTCATGATACTATACATAGAGAATCCTAAAGATGCTACCAGAAAACTACTAGAGCTAATCAATGAATTTGGTAAAGTAGCAGGATACAAAATTGATGCACAGAAATCTCTTGCATTCTTATACACCAATGACAAAAAATCTGAAAAACTTAAGGAAACACTCCCAATTACCATTGCAATGAAAAGAATAAAACACCTAGGAATAAACCTACGTAAGGAGACAAAAGACCTGTATGCAGAAAAGTATAAGACACTGATAAAAGAAATTAAAGATGATACAAACAGATGGAGGAATATACCATGTTCTTGGATTGGAAGACTCAACATTGTGAAAATCACTATACTACCCAAAGCAATCTACAGATTCAATGCAATCCCTATTAAAAAATACCAATGGCATTTTTCACAGAACTAGAACAAAAAATTTCAAAATTTGTATAGAAACACAAAAGACCCCGAATAGCCAAAGCAATCTTGAGAAAGAAAAACGGAGCTGGAAGAATCAGGGTCCTTGACTTCAGACTATACTACAAAGCTACAGTAGTCAAGACAGTATGGTACTGACACAAAAACAGAAATATAGATCAATGGAACAGGATAGAAAGCCCAGAGATAAACCCACACACATATGGTCACCTTATCTTTGATAACGGAGAAAAGAATATACAATGGAGAAAAGACAGCCTCTTCAAGAAGTGGTGCTGGGGAACCTGGACAGCTACATGTAAAAGAATGAAATTAGAACACTCCCTACCACCATACATAAAAATAAACTCAAAATGGATTCAAGACCTAAATGTAAGGCCAGACACTATAAAACTCTTAGAGGAAAGCCTAGGCAGACACTCTATGACATAAATCACAGCAAGATCCGTTTTCACCCACCTCCTAGAGAAATGGAAATAAAAACAAAAATAAACAAATGGGACCTAATGAAACTTAAAAGCTTTTGCACAGCAAAGGATACCATAAACAACATGAAAAGACAACCCTCAGAATGGGAGAAAATATTTGCAAATGAAGCAACTGACAAAGGATTAATCTCCAAAATATACAAGGCAGCTGATGCAGCTCAATATGAAAAAAAACAACACAATCCTGAAATAGGCAGAAAACTTAAAAAGACATTTCTCCAAAAGATATACAGATTGCCAACAAACACATGAAAAGATGCTCAACATCACTAATCATTAGAGAAATGCAAATCAAAACCACAGTTAGATATTACCTCACATGGTCAGAATGCTCATCATCAAAATATCTACAAACAATAAATGCTGCAGAAGGTGTGGAGAAAAGCGAACCCTCTTGCACTGTTGGTGGGAATGTAAATTAATACAGCCACTGTGGAGAACAGTATGGAGTTTCCTTTAAAATCTAAAAATAGAACTACCGTATGACCCAGCAATCCCACTACTGGGCATATACCCTGACAAAACCATAATTCAAAAAGAGTCATGTACCTCAATGTTCTTTGTAGCACTATTTACAACAGCCAGGGCATGGAAGCAACCTAAGTGTCCATCAACAGATGAATGGATAAAGAAGATGTGGCACATATATACAATGGAATATTACTCAGCCATAAAAAGAAGTGAAATTGAGTTATTTGTAGTGAGGTGGATGGACCTAGAGTCTGTCATACAGAGTGAAGTAAGTCAGAAAGACAAAAGCAAATACCGTATATATGGAATCTGAAAAAAAAGGGTTCTGATGAACCTAGGGGCAGGACAAGAATAAAGACGCAGATGTAGAGAATGGACTTGAGGACACAGGGAGGGGGAAGGGTAAGCTGGGACGAAGTGAAAGAGTAGCATTGACATATATACACTACCAAATATAAAATAGATAGCTAGTGGGAAGCAGCCACATGGTGCAGGGAGATCAGCTCTGTGCTATGTGACCACCTAGAGGGGTGGGATAGGGAGGGTGGGAGGGAGAAGAAAAAGAGAAAGGATATCGGTATATAGGTATAAATATAGCTGATTCAGTTTGCTATACAGCAGAAACTAACACAACATTGTAAAGCAATTATACTCCAATAAAGATGTTAAAAAGAAAATGTTATGTGACTTGCAAATTATCAGGACAATGTTAAGAAGAGGAAAAGGGAAAAGCAACCATTTTTCCAAGGAAAAGTAATCAATAGATGCCAACCCTGAGATGATTCAGATATTGGAATTATTAAAGACTATAAAGCAGTTATAACTATGCTGCCTAAGGCAATGTTGTGCTCTTCAAATGGATGAAGGTATAGAAGTCCTCATGAGGGAGTATAAACTATAAAAAGAACTGAATGCTAGTTTTGGTATGGAGAATATTATATCTAATATAAGAAATTCATTCTATGTGCTCAATGGCACAGTGGAGAAGACAGGAGGGACAGTAAGTTTAGTATAGAGAAGCAGAAATGTAGAGAATATAAACTTTGAAGGAAAAGAAGCAAACAAACAAGTGTTGAACCTTGTGGGATAATGAGAGGTCTAACATTAATTCATGTCAGCGGAATCCCAGAAGGAAAGAGATGAAGAAAGGAGATAGCATTCAGAAAATAGGATTGTAGTAGATTAGGAAAGGTTAAGAATCAAAAGATAAATTATTAGAATAATAAAGCCTGTTAAATTTATTCCATAAAAGTGAATATACAGAAATCATTGATTTGTGAATATTATTAAGCCTCACAAAGAAAAAATTAAACTGTATAAAATCACCAAAATAATGAAGCAACAAGGATTAAATCTAAGAAAACTTGCATAGGGAATTTTGACAAACATTAAAAAATTGACAGATGTATTGTGTTTATGGACTGATGCATTAATACTGTAAATATCATTTGTATCCAAGCAAATCTATACATTCAGTCAAACAACAATCAAAATTTTAACAAAATTTTAACACTGTTCTAAAATGTATATGAAAACATAAATGATCAAGAATAGCCAAAATAATCTTTAATGGGAATGAATTTGAAATATTGATACTTTCAGCTATAAATATGTGCTATAGAAAATGTGGTTAAACCAGTGCAGTATTGCACAATAATATACAAACCGATAATTTTAACAAAATAATCCAGAAAAAGACCTACACACATATAGACATCACGTATACAAATTAAAGTTTTATATATCCTATGATGCAGTAATTTTATTCCTATTTAAAATTCTTATAATTTCATATGCATCAGAAGAAAGGTATAAGGATAGTGATGGCAGATTTATTCATACTAGCCGCAGTCTGGATACTTTTCAAATGTGTATCAACAGCAGTATTCTTAGTAAAAGGTGGTACATTAATGTAATAGAATATTATATAGCAATGAAAATTAATAACAGCTTCAAGAATCAATATGTATGAAACTTACAAATATTGGGAAAATAAATTTATAGAAGAATATATATATTTTGTAAAGTTAGTAAGCAGGCAAAATTATTTTTAAACATCTGATAGTGGTTTTCTCTCAGCATTAGGCAGAGAACTATGATCATAAAGGAACACACAGGGAAACTAAGTTTCTGGGAGTATAATCGTTAATTTTATATGTCAACTTGAATGGGCCATGGGATGTCCAGATAATCTGCTTAAACATTATTCTGGGTATGTCTGTGAGGGTGTGGTGTTTTTGGATGAGATTAACATTTGAGTTGGTAGACTGAGTAAAGCAGACTGCTCTCCCTAGCATGAGTGGGCCTCATCCACTCAGTCAAAGGCCTGAACAGAACAAAAAGGCTGATCCTCTTTAAGAGGAAACTCCTCCTGCCTGAATGTCTTTGATATGAAACATGGATCTTTTCCTCCCTTCAGTCTCAAATTGAAACATCAGCTTTTCCTAGATTTCAAGTCTGCCAGCCTTCAGAACTACACCATCAGCTCTGCTAGATACCCAGCTTGCTTACGGCAGATCTTGGGCCTTGTCAGCATCCATAATTGAGTAAGCCCATTCCTTATAATGATCTGTCTGTCTCTCTCTCAAGGTTTTCAGAGTATAGGTCTGTTACCTCCTTGATTAAATTTATTGGTTCTGTTTCTCTGGAGAACTCTAATAGAGGCAATAATCAATATCTTTATTTAGGGATAATTATAAGAATTTTTATTTCATAATCATTCTTCAAAATGTACATATTTTCCTTTCTTCTGTATTATGTATTCCTCAACAAAGCAAAACACACACAAGTAAAAAAAAAAAAAGTAGCTACCATCTCTCTCCAAAATTATACTTATGGAATCCTTATCACTTTTTCCCTGCTGGGGTCTCTTACGCAATCTGCCTTTGAATTTTAGTACAACAATGGCTGTCCCACAAATAAAACTCTTCCCTAGAAGTTAAACTTTCAATTCTCACCAGATATTTTATCAAGTTTTCTATTTTTTACTTCCATTCTTCTTAAATCTCCAGTAATTTTGGTAGTGATTTAATTCTTGCAAAACACTGGTAGGTGAATCACTGCTTCTTTTTCAGGTTTCCCCTCATGTTCAAACATGAGTGGGAAAAGGAAATAGAAAGTCATCAAATCATATAGTTTAATTTTGGCCTAAGATAGATCAAAGTTTCTGAGAGGAACATATTTCTGATGCATTACTTGATTGGCTAAATACAGCACAGCAGGTAAATCGACTTGTCTTGACAGCGCCCTGGGTGGAAGGACCCTCCCATTATTACAGGGGTCTCAGGGCATTTTTAAACTCCTTGTAGTTTATGGAACTTTTTGTTTGTAATATATTTCTGGAGAGAAGATATATAGTTTCCATCATATTTTAAAAGATGTCCCAGAAGAACCATGAGGGGTTGCTGGTCCAATTTTCGGGACTGCAGATGGTGCTAGTTATTTCATACTATTCTTAAATATTGTATTAGAATTACCAACAGAAAACTAGATTAGGACAGATAATTGGAGAAAGAAGTGCCAATTATAAGGACGTGATAAACCCCATTATAATTTCTGTGCTTCAGAAGTGATAACAGTGCCTTTGATGCACTCCTGTGAGATATGTTTATAAGTAATGTAGAATATCATATGTTTGACTTGGATGTGGAAATTAGTAGAGAGATAAAGGATGGCTAATTTTGGATCAACTATATTGTTTCTTGGTTCACAGGATACATGGTGACACAGACTGAAAAACAAATGCTCCAAATTACTAAATTATCTCTTTGTCACCTGACATATGTCATGAGGCTTCCCAGAGTGCCACTTTTCTTTCCAAAAGAATACTAAAGCACAAAAATAACTGCATCAGTAATTGGAAACGTTCACTAAATCAACTTTGTTTTATGAAATATCAAGACATGGTTAACTGACAAAAAATATGTAGTAGGACTCTGTAACATACACAATTCTATAAAAATCAAAGTTTTATAGTTTATTCTTATGGTTTGTTAAATGTGTCTGGCCAGTGAATTGCATTATATATATATAAACTATAATAAAATATATGTTTTAATAATATACGCTTGATTCTAAAGGCATACTGAACATATCATGCCCTATGTTTCATCACTGTGTATATATTTGCATATACACACAATCACACATGCATACATACACATGGATATATATACACACATACATACATATATACATATATACATTTATATACATTATAAAGATAAATATGCTTACATGAGCTAAAAAGCATACATGTTTACACATGTATATGTATATGTGTATAAATAATCATTAGTTATAAATTATAATATCCCTACAAAAGTGTAGAAACTCTAAATAATACATTAAATCACTAGTTTATTGAAAAATATAGAATACGCTCTGTTAGTAAGAGTTAATAATGTTAGGTATTTTACTTAATCAGAGTGGCCAGTTATTTGAGAGGCAAACATTTTCAAAGAATTAACATTAAAAAAAATGATTAAAAAAAAAAGCAAAAGCAAAAAAAAAAAAAAAATGCACTTCATTCTAAAAGAATACTGAAAATATTCTGGGGGGGGGGCGAAATTTGAGAACATTACAATATCAATGATTCAGATTAACTGTATTAACTTATACAAGTTTCTCCTGTCTTAAATGCAGAGTTATTAGGTAATAGCTCCACACTCCAGAATGCTCAAGATTAGCCTTTGGTACATGCCAGACATTAGATACATATGATGATACAAAAACATGTAAATTCAAGACTTTTTCTTCTAGTTTTCTAAACACTATACCATTTGACATTTTTATTTTGCCTTAAAATGTTCTTTTTTTAAAATTAAAAAATTTTTTATATCTTTATTAGATTATAATTGCTTTACAATGTTGTGTTAGTTTCTGCTGTACAACAAACTGAATCAGCTATATGTATACCTATATCACCTCCCTCTTGGGCCTCCCTCCCACCTTCCCCATCCCACCCCTCTAGGTTGTCACAAAGCACCAAGTTGATCTCCCTATGCTATATAGCAGCTTCCCACTAGCATGTGTCAAGTCCATTCTCTATGTCTGTGTCTCTATTCCTGCCCTGCCACTAGGTTCATCAGTACCATTTTTCTAGATTCCATATATACGCATTAATTTTCGGTATTTGTTTTTTTCTTTCTGACTTACTTCATTATGTATGACAGATTCTAGGTCCATCCACCTCATGGCAAATGACTCAATTTCATTCCTTTTTATGGCTGAGTAATACTCCATTGTATATAAGTACCACATCTTCTTTATCCATTCATCTGTCACTGGATATTTAGGTTGGTTCCATGCCTGGCTATTGTAAATAGTGCTGCAGTGAACATTGGGGTACATGTATCTTTTTGAATTATGGTTTTCTCAGGGTATATGCCCAGTAGTGGGATGGCTGGGTCATATGGTAGTTCTATTTTTAGTTTTTTAAGGAACCTCCATACTGTTCTCCATAGTGGCTGTATCGATTTACATTCCCACCAACAGTGCAAGAGGGTTCGTTTTTCTCCACACCCTCTCCAGCATTTATTGTTTGTAGATTTTTTGATGATGGCCATTCTGACCATGTGAGGTGATACCTCATTGTGGTTTTGATTTGCATTTCTCTAATGATTAGTGATGGTGAGAATCTTTTCATGTGTTTGTTGACCATCTGTACGTCGTCTTTGGATTTGTTTGTTTGTTTTTTTGATATTGAGCTGCATGAGCTGCTTGTTTATTTTGAGATTAATCCTTTGTCAGTTGCTTCGTTTGCAAATATTTTCTCCCATTCTGAGGGTCTTTTCATCTTGTTTATGGTTTTCTTTAAAATCTTCATGAGGGAAAACCTGTACACATCATCATTTTGGCATGAAAATATGCCAAAATATGATAAATATCAGCTTACTTTCTGTGAAAGTGTCAGGCAGCACGGTATTCATTTCACTTTTATATAAATATATTGTTAAAGAGTAAATCCTGTATAAAACCTAAAATGTATTTAACTCCAAATATAAAACAGAAAAGTCATAAACTAATTGCTAAAGATTCTAGATGTATAATGTTCTAATATTATAATTAGAAAAGCAGTTTCTAGTATTTATGAACAATGATTCCAAAGACGTAGTAAATGTTTAGAGAGTTTATTACGACCATAACCATACTGATACCAAAGCTCCTCAGGCCATTAAGATGGACTAGAAAGGGGGACATAGTCCAAAGAAAAGAGATATCTACAAGTTCTTTAACATTAGAAAGTTTGAATTTCATTGAATTGGAGTAAGATTTTCTTTAAAACATCAAAATAAACTGGCTCTACACATACAAAGCACATTATCACATTCTTTGTTACCTATTGTCCTATGACTGAGAACATTTTGTCCAAATATCTGATTGTTTATGGTGGGAGGGCGAGTTTGATACCAGCTACTCAAGTATGTGTAGAAGTGGAAGTGATGTTGAAATATTTTATTCTTGTGACTCCAAGTAGATATAATTCCTCTGTATATAAGGCAGAGATTGCAGGAATTGAATAAAAGGGGATATTTTTATTGTCATCTAAGATAGAAATTAGTGAAATAGAATGTCACAAAAATTCATAGTTAGAAATATAGAAAATTAAGAATGGTTTTGTAAATTAAATGACTACTCTCAGGCCTATAACCTTCAAAATATCTTAGTTACAAATATAAAATATAGAGATATTGAATAGTAAAGTAAAAGTGAATTTTCATTTATGCAAGGGAAAGTTTAAATAATAAAAACATGAACCAAAAATATTAAATGTTTAAAAGGGTACATGGAGAATAAAGTGACTAAATTTTGACAAAAAAGTAAAATGTGTACTCTCAGAAATCTGTCATCTGTAGGATGTGAGAATTTGTTAAACTCTGAACAAATATTTTTCTTTCTTAAATATTTATTGATCATATTCCAAAATCCTTTCTAAGTAAATCTTTTTTTTTTTAATTAATTAATTTATTTATTTTTTGCTGTGTTGGGTCTTCGTTGCTGCGTGCAGGCTTTCTCTAGTTGCGGCGAGCAGGGGCTACTCTTTGTTGCAGTAAGCAGACTTCTCATTGTGGTGGCTTCTCTTGTTGCAGAGCATGTGCTCTAGGTGCGTGGGCTTCAGTAGTTGTGGCATGCGGGCTCAGTAGTTGTGGCTTGCAGGCTCTAGAGTGCAAGCTCAGTAGTTGTGGCGCATGGGCTTAGTTGCTCTGCGGCATGTGGGATCTTCCCAGAACAGGGCTCGAACCCTTGCCCCCTGCATTGGCAGGCGGATTCTTATCCACTGTGCCACCAGGTAAGTCCCCTAAGTTAATATTTTTAAAATCAATAAGTTATATACACAGTCTAAAGTTGGGAAGAATTTTAAATCGTATTTGTTGTGGGAGTTCAAAACTTCCTATTATAATTTCCTCCCTGTGAGGTGATAAATTTTCCAACTATCAATTTCTTCTTATCAGATTTTCATTTTAATTTGTTCTTTATCTCTGCATATGTTCTCTCAGCAAAAGCACTTCTCAGATAGCTGGTTTATATGGGTGATTGTGTTTTGTATGTGTCCTCTAATAATACATGAAAATGGCATGTCCCAACCCCAAAGATACATTTTCTTAAACAGGATCAAAATACTAAGGACTGAAGTGGTAAAATGTTAATGATTGTTTAAGCATCCTCTAAAAAGTAGGAAAGCAAGTAGAATGAAATGTTGGCATCAGGGCCCTTTTTGTGCCTGAAATTGAACCATGTAGTAACTGACTGCTCTGCTCAGACATCTCAGTGCAGCAAAGAAATTTAACTCCTAGTATTTCACATCTAATATTGAGATCACATAGCCAAACAAAACTTTTCCCAAATGTAATCACTGTGTAGCAATTTTATCCATAATAATAATTTTTCAAAAATATACTGACCCTCAGGATTAAATTTTAAAGAAAGAAACAAAAGCAAAAACAAGAATGGTCACAGTAGCTATGTGTTTTAAATACTACTCACCCGATTCTTAAGTGCAGCTTGAATTGAGATCTATTAGCTTTCATCCTGCTCAGAGTTTTCAGTCTTGTTTAGGGTCTGATAGATTGGTGTTTTCACCTTAAAACCACTCTAGTTCATGACGTGCTATCTTTAAAACTGTTCTTTAAACAATACTGCAATTTTACTCTCCTTGTTCACAATTTTCATTCAGCATAATTCTAAATGACTTTTTGGCTATTTTCAAAGTTTAAATGAATCCTTAAATGGTAAAGATTTGCTATCATTCTAGACATAAAGAGGAAGCAGCAATCCCCAAGAGCACTTATGAAACTACTTTGTACAATGATAGCATGGTTCCAAGGTAAGTGAAATGGACCAGTACCTTTGGAAATGTTCAAGTTCTAATATATTTTAAAAGTAGTTTCATTATTTTATAGTGACAACTAATACTATAAATAGGGAAATATAATTTCTCTAAAACATTTCTAGTAATCGTGGAGTTTGTATATTAAAAGTCAGCAATTCAATTCTCCTGAATTGGAACTGCTGAAATTTAATCTAGATTGAGTATATGTCTACTGTTGCACTTTTTAAAAAATAAAAGCCTTAAAATGCACTGGAGCATATGAGTTTTCAAGGGAAATGTTTAGCATACATAAAAGAAATTATTTAAGAACTTCAACAGCATTATGATTAATTAAAAGCATTTTTTTATCTTATGGTGAAAACAGTCTTTAAAGGATTTCTCAATTTCAAAATTATTTTATCAGCAAGATTTTAAAAGAAATATAGGTTTTTAAAAAATGTTTTCAATATTTGGAACTATTATACTTTCCAAGTATAATATATTGACAGAAAGGGACCATAAGCAACTATCTATATAAAATTATATTAAGCTTTCCTTTAAGGCTAAATGTATACACTTCCACTGGAAATGAAACAGCCACATGTATCAGGAGCAGAGGCAGTATCTCTCCGTGGAGCGTCTCTCAGTGGAGAGGCTAAGGAGGGGTAGCAGCTGTCAGTGAAAACATAAATGCAAGACATGTGTGCATCCTAGTGTGTCATTGTCCTTTGAAACATGGAGCTAAACAACTCATGTTCATGAAGAACTGTCACAAACAGCCTATGCACTGACACTCTCAGGGAATGTTCAGAGGTATCCATGACCCTCTTAAGCCAAACTTGGCATCAGAAAAGCCACATCCTCATTCAGAGTTGGTGCTCCTGAACAGTAACACTGCCTTCAGATTTGTAGAATTATGCAAAGTCCATTTCATCTCAATCTCTAATTTTAACTGAGTTGTACTGATTCTGAGTTTGATCCAATGATCTTAATCCACTTTTTCCACATAGGCATTGATATTCTCCATCAACTTTGAAAGATAACCTTCAAATTTGGTATTAATAATTTTTGATCCTTATTTAGGTCTACAAATGTCATATCGGCCAGTTTAAATTGTATTTGCATTACTTTAAAACTAGCTGTATACGGATATAACTAATAAATATGCCTGTAAAATTTGACATATCTCCAGTTGGTGGTCTACTACAAATCAATGAATTGGTTTAACAAGCAGTCATTTCTTCTTAGACATACTAATTTGTCTTGTTTTGTTTTTTGCAACACTATGGATCTCTTTCAATATGCAAAAAAAAAAAAAATTCACCACTGGAAAATGAAGGTAATTTTGGGATATAAAAGCTATTCGTTATTTAGAACAAATATTAGGGTAATAATCATAGAAGCGTATACTCATTTTAAAATTCATCTTCTTGTTATTCTGTACACAGTTCAGACTTTCAAAATGTTACACATCTTGAAGGAAGAAAATCTGTTATGTATTTTTCACTGACTACAATTCTTCATTAAAAACCTTAATCTGAAATATTTAATATATTTTTTGCAAACTGCAAGTCAAAACTTTTTAGTCATAATTCAGCAATCTTATGGTTAACAAGTGATAAACTAATAGATAAGATTGTACTACTTTCTGTGTCTAAATCATAATCTCTGTGTGAAGTCAGTAGCCCCTCTGAGGAACAAGAGTGAGTGGACTTGAGGAGTCTGGGATATCCAGAAATTTTATGCACGCATATTTGCAAATACACATGCATGCATATACACATGTTCATTTTCTGGTAAGAGACTTCACTAAATTTTTAAATATATATTCGACCCAAGAAAAAGTAAAAATGATTGGACTGCCTTTGTGTTTTAATGAAACAATTAACATTTACACCAGAGATATGAGGGAGAGAAAATACATTTTTCATATTATCTGCTCTACTGGTCTTAGAGTTAGGATGACCATTTATCCTTGTTTATTGAAACAGTCCTGATTTACACCTATTGTGCCTTCCTAATTGTTAGTAAAGGATTGCTTTGCTCTCCAAAATGTCCCAGTGTGGAAGATAAATTATATGGTCACTCCTATAAACACAGAATCTGAAACCAAACTGTCTGGGATCAAACTTCAGTCCCAGGTTACACACTTCCTAGTTGTGTAACCTGGGACAATTAGTTAAATATTCAGTTTCTTCTACTGTAAAGCAAAGCTAATATATTCACTAATATCTGCTTCATAGGGCTGCTATAATGATAAGATTAATGTTTTTGAAATTTTACAAACAGTGGTTACAGTTAATGTATATGTTTGTAAGTAAGTAACAAATTGTAAGGAAATTAATTAGTGTATATTGTTATTATCAAGTGAAACTTTCTAATTTCCTACCTTCATGTCCCACTTCATTTCATTTCTTCTGAAATGCCATCCCCTTTTTCTCTGTCCAATTACCCTTTTTCTTTAACTCAGATACATTTTCCACATGAATCCTTCCTCAATCTTGTGCTTGATCTCTTGGAAAACCTCCCATAACTCTCTACTTCCATTGATATACCACATTAGAGAAAAATCTCTTATTATCTACCTACCATTCCTACAATATTATAATTTTATTAGATATCAGGACAAAGTTTTTCTCTTTCTTATTCCCCACAGCACTTACTAGGGTTTTGACTGAAGTATTTAAGCAAATATAATTTTCTGAATAAAAGAGAATTTCCTTAAAATATAACCCTTCCTCAGGAATATTCGATTTCATCAGCAATTTTAAAAATTCTTAATATACTTAAGGATACTTAATATACATAGAGAACTATACTCAGAAAGAAGAAATTTGGAAATAACTGGAATATTTTAACCACTGCAGTAATCTATCCATAGTGGGAATAGTCAACCTTAAAAATGGGAATGTTTTACTAAGATACAATTGACTTATAACATTGTGTAAGTTTAAGGTGTACAACATTTGATACATGTATATATTGTAAAATGTTCACCACAAGATGTTTAGTTAACATCTGTCACCTCACATAGTTTCAAATTACAAATGTCAATTATATCTCAATAAAACCAGAGAAAAAAGAATTACCTGACATATAGTAGGCCCCCAATAAATATTTGTTAAGAAAAAAAAGGAGGGAGATTGACTACTGGAAGAGTAGGAAGCGATTCTACTTTGAATACAGCAGACCATTAAATTCTTGGGGAGAGAAAATAGTCTCTGTATCCCCAAATCCTTCATTTTAACTATGAAATTTAATTTTCCTATCACCTTTGAGGAGCCATAGTGAATGCACTCTAATTTAAGAATAACTTCAGCAAAATAGAGACACAACAAAACTGAAACTAAGACTAGTTTCTTGATCCCAAGCCCATAAAACTCTTTCCAGCATTTAACAGCTTCTTAATTTGGCCTTTTTAAGTTACCATTGAACCTTGTGAAAATAGTATTCATGAGAACATTTAAAACTCATTTAGTTTTTGATTAGAATAGTCATAGCAATTTTAGATGTGAGGAAGACAGGTTAAGTATTTTTCCCTTAGGTTAAATGGAACTAGAATCTCCAAAATAATTCATCATCAGTAATCTCCAAAATTTTGATCACATATTTAAGAAAACATTTTATAAATTTATGAATTATAAATGTTTACTACTTAAAAGTCACATGCTCTACTATAGACACAAATATTGAATATAATTAAAACTATGTGTTACTCTTTTATTGGTAATAAATATTCATTGAAATTCTATTTTTAAATTTTGTCTATTGTGCTTCAATTTTTTTTTCATCTGAAATAAAGTACCTATACTCTAGGGTTGTTGTGAGAATTACATTAGCAAATATTTATCTCATGCCTAGAATAATAATTCAACAAATGCTAGCTGCTCTTATTATCATCACATCCCAATGGAACATATGTTTTACCCTCTGGGGTTCACACGTGCTGATTTGAAGATCAGTCTTTTAAACTGTTGTTATGTTCTGTAATTATAGATATTTTCTAGTTTTCCATTCATTGTCTTAACATTTTCATGTTGCCTAATATTTTAGTCTTCAGTTGGAATTGAGAAAATACATTAATAGTATTAATGTATTAATAAGTTGAATTATTGTATATTCAAAATATAATTATCAGTCATTTAACATTGGCCAGAATATGTATCCCTCTCTATATCTAGACATTTTATCATCTGTAAATTATGTTAATTATTCCTTTCTTCCTTACACCAAAAGATTATTGTAAGCAATGGAGCCTAGTGTGTGAAAATTATTTGAAATCTGCTAAGAGAGGCAAGGTGGCTAGTGTATCTTGAAAACTTACTATAGTGGAGGCACTATGCTTGGTGCTTTTTAGTAAACTCATGAATAAATCAAATGTTAATAAAATGATTATTATTCTCATGTTCATTGAGAAAGTAACTATGTCTAGAAGAGTGCAAATGATTATGAATATTTGCCTTAATTGTTTAAGAGTTAAAGACCTAAAGTAAATAATAATATGCTGGTAAGAATATTAAGGGATATGTCCGAGCCATTCCAATTAAAATAAATTTCCCCATAGTTTTGTATCAAAAGAACCTCTGCAATTTTAACACTACTTGTTACTTAAAGTTTCAATTCGTGGTAAAGGAGGGAAATTGCATAAAGCTGTTAATCTCTTCTTTTTTCACATTTTCTGAGGACACTTCTCACAACCACCACCAATTTACAAGTGTGTAGGAGCTTTGCATGTGGTACTTAAACACGGTTTTTCATTAACAGCTATATTTACTCTTTTTTTTTTTTACTCTCCAAAGAAAAATTGGAGAGATATTAGTGTAGAAACTGGAAGCTATGAAATAATTACACCCAGGCTTATTAGAATAATTTCTAACTGCTTCCTAAATCAAAGTAGTTATATACGTTAAACATATATTTGAAGTAAAATATTACATTTCATTTAAAAATGAAAACAATTCCCCTTTGATTTTCTTTTTCTCTTTTAAAAAAATTCCAGATTTTTAAGGTATAATTGACAAAAACTTGTATATACTTAAAGTGTAGAATTTAGTGTTTCAATATACGTATACATTGTGAAGTAATCACTACAATCAAGCTAATTTACATCCATCATGGGGAGGCAGGGAAATCAGAGATGTTAGTCAAAGGGTACAAAGTTTCAGTTATTTAAAATAAATAAGTTTTAGAGAAATAATGTACTACAATGTGACTATAGTCAACAATACTCTATTGTACACTTGAAATTTGCTAAGGGGTTAGATCCTAAGTGTTCTCACCGCTTTGATTTTCTAATATGTTGAAGTAGCTTCTATCACCCATTTCATTAGTCTCAAAAAAATTACAAACGTTCAGTAAATGGAAGTGGAGGGAACAATTTCTAACTCATGTTATAAGGCTAGTATTATCCTGACACAAAAACCAAACAATGAGATAACATGAGATGTAAACTACAGACGAATATACTAACAAATATAGGAGCTGGCAAAAGGAGAGACACACAGATCAATGGAGCAGAATAGAATGCTCCAAAATAAAATCATATCTACAGTTAATTTATCTTCAGTAGAGATACAAAGGCAACACAGTGGAGAAAGTATAGTCTTTTCAACAATTCGTGCTGGAAACGTTGAACACTGATAATAAATTAATAAATAAACAAATAAATGTCAATCCTACATTGTATCATATACAGAAATTAACTCAAATCATAAACCCAGATGTAAAATTTTAAATCATTAATCTTCTTAAAGAAGCACAGTAGAAAAATCTTTGCGTCCTTGGATTAGGCAACATTTCCTTGGAATATTTTCTAACAGGAAAAGAAAATAAATTGCTACATTGGACTTTAAAATCTTCCATTAATGTAGTGTATCCCATTAATTTTGTGTGTATATTAAGCTGTCGTTGCATCTCAGGCATAAATCTCACTTGTTCATGGTGTATGATCCTTTTAATGTGCTGTTGAGTTCAGGTTGCTAGAATTTTGTTGAGAATTTTTACATTTATATTCATCAGGTGTATTGGTTTGTAGTTTTCTTGTAGTGTCTTTACTTGGCTTTGGAATCAGAGTAATGCTGGCCTCATAAAATATATTTGAGAGTGTCCCTTCTTCTTCAATTTTTTGGAAGAATTTGAGAAGGTTTGACACTAACTCTATTTAAATGTTTGGTAGAATTCACCAGTAAAACCATCTGGCCACAGGTTTTTCTTTTTTTGAGAGGCTTTTGATTACTGATTCATTCTCCTTATTCATTATTGGTCTGTTCAGATTGTCTGTTTCTTCTTTTTTCAGTCTTTGTAGGTAGTATATTCCTAGAAATTTATCCATTTTTCTAGGTTATCCAATTTATTGACATATAATAGTTCATAGTAGTCTTATGATCCTTTATATTTCTGCAGTATCAGTTGTGATGTCTCTCCTTTCACTTATAATTTTATTAATTTGGGTCCTCTCTTTTTTCTTGGTTGGTCTTTACCTAAGATTTGTCAATTTTGTTTATCTTTCAAAGAACCAGTTCCTAGTTTTGATAATTTTTCTATTGTTTTCCTATTTCATGTATTTCTGCTCTAATCTTTATCACTTCCTTTCTTCTGCTAAGTTTGGACTTAGTTTGTCCTTTTTCTTGTACCTTAAGATATAAATTTATGTTGTTTATTTGAGATGTATCTTTTTTCTTGATGTATGTGTTTATCACTATAAACTTTTCTCTTTGAACTGCTGTTTCTGTACTTCATATGTTTTGTTATGTTGTATTTCATTTGTCTTAAGATATTTTCATCTGTCTGAAGATTTTATTTCTCTTTGGACTTCTTCTTTGAGTTATTGGTTGCTCAAGAGTGTGTTGTTTAACTCCCATGTATTTGTGAATTTCAGCTTTCCTTCTGTTATTGATTTCTAGTTTCATACCATTGTGCTCAAAAAAGATACTTGATATAATTTGTCTTCTTGAATTTGTTGAGACTCTAACATATGATCTTAGAAAATGTTCTGTGTGTTTGAGAAGGGTGTGCATTCTGCTGCCACTGGATGAAATGTTATGAATACGTCTGTAAGATCCATTTGGTCTATAATGTTGAGAATTTTTGCATCTAAGCTCATCATGGTTATTGGCATGTAGTTTTTTTGTAGTGTCTTTGTCTGACTTTGGTATCAGGGTAATGCTGGTCTCATACAATAAATTTGGAAGCCTTCCTCTTCCTCAATTTTTTGGAAGAGTTTTGCAAAAGATTGGTATTAATTCTTTAAATATTTGTTAGAATTCCCTAGCGAAACCATGTGGTCTTGGGCTTTTACTTTTGGGGATATTTTTGATTACTGATTTAATCTTTTTACTTGTTATTTGTCTGTTCAGATTTTCTATTTCCTCATGATCAGTCTTGGGTAAAAATCACATGATCATCTCAATAGATGAAGAAAAAGCATTTGACACAATTCAACACCTTTTCATGATTAAAAACTCTCAACAAACTAGGTATAAAAGAAATTTACCTCAACAGAATAAAAGCCAGATATGAAAAGCCCACAGCTAACATAATATTCAACAATAAAAAAACTGAAAGCTTTTTCTCTAAGATCAGGAACAAGACAAGGATGCCCATTCTTATCACTTATATTCAATGTACTGGAAGTCCTAGCCAGAACAATTAGGCAGGAAAGGAAATAAAATGAATCTAAATTGGAAAGGGATAAGTAAAATTTGCAGATGACATGGTTTTGCATGTAGAAAACCCTAAAGGCTCCACAAAAAGTCTATTAGAACTAATAAACAAATTTAGTAATGTTGCAGGATAAAAATCAGCATACAAAATCTATTGTGTGTAATTTCAGTTATTTAGTTATTAAGATGAATAAGTTCTATATATCTGCTGTAAAACATTGTGCCTATAATTAACAATACCGTATTGTACACTTAAAATTTTGTCAAGAGCATAAATTTCATATTGAGCTTTCTTACCATAATAAAGAATGTTTTTAAAAAACCTACCCTTCAAAAGATATTGTTAAGAAAATGAAAAAACAAGCTACATATTGGAATAAAACATAGGTAAAACACAATCTGGTAAAAAACTTATATTCAGATTATTAAAAAACCAAACAACATACTATAAATTTGGAAAATATATGAATAGACACTTCACCAAAGTGAATATATGAATATTCATGAAAGATGTTGAACATGATTATTCATTAGAAAATGCAAATTAAAATTACGAGTCACCATTTTACATATATTTGAATGGCTAGAATTAAAAATCAAAACCAAAACCAAAAATAATGAAATTACAAACTCCTGGGGAGTACATATTACAGAATCAAATGCTTATATTTGCTGGTGGCAATGTGATATCCTTTAGGAACTTTGGATTGGCAGTTTCTTATAAAGTGAAACATAGACTTATCATACTAACCAGCAAACTTACTCCTAGTTTTCTGCCCAAAAGCAAAGAAAATTGTTACATATCTTTCTATAGCAACTTTATTCATAATCTCCCTAAACTGGAAACAAACTAAATATTTTTTCAACTGGTGAAGGTAAAAATAAACTGTGGTATATCAAAGAACAGAAAAGTATTGAACAATGAGAAAACAACTATTCATACACACAGTGCTGTGAATGAATCACAAATGCATTATGCAAATCAAATGAAGCCATACTCATACAGTATGCTAAATACTATTCACTGTGTGATTCCACTTATGTCACATTCTGGAAAAGCCAAGACATTTTAAACAGAAGACAGCTCAGTGTTTGCTAAGGAGCTGGAACTGGTAAAAGGGTTGAAAGTAAGTTGGGGGAATTTAGAACTTTGTGTTATCTTGATCATAGCAGTTGTTAAAAAACTATATGTATTTCTCATAAGTCATATATCAATACACAAAACATGTGAATTTTGCTTTATGTAAATTCAGCCTTAGTAAATCTGACTTGGAAAAAAAACTGCCAAAATTTAGTAGTGACATTTATTCTTAGTGTACATAAGTTGTACTAATGCATTTTTCATAAAGGAATATTCTTAAACCTTATATTTTATGTATCTTGTCAAAAATTAGAATCCCATTGTTTTTAGTTGTTTATATTTGACACTGAAAATAAAAGCTTAGAAAATTACAGTGATTTTATACCCAAGTTAAATTCTCAATAGAATTATTGGAATTATTAATATAATACTATTTTTGCAGTCAGGGTGTTACTGAGCAATGAACATATGAATTTGACTTAAAATCAACTTAGTTTCTTATTTCAACGCTGTCACAATATGGATAAAACTCAGTAGTAGTATTGTGACATTTAATTATGTCCATGTATTAAAAGCACTTGTCACACTGTCGGCACTTTTTAGGTACTCAGTAATAATTAACTCTTCTCTACTGTAAATGAGGCAAATGAAGATGTTTCAGTAATTTAGTCCCAGGTCACTGCCAGTAGTTATTCAATGATGAATCTAAACTCAGGTTTCTGACACTACATCCATGATGTCTACACATACAATACTTCCCCTAACTCCTTAATATAGGAGTTAATCTTGATGCCTCGTTGAAATATGGTGCCTTATAGGAAGCAGACTATGAGACACATTTTCATGAAAAATGACTAAATAAATAATCATTGAGGAGGAGGAGGATCTTCAAGATGGCAGAGGATTAAGATGTGGAGATCACCCTCCTCCCCACAAATACATCAAAAATACATCTACATGTGGAACAACTTCTACAGAACACCTACTGAACACTGGCAGAAGACCTCGGACTTTCCAAAAGGCAAGAAACTCCCCATGTACCTGGGTAGGGCAAGAGAAAAAAGAAAAAACAGAGACAAAAGAATAGGGACCAGACCTGCACCTCTGGGAGGGAGCTGTGAAGGAGGAAAAATTTCCACACACTAGGAAACCCCTTCACTGGCAGAGACAGGGGTGGGCGGGGGAAGCTTCGGAGCCACAGAGGAGAGCGCAGCAATAGGGGTGCCGAGGGCAAAGTGGAGAGATTCCCGCACAGAGGATCAGTGCCAACTGGCACTCACCAGCCCTAGAGGCTTGTCTGCTCACCTGCCGGGGTGGGTGGGGATTGGGAGCTGAGGCTTCGGCTTCAGAAGTCAGATCCCAGGGAGAGGACTGGGGTTGGCTGCATGAACACAGCCTAAAGGGCGCTAGTGCATCACAGCTAGCCAGGAGGGAGTCTGGGAAAAGGTCTGGATCTGCCAAAGAGGCAAGAGACCATTGTTTCGGGTTGCGTGAGGAGAGGGGATTCCTTCCCTGTCTGCCCACAGAAGGAAGAAAACCACCTAAATGAGCTCCAGAGATGGGCACGAGCTGCAGCTAACAGCACGGACAACAGAGACAGGCATGAAACAGTAAAGCTGCTGCTGCAGCTGCCAAGAATCCTGTGAGCAAGCACAGGTCACTATCCACACCTCCCCTTCAGGGAGCCTGTGCAGCCTGCCACTGCCAGGGTCCCATGATCCAGGGACAACTTCCCCAGGAGAACGCACGGCGCGCCTCAGGCTGGTGCAATGTCACGCTGGCCTCTGCCGTCGCAGGCTAGCTCCGCACTCCGTACCCCTCCCTCTCCCCGGCCTGAGTGAGCCAGAGCGCCCTAATCAGCCACTCCTTTAACCTCCTCCTGTCTGGGCTAAGAACAGATGCCAGAGGGCAACGTACATGCAGAGGCAGGGCCAAATCCAAAGCTGAACCCCAGGAGCTCTGCGAACAAAGAAGACAAAGGGAAATTTCTCCATGCAGCCTCAGGAGCAGCAGATTAAATCCCCACAATCAACTTGATATACCATGCATCTGTGGAATACCTGAATAGACAACGAATCATCCCAAAATTGAGTCAGTGGACTTTGGGAGCAACTGTAGACTTGGCGTTTGCTGTATGCGACTGACTAGTTTCTGATTTATATGTTTACCTTAGGTTAGTTTTTAGTGCTTTTTATTATTGGTGGATTTGTTTATTGGTATGGTTACTCTCTTCTTTTTTTTTTTTAACACTTTTTTTATTTTAATAATTAAAAAAATTTTTATTTTAATAACTTCATTTTATTTTATTTATTTTCCTTTCTTTCTTGTTTTTCCTCCCTTTTCTTCTGAGCTCTGTGGATGACAGAGTCTTGGTGCTCCGGCCGGGTGTCAGGCCTGAGCCTTGGAGGTGGGAGAGCCGAGTTCAGGACATTGGTCCACCAGAGACCTCCCGGCCCCATGTAATAACAGTCGGCAAGAGCTTTCCCAGAGATCTCCATCTCAATGATAAGACCCAGCTCCACTCAACGACCAGCAAGCTCTAGTGCAGGACACCCCATGTCAAACAACTAACAAGACAGGAACACAACCCCACCCATTACCAGAGAGGCTGCTTAAAATCATACTAAGTTCACAGATGCCACAAAACACTCCACTGGACAGGTCCTGCTCACCAGAAAGACAAGATCCAGCCTCATTCACCAGAATATAGGCAGCAGTCCCCTCCACCAGGAAGTTTACACAACCCACTGAACCAACATTACTCCCTGGGGGCAGACACCAAAAACTGTGGGAACTATGAACCAGCAGCCTGTGAAACGAGACCCCAAACACAGTAAGTTAAGCAAAATGAGAAGACAGAGAAATACACAGCAGATGAAGGAACAAGGTAAAAACCCACCAGACCAAACAAATGAAGAGGAAATAGGCAGTCTACCTGAAAAAGAATTCAGAGTAATGATAGTAAAGATGATCCAATATCTTGGAAATAGAATGGAGAAAATACAAGAAACATATAACAAGGACCTAGAAGAACTAAACAGAAAACAAAAAATGGTGAACAACACAATAAATGAAATTTTAAATTCTCTAGAAGGAATCAATAGCAGAATAATGGAAGCAGTAGAATGGATAATTGACCTGGAAGATAAAATAGTGGAAGTAACTACTGCAGAGCAGAATAAAGAAAAAAGAATGAAAAGACTTGAGGTCAGTCCCAGAGACATCTGGGACAACATTAAATGCACCAACATTCAAATTATAGGGGTCCCAGGAGAAGAAGAGAAAAAGAAAGGGACTGAGAAAATATTTGAAGAGATTATAGTTGAAAACTTCCCTAAAATGGGAAAGGAAATAGTCAATCAAGTCCAGGAAGTACAGAGAGTCCCATACAGGATAAATCCAAGGACATTTATCCAAGACACATATTAATCAAACTATCAAAAATTAAATAAAGAGATAAAATATTACAAGCAGCAAGGGAAAAGCAACAAATAACATACAAGGGAATCCCCATAAGGTTAACAGCTGATCTTTCAGCAGAAAGTCTGCAAGCCAGAAGGGAGTGGCAGGACATATTTAAAGTGATGAAAGGGAACAACCTACAGCCAAGCTTGCTTTACCCAGCAAGGATTTCATTCAGCTTCAATGGAGAAATTAAAACCTTTACAGAGAAGCAAAAGCTAAGAGAATTTAGCACCACCAACCAGCTTTACAACAAATGCTAAAGGAACTTCTCTAGGCAGGAAACACAAGAGAAGGAAAAGACCTACAATAGCAAGCCAAAACAATTAAGAAAATGGTAATAGGAAGATACATATTGATAATTACCTTAAATGTGAATAGATTAAATGCTCCAACCAAAAGACATAGAGTGACTGAATGGATACAAAAAGAAGACCCATATATATGCTGTCTACAAGAGACCCACTTCAGACCTAGAGACACATACAGACTGAAAGTGAGGGGATAAAAAAAATATACCATGCAAATGGAAATCTAAAGAAAGCTGGAGTAGCAATTCTCATATCAGACAAAATAGACTTTAAAATAAAGATTATTATAAGAGACAAAGAAGGACACTACATAATGATCAAGGGATCGATCCAAGAAGAAGATATAACAATTGTAAATATTTATGCACCCAACATAGGGACACCTCAACACATAAGGCAAATGCTAACAGCCATAAAATGGGAAATCGACATTAACACAATAAGAGTAGGGGACTTTAACACCACACTTTCACCAATGGACAGATCAACCAAAATGAAAATAAAAAAAGAAACACAAGCTTTAAATGACACATTAAACAAGATGGACTTAATTGATATTTATAGGATAGTCCATCCAAAAACAACAAAATACACTTTCTTCTCAAGTGCTCATGGAACATTCTCTAGGATAGATCATATCTTGGGGCACAAATCAAGCCTTGGTAAATTTAAGATAATTGAAAATGTATCAAGTATTTCTGACAACAACGCTGTGAGACTAGATTTCAATTACAGGGAAAAAAATGTAAAAAATACAAATACATGGAGGCTAAACAATACACTAGTAAATAACCAAGAGATCACCGAAGAATTCAAAGAGGAAATCAAAAAACACATAGAAACAAATGACAGTGGAAACATGATGGCCCAAAACCTATGAGATGCAGCAAACTCCATGACTTCAGACTATACTACAAAGCTACAGTAATCAAGACACTATGGTACTGGCACAAAAACAGAAATATAGATTAATGGAACAGGATAGAAATAAATCAGAGATAAACCCATGCATGTATGGTCACCTTATCTTTGATAAAGGAGGCAAGAATATACAATGGAGAAAAGACAGCCTCCTGAATAAGTGGTGCTAGGAAAACTGGACAGCTACATGTAAAAGAATGAAATTAGAACATTCCCTAACACCATACACAAAAATAAACTCAAATGGATTAAAGACCTAAATGTAAGACCAGACACTATAAAACTCTTAGAGGAAAACCTAGGCAGAACACTCTATGACATAAATCACAGCAAGATCCTTTTTGACCCACCTCCTAGAGAAATGGAAATAAAAACAAAAATAAACAAATGGGACCTAATGAAACTTAAAAGCTTTTGCACAGCAAAGGAAACCATAAACAAAATGAAAAGACAACACTCAGAATGGGAGAAAATATTTGCAAATGAAGCAACTGACAAAGGATTAATCTCCAAAATAGACAAGCAGCTCATGCAGCTCAATTTCAAAAAAAACACAATGCAATCCAAAAATGGGCAGAAGACCTAAATAGACATTTCTCCAAAGAAGATATACAGATTGGCAACAGACACATGAAATGATTCTCAATATCACTAATCAGTAGAGAAATGCAAATCAAAACTACAGTGCATTATCACCTAACACTGGTCAGAATGGCCATCATCAAAAAATCTACAAACAATAAATGCTGGAGAGGGTGTGGAGAAAAGGGAACCCTCTTGCACTGTTGGTGGGAATATAAATTGATACAGCCACTATGGAGAACAGTATGGAGCTTCCTTAAAAAAGTGAAAATAGGACTACCATATGACCCAGCAATCCCTTTACTGGGCATATACCCTGAAAAAAACACAATTCAAAAAGACTGTTCATTGCAGCACTATTTACAATAGCCAGGACATGGAAGTAACCTAAGTGCCCATCGACAGATGAATGGATAAAGCAAATGTGGCACATATATACAATGGAATATTACTCAGCCATAAAAAGAAACGAAATTGAGTTATTTGTAGTGAGGTGGATGGACCTAGAGTCTGTCATACAGAGTGAAGTAAGTCAGAAAGACAGAAACAAATACTGTATGCTAACACATATATATGGAATCTAAAAACAAAAATGGTTCTGAAGAACCTAGGGCAGGACAGGAATAAAGATACAGACATAGAGAATGGACTTGAGGACATGGGGAAGGGGAAGGGTAAGCTGGGACCAAGTGAGAGAGTGGCATTGACATATATACACTGCCAAATATAAAATAGATAGCTAGTGGGAAGCAGCTGCATAGCTTAGGGAGACCAACTCAGTGCTTTGTGACCACCTAGAGGGGTGGGATAGGGAGGGTGGGAGGGAAACACAAGACAGAGGAGATATGGAGATATATGTATACGTATAGCTGATTCACTTTGTTTTACAGCAGAAAGTAACACAACAATGTAAAGCAATTATACTCCAATTAAGATTTAAAAAAATAAAGAAAATCAACTTGTTTACATGTTGGAGCAGACCAGCATAATTAAAGAGGAAAATGATGGCCTGAAAAATAAATAAATAAATAAATAAATAAATAAATAAATAAATAAATAATTGCTTTAATATAGAAAAATTAGAATGAATAATATTAGAAGAAAACCATTAGATTTTTAAAAAATATTTCTTTCATTTCATTATGGCATTAATAAGACTAGGTTACCTATTTCTCAAGGTTTTTTTGTTTTGTTTTGTTTTGTATAGTCCACTGTATAAAACGAACAGATTATTTCTTTGGAAACTTTTTTCTAGCACTTCTTCTATAATATAATTCACGTAAATAATAAGATACCAATAATATAAGATTTGAACATCTAAGCATTTTACTGGGGTAGAAAGGACATCATTAAAATTTTCTTAAATGTTTTGTTTTATGAGGCTTAACAAAATAACTAATATAAATATAGTTCTCTATAGTTCACAAAGTAATTTTCACATTATGAGAAATTAACCTTATGTAATATTGGTCAACTGACTCCATAAAATAAATTATAATTAGTGTTATTATCATTACTGTTTCTTATACTTAGTTGAAAAATGTAAGATATATTAAACAATCTACTCAAAGCATTGAAACGATAGCTCCTCAGGAAATGGGGCTCTGGAATAATTGCCCTGTCTATGTAGATGGCTAGAAAACTTCACTCTCTAGGCCAGGTATATAGCAAGAAAGATTGTCTCTTCTCAGGCTTTTAAACATGGAGGAAAAGTGCCTTATGAGAAGTTAAAATTCTAAACCCTTGCTCCTTCATGCATGTGGCATCCAAATTTTCTCTACCCTAGTGATTGAGTAGTCTTAAAGTGAGAAATAAAACACTGATAATATACAGGTGAAAACACTAGGTGGTAATTAAACTAAATTAAACTTACTCTGAGGAAACTTAAACAAACCAGATAATACAGGACTTCTATTCTATGGGTAGAAAATTTATGAAAGAAAGTATAACCTATAAGAGGAATCACAGGATGAAAAAAAAAAACTGTTTTTAAAATAAATCAAATGAATTCGAGAAGTAAAAATATTCAGGGAAATTAAAAACACAGCACAGGAGTTAAACATTGGGTTATACACAGCTGAAGAGATAATGAATGATATGGAAAAAGATCTGAGGGAAATATCCTAAATACTTTACAGAGACCTGTGGAAGTGAGCTTAAGGGACATGGGAAATAGGATAAGATGTTTCAAAAGACAACCACTAGGAGTTAAAGAATATAATCAAAATTGTTTGGGGAGGCAGTATTCAAAAAGATATAATGTCAGATGATTTCAAAGAGTTGAAGACAACTTGTACATCTTTACACTGGCAAAGCACACACCTGGAGACTTTAGTGGAAGTATACAACACCAAGGACAAAGAATGATCTTAAAAATGAACAGAGAAAAAATACCACACATTTATGATGACAGTGGATTTCTTACGCACGAAGTAGTTTTAAAAAAGTACAAAATATTAAAAGAAAATTATTCTTATTTAAAATTTCTACACACTCTAAATTATCCCAGAGGAGAAAGAGCAAAGTGAAGACATTTTCAGAAAAACAAACACTAATGGATACACTTTAGAAAGAAGGGTAATCATTCAGAATAAAGTGAGATAAGACAGTGGCAAGTAGATAAGTTACTAATCCATGTGGCATAAATCTCAATTACCATTGATTTTTAATATAAGAAAAATGATGACTAATTGTGAGGATAGAATAAAATGAGGTAAAATTTATATACTATAAAAATAACTTGGAGAATGGCACCTGTTGGTGATCAATGTTTCATAATCTTTAGTTCCTTATGTTTGTTGAGGACCATTGAAATAAAAAGTAACTTTAAACCTCATAATCAAAGTATCACATTAACACCAAAGTAATTCTTCAAATAATTAAAATATATTGCATACATTGCAAACTAAAAGAAATAGAAAGGATGTGGGAAAAATGAACTATAAAGAACTCAATAAATCCAACAGAAGTCAAGGAAAGAGGAAAACAGGCTCTAATAGAGTGCTTTCAGCATTGTCTCAGATTTTAAAAAATATGTTTTATACTAATTATTAAAAACTGATCAAATAATTTCATACTTTCAGAAACATTTGCATTTAAAAATGCAAAATATTAAAGCAACTTGGTTTTCAATGTAATGCATCATACCTCATTGAGAATATGGGGCAATGCAGACAGAGCCATTTTATGAGGGAAAATATAAAATATGTTAGAAACATTTGAGTAATGTATGAATTCTCAATTGGGAAATATTCAGAGTATAAAATCTTGGTTTGTGTAGAGTAGCATATGGTACCTCAAGTAGTGTTTTGCTTGTTTGGGCAGGCACTGGCAGTATGGAGTTTTTTTGTTTTTGTTTTTATTTTTTTTCAGTATGGAGTTTTATTGTCTTGATGTTAAGGATTATTTTTCTGTTATCACTGTACCTCCTGTATCATCTAGTACACACAGCTTTGAATATAGTAGGAGCTCTAGTAATATTGGTTGGAGCACTGGAATAGCATGTATTGTTTTAGTTATGCTATAGGAGGACAATTACCTTGTCTGGGCGACTTGACTTCTGTTAATGGCCAATGATGTGGGGCTTTGCTCAACTGTGTCTCTAAGAGTTGCATATTAGAGGATGTGGTCATTAGAAAAAGTCTGAAGAGTGACTGGAACACACTTCACAATTAGTAAGAGCAAGGAGTTTGTTGGTTTCAGTATATATAGTCAAGTTCTAGGAAGCAATTAGTTCATGTGAACTCTTTAAACCTTTATATCTTTAAACCATGACTACAGTGTCTGAATTTCCATATTTAATCATGACTTTTCATTATATTATTAAAGGCTTATGTCGATTTGTTAAAGTTGCTTACAGAGTATATTCCATTAATATTTTAGCATAAATTGAATTTGCTACTATAATAATTGAGACGGAAGAATAGTAAATTCTAATAAAGGCTAGAAAACAGTCAAAATATGAGGTGCTGAATATTTGGCCTGGGTGGAGTAGAGACTGCAGTATAAAATGTCCCCTAAGAAATACAACATGGCAGAGAGGTCAAAGATAAAATGGGCCTTGAGCAAGTTTAAGAGATGTATTTATTAATGTTTCTTAAGAAGGGCCTAAAGTCAGTGATAATAATTCTATTTTATGTCTACCTTTTAATGTGATTTTTCCCATTTAAAATTATTTGCCTTTTAATTGAGGACAGCATATACACATTTAATAATATGTATAGAGAATAATACATATAATAATAATATGTATGCAGGAGCTACTATGTTTAGATATTGCATTAAGGCTAGTGGGATTGCAAAAATGAAAGAGACCCAATTCTTATCTTTAAGCCTTCCTTCTCTACACATGCTAAAACAGTGATTACAAAATACATAAGAGAAACAATGGAAGGTTCTGAGAATATGCTGATAACTAGAGAGCAATGATTTCTGCTCTTACAGTAGAGATGTAAATAGTTTTAATTACTATGATTGATGTTAGTGCATCATTGGAACACTTAATAGAGGCGGACAGTGGAGGTGAATAGTGGAAGTACACAGTGGCAGGAAGCAAGTTTGTCCATTTCAGTAAGTGGTGTATGAATGCATTCCCTGTGGAGCATTAACAGGACTGACCATGACACCGAAATAGTCTCAGGAATGGACCATGGTTGGGCAGCAGAGGAAATTAAGATGTTGATGTGACTTTGATAGATGGAATGATCCCTAGATGTATAGTTACTTAAAGCCTTAATAATTGCTAAATTTCCATAGCAAATTTAGAAAAATGTAACGCAATTCTCTTCCATAGAACATTATTTACACTGTATCTTAATAGGTTTTATGTACATGTGTACATGAAAAATAGTTTCCGTGATCAACTAAGTTTGGAAAATTCTGTGTAGGAGAGTAGAATTCTTTACTGCAGGGCTTCTCAGAGCCTTTAATTTTATTCATGTTGAACCCCAAGAAAGAATATAGAATATATGGTATATTGCAATGTGGAATTTTCCTATATAAAATATGTTTAAAAATTAATGCCCTGAAAAACATACTTTGTGAGGCACATGATTATGCATATTTAGACCAGTCTTGGAAATATTTCCTAATGATCATTGATAAATAATACTTTATGCTGAATAAAGAAATTAGATGACCTATTTCAATCTATCATTGTAATTTACACAGTTGTCTGAAAGCAATTGAAAAATTTGAATGGCATAATACATTTTGCACATGTATAATAGATGACTGGAGAAATGTTTCACTCTATTGCATTCACACTTAAGGGATAATTATTGATAACTCAAAATCAGATTTACTGTTAATTAATAAAAATCCTGAAGTGTGAAGTTTACATGAAAGTTCCAGGCATAAACAGCTTTGCATAAGCAGGTTTATCTATCAGGTGTACCAGACTAACTGAGAAAAAGACAAATATAGTGAAGAGAGGACTGAACTTATATCCAGGAAGTCTGGTTTCCTTTTCCAGGTCTACCATTAATTAACAGTGAGTTCTTGCATAAATAGTCTCTAACAGGCTTTCAGAAATTTATAGCATTTGATGTAATTTTTCTGTATGTTTCCCCTATTTTAGGTTCACCGAGCTTCATTTTCTTATAGTTTTATAGTTTTCATTAATGTTGAAAAAAAGTCAATATTTCTTCATTATTTTTTGCCTTCTCTCTCTTCTGAGATTCCAATTATAAATTTATTAGATTACTTTAATTTGTCTCATAGATTTTTAAAGTCTGCTTATTTTTATTATAACTTTTTTTTCACTTTTCTGCTTTAGTCTGGATAGTTCCCATGCCATATGATCAAGTTCAACAATCTTTCTTTTTGTAATATTTAAATTTATGTTAAATTCCTCCTGTGATTTTTCACCTCTGATACTATATTTTTTTATCTCTAGAAGTTCACCTTGTTTCCTTTTATAGTCTTTATTTCTACACTATTACTACTATTGTTACTATTATATATCTTGTCTTCTTGACTTATATTAGAACCCAAATTACCAGGCTCCCTTGCTGCTAGGCCCTTCCAATCAGATGCACATTATGAGAAGCTACTATTTGAAATGAGAAGCATAAGGAAGGAGACTGTGCAGAGCTTTCATTTCACTGGTGTTTGTGGAGACAGACATTTATCTTTGAGGGGTAGTAAGAATGCAGGGTCAAGTTTCTGACTCAGGAAAGGCAGTAACCCTGGTGGAAGGAATTATCTCATTAGACCTTTCCTGCTGCTTAGTCCTGTTTCTCCAACTGTCCCAGTAATTTGGTAAGCAACCTAATAAACTTTAATAAATCCCTTTACAACTTAAACTAGTCAGAGTGGCTTCTACTGTTTGCAACTAACAATACTAATAGGATTTGACACTTGCCTTTGGTGACACAGTGGCAGAACTGGAATGAAAAACAAAAAGACGGGGATGAGAGTGCTTGTGAGAGTAAGGAAAGCAACATTTTGCTGTACTCTATGTATCTAGCATTCAACTCTCATCTATTAAATCAATATCTAGTAATTCATAACTATTTTTCATATTTTTATTTTTGAGGCTTTGGGGAAGAAAACAATTTCAGAAGGTGAAACTTTGGATTATATTTTTCATGTATCCTAGATTTTTGAAACAATTGTTAGGAAATCATCTAGCTCATGGGGGTCACTTTTGAATATAGTTTGATAACTTTTGCAATTGCTTTAATGGTTATTAACATTTCTAGCTTCTAATTCCTATCCAATCAAATCATTTTCAATTTGCACTCCAACAATCTATTTTGAGTGTTCACTCTCATTGCCTCCAGTAGCATTACAAATTAATTTCTTTTTTCAGAAAAACTTTACATGATAGGTGAAAAATGGGAACCTATTGTTTATAATTTTTGACTTTTATTGCTTTGTCATTAATAATACTAAAAATTTCAAAGCAAGTAAAATGTCCAACAACAGGGAAATGATTAAAAATATTATCACCCTCATGTTGTAGAGTATTATACAGCCATGAAATGCAATAATTACAAAGCATAAAGAATAGGGAAATATGATAATAAGCATTTAAAAATAAATAAGGATATTTTGCTTAACATGAACATTGAAGATGTAGGGTACAAAAATGCAATCCCAACTGTTCTGTATCTTTACAACTATATCTATATCATCTATCCTCTCTATACTCTTTATATTTATACCATCCACTTTGAAGTTTCTAAAATGTGTATTTCTTAGAACCTATAAAGACATTTCCCTTTGTAATTTTATTCTTAGTGTTGAAAGGAAGCTGGTAAATGTCTATTCTATGTTGACCTCTGGTTTTGCCTGGAATTCTAATAAATAACTTTGAATAATATAATTAGCAAGAGAGTATTTTTTCACCTTTTATGTTATGTTCTTATGTATAAATCACTTTGCAGATATGTCTGGTTAGTGAATTGCACATATTAGCTATTCATGCTTTATAGCATTAAGAAAAGAAACCCTAACGCTTAAAACACACACACACACATGCACACACACACACACACACACATTACAACCATCATCACAACAACTTTAACATTGGAATCCCATTAGTCTTTTCTAAAGTCTAAGTTGTATTATAATTAGGTTTGTGCTACAATATTTAGGCTTCACAAGAGCAAGAATTTTACCTGTTTTATTTATTTCTGAATCCCCAAATCCAGAATAGGGTCTGGAAGACAGCATACGTTCATTGAACATATTTGTAAATGGAGTACAGTATGTGCTTATTGAACATAATTTCAAAATTTTTATAGTATGTTTCCAATATTAACTGATTTATCATATATAAAGGCATAACTCAGTTTTTCCAATTAATGTTATTTAAAATGAAGCAACTTTTGAATATAGTACTTACAACAAAGAATCAAGCAAACATCTTTCCATCTACTCAGCATGACCATCATACTCTTTACTTTTCCTTTACTCGTTATATATATTCCAATTTTACTGAATTAAAAGTTAACTAAATTATTTCCTTCCTTCACTGAAGAAAGATGTATGTGTTTGTGTATGTGTGTGTTTCTGACTAAACCCAGATTATCTTTTTCAAAGGTTTGTTTTTAATTTATTCATTTACTGAGCACCTACTCTATCTACAAGGTACTTAGATAGATCCTATGGTTATGAGGATGCATAAAATCATGGTTTCTTACCTCAAACATAATCTAACATGGGTGATGTTACTTTATGTTATTGTTAGCTGTTTATGTGTCTCAGAACTACAACAGAGGCAGATATAAAATGCTATGTGAACAGAATGAAGGCCATTCTTTCCAAGTAGAGAGAATTCCATGTGCCACACTAAAAAAATGTGTACATATAAATATGTATAAATATAAATATTTATATCAGAATTTGAATGTAAGATTATGAAGCATTTAGCCTGGAATGTAGAATGGTAAAGTGCTATGCAAAAATTTTGGCTTTACACTGAATTATCCAACTACAGTTTAATTAAGAAACCTATGGGATTCTTGGGGAATCATCTATATATAGCCCATGTTAAGAATTTTACAAAGAAAATATTGACTAAAATAATTATGACATGATACTGATGCTGAAATTATCAATGTCTTTTCCTCCATGAATATAGGAGGATGCAGGAGAAAATAACTGATGTTTTGGTAGCAGTAACTCTAATGTCATCTGAAAGGACTTTTCCTTTTCTTAATGGGGAAAGCAAAAAGCCATGCAGTTATTTAGCAGAATAGCACTTGCTTCTATTCTTTGTACTGTTCCCTAAAGATAAATCTATTTTAGATTCTTCAGTTTGATTACAAGCTTCGGTTTTGATGTCATTCTAATTTAAATTTGAGTCACAGAAGTCCCTTTCACCAGCTGTCTCTTGAGCAAGTTACTGGAATATTCTGTTTCAGTGTGCCTTTCTATAGAATGGGAATATTAATAATTTCTGCTTTATATTATTATTTTATGTATTAAGTGGTGTATTGCATGTAGGGCACTTAGCTAAGTGCCTGATCTATAATATATTTTCAGTAAATATTAACAATCGCCACCACCATCAACAATATCACTATCACCTCATGTCCATGACCAGACAACCATCACCATTACTACTATCACTGCTGATACATCACCATTCTTATTACTAAAAGGTTTGCAACAAGGAACACATTTTATCTGGCTTCACTGTTGTCTATTCAGGCTAATATGAATTCCCAATGAATCAACATATCTAGCCAGGGCTTAAAAACCAAATCGTTATTTTGGATTTGGAAAACCACAACTACTTTTTTCACATTTCTATGTTGCAGTGAATCATACTGTTTTATCTGCAATGTGTTACTTATAATTTCTCTATAGGATATAGTTGTTGTGGCCATGGAATATGATGGGGAAAAATGTATGTACAATATACTGGAAGAATGTTATAAATCAAACTTATCAGGTACTTCCTATATAGAAGAAAGACCAATTTTCCCATATCTTTAATTGAAAATGGAAAATTAAAGTGTTGTATTCTTGTGGCTTGACCAGTGCCCTTGGGGTTTTAGAAAAACCATGGACTCTTAGATTGAAGGAATCTGAAAGATTATTCTTGTTAAAACATTGACTTTATGTTTATGTAGAGAAAGAAAAAGAAGCTTAGAATATTGTATAAAAAGAATGTTGAATAGAATAGAAAGTGTATTGATAAAGAGAATTACATTAAGTTTAATAAATAGAAACAACATATTAATTAAATTAATGAAATTGGGGAGGAGAGATATTAAGTAAAATGATATATTAAGAAAGATAAGACTGAAGAGCTTGTATGTGTTAGCAACCCCAGAAATAAGAAAAGCCAGGAACACTTTTAGAGTTCAAGGAAATGGAGCAGAGGGCAAAGCTAAAACTGAAACACAGAGGCACTTCTCCAGGTTGCCATGGTTACAGGCTTTCCTTCTCTAGCTAGCTAAATATAATGAAAAAAAAAAAACTACATGCAAATGAAATAAACAGTAATTAGCCACAGACATTTTGGATAAAAATTTGGAATAGATTTGTGCTGTCTTCAAAGAAAAGATGCTATCACAAGAGGTTGGTGAGAAAAGAGATTGTACTGAGCTCATGAGATTAAGAAGCTGTGAACTCTGTCAAACTATATGTATCTCCGGTTTGTGCAAATAAACTCAATGGGGTGGCTACCTACTTGGCCTTATATCAATGCAACGTGGAAGGAATCCTGGGCTGGCAAAGGGAGTTGTGTTTTTTGGCCATTTTGGAAGAAGTGATTTGGTCAGTAATTGTAACTGCTCGATGCCTTCCCTGCTCTCCCTGTACAATGCTTTCATCAAGAAGGACATATATTCTGAGGAAAAGCCACCTGAGAAGAATGAAGTTAATTTTTTTCCAGTAGTATAGCATTCTTTGAACAAATTCATTCACAAAATACATATGGAGCAAATTCTAATTGCCAGCAACAATTTTAGCACCGGGGATGGGCAGTGAACAAACGAGACAAAATTTTCTGCCTTCATGAAGTTTACATTCTAGTGATGGAAAGAGACAATAAACAAAATGAATAGGTTACACTGTACTCCCCTCATCCTCACATCAGTATGGTAGTATTAAAGAGACAGAAGAAACTGATCAAGAAAGAGGTTAAAAAGTGAGAGAACGCTATGGAAACTTTAGAGAGAATGACAGGGAAAGACTACCGGGGAAGGCAATGTTTGAATAAAGATTTGAGGAAATTAGGCATTTGAATACCTGGAGTAAGGGATAGCCAGGAAAATGGAACAGCAGGCATGAAAGTTCTAAGGTGGGATCATGCCTGGTGTGTTTCAGAAACAGAAAGAAGTGTACTGTGGCTGGAGCAGCATGACTGAGATGAGAGCGGTAAGAATTAAGGGATAAAAGAAGGAAGGAAGGTGGAATACAAGTCATATAGATCCTGTTCCACATTTTATTATCTTGGCCCATTAACTGCTTGAGAGCAAAGCCTTGGAGAGTTTTGAGAAGAGAAATGATGTGAGCTCTTGTATGTTTAAAAAGAACCTCTCAGGCTCCTGTGTTAGAAGAGACCATAAGAGGACAAGGATAAAAACAACAAGAAGAGTTTAGGAATTGAGCCAAGAATTCAGGCACGTGACAATGGCGCCTGACACCACTGGTAGCACTTGGGATCAGATAAGTGGATGGACTTTGAATATATTTTGAAAGTGATGCCTTTAGAATTTGCTGAAAGACTAGATGTGAAGTGTAGGAAAAAGGGACAAGTCAATCATGCCTCCAAGGCTTTTGGCCTAATGAGAAGAGATGTTTCATGCATCCAAACCTCAGAACTTTACATGGTCTAGACCTGATCTCTTAAGCAAAGATAACTATCATTTTGGACAGTACAGAATCTTGTTCAAATTTTAGCATTTAATCTAAAAATATATTAATTGTTTAGAATGTGGCAGGTGCTTTGCTAATTATTAATCAAATGCAAATAGTACAAGATTGGCTCTTAAGAAACTAAAGTTGCTTTAAATTACAACCTCTGGGTAAACTGAAAAATCACATTTTTATAAAGACAACCAATCCTAGTACTTCCAATGCTTGGAAAGATTAGAAATGTGGAATTGAGTAGTTAGTACATGCAAATCAACTGCTGGATATATGCTTCTCTCTGCATTCATGAAATGGATTGGTGAAGAGAAAATGAAGACATGACTCTCTAATTTATATTAAAATCAATAGGAAAAAAGTGATGTGAGTGAAAGAAAAACTAAAGATTACAAAGTTAATGAAGAAGAAACATTTGCTTTAGATCGGAATTTTATGCAGAAACATTAATTCCATATCAATATATTTATAGATTTGGGGAAGTGTGATATTCTACAAACTGCCAACATAAACTTTTCTTTCAGTAAGAAGTTCTTTTGAGACTATATATAAAATCCTCCCTAGGGGGCTTCCCTGGTGGCGCAGTGGTTGAGAATCTGCCTGCTAACGCAGGGGACACGGGTTCGAGCCCTGGTCTGGGAAGATCCCACATGCCGCGGAGCAACTAGGCCCGTGAGCCACAACTACTGAGCCTGCGCGTCTGGAGCCTGTGCTCCGCAACAAGAGAGGCCACAATAGTGAGAGGCCTGCGCACCGCGATGAAGAGTGGCCCCCGCTTGCCGCAACTAGAGAAAGCCCTAGCACAGAAACGAAGACCCAACATAACAATCAATCAATCAATCAATCAATCAATCTTAAAAAAAAAAAAATCCTCCCCTCTCCATTCTTCTCCTCATCATCTTTATCATGATCTAGCATTTTAGACCTCTACTCATAACATCATCAACATCTATGTGCATTTTTCTTTTTTTTTTTTTGGCATTATTTCCTTTAGCTAAGATGAACATAAAATCACTTTGCTGAATTTATGGACCATCTGAGAGCCAACAGTAAGACCAAGTGCATCACTTCAACTCTTTTATTTCTCTTAACAATTTGAAGCTGCGTACTTACAAAAGACTGTATGGATGAAATCATATTTTTTTCTAAGTGGCAACTTGGGCTTATCAGTTACTCAGAAAAATACATTTCTGCAGGTTAGAACTGCCTCTATTAAACCTCAATTGGAACTTTATGCAGTACTTGACTTGGGATAGAAATTATTCTTGCATGAATATAAATCCAAAGAGGGAAGAGCTATACTTGCACATCTTACTGTTGAGGGCAAATATCTTTCCCAAGTCAACCTTTAATGTTTTCTATAATGAATATGAAATTTTTTTCTCAAAATTTTTATATATGTAATACATGAATTCATTTTCAGAATAAAAAATATAACAATTTAAGTGTACACAGATTAAAATATGAAAGTCCCAACCATTGACACTCCCCGTCTCTGATGCAATTCTTATTGACAGTTTTGTTACATTACACTATGTATTATATTACAGTATTATTTTCCACCTAAGCATATGGTTATCTTTGGATATTTGTACTTAAGTGTAGATAGACCTCAAATTTTATGTGTACACCTGGTATTCCATAGCATGGCTGAAGCTTTTATTCAATCATTTCTCTATTGTTGAACTCTTATTTTATAAAGATTTAAAATTATAAATATACTCACTATAAATATTAAAATGAATATAGTTAGATATAGATATAGATATAAACAATCTTTGTAGGCTTATGTTCATTTATTTCTTTGGTTACATTTCTAGAACTGACATTTTAAGTCAAAGGATGTGGGTATTTTGAATCTTAGAGATAGTATCAGATTTGCCTTCAAAAATGATTTATAATATCAAAACCAGAAAAATGACATTAGTACAATCCACAGAGCTTATTTAGATTTCACCAATTTTTATGCACTCATTTGTGTGTGTGTTTTGCGATTTTTATCACATGTGTACATTTATGTAGCACCACAATGAAGATACAGAACTATTTCATCACTACAAGATTCCCTCATGCTGTCTCTTCATAACCACACCATCCCTTCCAATCTTTTGGAATTGCCTTTTAAAATTCAGCATAATTCCCTTGAGATTACATCCAGGTTGTTGTATGGATCAATAATTTGTTCCTTTTTATTGCTGAGTATTATTCCATAATACAGATATACCAAAGTTTGTTTAAACATTCACATTCACTTTTCAAAGATATTTGGTTTCCAGTTTGGGGCTATTACAAATAAGGCTGCTATAAATATTCCTGCACACATTTTTGTATAAACATAAGCTTTCATTTTCTGGGATAAATGCCCAAGTACAATTCTTAGGTCATATGGTAAGTGCATGTTTAGTTTTATCAGAAACTGCCAAACTATTTTTCAGAGTGGTTGCATCATTTTATATTCATACTGACAAAGCATGAGAGTAATCAGTTTTTCTGCATCTTCACCAACATTCAGTGTTACCACTATTTGTGTTATATTTTAGCCATTTTGATAGATAATCCATTTTTAAAGCTTTGTAAGGCAGAATAAATATACTTTGTTGGTTGCATGAGTAGATAAAATGGGCATTTTAAATATATTAAAAAGGAAAAAAGTGTACACATCTGCTGGCTATTTGAATATATAATTCTAAAATGGTGAATAAAGGTGCAGAAATTAAATGGTGGAAGAGTGATGGGTTTGATTCTAAAAGTCATAATTTCAAATTTATGCTCTGCTATTTACTGGTTGCATAATCTCTGGCATGTCCCTTTAGCTCTCTGATCCTCCTTTTTTAATATGTTAGAGGATATAAAATGTCAATTTCCAAGGTTTGGGTAAGAATTAAACAAAATACTGCAGTTAAGGTTCTTATAAGCCCTAAAGGGTCATTGTTATTATAGAATATTTGATCTGTGTAGAAAACACTAAACTTGGCTTCATAATTTTTGATGGGGAATATGATACTGTGGTCCTACAGGAATCCATAAAGCTAAGCTAGGTTGGATACATGTGACAACAAGAAACAGTTTGGGTACCTATAACTGCATGTAAAAAGCACTAAATAGTCTTTTTAAAAATATACAATAGAAGACATAAAGAAATCCTGTGATGATTCACATCAAATTTATTCTTTGTTATTACTGTTAGATTTTAAGTTAAATGGATTAAAAAATCTAGAGTATTTTTTAAACTCTTTTGACAGTTTTATACATGTATACATGAGCCATGAGAAACAAAAGAGAACAGTACCATTTTAGATGTACATCATTTAGCAAATAGATCTGCTCTTATTGATATAAAAATAAATGGAAAAACCCTGTTTTTAGTTCCAAAAAGTCCCAAATAGTATATTGTTTTTGCAGTTGTTAAGAAGTCAATGAGAAAATTACAAATGCTACTGAAAAAGCAACATCAGCTTATTTTAAATTGCTGAGATAAGAGATTTTATAGCCAACTCAAGAAACAGGTGTTTTTTATGATAGCGTTATTCTCTGTGATAGCTGTATGACCATTACAAAATGAAATATTTTATTAATACTAAATAATTCCAATGATGATGTAATGGCCAATTAATGGTAATTCATTTTGCTTGTATTCCTGTGGTAATATGAGTAACTTTAGCAATTATTTTCATTGTAAAATGTTGATGATTTTCATGTATTAATGCCTTCACACTGCCATAGAATAATGTAAAATGCAATAGTACATAAAATGTTCCATCAGTTTTATTCTATTAATTGTTTCCATAAACTCTTATAAAGAGTGATATTGCAGAACAGTTTTTATTGAACCTATTTCATGCCAGCTTATTGTGAATAGTTATTGCTTATTCTTGTAACACCTCTGTCTAGCTCAGTTTTAAGATGGTGTCACATTAGGACTCAGGTGAAATGGTCAATTTAATAAGGAATAACTTTGGTGCAATGCTCCATTTGTAAGTGCAATGTCTCAAATGCCTTTCACCTTCATCCTATCAATTATAAGAAAACATCTCTAAAATACATTTTATGAATAACTTCATTTTTGGTATTTGCATTTACTAAGGTAAATTGTGTATAAGTAACTGTTGCTCAACCTTTCTTGTTAAGATTACTCATTGAGCTTTTCCATCACATAACTATTCCCTGCTCTCTTCTCCCACACTTTTTTTTCTCTCTTAGCCTCCAATTCATGAGGGACTTAGTTAACATTCTCTTTCTTACTCATTACACACATGCACATTTTTTTTTTTTACATGCACGTGTATTTATTCTTTTTCAAATTCCATTCCCATCTAGGCCACCACAGAATATGGAGCAGAGCTCCTTTCACTACATAGCAGGTCCCCGTTGGCCATCTGTTCAACACATAGTAGTGTGTATATGTCAATCCCAAACTCCCAATCCATCCCCTCCAATTCCTCCCCCCTGGCAACCACAAGTCCATCCTCCAAGTCAGTGAGTCTGTTTCTGTTTTGTAAATAAGTTCATTTATATCATTTATTTAGATTCCACATAAAAGTGGTATCATATGATAATTGTCTTTCTCTGTCTGACTTACTTCACTTAGTATGATAAGCTCCAGCTCCATCCATGTTGCTGCAAATGGCATTGTTTGGTCTTTTTAATGAGTAACATTCCATTGTACAAATGTATCACAGCTTCTTTACCCATTTATCTGTCAATGGACATTTAGGTTGCTTCCATGTCTTGGCTATTGTAAACAGCGCTGCAATGGACATTGGGGTGCACGTATTCTTTTGAACCATGCTTTTCTCCAGATATATGCCCAGGAGTGGGATTGCTGGATCATATGGTAGCTCTATTTTTAGTTTGTAAAGGAACCTCCATACTGTCCTCCATAGTGGCTGTACCAATTTACATTCCCACCAACAGTGTAGGAGGGTTCCCTTTTGCCCACACCCTCTCCAGCATTTATTGTTTGTAGACTTTTTAATGATGGCTGCTCTGACTGGTGTGCAGTAATATCTCGTAGTTTGATTTGCATTTCTCTAATAATTAGCAGTGTTGAGCATCTTTTCATGTGCCTCTTGGCCATCTGAATGTCTTCTTTGGAGAAATGTCTATTTAGGTCTTATGCCCATTTTTTTACTGGGCTGTTTGTTTTTTTGATATTGAGCTGCATGAGCTGTTCTTAGATTTTGGAGATTAATCCCTTGTCAGTTGCTTTGTTTGCAAATATTTTCTCCCATTCTGAGGGTTGTCTTTTCGTCTTGTTTATGGTTTCCTTTGCTGTGCAAAAGCTACATGCACATTTTTATACCCAAATCTCTTAACAAAAAAGTTTACTTAAAAGGGGCATTTGCCTTCCTTCCTCAATGTCTTCATATGGTTTATAATTTAGTTGCCTAATTGTGTGTTTTTTACTACAGGAAAAAAGTTAATGACTGCATATTATTTTATTGCAAGTGTATATCATAATACAATTAACTAAATTCCTATCGATGGATGTTTGGTAGTCTTAGATTTTCAAAGAGTTTTAAATGCTAAAATAGACTCTTGAAATAAGCTCTTACTTTTAGCCTTATAGAAAATTCTTAGAAGATCTCAGAATGATTCTAATAAGTAAACTTATAAGCTCTTTTGTTTTCATTTTTAATAGGTGCAAGTTATATCAAATGCCCTAGAAATGTGACTTAGGCACATTTCTACTTGTACATCTCTAAGTGCAATCATTTCTGTTCTGAATGATGTTACACATCGAGGCATAAATGTTTCCAATGTTATCACTATAAATGTACTTTCATATATAACATGATCATTCCTTTATTGCTTTTTTGGTGACTACAGTATCATTTCTTTTTCAATATAGTCTATCTCTTTGCTAGATAGGTCTTCTAGTAAATCAGTAGTATGGTTTTTTTTTCCAGTGTGGGTTTAAGATTCTTATTGATTACTTCTGGAAAAGTGAGACTCCTACAAATTGCGTTAGCTGAAAAGGTCAATGGTCCATTAGACTGGCATTTTATAAAGACCTAGACTAGATGCTTCAGCAGAAGCCCAGAAAACAATTACCTTTCATAATGCACCTGTCCAATTGTTCAATATTATACCACAGGGGAAATTTTTCTCCTAATTCCAGCTGGTTATCATTTTATGCTTTGAAACACAATTGATGACCCTTGTAATTTTAGCTTGGCTTGTAAAACTGCACATAGTTTAATGTTTATATTCACATAAATGCCCATTCTGTTGTTTTAATCTTCCTAAGATATTGGCCACCATAATTTTCAATGGCAGCAGGCTTCAAAAGAAATACTTTAAGAAATGATTTCTGAGAAAAACAAAAATTTTGAGTTTAACTGAAACAAAAATACATAGGATAGGTTTACCCGGCATTAGTGCATTCTAGATATCCTATTACAAATGTATGATAGAGCAGGGTAGAGAGAGAGCAGCCATGGAAATAGTTTCCCATGTAATGTCTGTAGTAGCTTCCTTCTCTACTGCATTTTTATACAAACAATGTGACCTAAGTCTTTTTTCCGCTTACTTCCATATCTAATGTTTGTGTTTATTTTCTATCTTCCCAATTAAATTGAAGATTCTCTTAGGTTCTATTAGGAGAACAGGGATGTAGTTTCATAATCATTGCCCTGGAATTTAAGGATCTGGGATTTGTTCTACATGTGTCATTGATCATCTTCATGGTCTTGGAGGAATCGTTTTCTCTTTATGAGTTTCACTTGATTGTTAGGTCTTGCCATCTTCATCATCTGTAGACACTGATACTTTTGTCTTATAATCTCAGCCATACCTAGGTTTTCAAGGGTTTATTCCTGCCAATAAATGCAGACTGGAATTAATAAAGTCAGATATCTAGTGAATCTGGATTAAGCTTTGTGTTCTGGGTATTTACAAAAACCCCCATTTCCTCCTCATCCCTACTGTTTTTTGGTACTTCATGTAATTTAAAGTTTACTGCAGGATCTTGATTGATATGTTAACTACTTTAGGAAATCTTACTAGAGTTCTGCTATTTTTAGTTTTGTTCTTCCATGACTTTACAATGATCCTTTTCCCTGAGGTCATGAGCCCTAATGAGAGTCTGTTCCAAGAAAGAATTTGTCATGTAGAACCAAGATGTTGCCACTCATCTGTCCTCAAGTACTGTCACTATCTGAGAAATCTGCTTTCTGTCTTAGCCATTATCATGGGTGTCTTTCTATATCAATAAAAAGATGAGAGACATTTTCAAGTGTCAATCTGTCTAATTTTCTCAAGGGAATCCCTAGAGTGTGACCAGCTGTTACTTGATTCAAACTCTAGCTTCTCCCATCCCAGCAGCCTCCTGAAGTGTTCCAGCATGCTTGGAGACCAAGATTGCCTGTGGTATGATGTTTTTCATTTGTAATATAAAAGGAGCTGAATAAGATTAACTCTAAAGGCTTATTTAACCCTCACTTTATCCGATTTGCTTTTTCAATACAAGGCATGCTACACAAGACACATTCATTAAATAGTCACTGCTTGGTCAACAAGAATAAACAAAGAGCATGAAGTATAGATAACTGAACTTCATAAAGCAAATATCTAAGTTATTTAAGAAAATAATTCTGTCTTCCAAATAAGATATTTTATTGCTTTTAATGATGAAGGGTTCATAGCTTAGGTCAAATGAGTGGAGAAGAGTAACCATACTTTCTAAAGGTCATTGCAGAGGAAGATTTTTTTCTCTTTCTTCAGTTGCACTGGTATGATATTTGGAAAGCAATATGCCTGAGGAGAGAGGGTAACAGTAGAATAGTCTTTTCTCCCACAGAAAGCATGTTTTCATCAACATGGGGTATGTTGAAGTTACTGTAAATGAACAGTCAGCAGTGAAGGCTTCTGTATGCTTCATGTTCCCTTTGATACTGATAGTCAGAGGAGGCCTGGAAATTACAATTTTTCAATCTTTTATATAAGAGAGTAAAGAGAGCACATGCTCAAGTAATTTTAAACAATAGGAAATAGGATACTAGACATCAACTAACCTTATTGGGTATAACAAGGGAAGTAATAAACTTTATAAAGTTCATATCTCCTTATAAATACAGTCATTCCTCAGTATCCATGGGGGATTGGTTCCAGCATACTGTCCCTTCCCAGCCAGGAATACCAAAATCCAAGGATTCTCAAGTTCTTTATGTAGAAGGACATAGTATTTGCATACAATCTATACACATCCTTCCATACACTTTAAATCATCTCTAGATTACTTATAATACCTAATATAATGTAAATGCTATGTAAGTAGTTATAAATACAATGTAAATGTTATATAAATAGTTGCCAGGGTATAGAAAATTCAAGTTTGACTTTCTAGAGCTTTCTGGAAGATTTTTTTCCAAATATCTTTGATCCGAGGTTGGTTGAATCTGCAGATGTGAAATCTGCCATTACAAGTGGCTGACTGTAGCTGAAGTTTAAATAAAATGATTAAATGATTAAATTGTATTTTAAATATCATATAGCTCCTACATCATAATAAATCTTATTAATTCTGGAAGTACTGTTAACACTTTTTGGCAGGCAATTTGCAGGTATGGAATACTTTCTCTTTCATATTTTCCACAGATATGGGATACTTTTATCTAACTCCTATATAGTAGCTTCACATTATTCTGCACAAAGTTATACAGAGTTGAGTCACATTTTGGAAAAGAGTTCTGAATTCCCTGTGGAAAGTCTTACTTCTGTGAGCATTAGTTTAGCAAAGAAAAATTTCTGTTATTTTGTAATCTTAGTCTAGATAGTGGTTTCCAAGCATACTGAGACGGTACCTTCAGGAATGCAATCCAGGGTAGAATATATATAGATATATGTACAGATATATCAATAAATATGTATATATTTATATTAATATCGATCCATCTAGATAGATCTGTGTACACATACATATATACAATTGTTTTCTCTTTTATGATTATGATTTTGATGTTTTGATATATGATGCTGATGTGTAGCCAATTCTTGTTTAGAAATTTACAAACTAGTATGATTTTCGAACTTTATGGGTAACTTAGGTGCTTGTTAAAAAGCACATTTCCCCAGTCACTGCCACAGAAATTCTTATTCCCTAGTGTGAAATAGGGCTCGTTGCTCCTCTATTTTACAAATCTTTGTAAGTAGATTTTGCAGGTTGAAAAAATGATGTTTTGCATCTATTGAAAAAATAACCAAGGCAATATTATTAACAACAATAGGAAGTCATAAATAGTATTCAGTAGGGGGAAAATAAAGAGTCTGGTTTTGAGCCATGCTCAAGAGCACATATTCAGTGAAGTTGAATATGTAGATTTGGAACCTGTGACAAAGATACGGATTTTAAGAAGTTTGCTGGAGGCAAATAATGTAGGGAGGGGAAAGGATGATGAAAGTCTCTAGGGAATTCCTTAATATAAGCAGCTATGACTTTTTATCACGAGTAAGAGTGGCCAAATCAAACATTTGATTAATTATTTGTTCTGGTCTGAGTTACATTTCTGTGATTTTTTTCTCTCAGTCTGTTAGAATGAGGGGTTTCCTATTATTAAGTAGCCTAAGAAAAGGACATTTATGGATACTTTTAATTTATAAAATTTAAAAATTTTATCTATATATTCTAACTATTTTAATCAAGTAAACCCACAGCAACGCAAATTCATTTATTTCACCACAGTTAAATACCAATCACAATTGTCCATGTATACCAATTTGAATGAAAGCAAAAATTTAAATACACCCCAGTGAAGACAGCTGTAATCCAATATTGAGGAAGGGTTTCCCTGGTATATTCTGTAACTAATGTAATAAAAATTCTATAAAACAGTAAGTTCTGAGAGCCACTTACTGTATCAGCCTTTCGCTACCCTATAATCACTTTTCATTTCAGTCTGAAATTAAACAGTGATAAAGGAGACCCAATTTCTTGACTAACCACCTAAGAGCTGGAAAGAGTTAAAAGCAATATAAAACCTTAGATGTGATGCTATTTTTGAACGCAAGTGAGTTTCACCTTCTTTTGCCTCAAGGGAGAGAAATGTGCAGGGAATTTTGTTGTCATCAAGAGCAGCTGAAAGACATCATGATCAATTTGAATTTTTAACATGATGCACAGTAATGAAATATGAGTGCATGTAATTCAATACAAGAATTTGTGTGTGCATGAGTAAAAGATGGTGCCTATGCTTTTTTTCCCCAGCTATTACTAGCCCTTTGGTTGTTTTCTCAAAAATATGCACAGAAAACTGAGTTGGTATTAGTACTCCCGTGTTCAAGGGTCTGTAAATTCTGAAGGCCACAACTATAATACGGTATACATATATACTCACAAATAAGTCCTCTTTTATTTGTATATTTAAAGATTAAGAAGATGAAGCACTATCTAGTAAATTTTATACATATAGAATTCATGTTTTTCAACTTTATAAGAGAAAACCTAGGCATCCATTGAATTATTGAAATCTTAAGAACTACTAGGTAATTGTAATTTTATTAAGTTTTTAATATGTGGAAAACATATGCTCAGTTGGACTGTTTAATTCATTTATAATAATGTTAAAACATTTTTTAACACTTTTTGTTCCTAAATGTGGTACATATCTTCTTGTAAACCAATACCTTTAATTCACACAGACAAAAAAAGTAAACAACTATGCCTGACACTGGCTGTTTACTTCAAACAACCAGGCTCTCCATGGGCATGACTAACTGTATGAATTAATACAAAACATGCATTTCTCTGAAAAATTATGATTTTATATTTTCCAGTAAAACTTGAATGTCTTAAAAGGCATTTACACTAACAATAATAGCTAAAATCTATTAAATTTCCACTATATCCATAATATAGAGACATAGGATTGCTAATCTAGCAGGAGCCATGCAAATAAACTAGTATTTAATTTCAATTTTGCAGATAAGAAAATAGATTTTCAGAAAAAATAAATAATTTACCCAAGAGATTTTAGGTATATTAGGCAGTTAGTAGGTGGCAGAATCAAGATTTAAACCTATTTCTAAGTGGCTCCGAAGACTGATTATTTTCTTTGTTCAATCATCCTTTTTTGAGTGTTTTGTGAAGAATATCAGTTTTAGTGGAAACAGATATTACAGAGCAACTGTCTTACCCCACAAAATTGACAATAAATTTTGTAAACGTTGGGTTAAAATTAAACAGGTTGCTTTATTATAAGATTTCTCAGAAAGTTTAGCACTTTAATAAGCAATGCAGGGCTTCCCTGGTGGTGCAGTGGTTAAGAATCCGCCTGCCAATGCAGGGGACACGGGTTCGAACCCTGGTCCGGGAAGATCCCATATGCCACGGAGCAACTAAGCCCATGCACCACAACTACTGAGCCTGCGCTCTAGAGCCCGCAAGCCACAACTACTGAAGCCCGTGCACCTAGAGCCCATGCTCTGCAACAAAAGAAGCCACTGCAATGAGAAGCCCACGCACCACAACGAAGAGTAGCCCCTGCTCACCACAACTAGAGAAAGCCTGCGCTCATCAAAGAAGACCCAACATAGTCAAAAATAAATAAATAAAATAAATAAATTTATTAAAAAAAAAAAAGCAATGCAAGTTTCCAAGAGAGAAATAGATTATGTGCCATTTCCTAAACTAATGTGAAAACAGGTCCCTTTTTTCAAAGGGGATAATTTTCTAAGAACTATAAATTTGTAACCATTTTACTCTGCTCCAGTGCCAGGATGTTGCATATTTATCCATTAGATCAGTTGATAGCTTGCATAAGTACAAAAATAAATACTAACTGACTGGTCAACTGATCAAGTCATTAGAATAAATGCAAACACAAGTGCATTTTTGGCCTTTTGGAAATGTCTGGTTGGTTTCCCAGACTCTGCCTCCCAAATCTTCCCATTGTGGATGCCAAGAATGCCCCACTTGCAAGTCCAATCTTCCTTTAATCATTAGGCTGAAATCTCACCTCAGTGTGGAGAGATCCTCACCAAATATTCTGTTCTGTTATAGACATGGCCAGCAGTGTGATGCCAACCTGTCAGACCCTGCCCTGGTTAACTGAATGCTCACTTTGATTTCTTTGGACTAAATGTTTTCCTTGATAATACATGGTTAACGGACACATAAATGCTCAGTCTCACTAATAATAAAAAAATTGCCAAATAAAGTGATTATGAGAAAAAATTCTATCCAATTGAACAGAATTTCTTAAAAAATATAAATCCGACGTTAATGTGTGGTAGAAAGGAGACATACTCCTACCCTACTGGTGGGAGTGCAAAGGTATGCAATTTTTAATAAAGCATTTTGGCAATTTAAATCTAGAAATCCAAAAGGACTCAAAACCTTAGAGAGGCATTTTTTTAACTGAGAGTAGATAGGTTTTGAAAATTGCAGGCAAATATTTATATGTAAGATGTTTGTTGAATTTTATTATGGTAGTGAAAATTCAGAATGAATTAATTTAATTCAGAATGAATAAATTAATTATGGCAACCATGCAAAATAAAATATAATATAGTTACTAAGTTACTACAAAAATGATAATGGCATGGAAAATGTTTATGATATAATGTCATGTTAAATATAAAAAAAGGACATTTATATGCAGATTTTCTCAATTTGTGCCAATATGCAATTAAATGTTCTGAGATATTTCTGCAAACTGCTTATGGGTGGTAGAAATCTGATTTTTTTTTTTTTTGTATTTTTGATTTAAAAAAACCCCAAAACTCTCCAAAATTACTATAAAAAATTCAGGCATAGAAATTGATAGAATAAACACTTCCATGATGCTTCGATGAATCTACTTATTTAGTTGCATTACTGTCAAATCACGTTTTTCCTACATTTGTGTAGTAAAAACTTAAACCACTATATTTACGTTTTTTTCTTTCGAAAGCTTCTTTGGGTTTCAAATTGTCAAATATTACCAAACTTTTCATTTATATATATATATTTTTTTTCTATATTATTATTTTCAAGAGAGGACTTTTACAAACACGGAATTATGCGTCTAGTTTTTTGTCATCTCACTCTTTTTTAATTAAATCTTTTTATATTCTAATCTTTGACCTTTCCATATCTACCTATGCTAACATATATGGAGATCTACTTAGGAACAGTCATTTCAGGAAAATCATGTTAAAAATCCTGCAGTGGTTCTCTGCTGTCAGACAAACTACATTCAATCTTAACAAAACAAATTAAGTCCCAATAGTTTGAATAGCTTTCAAGAGAGCCTGATGACTGTCCTGGGTGCCCTTTATTTCTTATTGCCAGTTCTACTCTTCTCAGATTCTAGAAGGGACAGCTTTGGAATTCTAGCTCCTATTTCTAACCTGGCTTCAAGCCCACTAGTTCAGAGAGATTATATGAGCGATAATTTGTTGTGAAAGGTTTTGTGTGTGTGTGTGTGTGTGTGTGTGTGTGTGTGTGTGTGCAGGCATACACACTGTCACTTGTAAGTTGCTTGAAATGTTCTTTAGTCTTGTTGGTAGGGACTTCTGTTACTCTAGTGGATAGTCCTCTTGCAGGAATGGGAACCATGCTTTCAACTTTTCAGGATTGTTTCTCTTCTATCGCAATTTCTACATCATAATATTTGCTCAGACTAGGAACACAGAAATTGTTCAAATGATGAGGACCAGTTCACTCAGGAGTTATACCTAATTCTAAAGTATCATTTGAGCCAAACAGAATTTCAACTAGCTTTTACACTATTTCACATTAAGGTACAATAAGTTCTATGATTCTCTGCTATTGACAGCTTCCCTTCTTGCAAGAATATTTCAATTAGCCTTTTAAGCTAACTATTTACTGTAGGTACCTTAGAAGCAAGTCTACTACCACAATGACATTCAGAACAGTGATTTGATTTCCTGGCTCACCAGTTTGGCCAGGAATCCCAGTCTTATTATGTTTCAAGGAATTTATGATTTAAAAAAAAATACTTGCTTTAAAATACTCAAACAGCCTGAGCCCTGCAGGTTTCCAGGAATTTAGGACATACTCTATAACTGCTCATTTACATCTATGCCACAATAAAATCACTATTTGGAAGGAAGTGGATGATAGGGGTTAGCAGGGGCAGAGCAGAAGATATTAAAATTCAAGTAGTCTGCCTGCAAGAATTTGATATTTCATGCCAAACACAAGAAAAAAGAACTCTGATGAATCATCTACTTTTCAAAAGAAAAGAAATTACTTTTGGAGCTTATAAATTTCCTTTCTAGCGACCTAACATAAACTAAATATTGTACATTATATTTTCTCATATTAATTTATTTTATTTAAACCTCACCCAAGCCCTGTAAGGTAGATATTATTAATCTGGGCTTTTGAGGTGTAGAAGTGCTTTATGGTCAAGTGATTGGTCAAGATCAGACAGATTTCAATTGTTGGACTGAGATAATACATATATCACCCCCAAACCCATGTTATTTCTGCTACATCACACTATCAGTGAACCATAGATATTTGAGAAGACACTCTGAGTAGACATCAAATAAATTGTAGGTAATTGTTGTAAGCATTACAGCTGAAATTTCATGAATTCTTTGGCATAATATTAATGTATTTGATTATAAAAGAACTTAAGTGCACTTTCACTAAAAATTATAAAATACAGAAAAGTATAAAAAATAGAATATAAAAAAGTAAAATTAAAAAAACATTTTACACAGAGTATAATTTATAATTCATTGATAAACTTATTGTTGAGAGGCAACCAGAGTTACTATTGAGAACATGCCTGCATGAGATTAATTGTTCAGCATCACCACATTAACTTTTAATATATTTTAGAGTATAAGAGAAACCAACTGAAGCTGGCCCCATCTCTATCAGATGGCAAATATGCAGCCATTTATAACTATTTAAGTGACTTTTATTTAAAGCATAGTGAAGAGTCAGATGCTCTTAGCACACTAATATTAGAGTTGTTGTTTTAATCCTCATAGGAAAAAGTTAAAATGATGCTGACATATACATATATATATTCTCATTTGAAATTATACTTGATATCACCAAAGAATAACAAAATAATGATTACCCTGGCAAAAAAACACAATTATTGTGAGCTCACATCACAGTCTAATCTTAAACAGAGGACATGAGAATTCATGTAGATGTACAGATATCAGAGATAGGGCTCCATGGAAGGGGGTGAGAGACATTAAGAAGATAGAGTGAAACAAAAGAATGGCCTTAAGTTTTTAAGTGAAATTACAGCTTATGTCCCTTCCATACTCTATTGCTGCTTTGAGATCAACCAGAATTTTAGTAAATAACTTGGACACTTTTCCTGGGAGAGTCACTTATATTAGAACAATAACTACTCCTCAGTCTTCTTATAGGGTCTCTGGTGGGGACAAAGATGATGGTCATCAATCTCCACTCCCCCTCACTACCCTGTGACTAGATGAAGTCATCACTGCTTAGAGGCAGCAACAGAGGTAAATACCATCAACACAAAGAGATTGTAAAACTAACTCCTTGACTTCCAGTCACACATAGCTAGGAACAGGAGTAGCAACAAAAATGAGATGATATAATTTCAGTCTATTATTACCTAATATTATACAGTATTTAAAACATTTCTTATGTCATTAAAATGCCTTGAAATCATGACTTAAAGACTGAATACAATTTATTTGTATGGCATTTCAGTGATGGTAATTTTTTATTCATTTCCTTTGAAGATGTCAGCAATATTTTTGGTTTTATTTTTTAAATGTAGTGAACAGTTTTATGTAGAACTCTGTGCTTATCCTTAGGATAAGTTCTCAGCAGTTGATTTACTGAGTCAAAAAAATGTTAACATTTAAAATACTCTTGATATATGTTGCCAATTTATCCTCTAAAGAGACAGTTCTTTTTATAACTCCTGGCAGCAGCAGAAGCTATCTTTTTACTGCGGTCTTGCCAACACTGAATATTATCATTAAAAATGTATCTGGTGTCTTAAATTTGAATTATTTTCATTATTGGGACTGTACAGTTTTATGTTTATTTGCTTTTTCTAATTTTTCAGTATGAACAATAATAAAATTACTTATTTTCTTTTTTATTATGATACATTATGGAATTGTCACCACCACCCCCAATTTTCAAAAATCATTGTTAAGAGGTAGCAAAGAATAATGCAAAATGCAAGCACTTTGGATACAGAAAGACTTGGGGTTCAAATTCCAGCCCTGATTCTTACATGACTGCAGTTGTAACATCTTTGAGCCTCACATTTCTCATCTTTAAAGTGATAATATTTTAACATCTTTGTGATTTCTGTGTATCTAAAATGTAAGATATATATATATGATATATATGTGATATATATGATATATGATCAAGCTCTAAACAAACATGAATTTCTGTCTTATAACAGTATATAGAGATAACGTATTTTATTAGAGAGAAATTGTCAAATTAGGCAATTTTTCTGAGAATTTTATACTGGCTTTATATCTTCAAATGAATCCTAATTGCTTTGTTACATTTAGGGTTGCCAAATTTTCAAGATCTTTAAATAAATAGTTGGTGTTGTCTTTGTCTGCAATATATCCCAATGTTCTGGAATGAGTGTAGGTGGAGGAGAGGAAAAATACATAGGTGTTTAAAGGGAAGTTAGATGTGGTAAATCAAGAGCTGGTTTCAAGGTGACTACCCCCTTTGAAGACAAATTTAATGGGACTGATGACTTCCTACTCAATTTTGATCCATCCAAGAAGCAAAATGCTACAAGAAGTGATGTGAATATTTAGGTTTATTGGTGTGCTTTTTTGGTGTGTTTGTTTAAAAGCAAGTAAGTATATAGAAAGGAAAGCAACTTCAGAGGCACGTTTTCCATACTCAGAATTTAACTGGATTGAAACAAATTTAATTCTTTAACTTTTAAAAAAAAGTTTTAATAAAAAAATCTAAAATGGCAATTCCATGGAATCTACTGAGGAAATTAAAACAAAACAAAACAAAACAGGATTTCACATAAGCCCTAAGTCTCTCTAACCAATCCAGTACTTTTAATGAGGAAACTTGGCCATGGCAGATAATTTGTTGTGTGCTTTTGTTACTGAAAGTGTGGTCTGAAGAATGACAGCATTGTTTTCACTGGAAACTTTTTATAAATGCAGAATATTGTTTCCACACCAACCTATTCAAATCTGCATTTTAGGTGGATCTCCATGCATGTTAAGTGCTGTACGTCATTAGGCAAAGAGCAAATGCTTGTAGAAATCTATATCCAAGGAATTGCATTGGCTCAGAGTTTGGATTAGTATTAAAGGAAGAAATTGCCTCTGTAAAGACTCAGCAAATCATTTACTCATCAAATAATTATTGGTAAATATAATATGTCAGAAACTCATTTGTAAACTCAGGATAACATTAAAAAAAAAGCACATAAAAATTACCATCCTATGGAGCTAATGTTCTACAATATGGGAGACATTCAGTAAAACAATAACCAAGTAAGATATGTCAGCTTGTGTTAGATGTCATGTATTTTTAAAAAGTGGCAGTGTAAGAGTGATAGAGTTATTTTAAATAGTATGATCAGAGAAGTCATCAATAATAAGTTGACTTTGGAGCAGAGACTGAAGGAGGTAAAAGAGAGAGCTATCCATTTATCTGTAGGTAATAGGTTCCAAGCAGAACACATAGCAAGTGCAAAGGCCCTGAGTCAGGAGCAGTCTTGTCCTAAAGAACAGTCAGGAGGCTGATATGGCTTAATGGCATCATCAAGAGAGAGTTATAGGAGGTAAGGTGGTCTGACAGGTAGCAGACCGCCAGGTAACATACTGTAGGACATTGTAAGAACCTGGCTTTTACTCTGAATGAGAAGGTAAATTATTGGATGGTTGTAAGCAGAAGAATGACAAGATCGGACTCACATTTTAAAATATCCTTGTTATTCTCTGTTGAGAACATAGAGTAGGTGGCAAAGGCAAAGGCGATCCCTTAGAATGTCAGGACAGTAATTCTGAGGAGAGCTTACTGCAGCTTAGATCAGGATGGTAGCTAAATGAATCCTGAGGAAAGAGGAAACAGGATTTGTGGATGAGGATGGAAGTGCAGCTCTCTTCTCAGCTTCATGAACACTTTCCCAGTAAAAGCAAAGTGTCAAATAGCACTGCCTCACTGCCACTGAGTGGAGATGTAATCTCTGCTTCCATCTAGTCCTTGTTGATAAGAGGGGGTGGAAATAGAATGCTCATCTCATGTCACTTCATTTCATCTAACTGATGTCTGGTGGGGAATGGAGTTTCAGCCTTGCTGGGCTCTGATGACATGGGGAGGGGGAAAGGGCCTGGGTTTAACGGAGTGCAGATTAACTCCCCTTGTTCTACCTCCTTCATGGTTGATGCTACTGGATGGTGATAGAGGCTCAGCCTTCTGCTGACCCTCACTAACACTACCTAGGCAAAGAAACCAGGTCAGAAGACTGGGAGTACTGCAGCCTGCCTCCAGCACTTGCTAAAATTCATCTCTCCATTGGCCCTACCAACACCATCCCGCTAGGGACATTTGAGCACCATGGCTTGCTTCCACCAAGCAGTGAGTAGAAAATCAGCTCCTCACTCAGGCTTACTGAAACTGCAAGGATGAGGAGGTCAGTTTTTCCACTGGTGTTTTACTAAAGTAGGGCACCTGTTGTCAGAAAGGTTTTCTGTACTGTTAGGCTTCTCTTTCCAAGTCCTTTTGGCTGGGCAGCACACTTTCCTTGAAGTTTTTGTTTGCTTGTTTCTGTTTTTTCTGTGCTTTTTGTTTTTTCTGTACCTGTTTTTGGTTCTGGGCTGGAGGCTTTTCTGCAGCTCCTTGTCTGGGAGGCAATGAAGAAAAATCAGGTAATTTTCCACCATGTTTTTCCTCAAGCCCCAAGGTCTCTGTGCAGTCTTTTTTCTTTCTACCTATATTAGTTTCCCAAGACTGTCACAACAAATTACCATAAGTTTGGCGGCTTACAACAACAGAAATTTATTCTCTCACAGGTCTGAAGGTTAGATGTTTAAAGTCAAGTTGTTGGCAAGTTCATGCTTCCTCCAAAGTTACTAGGAGAGAATCTTTCCATGCCTCTTCCAGCTCCTGGTGTCTCCTGGTGTTCCTTGGCTTGTGGCAACATAACTGCAAATTCTACTCCATCTTGCGTGGCTTTCTCCTCTCTGCATCTTCCATAAAGACCCTGGTTATAAGATTTAGAGTCTTCCCTAATCCAGGATGATCTTACCTGGATATCCTTAATGATTTACATCTGCAAAGATACTTTTTCCAAATAAAGTCATATTTGCATGTTCCAGAAGTTAGAAATTAAAATCTTTTGAAAGGACACTATTCAACTAACTACAGCAACTTTCAGAGCTTTCTTATATTTGTTTGTTGTGTTATGTCAAATGTGTTTTATTCGCAAAAGGAAGAACCTGAGAGAAATGGGGCTACTGCAAAACACTTCATTTTTTAATACTTAGTTTTTTGCTTCTGTGTTCTAGTGAGAACAGGTTTTTAAATTGTTTTTTGAGTGATAGGAATAGACGGAATTCTGAACATGAAAATAGTCCCTTATTGAAAAAAAGCAGAGCATCAATGCCCTGAGGGCCTTTATCTTGGTTTATCGGTGTGTCCTCTCTCTTTTCCTCTACTTAATACTTTTATCAGTTATCTTTTGCTACCAGAATGCTCCATAACAAACCACCCCAAAATTCTGTTGCTTAAATGATAACCATTTATTAATAAGATGAGAATTTTACTCTAAGATCAACTGGGTGATTTTTCTGATCTCAGCTGACCTAATATGGTTTTGGTTGAGGTGACTGGGAATACTCACTCTTTGCCCTTTGTTCCTCATCATCCAGAAAGCTAAGGTGGCGATGGTCTCATTGGTGATGGCAGAGGGCCTGAGTGAGCAGAAACATGTGTTTTTACAAGCCTCTGCATCATATATGTTAACATCATATTGGCAAAAAAAAGGTTGTATGGCAGGGCCCACAGTGAGAGTAGAAGGACACGGTTGCATTGCAACTGAGGTCATTTGTGTAATCAATCTACCATGATGCTACTATTGTCCTGGGGTGCCAAATAGCATGTGTACTCTGATATCAACTTCAAAAAGAGAAAGAATTTCTTAGAATCCACTGACTCACCTCAAACATAAAATTCATGTAAATGTACATGACAATATACCTATACACTATATACATGTATGTGTGTATATATGTGTGTGTGTGTGTGTGTGTGTGTGTGTGTGTATATATATATATATATATAATGTATTGCTTTCTCAGCATTTCCTTTTCATTTAAGTTTTAAATAGCACTTTCATCTATTTGTAGCTGGTCAATAAATGGGAAAAGATCTTTATTTTTTAGGGCTCTTGATATATTGTTGGAGTGAGAGGGGATCAAGACATAAACTGTCCTTTTCTGCTGAGAATTTCAATTAATGCTGCCGTGTCCCTAAAGAGAGATTCATGTTCTAATAATGACTCCTCCTTCCTCTAAGCAAACAAAACTTTTATTCCCTCAAGACATCTGTCTGTGCACATTTGTCCTTCAGAGTTTCTGAATTTAATTCACATGGTGTAATTAAACTGATGTAATATGTTAATCCTATAGCAAATAACCTATAGCTTTTGTGTCATGATAGAATTTTAACAGAGATATTTTGAAGTGAGAGGACTTTAGTGTTTGAGAAATGTTCCCAGACCTGGAGGCTCCTTGTTGATTGAGATAAGTATGCTATGTGATCAAGCTCAAAGGAGGTCACCTCTTCATTCCCTTACTCTGGTTTTCAAAATCAGATACCTTAAGCATTCCAAAGAGCTACCAATAAAACTAAACAGTTCACTGATCTTTAGACACTTACTCCAGTCACAGAAGAGACCTAAAGCATCATTAATTTATTCAATACAGAATAGATGCCTTAAATTCTGTTGTGGTGGCCTCATTTTGGAAGTGTGGGAAGGACAAGGAGTGTAAACTTGTATATGGGACATTTCCTACAATATATATTTTAATCAGTTTGCTTTGGAAAAAAAAGAACTAAGCATTGTATTGAATACGTTTAGTTTACTCATGGTGAGGGGTTTTTTTTGTTTGTTTGTTTTTTTGTTTTTTGTGACACAATATGTAAAATACAATCAGAAACAATTTTTTACCAGTCAAGTGAACAGGAATTAATATTGCTTCTATCTCTTGATATTACTATAACTTGCTTCTGAAGCAATGCAAAGCAATTGAGTCAATAATTCAATTTCCAACTTTGAATAAATATGAATATATGACACCTATTACACATTATATAATGGGTAGAAAGACCATTAAAAAAAAAAAAAACCAAATCTCCTCTCTTATGTAAGATTCAGAGGGAAAGCAACCCATGAGGCCAAGATCCTGCCCTGATACGTAAGAACTGTGGCACAGGGAGTATCATGAATATACTGAGTCCAGATCAGGAGATGGAAACTTAAGATGCATGGTTGCTTGATTAGGAGCTATTTTGAAACCCAATTAGACTCTCAGGATTTCCTCTGCAGAAAAAAATCACCTGTACAAAAAACACCAAAAGCAAGGAGTCTCGTTATGACTCTAAAGAGATCACACCCATCACAACTATCATCAACTACATCCCTTTGGAAGATTAGGACTTAAGTTGTAAGTATATATTGCTTTGGTAGAAGAATTGGGAGATTAGATGGGGGATAAGAATCCCTCTCTCCCTTTTCTTATACAGATACCACACTCAATATATAGGTCTATTTGTATTTGTAATCACCTCTATTAAGGGTTCTCACATTTAGACAAACTGAAAAGAAAGTCTGAAAGTTATACCATTGTGCCATCAGTATTCCAGCAACTTAAGAACCATTTTAAACTATTGCTGATTGATGCTATTCCAATTATTACGAAAAGCTTGCCATTCCCTCTGGACCCTATTTTTTAATATAAATGGATGTAGTTTTGTGTTATAAAATATTTTGCAAGCTTATAATTTGCAAAATTATAATATGATTTATAATATGATAATAATTTTATAATATGATAAGGCACAATCCAAATAAAATGTAAAAGTTAAAGGCATTCTTGTTATTGTGTCAACTGTGTTTGAAAATGTGAATATGTCTATAAGCTTTGAACATCATGCTGAATAAAAGATCAGAATTAATAAATGTTAAAAAGTACAGTAAGATTACCTAAGTGCTATTTAAAGTGTGTCCAGGAAGAGGCTGACCTAATTTCAGAAAAGTATATGTGCCTGAAACCAGTTCCTGTAATGGATTTGGTTCTTGCCTTACTTGGTACACTTGTGAAAGTATATGAATTCACCTTGCCTGTTTTTGAAAGGGAAATCTATTATATGCTTTTTTTTTTTTTTGGGAAAAGGTATCATTTATTTATTTTTTATTTTATTTTTTTTCAAGTCAATGTACTTTATTTTTTATTATTTTACATCTTTATTGGAATATAGTTGCTTTACAAAGTTATGTTAGTTTCTGCTGTATAACAAAGTGAATCAGCGATATGTATACATATATCCCCATATCCCCTCCCTCTTGAGCTTCACTCCCACCCCCCCCATCCCACCCCTCTAGGTGGTCACAGAGCCATCTAGGTGGATGATCAGTCCATTGTTGAAAGTAGGGTGTTAAAATCCCCTACTATTATTGTGTTACTGTCGATTTCCCCTTTTATGGCTGTTAGCATTTGCTTTATGTATTTAGGTGCACCTATGTTGGGTGCATAAATATTTACAATTGTTATATCTTTTTCTAGGATTTATCCCTTGATCATTATGTAGTGTCCTTCTTTGACTCTTGTAATAGTCTTTATTTTAGTCTATTTTGTTTGATATGAGTATTGCTACTCCAGCTTTCTTTTGATTGCCATTTGCATGGAATATCTTTTTCCATCCCCTCATTTTCAGTCTGTATGTGTCCCTAGGTCTGAAGTGAGTCTCTTGTAGACAGCATATATACAGTTCTTGTTTTTGTATCCATTCAGCCAGTCTATGTCTTTTGGCTGGAGCATTTAATCCATTCACATTTAAGGTAATTATCGATATGTACGTTCCTATTACCATTTTCTTAATTGTTTTTGGTTTGTTTTTGTAGGTCTTTTCCATTTCTTGTGTTTCCTGCCAGAGAAGTTCCTTTAGCATTTGTTGTAAAGCTGGTTTGGTGGTGCTGAATTCTCTTAACTTTTGCTTGTCTGCAAAGGTTTTAATTTCTCTTTGAAATCTGAATGAGATCCTTGCTGGGTAGAGTAAGCTTGGTTGTAGGTTGTTCCCTTTCATCACTTTAAAGATGTCCTGCCACTCCCTTCTGGCTTGCAGAGTTTCTGCTGAAAGATCAGCTGTTAACCTTATGGGGATTCCCTTGTATGTTATTTGTTGCTTTTTGCTTGCTGCTTTTAATATTGTTTCTCTGTATTTAATTTTTGATAGTTTGATTATTATGTGTCTTGGCATGTTTCTCCTTGGCTTTATCCTGTATGTATGGGACCCTCTGTGCTTCCTGGATTTGCTTGACTATTTCCTTTCCCATGTTAGGGAAGTTTTTGACTATAATCTCTTTAAATATTTTCTCAGACCCTTTCTTTTTCTCTTCTTCTTCTGGAACCCCTATAATTCAGATGTTGGTGCGTTCAATGTTGTCCTAGTGGTCTCTGAGACTGTCCTCAATTCTTTTCATTCTTTTTTCTTTATTCTGCTCTGCAGTAGTTATTTCCACTATTCTATATTCCAGGTCACTTATCAGTTCTTCTGCCTCAGTTATTCTGCTCCTGATTCCTTCTTGAGTATTTTAAATTTCATTTATTGTGTTGTTCATCATTGTTTTGTTTGCTCTTTAGTTCTTCTAGGTCCTTGTTAAACATTTCTTGTATTTTCTCCATTCTGACTCTGAGATTTTGGATCATCTTTAGTATCATTACTCTGAATTTTTTTTCAGGTAGACTGCCTATTTCCTCTTCATTTGTTTGGTCTGGTGGACTTTTACCTTGCTCCTTCATCTGCTGCATATTTCTCTGTCTTATTTTGTTTAACTTACTGTGTTTGGAGTCTCCTTTTCACAGGCTGCAGGTTCGTAGTTCCTCTTATTTCTGGTGTCTGTCCCCAGTGGGTGAGGTTGGTTCAGTGGCTTGTGTAGGCTTCCTGGTGGGGGGACTGGTGCCTGTGTTCTGGCGGGTGGGGCTCGATCTTGTTCCTCTGGTGGGCAGGGCCGCATCCAGTGGTGTGTTTTGGGGTGTCTGTGAACTTAGTATGACTTTTGGCAGCCTCTCTGCTAATGGATGGCATTCTGTCCCCGTTTTGCTAGTGGTTTGGCATGGAGCATCCAGCACTGGAGCCTCCTGGTTGTTGGGTGGAGCTGAGTCTTAGTGTTGAGATGGAGATCTCTGGGAGAGTTCTTGCTGATTAATATTACATGGGGCCAGAAGGTCTCTGGTGGTCCAACATCCTGGACTCAGCTCTCCCACCTTGGAGGCTCAGGCCCGACACCTGGCTGGAGCACCAAGTCCCTGCCAGCCACAGAGCTTGGAAGAAAAGGAAGAAGAAGAAGAAGAAGAAAAAGAGGAACAGACAGAATGCCAAGACAAATGGTAAAAGCAAAACTAAACAGAAAAAATCACACAAAGAAACATACACACACACTCACAAAAGGAGAAAAAAAAAAGGAAGAGAGAAACCAAACCAATAAACAAATCCACAAACAAAAACAATCACTAAAAACTAAACTAAGAAAAACATAAAACCAAAAACAAATCAAACGTAGAAGGCGAACCCCAAGTCCACTGCCTCAATTTTGGAAACTCTCATTTTCTATTCAGGTATCTGCACATGCAGGTTTTACCAAGCCGACTGCTGGGATTTAGTTTGCTGCTCCTGAGGTTGCACAGAGAAATTTCCCTTTCTCTTCTTTGTTCGCACAGCTCCTGGGGTTCAGCTTTGGTTTTTCCCCCGCCTGTGCATGTAGGCTGTCCTCAGGTGTATGTTCCCCACCCAGACAGGAGGGGGTTAAAGAAGCAGCTGATTAGGGCTCTCTTGCTCACTCAGGCCGGGGAGAGGGAGGGGCATGGTAGTCACAATTGGAATGCGGGGCGTGCCTGCGGTGGCAGGGGCAGCACAACGTTGCAACAGCCTAAAGCACGCCATGTGTTCTCCCTGGGAAGTTGGTCCTGGACCACAGGACTCTGGCAGTGGCGGGCTGCACAGGCTCCTGGGAGGGTGTGGGTAGGGACCTGCACTTACACACAGGATTTTTGGTGGCAGCAGCGGCAGCGGTAATAGTCCATGCCCACCTCTGGTGTCTGAGATGAGAGCTGGCTGACTCCCATCTCTGGAGCTCACTTAGGCAGTGCTCTGTCGTCTGTGGGCACACAGAGCAGGAAGCCCCTCTCCTTGCACACCCCAAGACAATGTTCTCTTGCCTCTCCAGGAGGTCCAGACTTTTTCCCGGACTCCCTCCCAGCTAGCTGTGGTGCACTAGCCCCCTTCAGGCTGTGTTCATGCAGCCAACCGCAGTCCTCTCCCTGGGGTCTGACCTCTGAAGCCCGAGCCTCAGCTCCCAGCTCCCACCCACCCCTGCAGGTGGGCAGACAAGCGTCTCAGGCTGGTGAGTGCTGGTTGGCACCGATCCTCTGTGCAGGGATCTCTCTGCTTTGTCCTCTGCACCCCTGTTGCTGCGCTCTCCTCTGTGACTCCAAAGCTCCACCCCCCGTTCCTGTCAGTGAGAGGGCTTCCTAGTGTGTGGAAACTTTTCCTCCTTCACAGCTCCCTCCCAGAGGTGCAGGTCCCGTCCCTATTCTTTTGTCTTTTCTTTTTTCTTTTGCCCTTCCCAGGTACGTGGGTATTTTCCTGCCTTTTTGGAAGTCTGTGGTCTTCTGCCAGCATTCAGTAGGTGTTCTGTAGGAGTTGTTCCACATGTAGATGTATTTTTGATGTATTTATGGGGAGGAGGGTGATCTCCACATCTTACCCCTCTGCCATCTTGAAGGTCTCTCCCTAAATATGCTTTTTATTTACTGCATAAGATTTTATTCCAGAATTCATAAGGTAAGACTTAAAAAATTGATTTGAATATCTTGGTAAGCCCGGAAGAGCTATGTTTAAAGCACTATTATTATTAAAAAACTTAAATAAGAAGTTACCATGGTATTTAAAATCAATATTACTTTTTCTACCAGCTGCTTACTGGGTCATATCAAACAAGTTTATTCATAGTTTGAATTGCTCCAGCTGTGAACTCTCCAGTAGAGTTGTTCTTTGCTTCAAACCATTCAGGAAGTTACCTCTCTACTTCCACAATGTTAAAATGACTCCTCTGGCAATTATTTAGGCAGATTTTTTAGAAGAAAATACCCTTTTTTATCAAATGGCTAACCCCTGCTGTTTTAATGAATATTACTTCTTTTCATTTAATGCTATGAGGGGAGATTACTGTAAACAGAAGCTGTTTTCATCTATATAAAATAATTTATAAACTCATGACTTATTTCTATGGAAACATTGTTAAAGCAGCAGCACATCTGGTATGTGAAGATGATGAAGCATTATTTAAATAAAAACTCTTGCCTCGCAGACCTTAATGGATGAGATTGACACAGCTAGTTTTAAAACATGGATCTATTTTTAATTTTTAAATACGTTATTAAAACTAAGGCAGAGATGAAAAAATGCACACTAGTCAGAAATTCATACAAATCCTATTTTAACGTTCAATAAACTGAATGCTATTATGCAACTTAAAAGTATATTTTTTTTTCAAGTTTCATAGAAAATTAATTTTTTCTCAATGTATTAGTCCTTATAACCTCAAACTCCCATTTAAAAAAAAAACCCAACTGAAATACAGAGTAAAACTGCAGAAAGCATATACTCTTATCCAGGTGTCTCCAACCCCCAGTCCGTGGACCGGTCTGTTAGGAACGGGCCACAGAGCAGGAGGTGAGCAGCGAGCAAGCAAAACTTCATCTGCCGCTCCCCCATCGCTCGCATTACAGCCTGAACCATCTCTCCCGCCCCGCCACTGGTCCGTAGAACAACTGTCTTCCATGAAACCAGTCCATGGTGCCAAAAAGTGTTAGGGACCACTGCTCTTATCATCCAACTTACAAATAAAAATCACTTTCTTAGTTTTTAAATGATCTTATGTTTTATCTTCCAAAATTTGATTATAACTATCATGAAGACAAGGATTATGCCATAGACATTATATCCAGGATAGCTTATAAATATAATGTCAAGAAAATAATGGGGTTTTTTAAACTGTCATGATAAAATGATGTACTTTTTGTTTTCCAGAGTATGTCAAGGCTGAAATTAACATGTGACCTTTAAAACACTATGGCAAATTAATATTCATAGGGGTTTTTGGTGTGTGCTTCCATTCGTTAATTTTATTGTGAAGATATGCTCCAGATTTGACAAGCTTCATTTCCTAGCGCACTATCATAAAGGTATAAAGCACTGCCCAAAGCTAACATATGTTTTCCTCCTTACCATTTCATTCATTCTTCACAATGAGTAAAGTTAATCAGGTGGAAAAAGAAGTTCTCTGAAGGACTTGTAATGTAGGAAGTATGACCTGGATAAAAAGCCATTTAGAAGCAATAGGGGTTATTGGAACAAATTCTTAGGAGCCAATATATTGTTAATCCTGAGAATGGAGAGTGGTAATTACATTTACAAAGATACAGAGTTGATATGTTAGATTACACCCGTGGCTTATCCAGTACAATATTCTCTTGTTAATAGGGTTTCTAAAAGGCAAGACATAGGCCTTAGTAGTTAGGATACTCCATTTTCCTTTAATAGCTATTTATGGCTCTGCCTTTTATCAATTAGCTCAAATGTTTCTGGAATCCATTATATTTCCTCTACAAAGTAAAACAAATACACTGAACAGAATCTGGGTTGCCAGATTCAAAATATGCCAGTGTCATTTCTTAGATTCCTGGATCATCTATTCACTGTTTCCATTTGTCCTTTTCATAATAAAAGCTATTTGTAAATCAAAATGATTCATTATTCTTTTCCTTTCAGGTCTATTCTTATTTTGCTTTGATGAGCCAGCTAGTAGTTTGAGTAGCAGCCATCAGTTAAATAATGCAAAACTTTAGGCTGAAGATAGAGGTGTTAATCAAGTTTCAATTTCTGTATTTACTGATTATTTCTGAATATTTTAAAAGGCTGATAAATTCTGGCTTAGAAGAGGTTTCTCCAGGGTTGTATATACAATTTTCTTGACTTACACTGTTAGTAATGTGAAATTAAGTGTTATCCTGGGAAACACAATGAAAAGGACCAGTTGTGAGAGGAAATCAAGCATTTATACGTAGCCAAGCAAAGAGAGGAAAAAACAGTCAAACCAATTAGTCCGGTTGGCTAATGGTCTTTTTAATGAGTGATCTTGACAGCTGCACTGTAGCTTGGGGGGCATATTCTAATATTGATTGAACTAAACTTCCATAATTATCCTGAGTTCTTGTATGTTACAATTTATTCTAGATGATTGTGGTCTTAGTTCATACACCTAACTCTGGTTTTATATCCAGTTATTTATCAGTAATAATTTGTTGGAATTATGTCTAATAGTTAACACTGTACCCTCGAATGCTCTATTTGTTAATGCACCTACAAGGTGGGCTAAAGCCCCTTTTAAGGTGTATATCTGTATCTTTCAAAGGTGATCTGTGTAAGTTACTTACTTTATAAGAATTGAGATGGCTTAGTCCACATAAAGGAAGAATTTATTAGTTGAATTATTGGAATAAGTATTAATATCATTTGGGGTTTTAAAAATATTCAATCTCATTATATGATTTGAATAGAGTTATCTGTAATCACAGATAGAATTGGGGTCAAAATGAAATTCTACACCTCTGAGAACTTTCAAATCTTCTACTTGAATTTCAATATTGAATCTTCTCAAAATTAATCAGAATATATTAGAATATAATTATGTAAAAATCTTTTATCCAGAAAGTTCAAATGCAAATATTGCCTCTTTGCAGAGTATAGAGATTGGTTAGGTGAGAGAATTGTAATTTAACTGAGAGTACTATATTCTTATTTATTCAAATTAATGTAATTATTATCTAACTAATTAGCTAGAAACACGACTTGTTCTATTATTCATTAAATGTGAAAATTATTCCCAGAAAAAATAACTCTCAGTGAAAAACTGATCTAAAGGATTACATAAAGCTTAAGATACATACAAATGAAACAGTAGTAATTTACTTTAGAAATAATTTTTGTTAAGCAAAGTGAAGAAAATAGGTGGATTCTACCATTGACTAGTTATTTAAAAGAAGATAACTTTGATTAGACGAAGCAGAAAGGAATATGTAGTATTCTATGCTTATCTTTACAGAAATAATTGAATCAACTTGTCCATGTTGGGAGATTATAGTTTACAAATTAAAATTATAAGATTATACCTTTAATTACTATTACTATATAGCAAGAGCACTAAGGAAGAAAAATATACTTATCAATTAAAAATAAAAAATTAATAATATGAGGATATCTATCAATCATTAAGTATTCATTAAATTCTGCATTAGGTGTTTTAACAAAAAGAAAGAAGTAAAAGATATAGCATTGTGGATTTTCATTCTGTACCAAAACAGAGTGTGGATATTAATTGTGTTAGAAATTTTCTTCCAATTTATAATAAGTGCCAGAATGTATTATATTAAATCATATTACAAAACTGTGAAAAGAGTTGGTTATTTCATATGAACACAAAAGCTATTGTAACTTGCAAACAACAAAAAGATAATCTTTGAAATAAGATCATCGACCTATTTTTCATGATTTATCAAAAGGTACAAGATAACTACATTTTATAATGTACAAGGATGACCATTCTTTTCCTTTGCACCCAAATCCTTGCTTAATTTAAAAACTTAGTGTATGATTTATGGACTTAGGTGTGTCTAAATATTTTGTAAGGCACATACGTCATACACTAAAAGAGATATTTTCTATTTTCTATGAGTTAGATGGAAATTTGAACAACTGAAAAATCTCTAAATCTCAAATTAAAAACTTTTTAAATAAAAAATGATAGAAGAATTTGAAGAGTTGACACAAATAAGTTCCAGAATAAAATTTGGCATTTAATATTAATAATTTAATGATATCTCAGACTCATAAATTATAATGTATCAATTTAGTTTTCTATGTACAACCAAAATCAGAAAAGAAATGTGTTTGCTTATGGGATAGAGGAACATCTGAGAACAAAGTGAAGCCATGCACAGATTTTATGTACATATATGTGTGTGTGTGTATATATATATATATATATATATAGTCTATATATATACAATCTGTACATATATAATTCAGTTGTATAACATACATAATACAATATATACAATCTGTATATATGTAATTCAGTTGCTTAATATATATACAGTTGCATGTAATATATATATAATGCATATATATGTAACTGTGTATATATATCTATATATTTATTCTATGTATATACACACATATATACGGTTATATAATATATATATGCCATTGCATAACCACTACCACAATCAAGATATAGAATATTTCCATCACTTCAAAAAATTTCCCTATGCTCCTTTATAGTCACCCTCCCAACCTCACTTCTGACCACTGACAACTGCTGACCTCTTCTCTATTGCTGTAGTTTTCCCTTTTCCAGAATTTCATATAATTGAAATGTCACATAGTACGTATTCTTTTGAGTCTGGATTTCTTTTTACTTAGCATAATGCTTTGGTGATTCACCCATGTTGTTTCAGGTGACAGTAACCCATTCCTTTTATTGTTGAATAGTATTCCATTGTATGGATGGACTACAGTTTGTTCATTCATTAACCAGTAGAAGGACATTTCAGTTGCTTCCAGTTTTTGATAATTTTGAATAAAGTTGCTATAAGCAATTGCATAAAAACTTTTTGTATGAACATATGTCTTCATTTCTCCAAGAGTGGGATTGCTGCGTAGTGTGTGAATAATAATAAACTTTTTCCAAAGTGATTGTAGCAGTTTGCATTTTCACCAGACTTATATGAGAGATCCAGTTGCTGGGTCTCCTCACCAACAGTTGATACTGGCTTTTATTTTTCCAAGCCATTCTAATTACTGTGTAATGCTATCTCGTTGGGGCTTTAATTTGAATTTCCCTAATGACTAGTGATGTTCAGCATCTTTTCATGTGGTTAGTTGCTATCAGTCTCTCTGGGAAAATATTTGTACAAATATCTTGGTTTTTTCAAAAAAAGAATGAGTTTTTTCCTCTTCTTATTGAGTTGTTTCAGATGTTCTAGGTAATATTTCATTATCTTCTATGTGTTTTAAGATATTTTATCCTAATATATATGTTTTCATTTCCTTAAGAGTTTCTTCCAAAGAGCAAACATTTTCTTAGATAGTACACAAAAAGCATGAACCACAAAAGAAAACTGATAAATTGAACATATGTTCACAATACAAAACTGTCTTAACTACTCTTTCTAGTAAATCTTAAAACTAGGTAGTGTAAGTCCTCCAATTTTGTTCTTTTCAAAATTGTTTTGGCTATTACATATCTATTGGGTTTTTGTCATATACATTTTAGAATTAGCTTGTTAATTTCTAAAAATAAAAGAAATTTAAAAATCAAATTATGCTTGGGATCATATTGACTCTAAACATCAACTGTGGGCAGAATTGACATCTTAATAATACTGACTCTTCAAGTCTATGAACATGTTATGTGTTAGAAAACTAAAGAGAAGAAGGAAAGTATTGTATTCCCATCCTTTTACTTATTATAGTCTTTCTTCCTCCTAATGTTTCATTGCTCTTTTTAAAAATTTATTTCATTTGTCTTTAGGGAACTATTTTAAAACTTTTTTTGAGGATAGGTCTGACTGTGACAAATTTGCTTAGTTTTTCTTCAATTAAGAATATTTTGATTTCCCTTCCTTGCTGGAGAACATTTTTTCAGACTGTAGAATTCTGGGTTAACAGTTCTTTTCTTTCTGCATTTGAAGTGTTGTACTACTTCCTTTTGGCCCACAAGACTTCTAAATGAAAATGCACTGTCATTCAAAAAAATTTTTCAACTATTGGTCAGGTATTGTTTGTCTCTCACTGCTTTCAAGATTTTAAATTTTTCCTTAAGTTTCAGAAGTTTGAGTGTGATGTGTCCCTGTATGGATATCTTTGGAGTTATCCTAAGGTTTTACTCAGCTTTTCAAACCTGTAGCATTGTATTTTTTACCAATTTTGTTAAGTTTTCACCCATTGTTTCAAGTTCTTTTTCAACCCCATGTACTTTCTCCTTTCTTTATGAGATTCCAATGATATAAAAGTTAAATATTTTGTTATAATCCTACATGCCTCTGAGGATCTGTTTATTTATTTATTTATTTTAGTCTATTTTCTGTCTGTTGTTCAGACTGGGTAATTTCTACTTTTCAATTATCTGGTTCATTGATTATTTTTCTGTACCCTCCATTCTGCTATTGAGCCTGTTCATTAAGGTTTTTATTCAGTAATTGTGTACTTTAGTTCTAAAATATGCTTTAGGATCTTTATGTCTTCCATTTATTTGCTGAGACTTTCTATTTCTCATTGCTTTCAAGCATATTTATAATTGTTTATTTAGCTTTTTAAGAATGGCTGCTTTAAAAATTTTTGCCTAATAATTCTACCATGTTTGTCATCTCCATATTGTCATCTTTTAATATTTTTTTAATTTTTGAGCCCTTCATGGTTCTATCATTCTGAGTGATTTTCTACTGCAAACTGGACATTTTGGGTGTTATGAGTCTCTAGATCTTATTTAAACTTTCTGTTTTAGCTGCCTTCCTTTGACACTGGTCTAGCAGAGGAAGGAGAGATAACTTCCTTACTTCTAAGTGCTGCTAGAATTTTAAGTTCTCCACAGTCTCTGTTGAGACCTGAAATGGGGGCTTCCTGTCACTGCCAGTGGGGGGCTCAAACTCCCTATATGTTTTCCAGTTCCACCATTTAGGGCTGCTCATTACCACCCAGCAAGGATGATACTTCTGGCTTCCTGTTCAGCATTCTCTGACATCATCTTAGCTGTGGGGTGGGGGTATCTTGTTATAACCTGGTGAAAGAAGTATAGGCTCCTTACTTCGCATTTGCTGGTGTGGGTGATAATATGTCTACAGTATTTTCGGTGTTTGGCTAGAGTAGAGTGGTTACTATTTAAAATTTTCTGTTTTGAAAAGTTTCCTACCCCTTTCCTAGTTCTTTGACTAGAAAAGTAGGGTTTGGGAGGAACTTTCTTTTTCTATGCCTTTGATGTGTCTACATCGCCAGTTTTTTCAGCTTCAACTCTGAAATATATGAAGCAAAAAGATAACACAGGAAACTCACCTGTGTTCTACTGTCATTCCTTGGGTCCTGAGGCCACCAGCCAGTGTACATACTACTCTACACCTTTCAGGGTTTTATGGTTGTTTTATGTATAATGTCCAGTGACATAATGTCTACTTAGTGAAAGGAATAGGAAAAAGTATGTCTATTCCATCTTTCTAGAAGCTAAAGTCTCTAGGATTTATTTTAAACCAGTTTAATTGAATCTATTTTTAATATTGGAATATTGCTTCACACATATGTATATATATATGAAAGAGAAGTAATATTCAGTTGGAAGAAACTCATCAAAAATGCAGTAATTGTGAGTTTTAAACAAATGTCTAAAATATTATTTCCATTTGTATAGACAATTAATCCAAAGAAATAGTCAAAATACAAAACGATGGAAAATGTCTACCTGCTAGTAATATCAGTCAGAGTGAAATTTTCATTAACTTTTGTTATAATTGCTATTAAGTTATTTTTTAAAGGAAAAAAGTTCATTTAAAAAATTTTGTAAACTCTTTTTGTTTGCTGGTCTGAATTAATTTTTAAAATCTGGTCATTTTATTCTTACTATAAAAATTAATTCTTGCTTTTTGTGTCCAATAGTTCTATTATCAGAAGATTAATTCTTGAGCCATTTTCAAGTCATCTGATACAGAATGATCCTAGGAATCAAAATTGAACTATAGCACATATCCTTTACTTACTGATTCTTTAATATGCCATAGACATGAGACATAATATTGTACCATAATAACTCCTAATGCTCTTACATAGAAAAATATTTAATGATCATTAATTAGTATACATATGCATACATATATATGTGTCTATATATAATTTTACCTTTTTTCCAATTATTTCATGGGTAGCTCAATGAAATATAGTTTTCTTAACATAATTTTTGTCCCCAGAACATAACAATAAATTTGAAGCCAGACACCTGTGATGCTTTCCTGAATTCCCTTACTTTATTTGCTTTAACTGTAGCAAGAATTCACCCCTCAATATAATCTAGAATTGCAAGCAGACATCCCTCTCTTGGACAAATGTTGGATCCATGTCTAATATATGGAGGCCATTGAAGTTCAATGAAATGTATTTTTGACTCTGTTTGCAATCTCACCATGAGCCCTGAGTCCATGCTGTCGAACTTTTAACATTATGACTAACTTCTACGTCTAATATTTCTTTGATTTCAAGATACTTGAAACTGAATTATTGGTGCTGCCTTTACCACATTGCCTTAAGTCCTTTGGTGGATGGATCTTCAAACATGCTTCTATCTTTGCATTGACTAAGTTCTAAACCCTGTTCAGTGTGGATCTAGATACTGATCATGTAGCCATTTGAGCTCCAAATTTCCCACCTTCTACTTTCCCACTTATATATTATTTTGCTATGACTATCTACTATGTATCTACTAATCATCCATTTTGGGGACCATGAATCTTCATCCTCCTGAGTTGAAATTCTGTTTTCCAATGACCCCAGAGCTAATAGAGCATATATTCATTATACTGGCTTTGATTTTGCTTTCTGAAATTTTAGGTGTAGAAATTTTAAAACTCTGCATAATTTGCATAACATAGGTAAAAGTCACTGAGTAGAATATAGTTAATACAAATAATAGCAGCTAATTTTCCCCAATTTTGTAATTAGTGATTAATTTTTAAATTATTTTCTGCATATATATATGGAAAGCATTGTATGTAACTCATCAATTAGTGAATATTAGCATTATGGACTGTTAGGCCAAAAAGTTTTCAGACATTCATCATTTTACAGATGAGAACATTAAAGCCCACAGAGGGCTTTGTACATGCATACATATATTCAAAGCAGTTACATACAAAGCAGTTAAATTAATGTTAGATTCAGTCTGAATTGAAGTCCTTCAGAGTCTCGGGCTGTTTAGTATTGTTTTTGTTTTGGATTGGTTTGCTTTAAGAAAAGAGATGGTTATTTTAAGAAATTAAGTTATCAACCTAAACTAGAGATTGTTAATTTGTATTATAAGATCATTAAGTAGAGGCTTTTAGAATTTATCTTTCTGTTACAACTATACAGGTAAGGACTGCATAACAAATATTACTTCCAGTCACCCAGAGACACCTTTCATTTAGTGAGATCTAAGTTACTCCCTCACAGATGGCCATGTGACAGCATTCCCTGACAGATAACTTCAACATGCGCCTCTGCTTTTCTGTAAAGCAGCCTTCTTCCCACCCTACTTGTGATTATCCTCCTTTAGCTCATTGTAAAAGCCATTTAGCTCTTATCCTATCATTCATTATCTCCTAGAGACAAGCCCAGTGGAACTAATTTTCATTCATCTTCATTTCATCTTCCTGGGATTAGACAAGCTCTGGTATTTTGCTATTAGCTATTGTTAATATTAGGGGTGATACATTAATAATGTCATATTTTCCCCTGTAATGAGGTATAACAATGATAGTTTTAACAGTTTTTACTTTCCTGAAAATATTAGTTTGGACAGCTGGGCTTCTGCTTTGGAAGCTTTCCTTTTGGTTTGGAAATTGATGCCAAATTTCTTCCAAGTTCTTTTTGTTAACCCGCCTAATAATGGCCCAACTTCATTAATGTAGTTTCCTTTCCCTTGTGTGGTATGCAACTGTTTGCAGCATTTTTTGAGACCACTATAAAAGATTTTTTGCAAGAAGTAGTGCTTCTATATAAGACATATAAATATGCTTATTTTAGGAAAAAATGTCCAATTTATTCTGTATGGTAAGTAGATAATAGATGTGCATTTTACTTATAATGGTTACCACATAGGAAATTTCTAAAGTGACTATTTTATGTACTTTTCTAATGATTTGATTGACTCAACCGAAGTTTCTGAAATTCTACAGTGCATGAATAGAAAAATGCTGATCCTCATCTGCAGATATATAAAAATGCACTTAAGATAAAAGTAATATTTTGAAGTGTCATCTAAACATGAATTGGGCTAAAGATATGTAATAAGAAGGCAAATTGTTAATTCAGCCTCTTATTCCTCATATTTGAGTATGATAATTGATGTCTTATTACAGAATAACTATTTCTTATTATAGGATAAATATCAGGCTGTGGTGGTTAAACTGGCAGAAATAGGGAAATGTTTTTGGCCACTGAGTTTGGAAACAATATGTCTTACTCATTTTTTAGGTAGCTAAATCTTCTGGTAAGGCAAGGTATATATTGATATTTCTGGAAAGGCTTAAAGTAATGGATATTGATCAGAAATGTTTTCAGAATAAGAGAGAGATTTTCACATCCAAGAAGATGAGGTAGACACTTTCCCTGATTTCTCTTTCTAATTACTACTGAAAACTCTTAAATTATATATAAAACAAACATAATAATAAACTGAAAGGCAGAGAAAAAATAAATCAGCTAGGGACCTTGAGACTCAAGCAACAACATGATAGTGCATTCCCTTGGTCACCTTTTTACCTTATATAATCTAGACTGGGTGCTGGGAAAGCCAACAACCCAGAAACACAAACAGGCAAAGACAAAACAAAAACAAAACCAAAAACAAAACCCTCAGTCCTACAAAAAGCCCGATTTCTCTAGCCAGAAAACCATGAAAGAATTGTACTAGCAAGACAAATGTTTTAGTCATTAAGCATGCTACTGCAGCCAAACTCCATGAGGTGGGGGGAGGAAACCCTGCAGTTCAACCTTGACCTGCCCCAGCGAAGAACAAGTGGAGAACCTAGATTTCCACCCTTTATTGAAGAGACTGTCTTTTCCCATTATATGTTCTTTGTTCCTTTGCCATAGATTGATTGGCCATATATGTGTGGATTTATGTCCGGGCTCTCTATTCTGTTCCATTGATTTATGTCTGTTTTTGTGCCAGTACCATACTGTTTCAATTACTATAGCTTTGTAGCAGAGTTTGAAATCAGGGGCATAATACCTCCAGCTTTGGTCTCAAGATTATTTTGGCTATATGGTGTCTTTCTGGGTTTCATACAAATTTTAGAATTCATTCTAGTTCTGTGAAATATGTCATTTGCACTTTGATAGGGATTGCATTGAATCTGAAAATTGCTTTGGGCTGTATGAACATTTTAACAACATTATTCTTCCAATCCATGAGCACAAAATGTCTTTCCATTTTTGTATATCTTCTCCCATTTCTTTCATCAGTGTTTTACTGTTTTCAGCGTACAGGTCTTTCACCTCCTTGGTCAAATTTATTCCTAGGTATTTTATTCTTTTTGATTCAATTGTAAATGGGATTGTTTTCTTAATTTCTTTTTCTGGCAATTTGTTATTACTGTATAAAAATGCCTCAAATTTCTGTATATTGATTTTGTATCCTGCAACTTTACTGAATTCATTTATTAGTTCTAACAGTTTTTCAGTAGCGTCTTTAGGGTTTTCAATGTATAGTTTTATGGCATCTGCAAACAGTGACAATTTTACTTTTCCCTTTACAATTTGGATGACTTTTTTTTTTCTTGCTCAATTACTGTGGCTAGGACTTTTAATACTAGGTTCAATAACAGTAGCAAGAGTGAGCATCCTTCTCTTGCTCCTGATCTTAGACAAAAAACTTTCATTTGTTTGCTGTTGAGTATGATATTAGCTGTGGGTTTGTCATATATGACCTTTATTATGTTGAAATATGTTCCCTTTATACCCACTTTTTTCCATTTCTTTTTTTTTGCCTTTTTATTTTATTTATTTATTAATTAAAGATTTTAAAAATTTTATATTGGAGTATAGCTGACTTACAATGTTGTGTTACTTTCAGGTATACCCACTGTTTTGAGAGTTTTTATCATAGATGGATGTTGAATTTTTTTTCAAATGCCTTTCTGCATCTATTGAGTTGATTTTGTTATTTTTATCCTTCATTTTGTTAATGTGATGTATCACATTGACTAATTTGCAGATATTGAACTAATGTTGAACTATTCTTATACCTCTGTAATGAATCCCACTTGATCATGGCGTATGATCTTTTAATGTTTGTTGGATTCAGTTTACTAACATTTTGTTGAGGAATTTGCATCTATGTTCATCAACAATACAAGCCTGAATTTTATTTTATTTTTTTGTGGTATCCTTTTCTGGTTTTGGAATTGGTGCTTCCTAAAATGTGTTTTGAAGGTTTCCCTCCTCTTCAATTTTTTGGAAGAGTTTGAGAAGGATAGGTATTAAATCTTCTTTGAATGTTTTGAAGAATTCACCAGTGAAGCTATCTGGTCCTGGGCTTTTGTGTTGGGAGCTTTTTGATTACTCTTTCAATCTCATTATTAGTAATTAGTCTATTTAAAATATCTAGTTCTTCATGATTCAGGTTTGAAAGACTGTTTTTAAAATTTATCTATTTCTTCTAGACTGCCCAGTTTGTTGGAGTATAATTGTTCATAGTAGCCTCTTATGATTCTTTGTATTTCTATGGTATCAGTTGTAACATATTCTTAACCTTATTTGCAGAAACATAAATTTGAAATTGTCATTATGTTACATATCCTATCAAATACTCACTCTGTCTGAATAACACGCTCTTGGAGTACTTTGTTCCCCAATTTTTATTAGCCTGATTTCTCTCTTGACCTGTAGCATTGTTGAATCTGGGGATTCTTGTTAATGTTTTCTCAATTACATCAAATATTTTTGCATACCGTTTACTTATTCCTCTTTCTAGTTCACTTTCTAATTCAATAAAATTTCTCAAATTACTTTTAAAAAGGAGATCATCTGAGAAAAAGTTAAGGAGGTATATCATGTGAAGACATTTTCTTATTCTCTCCAATGATTGATTCAATATTTTGTAGGAATCTAATTAATCTACCTGAATTATATTTATTATCTAAAATTTTGCTTTACTCTGTTATATTCTAATACTTAGAATTGCCAGTGAGACATCTGAATTTTATCTCATTGTTATTCCTTTTGTATAACACCTGCTTTTTTCTTTATTTTTCTGAAATTGTTTTAGGTCTTCTTTATGAATTTTAATTTCACATGATGTAAGTTTGGTCTTTATTAATTTATATCTTTCAGCATCCAGTAGACCATCTATTTACTATTTATTTAATAATATCCTTTATTTTGTGTTTTCTGTTCCCTTTTTCTATCAGTGTTATTTGCATGTTGACCATCACGTACTACTCATGACATTGTTTCTGCCTTTGAGTTTTTAGAGCAGTATCTCACTTTATCTATTATTAACACTTTATCTAGTTAGTATTTTAATTTGCTTATGATATTTTAAATATTTTAAAAGCACTGTATTTTTTCTGAATTTTCATTTTTAACACCATCTTATTTTTGTTTTATAAATTCAATGCCTAACATCAACCTAAATGCCTTTGAAAATATTGGTTAGATTGTTATTGTTGTTATTGAAGTTATCGTCTTTTGCCTGAAATACTAATTTTCATCATGGTATATCTTAGACTTTTTCTGCAATGATAGATTTTCCTCAAACAACTAGTTAATTATTAAACATCCAATCATATTTTAGAATGAAGCAGAGGCACCTGTTTGAGAGTCTTCAGTGTGTAGATGTAGCTTGTTTATAGCAAGAAGCTGGTTGTTATGCTTTTAGAATTCATATTGCTAACAATTAGACAAGTTTTCTCTGATGTAACAGTGAATTAGTTTCTAGGGCTGCCATAATAAATTACCACCAACCTGATGACTTAAAATAATAGAAATTTGTTCTCTCACAGTTCTGGCCAGAAGTTTGAAATCAAGGTGTTGGTAGAACCACACTACCTCTGAAGGCTCTTGAGGAGAATAATTTCTTGCCTCTTCCATATTCTGATACTCCCAAGCAATCCTTGGCTTGGAGCTGCATAACTCCAAACTCTTTCTCCATCTTCACATGGCTTTCTCCTCTGTGTCTGTGTCTTCTCTTCTTATAAGGACACTCGTCATTGGATTTGGGACCCACTAGGAAAATTCAGGATGATCTCATCTAGAGATGCTTGATAAAATCTTCAAAGGCCCTTTTTCCAAGTGAGAACAAATTCAGAGATTCTGAGTAGATATATCTTTGGGGTGCCACCATTCAACCTATTGCAAACAATATACAGTAATCACCTCAAGACTATTAAATGAAGTTTAGTTGTTAAGAGTAAACGTTTCCTTTTATAAAAAGAGAAAAGCTCACTTTTTATCTGAGCTTTGGTGAAAAATATTCTTGTTGTCATAATTTAAGCATGAAAAGTGGAGTGGTTGACAGTTCATATAAATACTTCAGTTTATCTGTTCTTCTCAGTGTCTCCTCTCCATTGTGCCCTCAGTTGCACTTGCCATTTTTGAAACTGAAGCTACTCTTGTGTTGTACCATGGAGGTTAGAACTGTTGTCAGTGCACGTCACTCAAATACATTTCATAACATAGCTTCCTTCCTCGTGGTCACCCATCTCTATTTTTCCACCTACATTCTCTTCTCCAGAAAAGTTTCAAAATCTGTGGTTTACTAATCTCTCTCATTTTCTTGTTGATGAAGGATTATACTTTTAAAAAATATGAGCTATTATTTATATGGAATCTCAGAAAAAGAGGTAAAAAAGCTTATTCTGTTTATGATACATCAACATTCTAAGTCTCAGTGTTCTCTATGAAATACAAATTAAAAATCACACTTTATATTATCATTTGAAGATTAAATGCTATACGCATATGTAAGACTATCTATATGGTAGGAAGTGTTCAATAAATATATTATAGAAAATAAATCCCTATCCAGATATTTAAAGAATTAGTAAATCATTTGAAAATTTATTAAATAAATGTATTCACTTAGACTTCCTAAGAGATAATTTCCTTATTTTACTTCACTTAAAAATGCAGATATTATCACAGACAATTTTGTTTCACTCATTTGCTACTGAAATATTAACTAAAGTGCAAGAATGTTCTGTTTTTAATCTCAATAGAATTTCCTGGAACTTGCCAAAATAGCATTTGTCGTTTCCCATCCCCCCAACTTTGAAGGGAATATACATGAATACATAAATATAATTTGTGTAGTTCTTCTTTTTTAAAATTTTTCATGAATTAATCAGTTTAAAGGGAAAGTGTGCAGATCATACCACTTGATACTTAAAAAATTCATAACTACAAGCTGAGTTTTGAAAGACAGCCATAATTTAGTGTTATGCTTGAATAAATTATATAGCATTCAAGGAATGTTGTTTATCATTTTAAAAATTAGGCAACTCAATTTCCCCTCAGGAAAAAAATGGTTGATTTTCTGTTTACTGAAGTTAATTAAAGTGCAAAGTTATAATCTTCTAACTCTTTGCTAGGCAGGAAGTTACTTTAATTCTGAGTCTGTAGTAGCTATTCCAGAGCAATAAGAGTAATCATTGTCTTTTAGTAATAAGTAGATTTTGGAGTATAGGTTTTTAACAGATGAGAATGTGTTTTGTTTTATTCTGTATCCATAATGATGAAACAGTCCATGGCACACAGAAGGCACTCAATATATATGTACTAGTATAACACTTTTACTATTATTCACAGTCAACTTTCAGTCAAGTGAATTGCTAGAAAATGTGTCCTACATAAATCAACAAAACTAAGATACTACATATATATAAATATATTTCAAAGATAAAACTAAAAACTGTATACACATGACAGAATTTGGCTTTGAAATGAGGGTAGTAGATAATTTTCCTCATATATTTCTGTTTTTAAAGTAACAATTATTTACTGAGTACATATTATATGACTCACAGTACCTAACAAAAGGTAGCACACAAGAGTAAACGTCACTTTTCCCCTACCGAAAGAGACCACTGCCTCATTAGTGAGATGTGGGTTTGGTCATCAGAAAGAAATCTAAGTGTCTAACAGTTTGGTCAAATGGAATAAAGTAATTTAATTAAATGAATTTGCTGACTATAAAAATCATATTATGTATGGATATTTAATGTCATAGGACATATTTATGACAAGTATAGGTCACCAAACAATATGTATAGTGCATTGGCAATTTTGCTGAAAGAAAAAGTAAAACACACTATTCACTGAAATGTTAGTGGTTGTTACCTTTTGTAGGAAGTATATGTTTTTATTTTAAAATATTTTTCTATATTCCATTATTTCTGTAACTAATTTAAAAACAAAGTACAATTAGAAAATAGTATTCAAACAACTGATTCTAGATTTAATTGCCAAATGAGTAAAGTTAGGTTAAAACAACTAAGTTGTTGAGGCTAATAACAGCCATTAGCACTAATTTGCAAGCAAATCATATTTTATCCTGAGACAATTATTCTGCACTGCTAAGCACACTTACAAAATATGTCTTTGAATATAGCATTCTGGTAAATATACAATGGCATGGCTACTTTCATGCAAACATCGTGATGTGGAAACACTTTGATAAGACATAAAGAGTCATTGCTACTGAATTTCAATTTTTTTAATCATAAAGGAATGTGCAAAACAGACATTCACAGAACATCTATGACTAACACCTAAATCATGGATCCCCATGCCTACATGTTAGTAGTGAGTAAAGCTCAGAAATAGAATATAATAGACATGGGTTATAGACCAGAAAAGAAATAAGGATTGAGCATTCATGTTGAAAATATATTACTTTGATAGAAAAATATTTGCATTTTAATCTTCCAATGTAAGAGTCCATGATGGAGCAACAGGGACTGGGCTTCCTACTTTTAAGCCACCGAGAAAAAATGCACAAAATATATGAAACAACTGTCTTTGAATTCTGGACAAGAGATAATTCTGGATTTATATCCAGAAGAGATGGTCAACAAACAAAAGGAACTTACGAAAGGCCTGGCTTTTTCACTAAAGGTGTATTTCTCGCTGCCGAGCAGGGAGCATGGTCACAAGCAGAACATGATGATCTTGTCAAATTAGGGAATCAGTCAATGAGTCTGTAGTAGATGGAAGTTGCTAGACAGAGTTCCCAAGAGACAGGAAAAGGGTTCAAAATCTGAATAAATGTTCTCATGAATCTTTGCTGAACACCTAGCAGTGAATGCGTAGAATGAAACACTATGAATAGAGCAAAGTACAACGTGGGAACAGTGAAACTGAACAGTTCCCAAACCTTCCACAGGGCTGGGAATCATTTGACAGTAAAAAGATGGAAAATGTTCCACTGTGAAAAACTAATCATAAGAAAGTAAAGTTGCTATATTTATATCCAAAAAAGAATACGCTTTATAATGGTAAAGGTGTAAATTTGTCAAGAAGATGTAAAAATCAAGCATGTCAGTGCCAGTTATGTATGTGGTGTGTGTGTTAAGAACAGAAAACATGAGATCTACCCTCTGAACAAATCTTTAAATACACAATATAGAATTATTAACTAATAATGATATATTATAATATTAAGCAAATTCCTATTCAATGCCTGTTTAGAATAGTCAGTTCAGATTTGTATAGAATGTTTTCATTCACTCATCTAGTGGTTTGATTATATGAGAAAGCAGTTGACTGTTTTAGTGAAGCAATTCTAAATTATAAATATAGTGGTAAATTCAACAACAAAATCATTTATGGGGTAATTATAATCATTTCACAAAACACGATAAATTTGTACTACATTAAATAAATAAAAATCCAGATTTGTGAAATTTGTCATGGTTTGTGATTATAAAAACAGTATATGATATGGACATTTTCATTATTTTTAGTAAATTTATTTATTTATTTTCTGTTGCATTGGGTCTTCATTGTTGCATGTGGGCTTTCTCTAGTTGTGCTGAGAGGGGGCTATTCTTTGTTGCAGAGCAGGGGCTCTAGGCGCACTGGCTTCAGAAGTTGTGGTGCACGGGCTTAGTTGCTCCATGGCATGTGGGATCTTCGTGGACCAGGGCTCGAACCCGTGTCCCCTGCATTGGCAGGCGGATTCTTTTTTTTTTTTTTCCTTGTAGGTGATGTACTTTATTTTTTCTTGCAAGAAGGTTTTATTTTTTTATTTTAATTTTTGTGAATTTTAGAATTTTATTTATTTTTTTATACAGCAGGTTCTTATTAGTTATCCATTTTATACATATTAGTGTATATATGTCAATCCCAATCTCCGAATTCATCACACCAACCGCCCCCCGCCCCACCCCACGACTTTCTCCCCTTGGTGTCCATACGTTTGTTCTCTACATCTGTGTCTCTATTTCTGCTCTGCAAGCCGGTTCATCTGTACCATTTTTCTAGGTTCCACATATATGCATTAATATACGATATTTGTTTTTCTCTTTCTGACTTACTTCACTCTGCATGACAGTCTCTAGATCCATCCATGTCTCTACAAATGACCCAATTTCGTTCTTTTTTATGGCTGAGTAATATTCCATTGGATATCTGTGCCACATCTTCTTTATCCATTCATCTGTTGATGGACATTTAGGTTGCTTCCATGACCTGGCTATTGTAAATAGTCCTGCAATGAACATTGGGATGCATGTGTCTTTTTGAATTATGGTTTTCTCTGGGTATATGCCCAGTAGTGGGATTGCTGGGTCATATGGTAATTTTATTTTTAGTTTTTTAAGGAACCTCCATACTGTTCTCCATAGTGGCTGTATCAATTTACATTCCCACCAACAGTGCAAGAGGGTTCCCTTTTCTCCACACCAACTCCAGTATTTGTTGTTTGTAGATTTTCTGATGATGCCCATTCTAACTGGTGTGAAGTGATACTTCCTTGTAGTTTTGATTTGCATTTCTCTAATAATTAGTGATGTTGAGCAGCTTTTCATGTACCTCTTGGCCATCTGTATGTCTTCTTTGGAGAAATGTCTATTTAGGTCTTCTGCCCATTTGTGTTTTTTAATATTGAGCTGCATGAGTTGTTTTGGAGATTAATCCTTTGTCCATTGATTCATTTGCAAATATTTTCTCCCATTCTGTGGGTTGTTTTTTCATCTTGTTTATGGTATCCTTTGCTGTGCAAAAGCTTTTAAGTTTCATTAGGTCCCATTTATTTATTTTTGCTTTTATCTCCATTACTCTGGGAGGTGGATCAAAAAAGATCTTGCTGTGATTTGTCAAAGAGTGTTCTTCCTATGTTTTCCTCTAAGAGTTTTATAGTGTCCAGTCTTACATTTAGGTCTCTAATCCATTTTGAGTTTATTTTTGTGTCTGGTGTTAGGGAGTGTTCTAATTTCATTTTTTTACATGTAGCTGTCCAGTTTTCCCAGCACCACTTATTGAAGTGACTGTCTTTTCTCCATTGTATATCCTTGCCTCCTTTGTTGTAGATTAGTTGACCATAGGTGTGTGGGTTTATCTCTGGACTTTCTATCTTCTTCCATTGATCTATATCTGTTTTTGTGTCCATACCATATTGTCTCGATTACTGTAGCTTTATAGTGTAGTCTGAAGTCAGGGAGTCTGATTCCTCCAGCTCTACTTTTTTCCCTCAGGACTGGGAGGTGGATTCTTAACCACTGCACCACCAGGGAAGTCCCAACATTGTCATTTTTAATAGCTAAAATTATTCTCCTTACAACTTTCATTCATTTTTCTTGCAAAACACCTTTATCATAGAAAATGTTCAGATGTAATATATTTAAATTGCTGATCAAATTATATATTTTCAAACATTTTAATATCACCACTGTCACTATAATCAAGCCTCACAAATTTCTTTCTTAATTAGATACAGTGTTCCAGATATTCTTATTTTGGTTATGAAAGTAGTTCTACAGTAACAATTTAGTTGTTGCTTTCTTTAAAGCACGTCTCATTGTTCTAGGCAACTTTTTTCATGAAGTTTCTCCTCTTTCAACATTTAAGAAAAATTTTGTTCTGCTGGGTATATTTTAAGTTGTATTAAAGCTAATACTATAGATTTCTCATTAAAACTACATCACCACCACAATTATTCAATTTAATCCAATTGAAGACTTTTTGTATTTTTCTTATTTAGATAAATATCACAACTACAGGCTATGATAGGTATAACTGCTGCCCTTAACTAATATAGTTTTATAAATATTGGTGCTTTGGTTCCCATGCAACCAATACTTCTGACTTCTGTGTAGATGGAATAGATAACCATTTTGATATCATTTTAGTAGTTTTATTTTAATATGTTATAATTCTCTGCAGTTAATTATCATGAATAATTTATTCATGATTAACATTTTAAAATCAAGGCTGAGGATTTACTGTATTACATATAGTGTCATTTTCATAAAACACACAGACAAGCTGTGGAAAGTCTATGGAATTATGCAATTTAATGATGAACAGGAGAAAATAAGTCTTTCAATTTAAACCACTGATGTAGATTATTACAATTATATTGTCATTCATCTATATAAATTTTATTGAAGCAACCCTAGGACTTAGAGAGAGTGAAAAGCAAAAGCAAAGCAAAAAATAATAATAATAATAATAATCTATTACTCTATCCTAGAGGGCTAGTTTTCCACTACAAATAAGGACAAATTCTACTTTGTGTTTTTGTTAAGATGGAAGCCCAAAAAGTGAAGTTATACAATGCTACCTGAAAATAAAGTTTTAATATTGATAGCCTGCTTGTGTCTTACCAAAAATATTAGCATCCAAAGATGCTATGTTCAATACTTTTGCCTGACAATATTGAGGGTTTTTAAACCAGCACCTGGAAATATTTTCTACCCACCAACAAATTGTTACTGTCTTACACCAAGGTCTGATACAAGTTATTGATATCAGGTTCATTTCTATATCATAAACTTTACAGTTCTGGGACATGGTCTGAGACTTTATGGGAACCATAAAATTAATACCCATAACTGCTGAGGCTACATTTTTCCCTTGGTCTCTTTGAAAAAGAACATCAGTTGCATTCCATAAACTTATTCATATAAAAATAAAATCTGTGTATAAAAAAAGGTATAGCATAACACCTGACTTGATTGTAATCCATTTAATTCACTTCATGATTCTATCTTCATTAATTCAATCAATATCAGTTATTTTTTCCAATGAAAATTGTAATCATCTGTTTTTTAAAAAGCAATTGATACATGCTTTAGAATTGTACTGAAAGGGATTTGAGCAGTTAAAAATGTAATAATGAAAACAATGTTTTAAAAGTAAGAGCAGTGTCATAATTGATTGTAACCATGGTTTCTTTGGCACTGTAATCATACTGGGTATATTGAAATCTCCAGTTTCTGGTAATTTGTGACTTATGCTCAACCCCCTACAGAGACATTGTCCCCAGAATTGTACAGATTTTAAGAGTAATAAATTCATATCACCAGTTCCAGTAAAATAAATACATTTTAAAATGCCTAATTTTATTAGAGTTCTCCATGCCATTCTAGTGGAATTAATCTGATATTTCTCAGTGTGGGTGGGGGATGCATGGAGCAGCAAATGAAAAAATGCAGGTGAAGTTAGCATTATGCCTGGCACATAGGAAGTACTCAGTAGGTAAATGCTATTTTCATTATCATTATTATCTTCCTCTCTAAATAATTAAAGCCTAACCTACTGCTGATTACTGTCTGTCAAATACGGTAATATTTTATCTTAAAGACCATATACTTTTCATATCACACAGCTTTAGCATCTACAAGCCTAGGAACATAGCTAGTATTCAATAAATATGTCCAAAATCAAACTCTTAAGTTCCCTTTCAGCTCTAAAGTATTGTGAGTTTCTGAATGGTATTGAAATAGTGACTTGTGATCTATACTCTTAAAGCAAGTCATGTGGAGCACCATGGACATTCAATTTATCATCAGAGATACCTGATTGAATTATGTCAGGTGTTTGTTTATTGGCAGTGGGGTGAATATTGTTTACTGGTTTTCAGAGGTTAGCTTTTGCCTCGTTGTAAAGCTCTAAAGAAATCCAGCATCTTCAATGAAACAAGATCACTCTCCTTTGGGAACATAAAGCTGTAAAACAGGTATAGATACCACAAGAAGAAATCTCAATCTAACATAAGAAGGGGACAAATTCTTTAAAAGGACTTTGCATGGCAGCTGGAGAACATGACAGACAGTTTTTCTGTTAGCCAGATTTGGAGGTAAAACCAGATGCCATCAGATATTCATTCCTTTGGCTCTGTTTCACCACCATGGGACCCATGTATTATACCACAGTTCTTTTTTAGGGCTTCTAGTCTTTGCCGACTCTGTTTTCCTATACTTCTGATCTTCATTTCATAATGTCGGTCTGCCTTTATGTCCCCCTGAACATGTTTCTCGTTTGTTTAGAATGTCTCTCTTTCAAAGATGATCAATATAAATCTGATCCTGCCCTAAGACTCTGAGTCTTTCTTCAGAGATTAATTTCAAAGCATTATCTTGTTTTGAATCTTGAGTAACATTTAATTCTGATAATCTTTACATTGTGTTTCAATGGGAGGGTCTAAACCTATATCTTCCAATAAGAATTCAGATCTAAAGCAATTTTTAAAATTTTGTTTTCCATAGAACTGTCTCATTTTTATATTAAATTTTGTTTTGAATTTCTAAGTTCTTATACATAAGCCCACATCTTTCTCTTGCCATAAACATTGCAAAAAAGTATACTGTCTCAATTTATTCTATTGGGTTGGCCAAAGAGTTCCTTAGGTTTTTAAGTAAAAATAAAAGACACATTTTTCATTTTCACCAGGAACTTTATTGAACAACATATTCACCCTTTTGTGCCACTACCTTCTGCCATTTTTTAGGCAACTTCGTAATTCCATCTTCCCAAAATTTTTTATCTTTTTGAACAAAGAACTGTTCCAGGTGCCTTTTATAGTCTTCCAGGGAATTGAAATTTTTTCCATTAAAAGAACTTTGTAATGACCTAAATAAATGGATAACCGAAGGTGCAATGTTTGGTAAGTACAGTGGATGAATCATAACTTCCCAGCCAAGCTGTAACAGTTTTTGCCTGGTCATCAAAGAAACATGTGATCTTGCATTATCCTGATGGAAGATTATGCGTTTTCTGTTGACTAATTCTGGATGCTTTTCATCAAGTGCTGCTTTCAGTTGGTCTAACTGGGAGCAGTACTTGTTTGAATTAATTGTTTGGTTTTCTGGAAGGAGCTCATAATAGAGGACTTTTATGATAGTCCAATCCCACGATATACACAACATTGCTTTCTTTGGATTAAGATCAGCCTTTGGTGTGGTTGGTGGTGGTTCATTTCGCTTGCCCCACGATCTCTTCCATTCCACATTATTGTACAGTATCCACCTTTCATCGCCTGTCAAAATTTGTTTTGAAAATGGAACGTTTTCATTATGTTTAAGTAGAGAATTGCATGCGGAAATATGGTCAAGAACTTTTTTTCACTTAACTAATGTGGAATCCAAACCCCAAAGTGATTCACATAACCAAGCTGGTGCAAATGATTCTCAACGCTTGATTTGGATATTTTGAGTATATTGGCTATGGTATAATATTGATTGCTCTCAATTAATGTCTCAATTTGATTGCTATCAACTTCAACTGGTCTACCCAACAATGGAGCATCGTCCAGTGAGAAATCTTCAGCAGGAACCTTTGCACTTTTGACACGTTCCATCAGTCACAGCACCTTCTCCACACACTGCACAAATCTTTTTTTGCATTTTGGTTGCATTTTTACCTTTCTTGAAATAATAAAGCATAATATGCCAAAAATGTTGCTTTTTAAATTCCATCTTCAATATTAAAATGGCTACACAAAAATTCACCAATTTCGATGTCTTTTTTTAAATGCATGCTGATATGACAGCTGTCACATACAATCTAACAAAATTGTTTTGAATGAAGTTAAAGACAAGTAAGTACTACTAGAGCCATCTTACGGAAAAAAACAAACGAACTTTTTGGCCAACCCGATATAAACAACCACTAATTGATGAATCATATGTTATTTACTAGATCAATCTATTCATTTCATTCATATTCATTTTTAAACTAATAATGGCTCCTACATAACTGGCATAGCTCCTAAGATCAGGGGTGGGTGGGGTTGAGGGGGAGTGGGGCTCCATATACAGAGGCTAGTCATTATTGACATAGTAATAAAGTCTTAAACGTTATGTTGTTTTTTGGATTTTTGTTCTTTTTTTTATTATTATTATCAAGGAGACCAGATAACCAATTTGCCCAGCACAATCCAGTTTACAACAGTTGCCTGGATTAATTATTACCACTTTTTTCATTCTTGAAAGTGTCTTTGTTTGGATGATAAATTGTATGGTAATTCACAGAGCACTCAAGTGGAGGCAAATTTCTCTACATTTGTTGGATCAACCACACATCCTGTGTTCTGCTGAGCCATCTAGAAACATGCTCTCTATGAAGAAGGGGCTTTATTCACTGTCGACCACACTCTTGATTACAGTCTATTATGTGCAGCCATAAATCCAATGGTGAATATGGATTGAAATTGAAGGATAACATAAAATACCTGGTAGTCACACATTTCTTATTGAGTTTTTAGTTTCAGGGAAAAATACTATTACATAATCTCATTATCATTGATATAGAGAAGACAATTGACAATAGAATAAAAAAGGAAGAAGGAATGTGAGGGTATTCCCTTTTGATTTACAGAGAAAGCTAAAATTATTATTAGAAAGTCGGGGGAAATGAGAATTTGATCTACATATTAGAAAAGATTTCTCTATAGAATGAATCCATTAGTTCATGCCAACCTCCTAAAAAATGATGGAAATATCTTTGTTCATCATGCTTAAGGTCAGAAGTTTCCAAGTCAGTGCTTTAGAGATTGACTTGGTTTTCAACAAACATTGAGAGATATAAACTAATAGGATTTTACTATCAATAATATTATAAATTAGTAATTTTAATACAATTTCATGTACTTGCTTATTTTTCCTAAATGAATTCCTTAAATGTGGTATACTTAATCATTTTTTCAAACTTTAAAAAAGATGCTTTATTAACGTTCTATAAAACCATTACTCTTAGAACATATAATTTCAGGTCAAATTAATAGTTGTGAAAGAAAATTCAGTTTAATTAACTACTTGATTATATTCTTGTTAAAGGATAAAGTATTCTGAAAATTTTCTCTAATTTATTGCATTTAATTATAAACTCTTTTGTCATATTAAATTAACACCTTAAATATATTTATTTGCTGGGTTGAATAGCATTACCCCTTTAAAACATAAATACTATTTTTTCTTATATGAGTTATTATTTTTTCTTATGCTATAGGTAACCTTCAACTTCTTTGAGTTCCTTGAATGTGCCACTATCTTGCTTCAAGTCCCCTGTTTTATTTCTTCCTGGAACCTTTGTATCTGCTCTTCAGTAAGTTAAGTCATAACCATGCTATATAGCATTCAGTATCTTTCAATGCTCTTCAGTGAAATTAACATGTTAGATTACAATAAATACACTTAACTTGCCTATTACATTTTAATTATTTGATGTTAAAAAGTGCATGAGTTTTAGGTTTGGTTTTGTTTTGTTTTTAGTCTTTGAAAGAATATAATGAAAACTTGGCAAGATCATGTTTAGATAACATTTCTTACAGTTCACCTGATTTCAGTTTCTGTTTACTTTCTTCTGTTTATTATTTTGTTTTCCTTTCATTTGGAAAAGTTTTTCATGCAATTGTTTTCAAATAGTTCAAAGTAATGATGATATTGTTCTGATGAGAACAACCATATATATTTTTCCATAATTAGTTTATCAAGTCCCAAATGATTTTTAAAAAGGAGACAGTTAAAAATCTTAATTTAAGAAAGAAAAATCTGAAATAACAGAAACAAAAATGGTGTGAACTATAGATATGGCACAGTTTGACTGCAAGGAGCTAAGATAAGATAAAAGCACTCAGGAAAAAAATCAATTATTTAGGGAAGACAGAGTCCATGTTTCATCATGAGGTCCGTGACAGGTTATGCTTGAGGTAATCCGACTGTATGAGGACTGTCCCAGCAGTCAGGAGGGTCCTTCAACAACTTGGAGGCAAAGTTGGAGGATAAAAGAAAATGTTCACTTCATCATGGCCCTCCCATTAACAGAATTCCTTAATAGTTTATTCTAGGGCTCTGTATAAGTGGATTTTTCTAGGTTGGTGCAGTCCATAGGATTAGGCATATATTTCTTGTTGAAACTTACTTAACTGCATGGAAGCGTGATGAACTTATTTGAACATAGGTTTGTTATTTTAATATGTGCTACCAGGGACCAAACTGACTGATATTTGGTTGTGACTGGGCCCTAAAGCATATATCCTAGACTCTCATAATTAAACTATCGATGGAAATTCTTCCATAGGATTCTTTTTTGACAAATTGTCACTGACAAATAAGCACTTTAAATTATCTGTAATATTAATTAGAGACATATAATATTCCATCCTATTCTATAATATTTTACACGTATTTGGGGGAAGAAATACTTTCATTTTATGATGTTATCACTTATGTGCATATGGAAACTTGATATTATATATACGAAGTCAGTAGCACTATGCTCAGTTCATTGTAAGTGCTTAGTAAATTTTGGCTATTTTATTATTATCATATTAATTAATTATAATCTGTCTATGAGGAAATTTACAAAGAAGATACATACACATGTATGCCTAAATATAGGTATATGATTTTTCTTTTATGAAAACTGTGTGAAATGGGCAAAACTGGTGGTAGTATAACTAATTTTATACCAGGGAGAAATAAAGTACAGGGTTTGTCCGCGACTCCGTATGTAGGAGTGGAGGAGCTGCAATTGGACCAGACAAACTGACTCCTCTTACTGTGTTCAGTGCACGTTATGTGTCTCAAAGTCTCCCTCTCTCTTTTTTTCACACACTTATTCAGTCCCAAAGCTCTGCACTTTCTTTCATATTTGATTTTATATTTCCATCTCTATCTTCATCAACAAAAAGCATACTGTAATAAGGTTCTAATAGGTTTGATTATCTTGAGTATTTCCCCTTTCAAATAATTAACATATGACAATTACATTTTTAAAATATTTACTGAAAATCTATAACGTGCTTGGTAAATTAAAAGACATGCTTCTTCGATTAATTTTCATAAAACTACTGCTTTAATCTTATCTTTCAGCTGCTTAAAGATTTGACATAGAATTTAATTTGAAAAAATAAAAATTATGATTCCTAGACTATAATTTAAGGTGTTCTTCCAACCTGTATTTCCAACTCACCTCCTATGATTTAATGGGTGGAAACCTTCATTTTAGCTAGTTTATTTTCCTTAATATCTTCTAAACGTATTTTTTGTTTTGTTCCTCTATTTTTCCCCATGTTTGGGAGTCACTATCATTCTTCTTAACTGTTCTCCTTCCCTCTTTCAATGTTAACAGAATATTACCCAAACTTGAAAGCTAAGTTAAAAAAACTATCCAACATCTTTATAAAGATATTCTTGATTATAAAATCAGAATATGTCCTGGAATTGACTTCCTGGACTGTTTATACATTTCACATACATGCCATCTATATAAGGCTTAATATTGCCATTGTTTCCATCAACATTGTTAAGTACTGCTTAGCAAAAATTATCTCATATTATTTTATAGTTGTTTAAAATTCCTAAGCACAGGAAATCCTGAAGTGAGTGTAAAATCTTCTTGGTGTTTTCAGGCCTTACAGTAGCCTCAGTGGAATGGTTAAAATAGATCAAAGTTTGACATTATGAAGAATCCTGTGAGCAGCTAAAAAATGGCTTCAGGACTAATACAAAAATCATTTCAGGTTCAGAGAGTCCTCAATGTGACTACTGATTTGAAGATAATATCTGTTTTTTCTGAGATTTTAGGCAGAGCGATCTTCTTGGTCCTGCCCTAAGTCAAAACTTTCATGAATGAAAGGAAACTTGGTTTATTTTAAATGCCTTTCAGTATAGAAATCATCTATGTCATTCTGCATGTTTCTAGTATCCATGCCTGAAACATGGATGAATTATCAGTAAAGATACAGAAAACTCTGGGAAAACCGATATCTTCAGAATAATCGCAACATTTCAAAAGATTCTAGAATTAGTACAGATTCTATAGTGTTCTCCAAAGGAGTAAATGCTTTGTTATTGATAGGAGCAAAGTGTTTGGATGAATAAGCATTTGCCCTGCAATTAGTGAGTATATAATACACAAAAAAATGTTGCAGCTGCATTTTCCTATTTTTTTAAAATTAACTTCTGTCCAAATATCTAAACTGGTGAATCACTGATAAATTTCAAAGTCATTGATAGCTACTCTATCAATTTTTGGATTGAATAATATTTCCCTGTATTCTTAAAGACTATTTCTAACAAAAGAGTGTGGCTTACATCTTAGTAGATATGACTTACTTTTAGGGCATCATAAACTGATAAACTATTTTTGAATTCATAACTCTTTATTGAATAGACATGGTGAGCAGCACTGATTTATTTTTTTTTACCCTGTATGGAAGTGAGGGACTCTTTGTGCTGTGAAAAACTGAATTTTTTCTCTTTTTTCCTAAATTACATAAAATTAAAATTAATGATGATCTTTCTGATTTAAGAGATCCAGTTAATCCTGAATGAAATTTAAAATGACAATTTATAAAGGGAATCATAAAAGCAGACAGTATACTATTTGTGCTTTTTTTTTTTGAGTGAAGACACATTTTCTATGCATTTGTTGCTTCTAATCAAACAACTAGTTCACAAGTACAACTACATAGAACAGATGGCAAAACCTTTGCACATTAGACTTTTTATCTGAAAGAGAGACACTTTATTTTAAAATGGTCACTTGGGAGCATAAAGTGTTCTCATGAGAAAAACACATTTTACACTTTAAAGGCAGTCCATAAAATAAAGGCAGATGTTTAAATGACTTCTTAATTAACACAAAACAAACACTTACCTGCACTGTGGGGATGAAGAACTGCATTTAAGATGAACCCTTTAAAATAGCCTGGGACATGTTTTATGTAAAGCAATACCAAACATTTTATCTTTTAGGATTTTCTGTCTTTTGTTAAGAAAAGGGTAATTATTATTTATCCACAATTCATTAATTTGAAGTTGTTGTAAAAATAATAGCTGTTATTTTCTAGTTTGATTAAAATACCTTTTTTTTTAAAAAATGTGCTTGAGTCTAAAACATATTATAGTTACAAATGAATATTATCTTCAACTAATTAAACAATTATGTTACCCCTTTAACACTGAACACTTCTATTACCCAAGGAAACATTCATTAAGGGATTAGAGAGATGGCGATAGTTTTCAAAATACCTTCACACAAAAAGTATGCAGAGCACATTCATTATAAGATATAATCACAGATAGCATAAATGCTTCAATAATCATATAGAACACAGAGGAAAATAAAAATAAATTATTTTTACTTACAAGAAATTCATTTGGGGAAAAAAGAGCATGTTGACATATTTTTGTAGGCTTAAGGTGACAGGATAGAAAGGAACACAAGCCCACCATACAAGGTGAGAGTGGTCAATTGTCCTTCCTACATGCATGTGGTCTGCCTACTGTTTTAATGTCTCAAAATAAAGGATTGGAAGTGGTATAAAAAATTAATAAGAGGCAGAATGCATAAGGTTTACCCTGAAATTCTATTAATATAAATAAGTTTTCTCTGCTTTGATAAAGACAGTAAGAGCAAGGAAATGGCAGTGTCTTATTGGGATAGTTGAAATTAATATAAAGAGAACTTACAGAGAAAGAAGACCTCCTGTACATTCAGAGGGCTTTTCTTCTACAACAAAAAGAATGACCTGCTGACTGGAAAAAGATAGAATAAATACTATAAAAGAGAATCAGTATCAAAGGTAGGTGTTCAGAAAAAAGAAAAAAAAGAAAAAGAAATTAGCATCTAATATCCAAAAAGAGGAATGGTGAAGAAATTGAATTTGTTATTAGAGATAAAGAGGATAACATAAAATAAAATAAAAGAAACAAACAAAAATAAAGCAATGCCTTAATGGACTGATAGAGATAGAAATAATTAACTAAGGATTATGATCAATGCAAATTTTTTTTTAACCTGAAAACTCTTGGGGATTTATAGTAAATCTCTAATGGCTTCTTTGCTACAAAGGATATGATAGAATATTTTCAGTTCATTAATTCCACTTGTATTATATGCCATTATTTTGAACAATTAGCAAAGATTATTTTGAAATCTACCTGGTAAATATTAAAAATTATTTTAAAAGCAAAATCTCAGAAAACTATAGGCTGGGTAATGATTTCTGAATCTTCCAGGAGTGACAGAACATGAGTTCCAAAACCACAAACCAGGTTTTCTGATCACAAAAATATCCTAGAACATTCATCTTACAAAAACCAAATATTTAAGACTGTATCTTATTATCTGTTACTATGTTAAGAGAATGAACAAAATGATGAACCAAGAAGAATATCCTTCCATTTAGGGAGAGCACAATCAGATAAGAGAGATGAAGCACAAATGATCAAACATGTTATATTAAATGTATTTAATGAATATCTGTAGGGAATATTATAAATTATCTGATGGCTCAATTAGCATGCTTGTTTGCAAGAATCAGTAATGACAAAGAAATGTATCTAATTGGTCTTGGAAATTCAGTTGGCATAAATTTTAAATTGATTGTTCATGTGACCATATAAAAATATGTATATGAGGTAAAAATGAAAAACAAAGGAGTTTCTAACATCAATTATGCTTCCTTTCTTTAAAGATAATTTGAGAAAATTGTATATTGTATAAATTTTATGAATATATTTGAAAAGATATTTCCTGATTTACTTATGTAAAAATTTTAGGCTGGATATGTTACATGTAGATTTTGTAATTGGTTTTACAGCTATACTTAAAATATTAATTAATAGATCACTTGTCAAACCTAGCATTGCTGAAAAAGTAATGTATATTTTATGACTGTTGTGTTCATATTGTGAATAAAGACTTGGGAAATACAGATGATTCAAAACTAAAGACAGAGCTGGAGTCAAGATGGCGGCATGGGAAGATGCAGAGTTAGAGTCTCCCCACACTAGGGCACCTGCTGGCCGCTGGTGGGGGGACTCTGATGCCCACGAAGATGGTAAGAACCCCAAAGTGAATTGGTAGGATGTAAGGGGACTGAGGGGGTAGGAGAAGTGGAGGCCAGAGAGGATCAGCACCCCTGAGGCTGGGTAGATCAGGAAAGGCAGGAGGGAGGGACTCTCTGGGAAGAGTGGGAGAGGAGTAGAGGATGATCGCCTGGCCCACTTGGGCCAGGGAGCCTCTGAGCTCCCAAGCCAGTACTCCCACTGCAAAGCCCCATCCCGATCACATTGGTCCTGGGGGCATAGGAGGGAGGCCAGGGAGGCAGAAGAGGCAGGAGTGAGGGGCCTTCCGGGAGGAGCAGGAGAGGAGAAGAGGGCATTTGCCCCACTCACTCAAGCCCAGGAAGCCTGCTGGGCTTTCAGATGAGATGCCCTGCCCTCTGAGACCAGGGGTGGGGGGCACGCCTGGGCCCCATCTGTTCCTTGACCCTAAGCCCCACCCCCTACAGCCCCAGGGCCTTTTCCAGCTCTGTGGGTCCTGAACATTGGCCTTGCCCACCGCCCAAACCTCACCCTTGCTTAGGCCCTGCCATCCACAGCCAAGGCCTTTTCCCCTGTTTTATTTTATTTTTTTCCCTCCTCCTCTTTTATACTATTGTGATACCAATGTACCTTCTGGTTGTTGATTCATCTATATTTTTAGTTTTATATTCTTTCTAACACATCTGTTAGTTTCCTAGAATAATTTTATTTTTTACTTTGTTATTGTTCTTTTTTTTTGCCACCCCATGTGGCTTGTGGCATCTTGATTCACAAGCCTGGGCTCAGGCCAAAACTCCTGCAGTGAGAGCTCTGAGTCTGAACCGCTGGACTAACAGAGAACCTCAGACCCCAGAGAATATTCATCAGAGTGAGGTCTCACGGAGTTCCTCATCTCAGCACCAAGACCCAACTCTACACAATAGCCTACAAACTCCAGTGTTGGAAGCCTCAGGCCAAACAACCAGTAAGACAGGAACACAATAGCACTCATAAAAAAAAAAAAGAGACAGCAAAAAAATATGTCACAGATGAAGGAGCAAGGTAAAAACCTATAAGACCAAATAAATGAAAAGGAAATAAGCAATCTACCTAAAAAAGAATTCAGAGTAATGATAGTAAAGATGATCCAAAATCTCGGAAATAGAATGGAGGCACAGATTGAGAAAGCACAAGAAATGTTTAACAAAGATCTAGAAGAATCTTTGAGATTCATCTAGAGATGAACAACACAATAACTGAAATGAAAAATACACTAGAAGAAATCAATAACAGAATAACAGAGGCAGAAGAACGGATAAGTGAGCTGGAAAACAAAATGGTAGAAATAACTGCTGAGGAGCAGAATAAAGAAAAAAGAATGAAAAGAATTGAAGACAATCTCAGAGACCTCTGGGACAACACTAAACACACCAATATTCGAATTATAGGGGTCCCAGAAGAAGAAGAGAAAAAGAAAGGCTCTGAGAAAATATTTGAAGAGATTATAGTTGAAAACTTTCTTAACATGGGAAAGGAAATACTCACCCAAGTCCAGGAAGCACAGAGAGTCCCATACAGGATAAACCCTAGGAAAAACACACCAAGACAAATATTAATCAAACTAACAAGAATTAAATGCAAAGAAAAAATATTAAAAACAAAAAGGGAAAAAAAAAACCCAACATACAAAGGACTCCCCATAAGGTTATCAGCTGGTTTTTCAGTGGAAATTCTGCAGGCCAGAAGGGAGTGGCAGGATATAATTAAAGTGATGAAAGAGAAAAACCTACAACCAAGATTACTCTATACAGCAAGGATCTCATTCAGATTCAATGGAGAAGTCAACAGCTTTTCAAACAAGCAAAAGCTAAGAGAATTCAGCACCACCATACCAGCTTTACAACAAATGCTAAAGAAATTTCTCTAGGCAGGAAACACAAGAGAAGAAAAAGACCCACAAAAACAAACCCAAAATAATTAAGAAAATGGTAATAGGAACATACATATTGATAATAACTTTGAATGTAAATGGATTAAATGCCCCAACCAAAGGACACAAACTGGCTGAAAGGATACAAAAACAAGACACATATATATGCTGTCTACCAGAGACCCACTTCAAACCTAGGGATACACAGACTGAAAGTGAAGGGTTGGAAAAGATATTCCATGCAAATAGAAATTAAAAGAAAGCTGGAGTAGCAATACTCGTATGAGGTATAATAGACTTTAAAATAAAGATTGTTACAAGAGATAAGGAGAGACACTACATAATGATCAAAGGATCAATCCAAGAAGAAGATATAACAATTATAAATGTTTATGCACCCAACACAGGAGCACCTCAATACATGAGGCAAATGCTGACAACAATGAAAGGAGAAATGGACAGTAACACAATAATAGGGGATTTTAACACCCAACTTACACCAATGAACAAATCATCCAAACAGAAAATAAATAAGGAAACACAAGGTTTAAATGACACAATAGACCAGATAGATCTAATTGATGTTTATAGAACATTCCACCCTAAAGTGGCAGAATACACTTTCTTCTCGAGTACACAAGGAACATTCTCCAGGATAGATCACATCCTGGGTCACAAATCAAGCTTCGGAAAATTTAAGAAAATTGAAATCGTATCAATCATCTTTTCTGACCACAACACTATGAGATAGGAAATCAATTACAGGATAAAAACTGTAAAAAACACAAATACATGGAGGCTAAACAGTGCGCACTAAATAACCAAGAGATCACTGAAGAAATCAAAGAAGAAATAAAAAAACTACATAGAAACAAATGACAATGAAAACACGATGACCCAAAACCTATGGGATGCAGCAAAAGGAGTTCTAAGAGGGAAGTTTATAGCAATTCAATCTCACCTAAAGAAACAAGAAAAATCTCAAGTAACCAATCTAACTCTACACTTAAAACAACTAGAGAAAGAAGAACAAAGAAAACTCAAAGTTGGTAGAAGGAAAGAAATCATAAAGATTGAAGCAGAAATAAATGAAATAGAAACAAAGAAAACAGTAGCAAAGGTCAATAAAACTAAAAGCTGGTTCTTTGAGAAGATAAACAAAATTGATAAACCCTTAGCCAGACTCATCAAGAAAAAAAGGGAGAAGATACAAGTCAATAAAATTAGAAATGAAAAAGGAGAAATCACAACTGACACTGCAGAAATACAAAGGATTATAAGAGACTACTACAAACAACTATATGCCAATAAAATGGACAACCATGAAGAAATGGACAAATTCTTAGAAAGGTACAATTTTCCAAGACTGAACCAGGAAAAATTAGAAAATATAAACAGACTTATCACAAGAAATGAAATTGAAATGGTAATTAAAAATCTTCCAACAAGTAAAAGTCCAGGACCAGATGGCTTCACAGGTGAATTCTATCAAACATTTAGAGAAGAGCTAACACCCATCCTTCTCAAACTCAATCAAAAAATTGCAGAGGAAGGAACACTCCCAAATTCATTCTATGAAGCCACCATTACTCTAATACCAAAACCAGAAAAAGATACCACAAAAAAGAGAATTATAGACCAATATCACTGATGAACATAGATGCAAAATTCTTGAATGAAATACTAGCAAACAGAATCCAACCGCACATTTAAAGGATCATACACCATGATCAAGTGGATTAATCCCAGGGATGCAAGGATTCTTCAATATATGCAAATCAATTAATGTGATACACCACATTAACAAATTAAGGAACAAAAACGAGATGATCATCTCAATAGATGCAGAAAGAGCTTTTGACAAAATTCAACACCGATTTTTGATAAAAACTCTCCAGAAAATGGGCATAGAGGGAACCTACCTCAACATAATAAAGGGCATATATGACAAACCCACAGCAAGCATCATACTCAATGATGAAAAAATGAAAGCATTTCCACTAAGATCAGGAACAAGACAAGGATGTCCACTATTGCCACTCTTATTCAACATAGTTTTCGAAGTCCTAGACATGGCAATCAGAAAAGAAAAAGAAATAAAAGGAATACAAATTGGAAAACAAGAAGTAAAACTGTCACTGTTTTCCAATGACATGATACTATACATAGAAAATCCCAAAGATGCCACCAGAAAACTACTAGAAATAATCAATGAATTTGATAAGGTTGCAGGATACAAAATTAATGCACAGCAATCTCTGGCATTCCTATAAACCAATAACAAAAAATAAGAAAGAGAAATTAAGGAAACACTCCCATTTACCATTGCAACAAAAAGAATAAAATACCTAGGAATAAACCTGCCTAAGGAGGCGAAAGACTTGTACTCAGAAAACAATAAAACACTGATGAAAGAAATCAAAGATGACAAAAACAGATGAGAAATATACCATGTTCTTGGATTGGAAGAATCAATATTATGAAAATGACTAAACTACACAAAGCAATCTACAGATTCAATGCAATCCCTATCAAACTACCAAGGGCATTTTTCACAGAACTAGAACCAAAAATTTTACAGTTTGTATGGAAACACAAAAGACCCTGAATATCGAAAGCAATCTTGAGAGTGAAAAACAGAGCTGGAGGAATCAGGCTCCCTGACTTCAGACTATACTACAAACCTACAGTAGTCAAGATAGTATGGTACTGGCACAAAAACAGAAATATAGATCAATGGAACAGGATAGAAAGTCCAAAGATAAACCCACGCACATATGGTCACCTTATCTTTGACAAAGGAGGCAAGAATTACAAGGAGAAAAGACAGTCTCTTCAATAAGTGGTGCTGGGAAAACTGGACAGCTACATGTAAAAGAATAAAATTAGAACACTCCCTAACACCATACACAAAAATAAACTCCAAATGGATTAATGACTTAAATGTAAGACCAGACACTATAAAACTCTTAGAGGAAAACATAGGAAAAACACTCTTTGACATAAACCACAGCAAGATCTTTTTTGACCCACATCTGACTGTAACGGAAATAAAAACAAAAATAAACAAATGGGACTTAATTAAACTTAAAAACTTTTGCACAGCATTGGAAACCATACACAAGACAAAAAGACAACCCTCAGAATGGGAGAAAATATTTGCAAACGAAACAACAGACAAAGGATTAATCTCTAAAATATACAAATAGCTCAGGGAGCTCAATATATAAAAAAACAAACACTGCAGTTAAAAAATGGGTGGAAGACCTAAATAGACATTTCACTAAGGAAGACATACAGATGGCTAAGAGGCACATGAAAAGATGCTCAACTTCACTAATTATTAGAGAAATGCAAATCAAAACTACAATGAGGTATCACCTCATGCCAGTCAGAATGGCCATTATCAAAAAATCTAGAAACAATAAATGTTGGAAAGGGTGTGGTGAAAAGGGAACCCTCCTGCACTTTTTGGTGGGAATGTAAATTGATAACAACCACTATGGTAAACACTATGGAGGTTCCTTAAAAAACTAAAAATAGAACTACCATATGATCCAGCAATCCCACTACTGAGCATATACCCTGAGAAAACCATAATTCAAAAAGAGACATGTACCACAATGTTCATTGCAGCACTATTTACAATAGCCAGGACATGGAAGCAACCTTAAATGTCCATCGACAGATGAATGGATAAAGAAGATGTGGCACATATATACAATGGAATATTACTCAGCTGTAAAAAGAAATGAAATTGAGTTATTTGTAGTGAGGTGGATGGACCTAGAGTCTGTCATACAGAGTGAAGTAAGTCAGAAAGAGAAAAACAAATACCGTATGGTAATGCATATATATGGAATCTAAAAAAAAAAAGGGGGGGTACTGATAAACCTAGTTGCAGGGCAGGAATAAAGAGGTAGACATAGAAAATGGACTTGAGGACATGGGGTGGGAGGGGGAAGCTGGGGTGAAGTGACAGTAGCATCGACATATATACACTACAGAATGTAAAATAGGTGGCTGGTGGGAAGCAGCAGCATAGCACAGGGAGATCGGCTTAGTGCTTTGCGATGACCTAGAGGGGTGGGATAGGGAGGGTGGGAGGGAGGCTCAAGAGGGAGGGGATATTGGGATGTTTATGGCTGATTCGCCTTGTTGTGCAACAGAAACTAACACAGTATTATGAAGCAATTATACTCCAATAAAGATCTATCAAAAAACAAAAAACAACAACAAAAAAACTAAAGGCAGGAATTAGCTCACATGTTGGCTGAAAAAAAAAAGGATTCAAAGTGTCTTGCATTTTGATAGTCTGATATAGAGGTACAATCCCCAAATATAAGATAAACTTGAGTGGTAAATGTAAAATAATGATGAATTTGAGTTAAAATAATTAATTATAGAAGTATAGTTTCAAAAACTCTGACGCACATATTATATTTCAGAAAAATTAATACATTTTAGTTGATCAAAGATATTCTAAGCCATGAATTGGACACAGTGGCTTTAAAAACTAATAAAATCTTTAAGACATGTATTTTAACTAAATCTTAGAGTAAGTTAATGTAAATGTAGAGCCAGGAACCAGAAGTACATTAGTCCTATGGCATTTCATAGAATTCATGTTAGTGCGAAACTCCTGAGTCCAGTTCTGGATATCACAGTATGAGAGGAGCAATGCATTGTCAATCATTCGAGATCAGAGGCTAGAAAAATAATCCAAAGTAAATAGAACTTTTACACTTAAAAGGAAAAACATTAATTAGAAAAATTAATGTTGTCTTCAAAGCTTTCAAAATGTCATGAAGAATGTTTGTAGCATGCTGCTTTAGAGGACAGAAGTAGAATCAGAGTGTGAAATTAAGGTGAACATTTGGGTTTCAGAAAGACATAAAAACATTCATACAGTTAGGTCTCTAAAATGGCCTGCTTTTTAAATATTTATTTATTTATTTTATTATTTTTTGGCTGCGTTGGGTCTTAGTTGCGGCACGCGGGATCTTTCCTTGTGGTGTGCAGGCTTCTCTCTAGTTGTGGCACGTGGGCTCCAGAGCACGTGGGCTCTGTAGTTGCTGCGTGCAGGCTCCAGAGTGTGTGGGCTCTGTAGTTGCGGCACGCGGGCTTAGTTGCCCCGCGGCATGTGGGATCTTAGTTCCCCGAGCAGGGATTGAACGGGCATCCCCTGCATTGCAAGACTGATGCTTAACCATTGGACCACCAGGGAAGTCCCTGGCCTGCTTTTTAAAGCTTAATCTTCCCAGTTTCAAAATTGCTCAAGCAAAGACTGAATGACACATACATAATAGAAATCTCACACTACACATAAGTGTGAGACCAGAATTTAAATTATCAAGGATAAGATATACGAAGTTAACAAATCATCGTAAAACCTTATCTGGGAGTAACAAAACACTTGAAGAAGTGTCAAAGGTAGTAAACACTGATTTTCATGGGATCACTGCTCCTTCCCCCTGGGTCTTGATGTGCATACTACTTTGTGTGTGCCCTCCAAGAGTGGAGTCTCTGTTTCCCCCAGTCCTCTCAAAGTCCTGCAATCAAATCCTGCTAGCCTTCAAAGTCTGATTCTCTGGGAAGTCATCCTCCCATTGCCGGACCCCCAGGTTGGGAAGCCTTACTTGGGGCTCAGAACCTTCACTCCAGTGGGTGGACTTCTGTGGTATAATTGTTCTCCAGTTTGTGAGTCACCCACCCAGCGTTTATGGGATTTGATTTTATTGCAACTGCACCCCTCCTACCATCTCATTGCAGCTTCTCCTTTGTCTTTGGATGTGGGGTATCTTTTTTGGTGAGTTCCAGTGTCTCCCTGTCGCTGATTGTTCAGCAGTTAGTTGTGATTCCAGTGCTCTCACAAGAGGGAATTAGTGCATGTCCTTCTACTCGGCCATCTTGAACCAATCTCCCCTAACTTACTTTAAATGACAAAAGCAGTGAGTACTTAATTGCATTCCTATTAATGTACTGTTGTTTCTAAACATGTGAGACTTTTAATGAGCATTTCACTAGGTTTACTGAAAGAATATTGTATAGGTAAAAATAAATGTTTTGTTAACTCCCTGGCTGCCCAAGAGTAGGTGTAAAGTAGTGCAAAAATGTCATTAAATGTGATTCAAATTGTTATTTGAAAATAAATTATCATACTTTAGAAGGAGGTGAATTTCTAAAAATGTCTTCCTACAGTGTTTTCTAATTTCCTTCAGTGTATCCACAGATGTTAGGTTTCACTTTCTCTGTTTTCTACGCCCCAGAAAAGAAATGTTGTGAACGGAGACATACACAATTGTTCACCTTAGTGTGGCACTGAATAGAGACGTTTAAACCTTCTGTTTTGAGTTACTCTCCAAGTGTGAGTGATGTGGACAGGTGGAGAACTATAGATATACATCAGTCAAAAAACAAGGGCAGGCTTCCCTGGTGGTGCAGTGGTTGAGAATCTGCCTGCTAATGCAGGGGACACAGGTTCGAGCCCTGGTCTGGGAGGATCCCACATGCCGGCGAGCAACTAGGCCCGTGAGCCACAATTACTGAGCCTGCGCGTCTGGAGCCTGTGCTCCGCAACAAGAGAGGCCACGATAGTGAGAGGCCCGCGCACCACGATGAGGAGTGGCCCCCGCTTGCCGCAACTAGAGAAAGCCCTCGCACAGAAACGAAGACCCAACACAGCCATAAATAAATAAATAAATAATTAAAAAAAAAAAAAACAAGGGCATTTTGAAGAAAATATAGCCAGACCACAAGTTATGAATAAACTGAGTTGTGAAAGTTGTTTGCAAGTTGATTGTTTAAAACTTGGAAGAAATTTTCCTTCCCATAGCAATCACACTCACCAGATTTGTTTCCTTGGCCGGTGTGAAAATAGATGTAACCTACACTGTAACAGAACCTGACTTTAAAATAGTGTTTTTCAGATTATAGGGCAAGATTCCACTACTGGGTTTTGAATTAATTAAATAGGGAATAACCATTTTTTCATAAATGAAAATAATAGAATATATCAAATAAAATTCTGCTTTTTGAGGATAAGAATGAATTTGTGACACTTTTAATTTTTATAAATATGTCTATGTTATGTATGTGTATATGTGTTTAAAGTTTTGCCTATATTGATTTGTGAAACCAAAGGGGTTTCACAGCCAAAAGTTTGAAAATCACGGGTTAAAGCATTCTGTAAAAGCCAATAACTATCTCTGTCTACATTCTGTCCCTGACACAGTCCAAAAAAAATTGTGTTTATCAAACTATTTTTAAGCATTTGAGTCTATGGCTTCGCTAGATAAGCAACATGAACTGCATTTGGAGTTGCATTCCAAGAAAAATTTCAACAAAATTAATTCTGTATATGTATCTCTAAAAATAGTTGTCATTTTGCTCTATGGTAATTAGACATCAATGGCAAGTAGTTCAAGCAAACAGACACAATAAATTTTACTAAACTTTTTGAGTAACAATTAAACCAAACATTTCTGGGGTTGGGGTGATGTCTGTGGGAATGAGGCATTTTTTATCACTCTTTGTGAGTTCAAGGGCTCAGATGTATGAAATCCCCAATTCTCCAAAAGGGGTGAAATTTATGGCAATAAGTCATCCTGGCTAATAGGTCATACAGGCATGTTTCTCCAGGTGTTGGGAGTTAAGAATATTCTCTGGCTCTGCTTTGCCTAAGAACTTCATGTTTTCTAGTGTGGCTAGAAACATTTTACTAAGAATGCTGGACCTTAGGAAAGGAAGTTCTAGGCAGGTATATAAGGGGCCACCAGCTGAGTGCTGCCCTCTAGCCTCCACTGCAGACCCTGGGTAACTTAGGGTGTATAGAAGAGAAAGGGACATTTATGAGTCCATTTTCTGTCCACTTAAGATGGAAATGTGAATAAAAGTTACAATCTAGGGCACAATGAGGCTAAGAGAGACTAATACAGAAGGAACTGCAGGTTTTTTATATTAGATTTGTAATGGAGGTGTTATGGGAAAATGTAAAAACCTGTAGGAGGTCTCTATATTTTGTTTCCTTACCATTATCTGAATTTCACTTCGAAAATAAGAGCCTTGAAGGAATTAGTGGAAAGGAAAGTTGAAAAAGTAAATTCATATCACGAATAATTAAAGGAAAAAAACAGAACTAGGTAGGATACTCTAGCTAAAGAGAAACCAGAAGCCACACTGGCATTTATTTTGTTCCTAAACCAAGTCCAACATTTACCATGGGGGGTTATGAATAATAAGCTGTGGAATCCAATTCTGGTTAATTAAACAGAAAACGATATTGGGCTCACAGACTGTTAGAGTTGTAGATATAGGAGTGAATCTAAGCTTTGAAAAATAATCCAAAAAACGGTTCCAGAGAACTGATATAATAAGGAAACTAAAATTGATGTTGCCATTTGCACTGCTGTCAGAAATTGGACAGTCCTCTAGCTGCTGCTGCAGCCAATACACTTTTAAAGCAGGAACTCCACCTGGTAACTAACATTGTCCTTGAAACTGGACAACTCAGGCACAACCTTGCTGCAAAATGAAGATCCTGGGCACAGCCTGTTGCCTTATCTTTGCACTTCTGAACCAAATCCTCCTGTGCAGGTGCCTTCACTTGGGTTGGTGGACCCTTGGTCACCTGCTTGTGTTTGGATGCAAAGGAGGTGGGAAAAGCCAGTTTTCTGGGTTACTTTTTAAGAAGGCTGAACTTACCAGTCTGAAATTCACCATCAGAGCAAGAGACTTCAAATTATGCTAGGAAGCCTAAAAATATTGCTCAGTATAATGGGCCATTGCATGTGGTGTTTGTTTCTTTCGGAAAACTTTCTTCAAGATCTTTACATGGCTGTCTCTGAAAATCAACACGGAAGCTCAATTTCACCTTTTCAGAAAGGCTTTCTTAAACCACCTGCCTAAGTCAGTCTCACAACTCTCCATTACTCTCTATCACCTGAATATTAACCTCATTCACAGAATTTTTTCTAATATGTGAAAAGTTTAATCTCTTTTTTCCTTCCTTTCTCCCTCCTTCCCTCCCCCTCCTTTCCTCTTTCTCTTTCTTTCTTTCCCTTCCTTCCTTTCTTTCTTTCTTTCTTTCCTTTCTTTCTTTCTTTCCCTTCCTCCCTCCCTCCCTCCCTTCCTTCCTTTCTTTCTTACTTTCTTTCTTTCCCTTCCTTCCTTCCTTTCTTTTTTTCTTCCTTCCTTCCTTCCTTCCTTCTTTCTTTTGATCACTCTGAAAGAAGAAATAGTGCAAGAGCAGGATTCTGTCTTGTTCAAAAACTATTGTCATCATGTAGAGCAAAGCAAGGCCTGGCACATCCAGTGGTGCAGCAAACACTTGTTGACTGAGTTTTTGAAGAGCAAGGAATGATAGGAAAGTATTGGGCATCTAGAGACTCCAAAGAAATATCTAGAGGGTTGGGGGTTCTAGCTTATAGGAGCAACATGAATGAATATAAATGGAAAGGACTGCTGAAAGCAGCTTCTCTGTCCCACCCTACACCCTGGTCTCCAGACATACAAGTAGATCCTGCCTAGATGATTATTTTTTCATTCACTATTGACTCAATAGATAATTAGTGTTAAAGTTATGGCAGGCACTATGCTTGCACAATTCTATGTTTTCCTTCTATTTATGTCCTCAGTCCTACAGATTTGATTTTTCAGCCTCCTTGTAATTGATTATTTGTCTGATCATGTTCTCTATATTAATGTTTATCTTGTTACAGACCAAACCCCTTGGTGTGGGAGGCAACATGATGTAGTGGGTAAACCCAAAGGCTCTGATGCCAGCCTGTCTGGGTTCAAGTTCTAATTCTCCCATTACTTTGTTCATGAGTTGTTTAACTGCTCTGCTACTTCCCTCACTTATATAATGGAGATAAAAATAATCCTTATCATAGGGTAGTCATGAGTAAAAAATAAATGAAAATACGTAAAGCAGTTGACATGCTGCCTGACAAGTAATAAGCTGTAGGGAAGCATTTGCTATTAAATGAGTTGGAATGACTCACTTGGAATGAGTTTCTGATAATTTTCTCATTTCTCTATGGCCCCAGCATTACTTCCTAAACACTTAAATGACCAACTATGCCCTGTTTTCTTTATCCTGGCATTATTTCTGGTTCCTTTTACTGAACTTTCCCCTTGATCCAGCACACTGGCATGAGAAGAGGCCGGTAAAAGATTAAGAGGCTGATCTAGGAACAGGTGGAGCAGGACACCAAGAACAGTCTTTCCCTACTTTACAGCTGGACCTAATCCTGGCCTAATATTTTTTTTCTCTCTTCCAAGGGACAAAATGAAAAGAGGTCACCAGACTTCCTCAGCCAGATATGGTGATTATGTTATTCCCTTTATGCAAAAGAAACTTCTGTGGCAAATTAAGGTGGAATGATTCAACTAGTATTAAATCACAATATAAAGTCCCCTTTTCATTTACCAAACACAAAAGATTCAGATCATCCAAACTTCATTGATCAGATCTACAGCCAGCAGCCCCTTAAGTCATTTCCACTGTAACCTCCCAACTCTTGCAGAGAGCTATATCTGTTGTAATGAGCAAATAAAACTGAATTTATTACAGTATGGTGCCTGTAGTATGTGCTATAGACTAGTTATGTATATGTATATGTTTGGTCATGGGTGCTTGAGACTGTATCTATGCTTATTTTAGAGCATTCATTCTCAGGCAGGCAGGTAGTTTAGTAAGAAATATGAACATATACATAGGTAAAGCCTGCTACAGTTATTTTTTTCAGAGATAATAACCAATAGAAGAAAGAGGAAGGGACTCAGAACTCAGGTAAGGCAATGGATGATCCGTTTGAAAATAATTAACTACTTTTGATTATTCATCTTAATTTTAATGTAAAGTTAATATCTTCTATAAGTTTTCAAATCAGCATTTCTTGTTGGAAGTAGCTTTTAGCTTTACCATTATTTAAATATAGTGTAAGACCTTATTTCTTTAAGATGGCACCAAAAGTTTGTTTACTAAAATTTTTATACATATATTTTATGTAGAAAATGTGAATATTTATGTATTTTGTTGTATTGACCTTGTACGTGAATTACAAGTGTGGAATTACAGATTGCAGATATATGGTAGGTATTCATCTTTTATTGCAACTCCAATATTTACATCTATTTAGTAGTAACTTACTACTAGAAATATCTAACTCTAACATGAATAACAATAGCAGAATATAGCCTATTTATTTCCCCATCATCTTTTTCAAGGTAGCCTCCCACAAATTTAGAAAAGTGTCCACCTTGCTTAGCCCAAGTTATTTCAGTGACATGAAGGTACTATGGAATTGCAATAAAACAACTGGAAGGTCCTTTGAGTGCATTTGAAGTAGACATTTTTCAATACGGTTTCTAATATAAATCGACTTTTTCTAACCATGAATGTGTGAAGGTATGCTGAGTACCAATAAAGACTTCAGAGACTCATAAGCACTGTGTGAAGAATGTTTTTTCTTCTGTTCCAGAACAGAATGTTTCATGCTGACAACACAGATGAGAGTGTCTGTCAAAAATCTATTGATAGCTAAGACAAAATCACTACCTATAAGTTATTCCTTGGTGAACTGAATTACAGAAAGATAAGTAGTCACCATTTGGAATTTAAAATGGAACACAGTCATTTAAAAATAAGACACTGTTTGAAGATAGTACAAGCATAAAAGCAGACATTATGAAACTCATACTTAAACTTTATATTTGCTAATATGCATAATTACATTTTCTTCTAGGGAAACGTGAGTACTGCTCACATGACAGTGTTGAAATGAATGAACACACAGTTAAGCTCGATGAGAATGAGGGTGATAGGGAGGCTCAGCTGAAGATCTACTCTTGGGAAGTAGTTTAAAATATTGCCCATTTGGTACCATCTGTTGAATTCCATACACAAAAAACAATGCTATTCAGAACTCAATTTTTGTGAGCCAGGAATGAAGGATGTCTCTTACAGGGATCGTTTAACAGAACTGATTGAACAGAAGGAAGACCAGCAGAGGGACAGTAAAATCTCTTCTGACCACTCCACACCACATTAATTTGAAATGGACTGAGAAAACATAAGCATTAATTTGTTCTTGCACACACATGATACTCAAATTTACTCAGTAAGTAGAGAGGTCCATCATATTGTGTGTAATAAGTAGGCAAGAGAAAAAGTGTGATATGGTCAAATCATTTGTTCAATGACTTATGCAGGTCCTTACAGAAGTTTGTATCCTGTCACTACAGCAGTGAGAGAAATCCTATTGTTCTGGATTATACTAAATTTAGAGATTCTAGATTCATCTTTAAAATGGCCATCACCATGATTATTCACCTCCTTTCTTTAACTTACTAATACTCCTTTTATGCAATGAAATAGCCAATGACTAGAAAGCAAGGCAGCAAACAAAATACAGGAATCAAAATTAGTCTTTTTGAAATTTGGAATTGTCTACTTTTTATTGGAGAATTTATCAAACCATTTTAAAATTTCTGTTGATTTTTTCACTATATTTCTTGTATTTATTCTCTTAGAGATTTCTCTGCAGATTATATGCAGCTAATTTATCACAATCTACTTCAGATTAATATTAATTTAATTTTAGTACAATGTAGAAACTTTGCTTAAATACAGCTTTTTTCTCTTCCCTCTTTTTTGCTATTACTGTCATATATCTCTATCTTATAAACTCAAGAATATAATGTTGTTATTACTCCCTTATACTCCTGTGGATTTAACTTATATTGCATGCCATTTCATTTGAAGTTGAAGGACTTCTTTTTTTAAAAAAATTTTATTAGAGTATAGATGATTTTCAATGTTGTGTTAGTTTCTGCTGTACAGCAAACTGTATCAGTTATACATATACATATATCCACTCTTTTTAAGATTCTTTTCCCATATAGGTCATTGCAGAGTATTGAGACGAGTTCTCTATGCTATACAGTAGGTCCTTATTAGTTATCTATTTTATATATAGTAGTGTGTATATGTCAATCCCAGTCTCCCAGTTTATCCCTCCCTTCCCCCACCCCACCTCTTTCCCCTCTGGTAACCATAAGTTTGTTTTCTACATCTGTGACTATTTCTGTTTTGTAAATCAGTTCATTTGTACCATTTTTTTTAGATTCCACATATAAGTGAGATCATATGATATTTGTCTTTCTCTATCTGACTTATTTCACTCAGTATGACAACCTCTAGATCCACCCATGTTGCTGCAAATGGGATTATTTCGTTCTTTTTTATGGCTGAGTAATATTCCTCTTTTAGTATTTAGTAAGGTAAATTGGCTAGCAATGCATTCTCTCAAGCTTTGTTCATCTGAAACTGCCTATTTTTCACCTTTAGGTTTGATATACAGTTTTTCTAGATATAGAATTTCTAATTAACAGTGTTTCCCCCCTTCCTTCCTCCACCATACACAGTTTGAATTTGTCATCCCTCTGACTTCTGGTCTCCATTGTTATTATGAGCAATCAGCTTTTACTTGCATTATTGTTCCCCACTAAGTGATGTGTTTTCTCTTTCATCTTTCAAGATTTTTCCTTTGCTTTGGTGTTTAACAGTTTGACTGCGATGTACCTAGATGTGCATTACTTTGTGTTTATCCTATCTGGATCTGTGGATTAGTGATTTTTCTTACTACATTTAGGAAGTTCTGGCCATTATTTTTCAAAAAATTTACCTATTGTTCCCTCCTATTTCTCAGACTCCCATTATATGTATATTGCAATGCTGATGTTGTCTTATGGCTCTCTAAGTATTTTATTTTTCTTTAATCTCTTTTCTTTATCTTCAGAATACATATTTTCTATTGATTTATATTCCAATTCACTGAATTTTTTCTCCTGGTACCTCAAATATGTTGACACTTTCTAATGATTTTTTCACATAACTTAGTATACTTTTAATCTGTAGAATTTCCTGGGTTGTTTGTGTGTGTGTGTGTGTGTGTGTGTGTGTGTGTGTGTGTGTTTGCTTGTTTGTTTTCTTTTTGTTTTTTGCATCTTTATCTCTTTGCTTGCAAAATACCACTGCTATATTTATATCTATCAAAATCTATCAAGCTCTGTTCTTCAAGACACAACTAAGTCTCACCTCTTTAGTCAAGCTGTTTCTACACTAAATTAGTATGATTTATTACTTTTTTGAGTCTCCTACCAAGAACTTGGCTATTTTTGTTGTGGTATGTTTTTATAAATGATGTAAAATCCCTGATGGCAAGAACTATATTTCCTGTTTTGTATCCTTTTCATCATCTAGTATATTGTTTTGTGTATAGAAGCTACTCAGCAAAAAGGTTACTTCAAGCCGAATATAATTATGTTAATAATTATATTATGGTTATTACCTAAACTTTTGCTAATCTCACCATTATCCACATAGCCCTAATCTTTTAGCAATATTAAACGTTTAGTCATGTTAAACATTGTAAAGAGCCTTATCTGTAAGTTGATCATTAACCATTGCATACTTTAGGATGCTTTTCCCTGAGGTAACATAACTGCTTCAGGACCATCATGTTAAACAACCCAGGAACAAATTGAGTTCTATGTGAATAGCATCCACTGGGGTTTTGTAGAATATATACAACCTGTACATACATGCATAGGGGCTTTATCTTAAACAGTAAGTATAGTACTTATTCATCTAACTGGAAAGCCAAAGGTAGAGCAAATTCATGCTTGGCTTAACTCCAATGTTTGTGCCTCCAACTCTTTGCTCTGCCTGTGCTGCATCTTTCTTCCCATGCATAGTTTTCAGCTTCTAGCTAGCATCTCTCATCATGGCAAATATCTGTAATTGTTTCAAGATTCACAACTATACACCATGATATCCTGAGACAGCTGAAAATAAAGGGAACTTTTTAGAGTTCCTGAACTCATTACTTTTACCAGCTTTTACATGTACTCTTAGAAAAGTCTGAACTAAACTTGGAGCTGGGGGTTGGAAGTAGTGGGTATATTTTAAATGAAGAAGAGATTGCAACAGGAACCAAAATCCGATTATTTTAGAGAAAGTGTAAATTGGTTAGGCAACCAACTATATGAATTTCCCCTGGGTATTTAAAAGATGTCAAAAACTCATACTTCATATGCTTGTAATTTTTGTCATTAGCCTAATGAATTACATCTTATATCTTGAATTGTTCCTCCAAAGTTGTTTTCATCAACTATCCTCCTTCCCTTTTTATTCCTGGCTAAAGTTAAAAATAACCTGGTTTATATCCTGAATCAAAATTTTATCCCTATTATTTGCCTTGTATAATCAAATTACAAATATTTTTGGGTAAAATGTAAAATTAATATTATAACTAATTATATTTGAGAGTCATCTAGTACAAACATTAAAGTTTAACTGTTCAACTTACCATTTATTTTATACTTGTTAGCATTAAAAGGCCTTTCATATTTTTAATTAGCTGTTTCTTCCTCCATTTTTGACAAGTAGAATATCAACTTTATAGAGGAAGATACTCATCCACTGGAAAATTTAATGAACTGACCCAGGACACAGAGTGAGATGGACAAATATTTAGTATCCATACCAACAGTGTTGAAATTGCCCTACCAAACTGAGCATAACATGCTTGATTTGGAATTTGAGGTCATACTGAAGACTGATTGCTCAGCAATAAATCTAGCCCAAGTGAAGTAATATTAATAAGTCATTAAGATGGCTAAACTTATAAACTGACCATGCAACAGTCTGTTAAGATTTTTTTTTAATGCAAAGGTAAAAATCATTATCAAGATGTGACATAATGATAAATAGAATAAGTAGATATTTCTCCAGTTGATGGTCAAATGAAGAAAGGTTACATATAGTTATTTATGCCAATTTCTCATTTACATCTATTAAATATAATCCTAATAGTCAAATATGCTAATGATAACTCATTTAGAAGTGCTTTTTTGAATTTGAAGTATAGGATTGCTTTCAGTACAAAAGATATTTAAATGCATTGTGCTCTAAACTTAAGTTAACCCCTGAAAAAACGAATTCATCGCCTCAAAAAAGTAACATCTCTTGGAAAAGACTTAGGAAACTGTAAGGTTCTGATTGTCCGAGTTGAGAGATTAAAAATAGTTTATCTGGTGATTTTTATAATTAACACTTAAAGAAATATAAGGACAAGAAATACCCTTTGTTTTGGTAACCATACACAATTTATGGAACCTTATTTTTAAAATTACTATCTTAGAGTCTGAATGGGATAGCTTGAAATTACACTTCATTTCTTAGAGGTTAACTCAAATCTCTTGTGAGGAGCTGACTTTAACAAGGACATCCAATAGATGACCAAACCCAGCTAGATACAGATAGTTCTGTCACTTATGCCATGTCCAGAATTAGTCTGTCTATTCTAAGATAAGGCTGTAGCTATCTTTCCCATTTCCTTATTTGTTGTGTTCCCTAACTTCAAATGAAATGCCAAAAGGATAATGGAACCAGGTAAGAAGGAAGTTTTCTGGTGCACTAAAATAAAATATATGCATATATGAAAAAAGGATAAAAATTAATATCAGGTAGGAGGTGAATATAGGTCATACTTGAGAACCAATAATCATTTACTGAATATATTTTTTTAAAAAAGCTACAGTGGAATTCTATTATCAAACCAATATTTTTTAAATTGACTTAAGTGCTTTTATGGTCCTAATGTTCAGCTGCTTCTTAGAAGTTTTATTTCCAATTATGAAAATCAACTAGGAATATTGCAGAACACATGTAAAAAGATGGTGGATAATATAAACGGGCAATTTATGAAACAGGAAATCTATGAAGCTAACAAGCATAACAAGATGTACTCAAACTTATTAATAATCACAGAAATACAAATTAAAACTACAGTGAGCTATCCTTTATATTGACTTGGCCAGAAAAATTAGAAATCTATGTATTGCCTTGTGCTGGCAATGATGTTGGTTTATAGAAATTCTGACACAGTGCTGAAAAGAGTGTAGACTGATGCAGCCATTCTGAAGAGAGCTTGGAAATAGTTAATCATTTAAATATACACATAACCTATGGTTAGGGTGAATGTACAATTTGGAGAGTGAAAGAGGATGCTATTTATGTTTACTCTGAGACAATAAACTTAAACCAAGTCTGTTCCAAGAAAGCAGAAAGTATGAGTCACCTTACTTATGGACCAATACATTTGTTCTTAGGTGTATATTTCAAAAAGCAAAAAATCTATAGTTGTAGACATAAAAGAATCATCATGGAAAAGTGATAATTTATATTAATACTCAAAATCCTAATATGATAATTTGATAACCTAAATTTTCATTAGTATTTATTTAATTTTATTAGGTTTAATATTTTAATATATTTATTAGCTATTACTATTTCCTCTTTTGTAATTTTAACATTTTTTTCTTTGATACCTTAGTGCTTTATTTTTTATTTGTATGAGTGATTCACATTTTCCAATTATATAATGAGTTTCCCCCTTTGACTTTTGTTATAATATTGGACCCATCCTATTAATTCTTCTAAATAAAATTTTTAAATCTTTTGATCAAATTATTTTAAATGTCCTTTGATAGTTTTATGAGATTACACTAAACCTAAAAGAAATTTTGAAGATGTATCAGACTTATATTATTCAGTTTTCCATCAGAAATAGGACTCTTTTATTTGTCTTCTGCTATCATGTTTCTCAGTATTGATTTATTATTTATTTTGCATGACCGCAATATATACCTTACCAATCTTAAGTCAGAAATTTATGGCTTTGTTGCCAATGTGATTTTTTTTGTATAATATAACTTCAATTGAAGACTTTATTGATCATCTCAATAAACTTAAATAAGTATTGAAAGTATGTCATTACAGAACTCACAACCACTCCTCCAGTCCACTTGTACCAAGAACATGGGTGTGGAGTCTTGACAGAGGCAAGTAGAAAGAATTGTTGTTTTGTTTTGTTTATATTGAGATTCCAAAAAGAAACTCGAATATAACTTGACCTAGTTCTTGCTCTCTACTAAAATCAAGAAAACTTGCCTGGTTAAAGGGTTTTATCTAAGAAACAACAAAAAACACACACTCAAAACAACCAAAATTCCATCTAAACTTGTATGTGGTTTAATTAACTCCCAGAGTTATTAAGCATCCATTATATAACAGGTACACTTCTAGACACAAGAGATAGGGTGATAATAAAATAAAGTTACTGCTCTAGTAGATTCTAGATTCCAGTGGAAGCACAATATGAGGATAACTAACAAATAAACAGCTCAGTTCCAGATAGTGAAAATCCATGAAGACAATAAAAGAGGCTGCTGTAGTAGCAAATCGGGTTGAGAACATGTTGTTTTAAAAGAGAATATAAAGAATGTCTTTTTTGAGGAAGTAACAAATGTGTTTGAACATGGTTGGCAAAAAAGAAGCATCTATGAGAAGATCTGGAAGAAGAGCTCTCTATGCAAAGAAAGGCAAGAACAAAGATCTTGGAACAGAAACAACCTTACAGTGATTGAGAAAAAGAAAGAATACAAGCTTTGTTGGACATTGAAGCAATGAGACGAGGAGTACAAGATAATATTATAGAAATAGGCAAAAATTCTTATTTTCAGTACCTTATAGCCTTGATATGTAATTTAGAAGACTTTAAGCAAAAGAGAAAAATGATTTATCTTATTTAAAAGAGATTGTTCTTGCTGCCGTTTATAGAAAATAATTGTAGAGTAGACACATGGAGATGAGTTAAGAGGCTATTGAAGTAATCCATCAGAGAGATGAAGATAGTATAGACCAGATGGTGACAATGAAGTTGAGAAAAAGTGGTCCATTTTGTGATATGTTTTGGAGGTAGAACTGTCAGAACTTGTTAATTGATTAGATATAGAAATAGATGTAATGAGAGAAATCAATGATGAATTGTAAGGTTTTCAATTAAACAAGTGGGAATTTGGTGGTGTCATTTAGTGAAATGGGAAAAATAGGGAAGGACAAGATTGGTGAAGGATGGTCTCATTAATTTTACATCATCAAAAGTAAATGACAAGTTGACAATTGACTATATTTGGTTCTGGAACTCAGGACAGACCAGCAATCACACACAAATGGATAATTAAATTGCTCTTTCATTGCAGATGCTATTTCCCTAGCACTTAATTATGTGGGGATTTTAAAGGTACAACTACAAAATAATTCCATTTATTCAGTCAGATGTGAGATAGTTTCCAGTTTCATGAATCCAGTGCTCATGACTTAACTGTAATTTAAGGATAACTGAAGGTTCTGGTCTGCGCTACAACATGGTAACACAAACAGAGACACCTCCTACATAAACAAAAAATCCAATAAATGCATGAAATCCAAGAAATGATAACTTTTTTAACATATTTACTGGATTATAATTGCTTTACAATGTTGTATTAGTTTCTGCAGTACAAGAAAGTGAATCAGCTATATGTATACACATATCCCCTCCCTCTTGAGCCTCCCTCCTACCCTCCCCATCCCACCCCACTAGGTCATCACAAAACACCGAGCTGATCTCCCTGTGCTATACAGCAGCTTCCCACTAGCCATCTATTTTACACATGGTAATGTATATATGTCAATACTACTCTCTCAAATCGTCCCAGCCTCCCTTTCCCCCTCAGTGCCCACAAGTCTGTTCCTTACTTCTGCGTCTCTATTCCTGCTCTGCCACTAGGTTCATAAGTACCCTTTTTTCTAGATTCCATATATATGCATAGATATATGGTATTTGTTTTTCTCTTTCTGACTTACTTCACTCTGTATGACAGACATTAGGTCCATCCACATCACTACAAATGACTCAGTTTTGTTCCTTTTTAGGGCTGAGTAATATTCCATTGTATATATGTACAACATCTTCTTTATCCATTCATCTGTCGATGGATATTTAGGCTGCTTCCATGGCCTGGCTATTGTAAATAGTGCTGCAATGAACACTGGGGTACATGTATCTTTTTGAATTATGGTTTTCTCAGGTATATGCCCAGTAGTGGGATTCCTGGGTCATATGGTAGTTCTATTTTTAGTTTTTTAAGGAACCTCCATACTGTTCTCCATAGTGGCTGTATCAATTTACATTCCCACCAACAGTGCAGGAGGGTTCCCTTTTCTCCACATCCTCTCCAGCATTTATTGTTTATAGATTTTTTTCATGCTGACCATTCTGACCAGTGTGAGGTGATACCTCATTGTGGTTTTGATTTGCATTTCTCTAATGATTAGTGATATTGAGCATCTTTTCATGTGTTTGTTGGCCATCTGTATGTCTTCTTTGGAGAAATGTTTATTTAGGTCTTCATTCCGTTTTTGGATTGGGTTGTTTATTTTTTTGATATTGAGCTGCATGAGCTGCTTGTATATTTTGGAGATTAATCCTTTGTCAGTTGCTTTGTTTGCAAATATTTTCTCCCATTCTGAGTCATCTTGTTTATGGTATCCTTTGCTGTGCAAAAGCTTTTAAGTTTAATTAGGTCCCATTTATTTATTTTTGTTTTTATTTTCATTACTCTAGGAGGTGGGTCAAAAAAGGATTTTGCTGTGATTTATGTCAAAGAGTGTTCTACCTATGTTTTCCTTTAAGAGTTTCCACCACCAGAACACAGGCACCAGTCCCTCCCATCAGGAAACACACAAGAAACGATAATTTTTAATAACGGTTACAACTTCATCAAATGAAAACTACCAGACACCAAACTTACAAAAAATCTTGCCTCTACAAAGAAGGCAAAACGCATACCCAAATTTGCATCAGAGGGTGCTTGTATAGTGCCTTGATTTATAGGTTAAACGCCAATATAGTTGAATCTCAATAATAGTATTTAAACAAAAAGAGCCATTTATTTAAAAATGCATATAACATGATACCAATATACCAGGTTTTAAAATATAGAAAAAATGTTATATTATATATTATATTATTTAGATATATATATATGTATGAAAGAAGTATAAATAAACACAGGGAATGGTAAATACCAACATCAAGATACTTTCCACTTGTTTACCTGAAGGTGCTAAAAGAGAACGCAACCAGGAAATGGTATAATAGAGTAATTGGACTGTATTTGTAATATTTTATTTTCTAAGATGAATGGTTGTCATACCTTAGTGTGGTGAGAAAATCAATTGTGGATGTTTATATTATTCTTAATGAATTTTTGTTTGTTTAAATATTCCTTAGCTTAAAACAAAATATTTTAAAGTAGTTGGAGAACTAGAAGAGACATGGGTCAAAAATAACTTTGAAGACAAAATATTTGTATGCAGGATATATAAAGTAAACCTATAAATAAATCATAAAAAAGACAAACAACCCATTAGAAACTGGGCAGAACAAATAAACACATACTTAGAAGATATAGGAATGGTCACTAAACACATGTAGAAGGTATCCAACATCATTAGTCAACAGAGAAATATAAATTAAAGCCACAACTAGATACCTCTTCACACCCATCACAATGATTATAGATAGACAATACCAAGATTTAGTGATGATGTAGAGCAATGGAAATTGTCATATATTGCTTGTTGGAACATGACATGGTACAGCTATTTTGCAAAAACTCTTGGACAGTTTCTTATCTTCTTAATCATACACCTATTCCATGAACCAGTAATTCTATTCCTAGGTATATATCTAAGAGAAATGAGGGCATATATATACACAAAGAGTTAAAGGAATGTCCATAGCAGTTTTATCCAGTGGGAAAAATGGAAATAAGCCAAATTTCCATCAGAATAGTTAACAAAGTGTGTTATATTAATACAAATGAATTCTATTTAGCAAATTTAGCAATAACAAGGTAAGAACTACTGATACACACAAAAAACAAATCAATGTCAAAAAACGCTGAGTGAAAGAAGTCAAGTCAGACATAAACGAGTACACACTAGTAGACATATGGTCTGTGGTAGAAAACCAGGACCAGAAGTAGGAGCTAGTTTCTTAAAGTGGCCTCTTTTAGGAGTTTAGAGTGAGAGAAAATGGGACAATGGTCAGACTGTATATAAAAATAGAACTCTGACCACAATCTTGTAGCCACCATTCTGGGAATCCAAACCACAGCCTCTGCAGTAATTGGCCTAAACTAGTCATGACTTGGGCCATGACTGCCAGCTTCCAAAATTTTTATCCCCTTATCCTTGCTTCCAACTCAAGATCAACCAGAGAAAGCCAAATATGCTCCCTAAACTCATGACATAGGATGCTGGATTTCTAGTTAGCCCACCTCCAGGTTATCTGTGCTAACATCCTGTAATCAGGGCATACTTGAAGGGTTCTTTTTTTTTCTCACTATAAAGCTTTCCTATTCCCCTGCCTTTGAGTCTCTGTCAGACACAAGTGATGGCGGCTGATTTTCTTGAGATAAGCTCTGAATTAATAGCTTATGCACGTTCTCAGGTGGTCTTTGCTTACTTCCACAAGGGACAATATACAGACATAGGTGTCCCCTTGCCTTCCTTTCTCCTTATTTGAAGGAGCAAGTAGGAACTGAGAGCTCAATGAAGATTATAGAAAAGCTCAATGAAGATAGTGAGACATTTAGGAGGAGATTTAGGAAATTCCAAGAGTCAAAAGAGTAGAGACTTCTAAAAACAAAAATAAGCAAATGGGACCTAATGAAACTTAAAAGCTTTTGCACAGCAAAGGAAAACATAAACAAGATGAAAAGACAACCCTCAGAATGGGAGAAAATAGTTGCAAATGAGGCAACTGACAAAGGATTAATCTCCAAAATTTACAAGCAGTTCATGCAGCTCAATATTAAAAAACAAACCACCCAATCCAAAAACGGGCAGAAGACCTAAATAGACATTTCTCCAAAGAAGATATACAGATTGCCAACAAACACATGAAAGGATCCTCAACATCACTAATCATTACAGAAGTGCAAATCAAAACTACAATGAGGTATCACCTCACACCAGTCAGAATGGCCATCATCAAAAAATCTACAAACAATAAATGCTGGAGAGAGTGTGGAGAAAAGGAAGCCCTCTTGCACTGTTGGTGGGAATGTAAATTAATACAGCCACTATGGAGAACAGTATGGAGGTTCCTTAAAAAACTAAAAATAGAACTACCATATGACCCAGCAATCCCACTACTGGGCATATACCCTGAGAAAACCATAATTCAAAGAGAGTCATGTACCACAATGTTCATTGCAACACTATTTACAATAGCCAGGACGTAGAAGCAACCTGAGTGTCCATCGACAGATGAATGGATAAAGAAGAGGGGCACATATATACAATGGAATATTACTCAGCTATAAAAAGAAATGAAACTGAGTTATTTGTTATTTGTAGTGAGGTAGATGGACCTAGAGTCTGTCATACAGAGTGAAGTATGTCAGAAAGAGAAAAACAAATACCATATGCTAACACATATATATGGAATCTAAAAAAAAATAAAGGTTCTGAAGAACCTAGGGGCAGGACAGGAATAAAGATTCAGGCATAGACAATGGACTTGAGGACACGGGGAGGGGGAAGGGTAAGCTGGGATGAAGTGAGAGAGTGGCATGGACATACATACACTACCAAATGTAAAATGGATAGCTAGTGGGAAGCAGCTGCATAGCACAGGGAGATCAGCTCGGTGCTTTGTGACCACCTAGAGGGGTGGGATCGGGAGGATGGGAGGGAGACACAAGAGGGAGGAGATACGAGGATATATGTATATGATAGCTGATTCACTTTGTTATAAAGCAGAAACTAACTTAAAAAAAAAAAGAGTAGAGATTTCTAAAAAGGAAAGGGAGATTAACTGTGCTAATTCCCACAAAAAAGTTAAGTAAACTGAAAGCAGAGAAAACCAATTGGATTTAGCATTTCATAGGCTGTTGTTGAACATGAAGAGCAATTTCAAGTACAGTGGGAAAGAGGGAAGGTAGAATGCAAGCTAAGTATAATGTCATGGAGGTGTGGAGGCATTAAGTGTAGAAACGCTTATAGAACAACAATTAGAGATTTTACAAGACAGAGACCTTAGAATGTCATTTTAGGATGGTGTAGCACAAAGATGTAGGTATTGTTACTATACAGGTGAGAGATGAAGATACTGGATTGGAGTGGATTTGGAGGGAGAAAGAGTAGACAGAAGGTTAGAGAAACAAGAAATATGAAAATAATGTCAGAGCTTAAATTCAGAAAATACTTACTGCTAGAAGGGAGTAATATAGGAACCTAAACCAACCAAGGGAAAAGAAAAATAGATGTTTACATCAGCAAAGGACCAAAGGAGGGATTCTAATCCCATTATATAATTTAGCAGATGACATAACAGAAGCTCATAGATTCATAAATTAAACAGGCAGTCAAAGAAGTTAAAGGATACCCAGGATAAAAAGGGTCACAGAATCCTGAGTAATAATATATTTTTTAGCATTACCTATTACCAGCCCAAACCCTAAATTGTTATGACAGTTTCAGAATTATTTTAGACAAAACTAGCTCATTGTTGAACTGAGTAATTGCTTTTTGAAATCAGTGCAAGAGTACTTAAAGAAATAAGAAAATGTCTTTAAAAAATAGGACTTTGAAGTTAGACTAGACTCCCATTTTCAAATCCCTACTCTGCCATTTACCGTCAGTGTAATTTTAGGCAATTATTTAACAACTCTAAGTCTCAATTTCTTCATCTGGGAAATGAGAATTGCAATTCTACCTCATAAGGATAAAAAGTCAATGGAAGTAAAGTTTTAGCATCACATCTGGCTCAGAGCTGATGGTAAAAAAGAAGGAATGTTTTTCTATTTGGATAAAATATATGAAAACTGTTCATTTGATTATGTTTAGCAGCGTTAATATGACATGCATACAAACACAAACATACATGCATACATACACACATACATATATATGTACGTCTCAAAAAGCATGGAAGAGAGGCAGGGCAGGAGTTATTATTACTGTTTTACACAAGAGGACATTGAAGGCACAAGCATGCTAAGCAATTTGTCCAGGGTCTGATGCTGAATAATACAAACAGAACTCAAACCCAGGACTTCTGATTTTCTGAGGGCTTGAAAGCCTTAGATTCATGGATAGGATTTTGAGGTTGAATTCCTCCAAGAAATTGGGGCATTCTTTCAGTGGGACTAGAAAATCTTCATTAACTTTTAATGAAGAGCGAGTGCCAAGAACCTCTGCTTGGGAGTACTCACACCTGAGCCCAGTCATATATGTATTCCTGTATGTTAGAGCTCAGAAGCATCTCTTATTTTGCATAAGATAAAAAAATGTCTTTCCCAATTTGCAGTCGGAGAGCTCCTAAGACCAGTCTTCTAACTAGTAATGTTATCACTACACAATCTCTATATTATTTGTCAAATATAATGTAGAAAATAGGTCCTGCTGGAATAACTTGCCAAGAAAATAACTCACAAGAAATTGAGAAATGGAGTCTAACGGAAAATTTTTACTTGTGTTTATAATTTTACATATTTATTCCTGCAAATGTTTGCCATCTTTTAAAGGAGGTTCTTGTACATTTATGACTGTCATTTATGGTATATTTATTCCTAACCTATAAACATTCTGCTGACAAATGCCAACGGCACTTGTTCTTTATGTTATAACTTCATACATATTTCATAAAAATAAGGAAAATGTATAGATAATAAATCCATTTAAAATATTTTATAACATATATGTCTTGCATATTAACAATTGAATTCCTAGAACATTTGTAGAAAGCAATCATTAGTTTCTACAGATTATGAATAAAATATATTTGAAACATCAAAGAATATATAACATTTTATTAATAAATATGAAAAGTAATTGCTATGGCATGATTTTTATATATCGAGTGTTATTTGCATATTTAAAATATAATTTATATTTTCAAATATAAGAATTGTGATGATATATATTCTTCAGCTTGCTAACCTGCTAAATTATTGATTCCTATCTACAGGAAGGTGTATGAGAATGCACCCGTCATGTGCATGGAATATGGACTTCAATTTCCTGCACCTGAGGGCTGCAATAAAATATTTTCCAAAAATATGAAAATAATGGGAAAAGAAATTTCTCCTCTAAGGCTGAAACATAGTAGAATATAGGAAAGATATTCAAGGTCACTAAAAAGAAGCAAACTCCAGGTAAGTAGAAATTAGGGAGTAACATATTTAAAGAAAGAATGTGTCATCCATCAGACCAGTTGGCTTATTTAGAAAACAAAAAGGAAAATTCGTTGAGGTAAACATGGGCTGAATCCAAGCAGGCATTATTTAGAAGAAAGAAGGAGCTCTAAGTCAAAGGACTTAGCCTGCATTGCCCCCAGAAATGTATATGCTTACTGTAGACATAACATATACTTGGTTATCTTAGCCTGAGACAATGAAATATCTAAATTATATAACTAACAACCAAGGCTCTAAGTCCAAGGTTGAAAAGCAGCCTTCTGCTGTTAAATTCTCTTATTGAATGCTTACAAGAGTCTTGCCTGGCAGTATCCTATTTGGTGGTCATTAGCCATATGTTGCTAATGACCACATGAAATGTGGGTGTCCAAGTTGTGATGTGCAGTAAGTGTAAAATGCACATTGAATTCCAAAGACATAGTACAAACACTACATAAATATCTTATTAGTAATGTTTTTGTTGATTGCATGTTAAAATTATATTTTATACATATTGTGTTAAGTAAATTATAGTATTAAAATTTGTTTCATCCGTTTCTTCTTATTTTTCTAATATGGCCTCTAGAAAGTTTTCAATTACATATGGGGCTCCCATTGTGGATTGCATTGTATTTACTTTGGACATCACTTGTCCATATGAACAGAGAGCAGTAATATCTATTCCCTACCCTATCTACATTTTGTGTTGTATATTAGTTAAGTGGCATTCTTACTGTAGATAATTTCATGCGTAGATCTGGCTATAAGATGAGAGCAGCTGGTCATGTGGATTCAAATGTTTGGTTCCTTCACAATCTATACTTATCACTGAATATTTTAAAAGGAACATTTTGATTATATTCATCAGTTTCATAAACTTCTTACGCCTGAATCTGCCATTGAGAGCGGTATCTACTCTTGGCATGCTGAAGAATCATATCTGAGTTTACACTACTGAGGGTCAAATCTTAAAACATGATACACTGACAACACTTAATGCCATATGATCAGGCTTTCAGAAGACAGCCAGCTGGCCAGTGTTACCCAATCAGAAATCACATCTTCTGTATTTTATGTGTTTATGTGTGTATGCTTTTCAAACTTTGTTATAATTTTCTAAAATGATATATCTTATTCTATAATTAACTTTATATTTAGTATTTGTTTTTCATGAAACTTATGCATAAATTAGTTCAAAAGTCATTTTCTGTGCCCCACATACATTTGCTGCTGCCAAGAGGTCATCTGCTCCCTTTAATCTTTTAACTGATTATGTTGATATTTGCCTCTGTTTCTCTAAATAATATGCCTATGTTGCTACTTCTTTACTTTCCAGTTTTAGTCATTATCTATGGAACTTGAGATTTTGCTTTCTTTTGTAAATTTTATCCCTCCACACATACACACAGATATATGCTCACTCATCATGCAAACCTGTTTCCCATTCTGCCATCCTCCAAAGAGTTATATTGTACCTTTGGTGAAATTATAATTCACAAAGGAATGGAAGCTAATGCATGTGTTCAACTCACCATCTCTAAGGGGTATCTGAGTGAGAGCTTTACACTTAAAGAAAAAAAATCAGAATGTGAATTTAGGGACATTACTGCTAAGTGAGTAACCAGGGTCAACAGCCTTTGGGTGGGAGGCATCAATGAAAAAGAATCACATGTCTTATATCAACCCCTACACTTCTCTCTCTCACTTATCCAATTATTTACCTATGACCTTGCTAAGAAAGACCCGAGGTTGGAATTTTCTGTCAAGATTTTAGAAGGTGAATATGTTAATGAAAGCTTCATGGGGGAGGCAGAGTTTGAAGGCAGCTGTACCTTTCACTGAACATAGTTTCACTGAACAAGAAACTGCTGTGCTGTTTCTTGTACAGCAGTGAGGTGAGATGTATGGGAGGGCAGCTCTCTAGATATCCAGATCAGCAACTCTGATGATAAACTGGATGAGATGTAACAGCTACTGGCTCTTCCCCTTATCCCTTCAAAGAGAGCAAGGGCTTAGACAGTGAAGAGTGGAGGCAAAAGGTGTTTCTGGTAGGGGTACCAAATGAGGGCAAATGCATGAAAGCAGCAAGGCACAGAACATGTTCAGGAATAAGGAGTTTCTGAGTCTGAGAGTGATAAGAAAGTTCTCTAGGGGAGTCAAGGGAGATAAAGATGTAGAAATGGAATCAAACAATCAAAGGTGAGGAAAAGGTCAGAGAGAATATCAAATTCAAATTCCTGTCCAATGTAGATATCCTTTGAAACTCTTTGATAGCTTTAATATTCTGAACAATAGGTCATTCTGATTATTCTGAAGACCTCCATGGGGTTGGGGGATATAACTAATCTAGCAGGAACCATGTTTTGTTCTTGTTTTTGCTTTTTAAAGTAGAATTTCTCTTTCTTATATTAAATTATTGAGGGCCAGGTAGTAGAGTATTAAACACAAAATTAGGGTGTTTGAATTGTTTTCTTTAACAAATGGAGTGTCACAAAAATATATAAAACAATGGTATGATTTTTTTTTCTAGAATACATGCTATAGATGATATATAAACTAATTTGGAGGTAGAAATGGAGGAGACTCTTGAGAGATCAGTTTACAAAATATTTGGGTCATCTTGGTGTGAAATGATGAATGCCTTAAAAAAAGGCAGAAAAGTGGAGGAGGTAAGAAGGAACTAGAAATATATGTAGTATTTGAAAAATAGGGAATAATGAAAGTATAGAAATTAAATATTGATCCAAAGTAACAAGTCTGGTTTAATAAAATATTTTGGCTTGTATAAAAAAGATGATGAGTTTTAGTTTTAAAGTGTTGATTTTGAACTTAAAGTGGAATATATAAAGGGATATACAGGAAACTGAATGTTTCCCATCCTTTGTCCATTGCAGCCAAGCACACATGAAGCCCAACTAAATCTGACTATAGGTTGAGAAAATTAGGGACATTTTATTAGTGAATTTTAAAATTCTGCATAATTGGTAAGCATTTAATTCTGACCAAATGCTATTAATTTGTTTTTTAAATTATTACTCCTGGTTTCTTTGTGGGCCCATGACAATGGAGATAGCACTCCTTAAGCATTTATTAAATGCTTAGTAACTTTATTGAAAGAAAAGAAAAAGGAAAGAAAAAAAAAAAAGAAAGATTGAAGAGAACTAGATGATCATATTATCAAACAATTGAGTCTATGGCTCAAATGAGGAATGAATGCATAGTGTAATAAAGCAGGCTGGCTTGCTTCCGTAACACCCAATGATGTCTTTGTCAGGGTCTACTTTTATCACAAAGCCTTAAGAAAATGAGAAATTGTTTTTCTTTACAAGGAAGTTGAAGACAATGTTAATAGACAATCTTCTAGGCCTCACTATATTGTTTATTGTTGCAACTGAATACAGGCATACATGGTTTGCATTATATGAAAGACATGCTGGGAAATCTATCCTCTGCAAGCCTATCTATTTTTTTAGAATGGTAACAATTTTCAATACAGCCATTAGTTTTATATTTGTTAGTATAGAGTTTGCTATGAACAGGAATATTTGTCAAACGCAGACTTGCTTTTTGAGAATGTATTGAGGGGAGACTTGGGAATCCTTGACATGGGCATTCATATGGAACACTCGAGGAAATCTGCTTTAACAACTAAAATGAACTGTATTGTTCTGATAGGCAATTGTTGAATTCCATAGGCAAGTGGTCTCACATTTTATTATAATATAAAAAGGATATGTGTTACAGCAGTCATCTTTAAAGTTTTTCTTTTTTGTTGGTTACATGGGGTTGTTTCAGATAAAGTACTAATAGGTGGATATTTGTCAGTGTGATTTTGTTCTGTTTTTTTCCCCTGCTTTAAGCTCAAATTCATTAAATTAATAGTATGGAGATCTAGGATGGGGTAGTTGGTTGATAAAAATCTAGGAAGTGTCATTGCCCAAATTAACTATTTTTTAGGGATGCATGCTTGAATTTAATCATGGAGAAATGACATACTACACAAAGAGCAAATAGCTCTTCTCTTCCCTTCTTTCTAGGGGCAGAACTGAGCGTGTGTTCTTGGATGAGAATAGCATTCTCATAGTCTAATGATTTAGGAATGATAGCTTTAAGCACAATTCCAAAACCAGCAGAGCAAAGTTCTGAAGTAACATGAATTGATAATTGAGGATTTATAATTATTTTTAAAATTCTCCTCTTGCCCAAGTCAATAAGTAAGTAGTTTTTCAAATTTAATCATTCTGGGAACTCCCGGCTCGGGGTCTCTTCCCTCCGCTGTCATGGAACTGCCCCGGACCCCGAGGGGAGGGTGACCTCACTGAGGCTGCCGGCTCTGGAGGTGCCCCGGCGGCTGAAGCCCTGACAGTCACGGGGATGACGGGCCGGTTGTTTCGACAAGTAACTTAAAGACACAATGGAAGAACAAGGAGGTTTGTGCCTGAGATCATGTTGATGTGAAACCAGGGATGGCCACCTAGTGCCAGAGGAGGGGCAAGATGGCGGAAGAGTAAGATGCGGAGATCACCTTCCTTCCCACAGATACAGTAGAAATACACGTGGAACTGCTCCTACAGAACACCCACTGAACGCTGGCAGAAGACGTCAGACCTCCCAAAAGACACCCTCAGGCAACCTACATGCAGAGGTGGGTCCAAATCCAAAGCTGACCCCGGGAGCTGTACGAACAAAGACAAGAAAGGGAAATCTCTCCCAGCAGCCTCAGAAGCAGTGGATTAAAGCTCCACAAACAACTTGATGTGCCTGCATCTGTTGAATACCTGAATAGACAACGAATCATCCCAAATTCAAGACGTGGACTTTGGGAGCAGGATATATTAATTTTTCCCCTTTTCCTTTTTTTCCGTGTGGACGAAAGGCTCTTGGTGTTCCAGCCAGGCATCAGGGCCGTGCCTCTGAGGTGGGAGAGCCAACTTCAGGACGCTGGTCCACAAGAGACCTCCCAGCTCCACATAATACCAAACGGCGAAAATCTCTCAGAGATCTCCATCTCAACATCAAGACCCAGCTTCACTCAACGACCAGCAAGCTACAGTGCTGGACACCCTATGCCAAACAACTAGCAAGACAGGAACACAGCCCCATCCATTAGCAGAGAGGCTGCCTAAAATCATAGTAAGGCCACAGACACCCCAAAATACACCACCAGTCGTGGACGTGCCCACCAGAAAGACAAGATCCAGCCTCATACACCAGAACACAGGCACTAGTCCCCTCCACCAGGAAGCCTACACAACCCACTGAACCAACCTTAGCAACTGGGGGCAGACACCAAAAACAACGGGAACTATGAACCTGCAGCCTGCGAAAAGGAGACCCCAAACACAGTAAGATAAGCAAAATGAGAAGACAAAAAACCACACAGCAGATGAAGGAGCAGGGTCAAAACACACCAGACCTAACAAATGAAGAGGAAATAGGCAGTCTACCTGAAAAAGAATTCAGAATAATGATAGTAAAGATGATGCAAAATCTTGGAAATAGAACAGACAAAATGCAAGAAACATTTAACAAGGATGTAGAAGAACTAAAGAGGAACCAAGCAACAATGAAAAACACAATAAATGAAATTAAAAATACTCTAGACGGGATCAATAGCAGAATAACTGAGGCAGAAGAAAGGATAAGTGACCTGGAAGATAAAATGGTGGAAATAACTACTGCAGAGCAGGATAAAGAAAAAAGAATGAAAAGAAAGGAGGACAGTCTCAGAGACCTCTGGGACAACATTAAACGCACCAACATTCGAATTATAGGGGTCCCAGAAGAAGAAGAGAAAAAGAAAGGGACTGAGAAAATATTTGAAGAGATTATAGTTGAAAACTCCCCTAATATGGGAAAGGAAATAGTTAATCAAGTCCTGGAAGCACATACAGTCCCATACAGGATAAATCCAAGGAGAAACACGCCAAGACACATATTAATCATACTATCAAAAATTAAATATAAAGAAAACATATTAAAAGCAGCAAGGGAAAAACAACAAATAACATACAAGGGAATCCCCATAAGGTTAACAGCTGATCTTTCAGCAGAAACTCTGCAAGCCAGAAGGGAGTGGCAGGATATACTTAAAGTCATGAAGGAGAAAAACCTACAACCAAGGTTACTCTACCCAGCAAGGATCTCATTCAGATTTGATGGAGAAATTAAAACCTTTACAGACAAGCAAAAGCTGAGAGAGTTCAGCACCACCAAACCAGCTTTACAACAAATGCTAAAGAAACTTCTCTAGGCAGGAAACACAAGAGAAGGAAAACCTACAATAAGAAACATAAAATATTTAAGAAAATGGGAATAGGAACATACATATCGATAATTACCGTAAATGTAAATGGATTAAATGCTCCCACCAAAAGACACAGACTGGCTGAATGGATACAAAAGCAAGACCCATATATATGCTGTCTACAAGAGACCCACTTCAGACCTAGAGACACATACAGACTGAAAGTCAGGGGATGGAAAAAGATATTCCATGCAAATGGAAATCAAAAGAAAGCTGGAGTAGCAATTCTCATATCAGACAAAATAGACTTTAAAATAAAGACTATTACAAGAGACAAAGAAGGACACTATATAATGATCAAGGGATCGATCCAAGAAGAAGATATAACAATTGTAAATATTTATGCACCCAACATAGGAGCACCTCAGTACATAAGGCAAATACTAACAGCCATAAAAGGGGAAATCGACAGTAACACAATCATAGTAGGGGACTGTAATACCCCACTTTCACCAATGGACAGATCATCCGAAATGAAAATAAATAAGGAAACACAAGCTTTAAATGACACATTAAGCAAGATGGACTTAATTGATATTTATAAGACATTCCATCCAAAAACAAGAGAATACATTTTCTTCTCAAGTGCTCATGGAACATTCTCCAGGATAGATCATATCTTGGGTCACAAATCAAGCCTTGGTAAATTTAAGAAAATTGAAATCGTATCAAGTATCTTTTCCGACCACAACGCTATGAGACTAGATATCAATTACAGGAAAAGATCTGTAAAAAATACAAACACATGGAGGCTACACAATACATTACTTAATAACGAAGTGATCACTGAAGAAATCAAAGGGGAAATCAAAAAATACCTAGAAACAAATGACAATGGAGACACGACGACCCAAAACCTATGGGACGCAGCAAAAGCAGTGCTAATAGGGAAGTTTATAGCAATACAAGCCTACATCAAGAAACAGGAAACATCTCGAATAAACAACCTAACCTTGCACCTAAAGCAATTAGAGAAAGAAGAACAAAAAAAAACCCCAAAGCTAGCAGAAGGAAAGATATCATAAAGATCAGATCAGAAATAAATGAAAAAGAAATGAAGGAAACAATAGCAAAAATCAATGAAACTAAAAGCTGGTTCTTTGAGAAGATAAACAAAATTGATAAACCATTAGCCAGACTCATCAAGAGAAAAAGGGAGAAGACTCAAATCAATAGAACTAGAAATGAAAAAGGAGAAGTAACCACTGACACTGCAGAAATACAAACGATCATGAGAGATTACTACAAGCAACTCTATGCCAATAAAATGGACAACCTGGAAGAAATGGACAGATTCTTAGAAATGCACAACCTACCGAGACTGAACCAGGAAGAAACAGAAAATATGAACAGACCAATCACAAGCACTGAAATTGAAACTGTGATTAAAAATCTTCCAACAAACAAAAGCCCAGGACCAGATGGCTTCACAGGCGAACTCTATCAAACATTTAGAGAAGAGCTAACACCTATCCTTCTCAAACTCTTCCAAAATATAGCAGAGGGAGGAACACTCTCAAACTCATTCTACAAGGTCTCCATCTCCCTGATACCAAAACCAGACAAAGATGTCACAAAGAAAGAAAACTACAGGCTAATATCACTGATGAACATAGATGCAAAAATCCTCAACAAAATACTAGCAAACAGAACCCAACAGCACATTAAAAGGATTATACACCATGATCAAGTGGGGTTTATTCCAGGAATGCAAGGATTCTTCAATATACGCAAATCAATCAACGTGATACATCATATTAACAAATTGAAGGAGAAAAACCATATGATCATCTCAATAGATGCAGAGAAAGCTTTCGACAAAATTCAACACCCATTTATGATAAAAGCCCTGCAGAAAGCAGGCATAGAGGGAACTTTCCTCAACATAATAAAGGCCATATATGAGAAACCCACAGCCAACATTGTCCTCAATGGTGAAAACCTGAAACCATTTCCACTAAGGTCAGGAACAAGACAAGGTTGCCCACTCTCACCACTATTATTCAACATAGTTTTGGAAGTGTTAGCCACAGCAATCAGAGAAGACAAAGAAATAAAAGGAATCCAAATCGGAAAAGAAGAAATAAAGCTGTCACTGTTTGCAGATGACATGATACTATACATAGAGAATCCTAAGGATGCTACCAGAAAACTCCTAGAGCTAATCAATGAATTTGGTAAAGTAGCAGGATACAAAATTAATGCACAGAAATCTCTTACATTCCTATATACTAATGATGAAAAATCTGAACGTGAAATTAAGAAAACACTCCCGTTTACCATTGCAACAAAAAGAATAAAATATCTAGGAATAAGCCTACCTAAGGAGACAAAAGACCTGTATGCAGAAAATTATAGGACACTGATGAAAGAAATTAAAGATGATACAAATAGATGGAGAGATATACCATGTTCTTGGATTGGAAGAATCAACATTGTGAAAACGACTCTACTACCCAAAGCAATCTACAGATTCAATTCAATCCCTATCAAACTACCACTGGCATTTTTCACAGAACTAGAACAAAAAATTTCACAATTTGTATGGAGACAGAAAAGACCCCGAATAGCCAAAGCAATCTTGAGAATGAAAAATGGAGCTGGAGGAATCAGGCTCCCTGACTTCAGACTATATTACAAAGCTACAGTAATCAAGACAGTTTGGTACTGGCACAAAAACAGAAATATAGATCAATGGAACAGGATAGAAAGCCCAGAGATAAACCCACGCACATATGATCACCTTATCTTTGATAAAGGAGGCAAGCATATACAGTGGAGAAAAGACAGCCTCTTCAATAAGTGGTGCTGGGAAAATTGGACAGGTACATGTAAAACATGAAATTAGAACACTCCCTGACACCATGCACAAAAATGAACTCAAAATGGATTAAAGACCTAAGTGTAAGGCCAGACACTATCAAACTCTTAGAGGAAAACATAGGCAGAACACTCTATGACATACATCACAGCAAGATTCTTTTTGACCCAGCTCCCAGAGAAATGGAAATAAGAACACAAATAAACAAATGGGACCTAATGAAACTTAAAAGCTTTTGCACAGCAAAGGAAACCATAAACAAGACAAAAAGACAACCCTCAGAATGGGAGAAAATATTTGCGAATGAAGCAACTGACAAAGGATTAATCTCCAAGATTTACAAGCAGCTCATGCAGCTCAATATCAAAAAAACAAACAACCCAATCCAAAAATGGGCAGAAGACCTAAATAGACATTTCTCCAAAGAAGATATACAGATGGCCAACAGACACATGAAAGAATGCTCAACATCATTAATCATTAGAGAAATGCAAATCAAAAGTACAATGACACAGGTCAGAATGGCCATCATCAAAAAATCTACAAACAATAAATGCTGGAAAGGATGTGGAGAAAAGGGAACACTCTTGCACTGTTGGTGGGAATGTAAATTGATACAGCCACTATGGAGAACAGTATGGAGGTTCCTTAAAAAACTACAAATAGAACTACCATACAACCCAGCAATCCCACTACTGGGCATATACCCTGAGAAAACCATAATTCAAAAAGAGTCATGTACCAAAATGTTCATTGCAGCTCTATTTACAATAGCCAGGACATGGAAGCAACCTAAGTGTCCATCATCGGATGAATGGATAAAGATGTGGCACATATATACAATGGAATATTACTCAGCCATAAAAAGAAATGAAATGGAGGTATTTGTAATGAGGTGGATGGAGTTAGAGTCTGTCATACAGAGTGAAGTAAGTCAGAAAGAGAAAAACAAATACAGTATGCTAACACATATATATGGAATCTAAGGAAAAAAAAAAAAAGGTCATGAAGAACCTAGTGGCAAGATGGGAATAAAGACACAGACCTACTAAAGAATGGACTTGAGGATATGGGGAGGGGGAGGGGTGAGATGTGACAGGATGAGAGAGTGTCATGGACATATATACACTACCAAATGTAAAATAGATAGCTAGTGGGAAGCAGCCGCATAGCACAGGGAGATCAGCACGGTGCTTTGTGACCGCCTGTGGGGGTGGGATGGGGAGGGTGGGAGGGAGGGAGATGCGGGAGGGAGGAGATATGGGAACGTGTGTATATGTGTAGCTGATTCACTTTGTTATAAAGCAGAAACTAACACACCATTGTGAAGCAATTATACTTCAATAAAGATGTTTAAAAAAAAAATTCTAAAAAAAAAAAAAAAATTTAATCGTTCTTTCTCTGTCCTCTTTCTCCTTCACATCTCTCTAGTTTTTACGATGTTTGAACTGTTCTTATTTCTCCCCCTAATTTCATGGAACATCTATATGTTTTCAGTGATACTTCATTCTACTTGTTCTCTTCTAGACTTATGAGTAGCTTATTCTTTGATTCTTTTTCAGTTCCACTTATATTGCATAGTGCTTAAATCTTAGAAAACCAGAAGGATCTGTTTTGCTACCAGTAATTATTCCTGTGAAAGGTAGTTTACTGATATATACTTAACTAATATAAATATATATATAGTATAGATATAATATACATATAGCTAGTGTATATATATTATATATACTATAAACACATATAAATACATATATATTGTATATATGTTGTATATATTATATAAAATACATAAATATTTTAAAATATAAATAGAATACTGTATAAAAATATACAAAACATATATCATAGATATGTACACAAAATTGCACATATATATGCAATTATATATATATATATGTCTCCCCCAAATAAAACTCTATTTTGGCTTCTTTCTGGTTATAAACACAAACTCAACTTGCTCAAAAAATGCATTTAATCTTCCTTTCCTTATCTTGCTAGTCCACCCATGCTCTTAACCGGAAACACTTTAAAAAAGGGTGGAATAGGTGAACTACCTTGGTTCTTGAAAATTGCAACAAATTTAGTTTTCTCCTATAATTACTGAGCTCAGGAATTATACTTTCTAAGCTCAGAGAGTAAAACCTATCCAACCCAATTATATATTTCCACCATAGCTCTTCGCTTCAAAAGCAATTACTGTAACTGTATATGCTTAAATTTGTTCAGATTCTCTTGCTGAGTTATATGTATTCCTTGACAGAGCAACAATGATATTTTACCATCTGTAATAACAGAACTCTGTGGCTGTTACTTGGAACCAGATGTTAAACACCTCTTTGGATGGTTTTAACTACAATGTATAAGTCTAACATCAAAGTGCCCCCTGCAGGAACACAGTCTGAGACCGAGGAGAATTGTCTTTTCCTATCAAGCTGTACCTGCTAAGATGAAATCTGTACTAAAAGATTTTCACATAATTCTCATGTAATTCCATTCTTGATCTTTTGTTTCAGTTGCAGGTTTTCTCTACCTTTTCCATCACAATATCCCAAAAAGCATAGGAGATTGAACATGTACCTTCAGGGAGTGCAAAGGCAGAGCCTGAAGCAGCTCAACACAAACAACTGTCTTTGAAGTCACACATTTTCACATTTCCTCTTAAACCTTCTTGGGAAATTTGCATTCTATTCTATAAAGTATCTCTTTTCTGAAAATAAATTGAACGCTTTAAATTATTCAGTATTGAGTGAAATTGATTATATAGACAGATTTGTTGTATTTATAATAGCAAAGTGTCATATGCCCTTAGACATATGATTACACAACTGGGAACCCCAGCTTCAGAGCCCTCACTTGAGAAAGGTATACCAATAAAATCATTGTAAGTGGTGCTCAGAAAAAAATACTCGTCCTAAATATTTCAGCATGGATTTTTAGCAACAAGAATTTAAATTTTTCTTAAAGTTTTTCTTGTTTCTTTATGTAAAAGTTATATAAAATAAAACACACAGATCTTAAGCATACAATTTACCATTACATTTTAACAAATGCATACATATACTTATGCAATCCAAAATCCTACCAACTTACAGGACATTAAATTCACCCTAGTGTTTCCTCATCCTCCTTTCCAGTCAATCCCAACCCCAATATCCTCCTGAAACAACCACTGTTTTTATTTTGTCAGGCATTATTTTGCCCACTGCAGATTTTCATTAATAGAATCATGTTCTTTAGGGTAAAGCTTCTTACATTTAGTGAAATGTGTCTGAGATTCTTTGAAGATGCTAAGTATATCAGTGATGTACTCTATTACTGTATATTGTATATACAATATTCAGTATTCTATTGAATTTGTATATCAGGTATATTTACAAAATATTCCTAGGAATGGACATCTGGACTGTTTTCTATTTTGAATATTAATATAAAGCTGCTATGAACAGTTTTGTACAGTATTTCTGAGGATACCCATTGTAATTTTCTTGGGTAAACACCTGGCTGTGGAATTCCTGGGTGAGAGGGTTGGTGTATGTATATCTTCGTAAGAAATCCCAGAACATTTTGCAAAGTGTTGTACGATTTTTGTATTCCCGTACAAAGCACAAGATTGAGAGCTCTATTGTTTCACATACACACCAACATTTGGTGTTGTCAATCTTTTTTATTTTAGCCATTGTGTTGAGTATGTGTATCATTATGATTTTAATTTTCATTTACACTACGAATAATAAATTTGAACATTTCTTTATGTGTTGTTCATCATTTATACATCTACTTAAGTGAAGCACCTCTTCAAATATCTTGCCCATTTTTTATTGAATTATTTGCACTTTAATATTGAATTGTAGGAATTCTTTTTTTTTTAAACATCTTTATTAGAGTATAATTGCTTTACAGTGGTGTGTCAGTTTCTGCTTTATAACAAAGTGAATCAGTTATACATATACATATGGCCCCATATCTCTTCCCTCTTGCATCTCCCTCCCTCCCACCTTCTCTATCCCACCCCTCTAGGTGGTCACAAAGCACCGAGCTGATCTCCTGGTGCTATGCAGCTGCTTCCCACTAGCTATCTATTTTATGTTTGGTAGTGTATATATGTCCATGCCACTCTCTCACTTTGTCCCAGCTTACCCTTCCCCCTCCCCATGTCCTCAAGTCCATTCTCTAGTAGGTCTCCATCTTTATTCCCATCGTGCCCCTAGGTTCTTCTGACCATTTTCTTTTCTTTTTTTTTTTTTTTAGATTCCATATATATGTGTTAGCATACGGTATTTGTTTTCCTCTTTCTGACTTACTTCACTCTGTATGACAGTCTCTAGCTCCATCCACCGACCCTACAAATAACTCAGTTTCATTCCTTTTCATGGCTGAGTAATATTCCATTGTATATATGTGCCACATCTTCTTTATCCATACATGACTTTTTTGAATTATGGTTTTCTCCAGGTATATGCCCAGTAGTGGGATTGCTGGGTGTATGGTAGTTCTATTTTTAGTTTTTCAAAGAACCTCCATACTGTTCTCCATAGTGGCTGTATCAATTTGCATTTCCACCAACAGTGCAAGAGGGTTCCCTTTTCTCCACACCCTCTCCAGCATTTATGGTTTGTGGATTTTTTCATGATGGCCATTCTGACCTGTGTGAGATGATACCTCATTGTAGTATTGATTTGCATTTCTCTAATGATTAGTGATGTTGAGCATCCTTTCATGTGTTTCTTGGAAATCTGTATGTCTTCTTTGGAGAAATGTTTATTTAGGACTTTAAAACAAAGACTATTACAAGAGACAAAGAAGGACACTACATAATGATCAAGGGATCAATCCAAGAAGAAGATATAACAATTGTAAATATTTATGCACCCAACATAGGAGCACCTCAATACATAAGGCAAATACTAACAGCCATAAAAGGGGAAATCAACAGTAACACAATCATAGTAGGGGACTTTAACACCACACTTTCACCAATGGACAGTTCATCCAAAATGAAAATAAATAAGGAAACACAAGCTTTAAATGATACATTAAACAAGATGGACTTAATTGATATTTATAGGACATTCCATCCAAAAACAACAGGATATATTCTCTTTTCAATTGCTCATGGAACGTTCTCCAGGATAGACCATATCTTGGGTCACAAATCAAGCCTTGGTAAATTTAAGAAAATTGAAATCTTGTCAAGTATCTTTTCCGACCACAATGCTATGAGACTAGATATCAATTAGAGGGAAAAAAATCTAAAAATACAAACACATGGAGGCTAAACATACACTATTGAATAACCAAGAGATCACTGAAGAAATCAAAGAGGAAATCAAAAAATACCTAGAAACAAATGACAATGAAAACCCGACAATCCAAAACCTATGGAATGCAGCAAAAGCAGTTCTAAGAGGGAAGTTTATAGCAATACAATCCTACCTCAAGAAACAAGAAGCATCTCAAACAACCTAACCTTACACCTAAGGCAATTAAAGAAAGAAGAGCAAAAAAACCCCAAAGTTAGCTGAAGGAAAGAAATAAAGATCAGATCAGAAATAAATGAAAAAGAAATGAAGGAAACAATAGCAAAGATCAGTAAAACTAAAAGCTGGTTCTTTGAGAAGAGAAACAAAATTGATAACTCATTAGCCAGACTCATCAAGAAAAAAAGGGAGAGGACTCAAATCAATATAATTAGAAATGAAAAAGAAGAAATAACAACTGACATTGCAGAAATACAAAGGATCATGAGAGATTACTACAAGCAACTATATGCCATAAAATGGACAACCTGGAAGAAATGGACAAATTCGTAGAAAAGCACCACCTTCCGAGACTGAACCAGGAAGAAATAGAAGATATAAACAGATCAATCAGAAGCACTGAAATTGACACTGGGATTAAAAATCTTCCAAAAACAAAAGCCCAGGACCAGATGGAATCAGAGGCCAATTCTATGAAACACTTAGAGAAGACCTAACACCTATCTTTCTCAAACTCTTCCAAAATATAGCAGAGGGAGGAACACTCCCAAACTCATTCTACCAGGCCACCATCACCCTGACACCAAAACCAGACAAAAATGTCACCAAAAAAAACCACTGCAAGCCAATATCACTGATGAACATAGATGTAAAAATCCTCAACAAAATACTAGCAAACAGCATCTTACAGCACATTAAAAGGATCATACACCATGATCAAGTGGGGTTTATCCCAGGAATGCAAGGATTCTTCAATATACACAAATCAATCCATGTGATAAACCATATTAACAAATTGAAGGAGAAAAACCATATGATCATCTCAATAGATACAGAGAAAGCTTTCGACAAAATTCAACACCCATTTATGATAAAAACCCTCCTGAATGTAGGCATAGAGGGAACTTACCTCAACATAATAAAGACCATATATGACAACCTACAGCCAACATTGTTCTCAATGATGAAAACTGAAACCATTTCCACTAAGATGAGGAACAAGACAAAGTTGTCCACTCTCACCACTATTATTCAACATAATTTTGGAAGTTTTAGCCACAGCAATCAGAGAAGGAAAGGAAATAAAAGGAATCCAAATTGGGAAAGAAGAAGTAAAGCTGTCACTGTTTGCAGATGACTTGATACTATACATAGAGAATCCTAAAGATGCTACTAGAAAAGTACTAGAGCTAATCAATGAATTTGGTAAAGTAGCAGGATACAAAATTAATGCACAGAAATCTCTTGCATTCCTATACACTAATTATGAAAAACCTGAAAGAGAAATTAAGGAAACACTCCCATTTACCACTGCAACAAAATGAATAAAATAGCTAGGAATAAACCTACATAAGGAGACAAAAGACCTGTATGCAGAAAACTATAAGACACTGATGAAAGAAATTAAAGATGATCCAAATAGATGGAGAGATATACCATATTCTTGGATTCGAAGAATCAACATTGTGAAAATGACTCTACTACCCAAAGCAATCTACAGATTCAATGTAATCCCTATCAAACAACCACTGGCATTTTTCACAGAACTAGAACAAAAAATTTCACAATTTTCATGGAAACACAAAAGACTCTGAATAGTCAAAGGAATCTTGAGAAAGAAAAACGGGGCTGGAGGAATCAGGCCCCCTGACTTCAGACTATACTAAAAACCTACAGTAATCAAGACAGGATGGTACTGGCACAAAAAAGGAAATATAGATCAATGGAACAGGACAGAAAGGCCAGAGATAAAACCACGCACATATGGTCACCTTATTTTTGATAAAGGAGGCAAGAATATACAACAGAGTAAAGAGAGCCTCTTCAATAATTGGTGCTGGGAAAACTGGACAGCTACATGTAAAAGAATGAAATTAGGACACTCCCTATCACTATACACAAAAATAAACTCAAAATGGATTAAAGACCTAAATGCAAGGCCAGACACTATCAAACTCTTGGAGGAAAACATAGGCAGAACACTCTATGATGTAAATCATAGCAAGATCCTTCTGGATCCACCTCCTAGTGAAATGGAAATAAAAACAAAAATAAACAAATGGGACCTAATGAAACTTAAAAGCTTTTGTATAGCAAAGGAAACCATAACCAAAGCAAAACACACCCTCAGAATGGGAGAAAATATTTGCAAATGAAGCAACTGACAAAGGATTAATCTCCAAAATTTACAAGCAGCTCATGCAGCTCAATATCAAAAAAACAAACAACCTAACCCAAAAATGGGCAGAAGACCTAAATAGACATTTCTCCAAAGAAGATATATAGATTGCCAACAAACAGATGAAAGAATGCTCAACATTGCTAATCATTGGAGAAATGCAAATCAAAACTACAATGAGCTATCATCTCACACCAGTCAGAATGGCCATCATCGAAAAAATCTACAAACAATAAGTGCTGGAGATGGTGTGGAGAAAAGGGAACCCTCTTGTACTGTTGGTGGGAATGTAAATTAATACAGCCACGATGGAGAACAGTATGGAGGTTCCTTAAAAATCTAAAAATAGAACTACCATATGACCCCGCAATCCCATTACTGAGCATACACCCTGTTAAAACCATAATTCAAGAGTCATGTACCACAATGTTCATTGCAGCTCTATTTACAATAGCCAGGACACAGAAGCAACCTACATGTCCATCAACAGATGAATGGATAAAGAAGAAGTGGCACATATATACAATGGAATATTACTCAGCCATAAAAAAGAAATGAAATTGAGTTATATGTAGTGAGGTGGATGGACCTAGAGTCTGTCATACAGAGTGAAGTAAGTCAGAAAGAGAAAAATAAATCCCGTATGCTAACACATATATATGGAATCCAAAAAAAAAAAAAGGTTCTGAAGAACCTAGGGGCAGGACAGGAATAAAGACGCAGATGTAGAGAATGGACTTGAGGACACAGGGAGGGGGAATGTTAAGCTGGGACGAAGTGAGAGAGTGGCATGGACTTATATACACTACCAAATGTAAAATAGATAGCTAGTGGGAAGCAGCCGCAAAGCACAGGGAGATCAGCTTGATGCTTTGTGACCACCTAGAGGGGTGGGATAGGGAGGGTGGGAGGGAGAAGCAAGAGGGAGGAGATATTGGGATATATTTATATGTATAGCTGATTCACTTTGTTATAAAGCAGAAACTAACACACCATTGTAAAGCAATTGTACTCCAATAAAGATTAAAAAAAAAAAAAGCCTATACCCTTCGGTGGGAGACTTACAAACAGGAGGATAATTATAATAGCAGGGGTTCTCCCCAAAGGGTGAGTGGTTTGAGTGCCATATTGGGCTCTCCTGCCTCGGGTTCCTCCACCAGAAAGATGAGTCCCCAGACTGTTTGGCTTTAAGGCCAGCAGGGTTTACTTTTGGAAGAGCTAGAGAGCAGTGGGGTATAGAGACTCCACTCTTAATCAGCACACACAAAGTTTCACATGCTCTAGAACGCAGGGAAGAAGCAATGATTTGAAAGGAGCCTGGATCAAACCCACCTGCTGATTTTGAAGAGTCTCCTGGAGAGGCAGGCGGCAACTGGAGCTCACCCTAGCGACACAGAATTTTTGGAGCTCCTTCTACCACATGGAAAATGGTGCTGGCAAATCCAGTTTGGAATGCTCCTTTTAGCTTATTAGCACTAAGACCTGGCCCCACCCACCAGCCCATCAACACCAGTACAGGGACACCTCAAGCCAAGCAACTAGCTAGCAGAGACACAGCCCCACCCACAAGTAGGCCTGCTGCCTTAAGAGCCACCCTAAACCCACAACCATCTCAGGACCCAGCCTGTCTACCAGATAGCCCAGGACCCAGCCCCATATACCACTGCACCAGCACTAGCCCCAGGACACCCAGGGCCCTGCAGCCAGAGATCCCAGGACCTGGTTCCACCCACCAGTAGGTAGGCATCAGCTCTAGGACCACCTCAGCCAGACAGCTTTCAGTGTCAGGACCCAAGCCACACACCAGCAGGCCAGCACCAGCCCCAGGAACCCCTGTGCCCTGGCTCCTCCCACTAGCAGGCCAACACCAGCTCTGGGACACCTTGGGCTCCTCAGCTAGCAGCCCTGGAATCCAGCCCCAACCATCAGCGTGTAGACACCAGCTCTGGGACCCAAGGGTCCTGAAGCCAGAGACTATGGGCTTCTCCTCACCAGTGAGAAGGCGCTAGGCCCAGGACGCCCCTGACCCCAGCCCCACCCACCAGCAGGCTGCCACCAGCACCAAGAAACCTAAGATCCTTCAGCCAGAGGCCCCAGGATCCAGCCCCACTCAACAGCAGGCCAGCACCAGCTTTGGGACATCCCAGACCCTGCAGTTGCCATTTCAGGAGGTGACCCCACCCACCAGCAGGCCAACACCAGATCCAGGACCCTGGCTCTGCAACCACCCACCCCAAAACCTGGCTCCACCCACCAGTGGGCCAGCACTAGCCCCAAGGACCCCTGGAGCTCTGCAGCCAGCAACCTTGTAAACTGGATCCACCAACCAGTGGCCAGCAGTCTCCACACAAGGCAGGACCTGGCAACCAACCGAAATAGGGGCCAGCCATGCCTCTAAGACCATGCACGGTAGTCAGCCTACCACAACAGAAGGACCCATGCAGACCACATGGGGGCATCCCTAGAGCATATAGGGTTGCTGACCAGAGGGGAGTGTGCTGCTGGGATACATAAGATGTCTCCTACAAAAGGCCACTTTTCTAAGGTTGGGAAACATAATCAACCTACCAGATACACAGAAATAAAAGCAGCAAATGAGGCAAAATGAGGCAACAGAGAAACATGTTCCAAATGAAGAGATAAGATAAAACCCCAAAAGAAGAGTTAAGTAAAGTGGAGATAGGTAATCTACCTAATAAAGAGTTCAAGGTACTGATCGCAAAGATATTCAAAGAACTCATCAAATCACAAGCGAAGAGAACAAAAGAAGAAAGGACCAATAACAACAAAAAAGGACTACAAAAACAACCCCCAAACAATTAACAAAATGGCAGTACCTATCAATAATTACTTTAAATGTAAATGAACTAAATGCTCCAGTCAAAATACATAAAGTGGCTGAATGGATTTAAAAAAACAAAAACAAAAACAAAAAAACAAGACCCATATATACACTGCTTATATATACACAGTGGAATATTACTCAGCCATAAAAACAAATGAAATCATGTCATTTGCAAGAATGTGGATGGACTGAGAAGGTATTATGCTAAGTGATGCTCAGACAGAGAAAAACAAATACTGTATGATTTCACTTATATGTGGAATCTAAACAAACAAAACAAATGAACAAACATAACAAAACAGAAACCAACTCATAGAGAACAAACAAGTGGTTGCCAGAGGGGAGAGGGATGGAGGGAGGAAAGAAATGGGTGAGGAAGATTCAGAGGTGCAAACTTCCAGTCGCAAAAATAAATGAGCCACAGGTCGGAAACGAACTGTATGGGGAATATAGTCAATAACTATGTAATATCTTTGTATGGTGACATATGATAACTAAATTTATTGTGCTGATTGGTTTGAAATGTATAGAAGTATTCAATCAGTATGTTGTGTACCAGGAACTAACATAGTCTTCTAGGTCAATTATACTTCAAAAACAAACAAACTCATAGAAAAAGAGATTATATTTGTGGTTACCAGAGGAGGGTGTTTGGGGGAGGGGGAACTGGATGGAGACAGTCAAAAGGTAAAAATTTTCAGTTATAAGCACTGGGGATGTCATGTACAGAATGATAAATAACACTATTACATGCTATATATGCAAGTTGTTAAGAGATTAAATCCTGAGTTCTTGTCACAAGAAAAAATTTTTTCTATTTCTTTAATTTTGTATCTATATGAGATAATGGGGGTTCACTAAACTTATTGTGATAATCATTTCATGATATATGTAAATCAAATCATTATGCTGTACACCTTAAATTGTACAGTGCTGTAGGTCAATTATAACTCAATAAAACTGGAAGAAAAAAGAAAAAAAAGGACAAAAGTTTTGAATAGACATGTCATGGAAGAACATATATGACTGGTTCATAAACACATGAAAAGATGATCCATTAATTTGCTAATTAAAACCAAGATTAAAGACTACTCCATACCCACTAGAATGGCTATAACCAAAAATCTGACAAGACCAAATTTTTCATGGATGTGGAGAAACTGGAACCCTCATACATTGCCTTTTAGAATGTAAAACATTACAGTCACTTTGGAAAATAAAACTGGCAGTTCATTAAAAATTAAACATTCATTTACCACATGAAACAGCTATTCTAATCCTTCGTCTTTACCCGTATAAATGAAAGTAGATTGTTCATACAAAGGATTTTACACAAAAACATTTGTAACCATTTTATTTATGTTAGCCAAAATCTGGAAACAATTCAAATGCCCCTCAACAAGTGAGTAAATAAACAAAATATGGGGTTATCCATCCAATGTAACACAACTCAGCAATAAAAATGAACAAAGTATTGATACATGTGCAACATGGATGGATCTCAAATTTGTTGTATTAAGTGAAAGAAGCCAGAAATAAAATTCTACATGTTGTATGATTTCATTTATGTGACATTACTAGCAAAGGTAAATTTATAAAGACACAAAGCAGATCAGTGGCCACTTTAGTCTATTGGAGGGTGCAGAGACTGACTGTAAAGGGACATGATGAAAATTTGGGGGGTGATGTTAGTTTTTAAAAATTGGAGTGTGGTAATAGTTGTACAACTCTTTGCAGTAAGAGTTTTTGAATAATACACTTATGATGGATGAATTTTACAGTGTACAATTTATACCTTATAGAATTGCTTAAAAAGTTAGAAGACGAAAACAATCAAGAGCATAGACAAGAAATTTGCCACAAAAACTCACATACTATTTGACACCTGTTTCTAGAGCTGTAAGACTCATACTATATATATATATATATATAGAGAGAGAGAGAGAGAGAGAGAGAGATCTTATGTTTTTCCTTTAAAAGTACATGTGACAAAATTCAAGGCTTTAAATAAGGAATGCAAGTACCCACAAGAGACTTTAGAAATTGACTTCAAGATATTTTCAGATAAGGTGCTGATTTAGATCCAACAACTCATATAAAATCATCCGTATGCTTTATTTTTATAAGTAATCTAAGACCTAAAATGAGAATGTGGTCAGAAGGACTAAAGTGAGATGGGAAATTATCGATCTGGTATGTCTCTATCATGTAGTGAAACATTTTCAAAAGCTTCTAGAAAAACTGAAAAGCTGGTGTCTAAGATAAAAATATTGCCTTTCAAATAAATAATTGATCCCCAATAGAAACAGAATCTAAAGCAACTCCATGCTCTATTACCTGAGGGCCAATATCAATATTAGCACAAAAAATGTGTTAACTCCCCAAACCTACTTAGTAATCCTGCTCTGAAGGTGACTTTAGCACTCAATAGCCCTCTCACTTGAATTTCCAAGAAGTAACTCAACACAAATGCCATTTTCTTATAGATATGAGTACCACTAATTCTACCATAAATTCCACTATTACAGAAAAGCAGATCCCTTGGACTACTTCTACTTGAGTGTTATGAAATTCTAGTAATACCAAATTCTTCCCGTGTCTCAACCTCTAATTGTCCCTCTGTGACCACTAATATCAGAGCACATTTTTATTTTCTATGAAACTAGCCAATCAAATTTATTATCAAATTTTACAGATAGAGATTTACTCTGTAACTAAAACTGCCCAATAAAAGAGTTAGCGGAAAGACTGTATACAGAGCTCTCAGAAAAAATCTCTACCTTTGGTCATCTTCTAGCTGATTGAAAATTAGGTAACGTTCTAATATATTTATGAGCAAATGAATCTACTAATATTGGTAAAATAATAGACGTTGAGCCAGTTAGAATCCAGATTAACATTTCTAAACCATTACCTAATATTTCTCAGTAATATATTAAAGCTGAAACTTGAGGAATACACAGACATATCATGATTATTTTTATGGAAAATGGAAATAATCACCCCTTGTACTGTTCTTTTTAATATTTGTTTTACTTGTAACCAAATGATCAAGGTTATAGGTTCATTCAAGATTTTCAAGCTATAAATAAAATATTTATCCATCACATTTCTGAAGTGCCTAATCCAAGCACAATATTTCACTTAGCCCCTATGTTTAAATGCTCCACTGTGATAGATGCATTTGACATTCTTTTGCGTCCTACTGTATAAAGATAATCAATAATTATTTGTCTTCTCCTGGGAAAACTTATACACTAAGACAGTAATGTCTTAAAGCTCTACTAAGGGATCATCTTATTTCCTTCAACTTTTGCGGATATAAACTTTCTAATTCTACTTCAAGCTAATACTTTGACCTTTCTAACTAATGTTTATTTGGGTAGTTCTAAAAGGGTTCCATACATCTATTGACCTATTGGCTAAGTTTCTAAGGAAAGTTTCAGTATTTTAAGCTACAGTTCATGATTTGACAGATGTTGGCATTATTATTATTATTATTATAGATATAATTGACATATAGCATCGCATAAGTTTAATGTATACAATGTATTGTTTTGATACATTTATATATTGCAATATGATTATGAACATAGCCTTAGCTAATACCTCTATCGCATCACATTATTATCATTTTTTTTGTGGTGAAAACCATCAAGTTCTAGTCTCTTCGCAACTTTGAAGTTTATAATACAGTGTTGTTGACTATTATCACTATGCTGTGTATCAGATCTCCAGGATATTTATCTACTAGTTGTAAGTTTGTACCCTTAAACAACATCTCTCCCAACCCTCCACTCCAGCCCCTGGTAGCTAACCATTTTACTCTCTGTTTTTACAAGTTCAGGTTTTTAGATTCCACATAAAAGTGATATCATATACTATTTGTCTATGTCTGAATGATCTCGATTAGCATAACGTCCTCAAGATCTATGCGTATTGCAAATGGCAGGATTTCCTTCTTCCTCATGGCTAAATATGTATATCACATCTTCTTTATCCATTCATCCATTGACAGACAGGCTGTTTCCACATCTTGGCTATTGTGAATAATGCTTCAATAAACGTGAGAGTGCAGCTATCTTTTCAATAACCTGTTTTCATTTCCTTTGGATATATACTCAGAAGTGGGAGTGCAGGATCATATGGTAGTTCTATCTTTAAATTTTTGAGGAGCTTCCATACTGTTTTCCATAGTAGCTGAAACAACTTACATTCCCACCAAGAGTGCACAGGGGTTCCCTTTTGTCCACAGCCTTAACAACACTTTCTCCTCTTCTTGATGATAGCCACTCTAACAGGTGTGAGGTATTATCTTATTGTGGGTTTGATTTGCAGTTTCATGATTAGTGATGTTGAGCATCTTTTCATGTGCCTTTTTGCCATACGGATGTCTCCTTTGGAAAAATATCGATTCAGTTCCTCTGACTATTTTTTAATCAGATTGTTTTCTTTGTTGTTGTTGTTATTGAGTTATATCAGTTCTTTATATATTTTGGATATTAACCCGTTATTCAATATATGATTTGCAAAATTTTTTTTCTCATTTTGTAGGTTTCCTTTTCATTTTGTTGATTTTTTCTTTTGCTGTGCAGAAGATTTTTAGTTTGATGTAGTCCCACTTGTTTATTTTTGCTTTCGTTGTTTGTGCTTTTGATGTTATTTCAAAAAAATCATTGCCAAGACCAAAGTCAAACAGTTTCTTCACTATATTTTCTTCTAAGAGTTCTACAGTAGTAGGTCTTGTGTTTAAGTTTTTAATTTATCTTGAGTTAATTTTTGTGAGTGATGTTAAATAGGGGTACAATTTCATTTTTCTTTGTGTAGTTATCCAGTTTTCCCAACACCATTTATTGAAGAGACTATCCTTTTCCCATTGAGTGTTCCTGACTCTTGTAAATATTAGTTGACCATGTACTAGGGGCTTTATTTCTGGGTTCTCTATTCTGTTCCATTTGTCTATGTTTCTATTTATATGCCAGTACCATACCATTTTTTTTTACTATAGTTTTGTAGTATAGATTGAATTCAGGAAGTGTGATGTCTCAGATATTTTCTTCTTTCTCAGGATTGCTTTGGCCATCTGGGGTCTTTTGTGGTTCCACACAAATTTTAAGATTGTTTTTTCTATTTCTGTGAAAAATGTCATTGGAATTTTGACAGGGAGAGCATTGCATCTATAGATGGCTTTGGGTAGTGTAGACATTTTAACAAGATTAACTCTTACAGTCCATAAACATGGGATAGCTTTCATGTGTTTGTGTCATCTTCAGTTTATTTCATTGAAACCTTGTAGTTTTATTTGTACAGATCTTTCTCTTCCTTGGTTAAATTTATTCCTCAGTATTTTATTTTTTTGATTCTACTGTGAATGGGATAGTTTTCTTTATTTCCTTTTTGGATATTTTGTTGCTAGTATTTATAGAAATGCAACTGGTTTCTGTATATTGATTTTATATCCTACAAATTTACTAAATTTGTTGATTAGTTCCAATAGTTTTGGGGTTGAGTCTTTATTATTTTTAATATATAAGATCATATTATCTGTAAATAACAACAATTTTGTTTTCCTTTCTAATTTGGATGCCTTTTATTTCTTTGTCTTGCCTAATTGCTCTGTCTAGGACTTCCAGTATTATGTTGAATAAAAGTGGTGAGAGTGGGCATCGTTATCTTTTTCATGAACTGATAGGTAAAGCTTTCAACTTTTCAGTGTTGAGTATGATGTTAGCTATTATTACCTAAGGACAAATTGTTGACTACTCAAAATTATGCAAAACTTTTTTTAAAAAAGAACAGATTGAGTATTATAGACTCACTAGTTTTCTGAGCTAGTGAGTGCCTTATAAGGTTTGTTGCATGGAATTCAGAGGTTAACAGTACCTTCAATTATCTCAAAATGCCTTCTCAAAATCATTTGTAATATGTCTTCCAGGTTATCAAAAACATTTCTTCTTAATGGTGAGAAACTAAAAGCTATTCCATGAAAATCAGGGACAACTTAAGGATATCCCCTCTAACCACTGCTTTTCAACATCATACTAGAAGTCCTAGTTAATGCAATAAGATAAGAAAAGGAAATTAAAAGTATTCAGACTGAGAAAGAAGAAATAAAACTGCCTTTGCTTCCAGATGACATGATCATCTCTTTAGAAAACCTAAAAAAATTGGCAAAAAAAAAAAAACTCTCCTGGAACTAATAAGTTAGTATAGAAAGGTTGCAGGATACAATATTAATATACGAAAGTTAATCACTCTCCTATATACTAGCAGTAAACAAGTGGAATTTAAAATTAGAAGCATAACACCATTACATTTGCACCCCCCAAAATGAAATATTTTGGTATAAATCTAACAAATATGCACAAGATCTCTATGAGGAAAACTATAAAACTTTGACGAAAGAATTCAAAGAATTAAACGAATAGAGAAGTAGTCCACGTTCATGAATACTGAGACTCAATATTGTCAACATGTCAATTCTTCCCAACGTGATATGGCTTTTGGATGGTAGTAACATTAAACACAGGGAAGGCCTGGTGACTAAATGTAAATATATTTAAACATTGATTAGAGTAGAATTATACCAGCCTGTATTAATTTGCAAAAAGATGTTTCATATTATTTTATAAACTTTATTTATTTTGTATTTATGTGAAAATATTATTTAATAGTCTTTATTATAGAGTCTAAAGAAAATAATAAACATTTTAAAATCTAATAAAATCATGTTGTATGATTCATACATGATAGTTGCTGAAGGACTTGTCTTCATAATTCCCAGGACATTTGACAGTTAAGCACATAAAAATAAGTCTGTATGCTAGTCTTAAAATGTTAAGTGCTTTAATATTCCAATTGTTACTGTACCTTAAAGAGTTTACAATACTTAGTTTTGTTTAGAAATAAACTCTCAAAGGAGAGTGTCAATCCACCATAACAAGTTTTATTCAGAACTTGTGTCTTTTTTATTGTTTTTTCTCTTTACTTTATGCTTCTAAGAGACGTCAACACTATTACACATCACTTTTTGTCTTATTTCAGTTTTTCTTGGAATATTTAGAAATATTTTGTGTGGTCACACCATTAAGAAACAGGTTTACATCAGGAAAATAGCAGATCTTAACACTCTAAATCAATACAAATGTTCCACCTCACTTAGAGACAAATGAGTTATAATATGTCCCACACACCAATCAGAATAAGATTAAGGAAACAATATGTTAATGTTATTGTTTTTCTAGTTTGACTCAAACTGAACACTAGTAATTTCAATCATTTCTCCATTCAGTCAATAGTTTGTGAGTATTGATTTCATGCCAGGAAAAGTACTAGGCACTGGGCATAAAATAATGATCATGCAGACAAGGTCCCTAATTCCACGGAGATCAAAAAAAAAAAAGTAAATAAAATAAGTGAAAGAATTTCAAAATGTAATACATTATAGAATAATAAACTTTTGGGTGTTGGTGGTGGATCTACTTTATAAAGTGTGGCCAGGCAAAGCATGTGAGAAACATAAAACTCTCAGTGGATATGGGACAAACTGATGGATGAACTTAGACTCTTTGGGAAATACCACAGTTTGGAAGTAATGAGGCTCAGAAATCTGTTAAAGTTTTCAAGGTCATCAACCTAATAAATGGCAGAGGCAGAATGTAACTTAGGGGATTTTTTTTTTTTAAGTCTACATTTTTTGTGTGTGGTATCTTAGTTCCCCCACCCTCAGCAGGGAAAGCATGGAGTCCTAACCACTGGACTGCCAGGGAATTCCCTAACAGGGGATTTAGTCTCCAACTGCCACATAAGATTGTAATATTGAGTAACACTCACTCAGAAATTCTTAAAGAGCTGAGAACTCAGAGAGTGGGAAACCCAGAAAGAATAAAGAAGTGGCCACATTAGAATGTTAATCCTTCATCTATTTGGTTTATTAAAATGGTTATGGGTTGACAACTTCAATTTTAAAAAAATGAGTAATTTTGTAAAAGATAAAAATGTGTTCTTTGGAGTCAGAAAAATATGGAATTGAATGCAGAATTGCCATTTACTAATTGTGCAATCTTATGCTCAGTGAATAACTTATCTGTGACTTGATTTCTTAATTTTCAAAAGAGGTTAATAGTTACCACATTGTTTTTCTCTTTCTGACTTACTTCACTCTGTATGACAATACAGTATGCTAACACATATATATGGAATCTAAGGGGAAAAAAAAGGTCATGAAGAACCTAGTGGCAAGACGGGAATAAAGACACAGACCTACTAGAGAATGGACTTGAGGATATGGGGAAGGGGAAGGGTAAGATGTGACAGCATGAGAGAGTGGCATGGACATATATACACTACCAAACGTAAAATAGATAGCTAGTGGGAAGCAACCACATAGCACAGGGAGATCAGCTCTGTGCTTTGTGACCACCTAGAGGGGTGGGATAGGGAGGGTGGGAGGGAGGGAGATGCAAGAGGGAAGAGATATGGGAACATATGTATATGTATAACTGATTCACTTTGTTATAAAGCAGAAACTAACACACCATTGTAAAGCAATTATACTCCAATAAAGATGTTTAAAAAAAAGAAAAATAGTTACCACATTGTTATGTTGTTAGTATTAAACTAAGCAATATAAATGAAAGCACCTCACATATTAGTGCTCAGTAATTGTACTTTCATTTCATAGTGTAACACAAAATTTCATTTTTTTGACTTAAATAATGTCTAAATATTAATTTTCTTTTGAGATGTTTTCTGAATTCTGTTCAAAGACTTTCATTACACACATAATCAATCCAGAAAGAAAATGGATTCATAACTTGTATTTGAGAGGAAAGAAAACCCCAGTGACCTCTTCCACATAGGAAATGTAAGAAATCACTTTAATTCAATTTAGAGTAAGTAATGAATTCAATTTGTTAAAATTGCTTATATTCTTTGAGAAAATTAGATATGAATAAAATGAATCTAATAAGTCATTTGCTCCTATATGAGCAGTATATTTATTTACTCACCTGAATCACATATCAGAAATTTTATGAATCATTTCAGTAAAGGGAGCTAGGACAATTATTTTAAGTTCTTCTTCAAGTATAATTTGTATATGTGAATTCTTTATTTTTACAACTAACATTGTCATGTTAATCTCAAGTTTGTGTTCATACTTGCCAGAATATATTCAGTATATATATTCAATACATTTGCAAACATAGTATATCCTCTCTCCCACTTTATACATTTATTTGTGTATATATATGAATATGAATATATATACACATATATTAATATATATTCATATATGTATGCATGTGTGTACATACACATTATATAATACACATATGAAATATGTACATATTTGCATATATTTTATATATACACAAATACGTGTGTGTGTATACATACATATGTATATAAACATAGCTAGAAGCCCCAGCTATGGGATAATAAGCTAGTCACCTAATATTTTGAATCACACTATTTCTAATCTGGTTAAATAATAATGATAATAATATCTGAATATGAGAATATAGGAATTAAAAAAGATAATACATGAGAGAATCAATTTATAAATTGAAAGAATTTTTTTTTGTAGATGCTCATTGTTACTATTCATTTTTAATGCATTGCTGCCATGGAAATTATTTTTTCAAGTGGTTAAATTCACTTACAACATTCAGTTTTGGAACCCATAGCTCTCCCTTTCTTTTCACATGCAAGGACTGCCAAAATAATACAGCCAAAGGCAACATTTTTCTTTCAATAAAAACTAAGGAAATAAACCCTAAATTTCTTCCTTTTATATTTCCTTTCTTAGTTAATGAGATTACTGGCCATTCCAGGGAGGGATAAGCTATCTATCCTGTGGTGGTAGAAGGGAAAATCCTCCCATAAGAACGAGAGGACGGGTGTTGGAAGCCCACAATAGGCAGAGTATCTCTGTGTTAAGACCCCTGCCCTAGCTATATCATAATTGCTAACACTTCCTGAGAGTTGAATGTGCAAATAACTGTGCTAAGCATTTTCTACTATTTAAAGCCAGGATATGGAAACAACCTAAATGTCTGATGACAGATGAATGGATAAAGAAGATGTGGTACATATATACAATGGAATATTACTCAGCTATAGAAAGGAATGAAATTGGGTCATTTGTAGAGATGTGGATGGACCTAGAGTCTGTCATACAGAGTGAAGTAAGCCAGAAAGAGAAAAACAAATATCATATGTTAATGCATATATGTGGAATCTAGAAAAATGGTAGAGATGAATCTATTTGCAGGGCAGGAATAGAGACGTAGACATAGAGAATGGACATGTGGACACAGGGGGGCAGGGGAGGGTGGGAAGAACTGGGGGATTAGCATTGACATATACACACTACCATACATAAATTAGATAGCTAGTGGGAACATGCTATAAAGCAGAGAAAGCTCAGCTTGGTGCTCTGTGATGACCTAGATCGGTGGGGTGGGGGTGTGGGAGGGAGGTCCAAGAGGGAGGGGATATAGGTATGCATACAGCCGATTCACTTCGTTGCACAGCAGAAACTAACACAACATTGTAAAGCAATTTTACTCCAATAAAAAAATAAAGCTTATAACAACCCTGGGAGAGTTACTTATTATTTTCTATTCCCATTGTAAAGATAAGGAAAGTGGTGCTTTAGGAGTTTGGGGACCTGCAACTAATGAAGGTCAGACCTGGATTTAATCATAATTCTTATACCCTTAACTAATATGTTAGTTAACAGGAAAACAAAGTTCCAATGATGAAGTTGAAACTCCAATCACAGGTTCAAATTGACCCAGATGCTACACAATTTCAGAGGGTTTGATAGGGATTCACATTTTATATGAGTCATAATACGGTCTGGCACACTTTATGATTCTCACCAGGTCTCAGTGCCCTGATTTGTAGATTGGGTTTCATGATTCACTGTCCTCTTTCCCCTAAATCACAGATTTTTAAAGAAATAAAACAGTGACCATACTATTTTTTACCCTCTCGTTTTTAAAATTTACTGTCTCTTATTCTCTGGGGCAGGTTTTTTGTTATTTTCAAACAAAATAACATTTTGAGTGAAACATTAATAGATACTATGAAGTGAAACATTAATAAATGTGTTCTAAATCACTGACAAAAATTTGGTTAAAGGAAAGAAGTACATCATAAATAACTGATTATTTCAAGTAAGTTGCTATAGCCTGAAAATTTTGCAGCAAAATCAGTTTAGTTTGCTTTGAGTTTGGGTAACATCTGCCTTTTCTGTTATAAAGAGTACAGGCACTTTCCTTCATGAAACTTAAAAATAACTGACAATCTTTTGAACTTCAATTTCTGCAAAAGGAAGAGAAAAACAACCTAGTTTACTAAAATTGACTTTGTTTTAAAAATATATATTTAAGAGCGTGTTTTAAAAGCAGTGTCAATACTTCCTCACTCCAAATGGTGCTGTTTGGTGAACACTTAAATAGAAATACTTGCTGCTTGCCAAATAAGGCAATTGTGTTTCTGGCAGTGCAGCCACTAGCTTTGTTGACTAAATTCTTCCAAGTAAAATTTAGGACTGGAAGTCTTTTAAAGAGCAGGAAGTTGGATAGAAGTAAAATTATACCTATTCAAAATATTTATTTTTAATTAATTTTTCTGTTTACTGTGTTCTCTCATCTTACTCTTATACAACAAATTAATAAATGATTCACAATTAGAAATGCCTACTTTGGAGGTTTATAGGAACACTGTGACCAGACCTTTGTGGACAGTTGTAAGAACAGAGGATTCTGGCACCAAAAAGTCTGCAACAACAAGCCACACTCCCTCCCCTTTTAGTATAAAAGAAGCCCGAATTCTAACTCAGTAAGATGGTTCTTTGGGACACTAGTCCACCATCTTCTTGGTCTGCTGGCTTTCTGAATAAAGCCACTACTCCTGGCCCCAACAGCTCATCTCTTGATTTATTGGCCTGTCCTGCAGCAGGCGGTACAAGCTTGTACTAGGTAACACTTTTAGCCCTATAAAAAGCAAGAGAGAATTAGTAGAAGTTCAGGAATTCTGTTTTCAACTTGAATATTCAGATTTTTGAACTTTAAGTTTTTTGAGATAGTATTCTCTCTTTTATTTCTTTAGTAAATGTAAGACCTCAAGGATGGGTGCTTTAATTCCTTTTTTCTCTGATAATTCTCACAAAGTTCTTAGAAATACATTTATTAACCTCACTTCACAGATGTAGAAAATAAGACTCAAAGAACTTGAGTAACATATCTAAATTCTCACAATAAGGAATAGTAATAGATCTGGATTTCAAATAGAGTTCAGCTGATTCTAAAGCCTGTGATCTTAACCACTACAATATTTTATACTGCAAGAAGTCTAAGAAGTTATTTATGGGTCTTTTCTCAATGGATTTTCTTTTCTTTAGTCATATAATGATGGTAAGTCTTATACTTACCTTGCTCAAGAATTATGATCAGGCAAAATACCACAAAGAGGGTAATACTTTAAATTAACCCATGCTAGAATTTACATTCAATCAAGAAACATTTATAGATTTTCTGCTATGTAAGAGTTATTGTGTTAGGCACCATATGAATCAATGTGAACTTGATATTAAAAATAATGCAGAAAAGAAATATTATAGAATGGCTTCTGGGCTAATTTCATGGACAGACAGCCAAGTTTATTTTTTCCTGGACCACCTGAATGTTTCAACTAAGTTAAGCACTTGTAATAGCCAGGCATCAAATTAGAAAATAAGGGGTAGGCCTCCATACCAGGTGCAGTGAATAAATGAAAAATATTTTAAAAGAATACATGGTAATGGCTCAAATCTCTTCATTGCCTCACTGCTCATTCTGCATCCCAAGGTAGAAGATTATCATACTGAGAACCCTGGGATCTAACTGGTAAGAATCAGATGTTATTCATATATATGAGATCAGAAATTTACTGATCCAGGCTTTTGTTTCAGTTATTTACCTTTTTCTCATCAAGGAGATCATGAGTAACTGAGTTGGGCATCAAAGCTTTTTCTGAAAAAGCAAAGCATACATTCAGCTACTCTTGCCAGATCCATCCAACATAACCCCTGTGGCTCCTGTCAATTACAAAAGGCTTAGCTCTTCCCTGGTCCCTCTGCTCTCAAGTCTGATCATTATTTATTAGCATATTTCTTTTTAAAAAACCAACTGGTAAGGAAAGTTATATATAGCTGTTATTAATTCCACCACTCTGACTCAGAGAAACACATTTAGTGACAGTAAAAATTAAATCATAAATCTGGCCATGTTATGTTGTTGAATACAACATAATATCTGTTACACTGCACATTGCAAACCCCAATCTATGTATTTTCATAATCTTGAATGATAGTTTGGCCTAGAATAGCATCTACTTCATAAGGTGACTGTGAAAATTAAATGAGTTGATACATGTAAAGGCTTAGGACAGTACCTGATGTAAGCACACTCAAACCTTAGCTACTATTCTTTTTATTGCATTGTGTTGGTGTTGTCAAGAGTATGCAAGACAAATCCATAATCCTCAGGGAAGATTCCTGACTACAAAAACTGACAACTCTATTTTACCATTTTATCCCAACAAATGTCATAAAATTACGGATAGAACTTTAAAGAAAGACTCTGGGGACTTTACATTTATGATGACAGGATCAGGACGTGTATCCCCCTTTCCTCTCTGAGCTTAGAGGGAGGATGAGAAATAGACACATAAACTCTTCAGTTAATCTAGGGCACACTATAACCACAGGCCCAATGTATGAGGAGAGTTGTCAGAACAAGTAAAGGGTAGAGCAGACATGCCTGCTGATGCAGATGCAGATGCAGACAAGACTGGAAAAACTCAGAGAGTTCCAGGCCAGGTGCCTCACCCTGAGGGACAGCACCAACACCATTATTAGGAGCAATGACACTGAAGGGCATGGGTTGTTGAATGAAGATCTTTGGGCCCTGTTAGATACTACAGATTAAAGATGCTGGGATAAATAAAAGAATTTACAGATGTCCCATCACTGAAACACTTATCCAAAGGTGAAGCCCCTTGGAGAAGACTGAGTTGTGAGCAGGCCTGTATCTGTAGGAATAAGGAAAATCAAACCAAAGCACTCATGTTTTCTCTCTCTCTCCCTCTCCTTTCTCTCTCACTCTCTCTCCCTCTCTCTCTCTCTCTCACACACACACACACACACACACACACACACAGAAGCACAAAGTAAGATAAAGGGAAAATGGCATGGCATGGAGGGGAAGGGCATGAAAAATAAATTGACATTCCTGCTAAGGAAAAAAGGTGAAGAAAAAAAATAAAATGGCTCCAAAAATGAAGGTCATGCTGAGACTAAGAAAAGCGGAGTCTATACAATCGAATAGATGGTAAATGCCAGAGAGGACAAGACGAAGAAAAAAACTTTAAAAATGACTGAAATTGGGCTTCCCTGGTGGCGCAGTGGTTGAGAATCTGCCTGCTAATGCAGGGGACACGGGTTCGAGCCCTGGTCTGGGAAGATCCCACATGCCGTGGAGCAACTAGGCCAGTGAGCCACAACTACTGAGCCTGCGGGTCTGGAGCCTGTGCTCTGAAACAAGAGAGGCCACGATAGTGAGAGGCCCGCGCACCGCGATGAAGAGTGGCCCCCGCTTGCCGCAACTAGAGAAAGCCCTCGCACAGAAACGAAGACCCAACACAGCCAAAAATAAATAAATAAATAAATAAAAATTAAAAAAAAAAAAGACTGAAATGAATAAGAAGTTAAAAATACATAAAATGAGAGATGTGGCCTTCATGAAGACAAAAGTTGAAAAAAATAAAACAAAAATATTTTAATTTGTAAGTGAGAAAATTGTTCAGAAATAAAAAGAAAACTTGAATCCAAGTCTAGAGGAGAGAGTACACCATGTCTCCAGAATAACTGATACAAAACCATAAATTCCAAGACATTTCCTGGTAAACTGTTATGATTTTAAATATGAAAGAGAGAGAGAGAGAGAGCAGGAGATGGAAATAGAAACAAAGAAAGACAAATTCTTGCATATCCAGGAATAGATAATAAAAATAGGCAGTTCTGAACAACGTAAACAAAAAATCCCATGCTAGAAGATGGAGTGCTAGAAAATCTAAGCTAAACTACCACAGAGGAAATGAAGAAAATTTTCGAGAAGATACTCCACAAAAAGCACTAGTCTCACTAAGCCAAAAACAGTATTTCCTTCTAGTCTTCTAGAAAACTTGTATTGTTCCTATAGTCTAAGGTTTTTTATTAGGTATATTCGTTATGTGTAAGCTTGACTTTCTCCATCACACCTGAGCTTCTCACAGGCTATACTGTTCATTCCTGCCCCTTCCTTGCATGTAGATCGGACTCAAATCTGTCTGTTGAATTGATTTACTATGTGGTTGTAGGAATCTCCAAAAAAAAACTGCTGATAATTCAAGAAACCTGCCAAAACTTAGGCTTTCAGGGAAAACAAAACATGAAAAATCAATATTAAATTATATAAAAATGAAATATGTTACTAGGCCCGGGCTTTTTGTCCACTACACAAGGTTGCAGCCCCATGGTAAATATTTTGACATTATAATCTGGAATTCCATGACTTACCTCTCTAATTAATTGCATTTCATGAAAATTAAAATTCTTGGGATGAACAAAAACTTTAAAAATAAGTTACTGAGATCATGATGTTTTGTGATCTTAAGTATTCCTTTTTGTGTGAGCCTAGGGGGTAGGGAATAATGAGGCAGCAGACAATGCAGGAAGTTATTCCAGGGACTGGTTCAGGCACAGGTTGGGCTGAGATGGTGTTCCAAGGATTTAAGCAACTATTTTTTAAAACAAAGTTCAGACCAGCCTCTGGGCCATGTTCCCTACAAGCTGAGGGTGTCCAGTGCCGGTATGTACAAGTCCTGACATTCATACAACTTTCCGCAAAATGGACTTTTCACAAAGACCAGCTGAACCTTGAGTTTCTGTGAATGGTAAGTGGCAATAGGAAGAAAAACACATTAGCTTAAGTCCCTTTTTCCTCTACTTTCTAGGTTTGTTAGGCAAGACTTTTCAAGGCCTAACTATAAAAAGAGATCGAAATTGATCTAATTGCTATCCCCATCCTATAAGGTTATGGTTTAACTGTACACTATATAAACAGGCAAGGGAAGGAGACAGAAAGAGAGCTGGGAGGAAGGAAGGGAGAGAAAGAGGGAGAGAGAAAGGAAGGAAGGGAGGGAGGGAGGGAGGGAAGGAGGGGTGGAAAGGGGAAGAAAAAAAGATACATGCTCAGGATCCCAATTAAACATATTTATTTCGACATGATCTTACAAAGAGAGAGTTAAATAAAAGATGTTGGAAACATCCAGTCACATCGGTATAACTGCCTAGGGCTGACTTCTATGAATCAATTTCACAAAACAAAGTCCTTGCAATATCATCTTCATCAATTAATATTTATTGACCAGGTCCTAAGGTACGTGACACATGAAGAGAGTAGATTAACTTCCTTTCTTTACCTTTCTCTCTGGAAAATGAAGCTAGTACAACCTTCAAAATATCTGCCTGAGGGGAAAAAATGGACTTGCCCTAACAATCTTAAACATTATTTCCAGAACTAATTTTCTACTTATCTGGCTCTTGTGTTCCATATTTTCAATATCCTGCGATGTCTCATAGCAATTTAAAATTGCAAGTCACTATGTACAAACTGGCACAGTCTGGAGTGTGTTTTGTGTCCATTTCATTTGTTTAATACTTTGTATTTTAAAATTCCCTTTAGGGGCTTCCCTGGTGGCGCAGTGGTTGAGAGTCTGCCTGCCAATGCAGGGGACACGGGTTCGAGCCCTGGTCTGGGAAGATCCCACATGCCGCGGAGCAGCTGGGCCCGTGAGCCACAACTACTGAGCCTGCGCGTCTGGAGCCTGTGCTCCACAACAAGGGAGGCCACGATAGTGAGAGGCCCGCGCACCGCGATGAAGAGTGGCCCCCACTTGCCGCAACTAGAGAAAGCCCTCGCACGTAAACGAAGACCCAACACAGCCATAAACAAATAAATAAATAAATAAAATAAAATTCCCTTTAATAGCAATTACTTAAATTAGGCAAAGTAGCTACTGTTTTCCCCAATTAACAGATAGAAATCTACAAATTTTAAGTGACTTATGCTAGATCTCCTAGTTTGTTTGGGCTTCAAACTTTCTGATATTAAAGCCTATGTTAATAAGGACACTGGCTACTTCAAAATTATATTGCATGCTCAGAGTAATTTTATGTTGTTTTTCCTGTTTATCAACAACTTCCTTCTACAAGTTGAGGAAAAAAGAGGTAAATGTATCTAGCAGCTTACTGAGTGATAGGTCCTGTGCTAAACATTTTGCATTTATTGTTGTATTTATACTCAAAACAAGCTTATAGAGTGGGTGTTTGTCTACTCTTATTTTATTTTATATTTTTATTTTTTATATTACTCAGCCTTAAAAAGAAATGAAATTGAGTTATTTGTAGTGAGGTGGATGGACCTAGAGACTGTCATACAGAGTGAAGTCAGAAAGAGAAAAATAAATACCATATGCTAACACATACATATGAAATCTAAAAAAAAAAAAAAAAGGTTCTGAAGAACCTAGGGGCAGGACAGGAATATACTCTTATTTTAGATGAAGAAGCTGATGCTTACAAAAGTAAAGTTGCCTATTAAGTGGCAGATCTGTTATTAGAATCCAGGTCATCAAACACCAAAGCCCATGTTCTGAACTATTTCAATACACTTGTCTTTTTTGGTTTGCAGAAGCAGCTAAATTAAATTTATACATCTTCTAGATGTACACACTGTTTCAGATGACACTTTGTTATATTTTGTTTGCTGGGTCATATAAGCCACAGAGGTCAGATTTTCTAAATATTTTGGTAAATACATACTTAAAAGACTGCAAGTCACTTTAGAAATATTTTAAATTCTTTTTATATATACTCCAAATGTCTTTTGATTTCAACCTCGTTTAACAAACATATAGTGATACATATCATGTAGAAAGAAATATACGTGGAACTTTGAGAACTAAAATGTGAACATGACAGACTCTGAGCATGAAGCACAGGTAATATCCTACTGCAAAGTCCCGGTAAGCAAATCTAACTGGAAACTGAGTATGGTCCTTTTTCTAATTCATTTGTTATATTTGTAAATCTGAATTACACATGACAGACAGAATCATACAAACAGCATACAAAAAAATGAAACTATCCTCTTTTCTATCAATACCACTTTAGCAATTTCATACAGAGCTCCCAGTATATAGCAGTAAAAAGTTTTGAGAATTCCTTATACCTTTTTACAACCCAGTACACTAAAATATTGGGCTATGACATTTTTTAACCTTTCTTATTGTAACACCATGTTACTTCTACCATAATGTTGTTGGCAGCAAAATTTGAAGGAAAAAATTTTACAGGCACTTTTCAAGGCAATTGTAGATTAACACTTTCACTATTAAGTTTTTCACTGCTTGTTTATTTGTAGGTTTCATTAATTGATAATAGTACTAGTGGCTTATCACCTAGTTTTGGTGTTATAAAAATTAATGCTTCAATTTTTCACAAAATACTTAAACCAGAAAACAAAATAAGTATATCTTGTGGTATAAGGAAATGGAGGGCTGAGTTTGGGTTTACTGGAAGATAGTTACCATATAAATTACATGAAGAGGTTAACATATATTTGGACTTTGCTTTGAGAATCAAAAATTAATTATGTGTCCTCATTCTCCTACACTTGCAAGCTTCTCTGTCTTAAAAGTTTTTCCTAAGAATATAGGACCATTTTGCTTTAGTTTCTCAAATTATCTTCATAATTATGACTGTTATATGAAATAACACCTGCCTAATTACTTCATTCATTTATTCATTCAACACACATTTATTGAACTCTACTATATGCTATGCATGGTACTAGATACCTTACCTACTAGAATGAATAGGGTCAAAGCTATGCCTGCTTCATTACCCTGAGAGCTTAGCGAGGGATCCAGATGAATAAATAGGAAATAATAATGTAAAAAGTTATTAAACAGAAACCTCAATTAGAGTTAGGAGACCACAAGGGAAAGCTGTCATACTCTGTGACAATAGCAGAGCCAAACAGGAAGAAGAAAGACTATTCTTCTTTCCTCAAAAGGGCTCAGTCAATGAAAAGCCATGGACTCTTTGATTACTACAGCCCTCCCAACTTATTTTTCCTTTCTATAAAGTGTTCTCCATCTCTTGCTGGGGGGGAGACTTGCGCACGACTCACCATGATTTTAGACTCTAAACTGCAGTTCTCTGTTGACCCCAAACAAACCCATCTTTGCTGGAGAAATGTATGGCAGTCTATTTGTTTCAGATCAACAATGACATAAAGTAATGATGGCTACTGGTGGGTAACAGAGAATAGCATTAGAGTCCATGTAAAAGAGAAGCACTACCCAAGATTTGCCATGTGTGCTTGAGTATGTATAAGGGTGATGTACAGAGAAGTCTGCTTATATAAGCTGAGACGTCAAGAATGCATCTGTTTAGCCAGGCAAATTCAGTTACTCCTGATAGTGTCCTGTGAAGGACTCTAAAGAGGATGCTGCTCCAAAGGCATTGGCATGAAGTTAGAGATATTTGTGGTATGAAATTTAAAAAAGAAGAAAAAGAAAAAGAAGGCGGAGGAGGAGGAAAAAAGGAAATAAAAACGTTCTAGTGCATAAAATTGAGTCTACCTAGTACCTTAGTCTTTAAATTCTATGTGCATTTCTTCCTTCTTCATACCATATGTTTCAAAGATTAAATAAGCTATTTTATGCAAGCTGTTAGTATTCACCTGGCCATACTAGCATTTCTTGAACATTAATTGGTGGTTCCAGAGCACAGTTCAAGGAGTGATTAGTGAGAAATAAAGAGGAAAATAGGGCCTTTGGATGGCAGTGTCACTAAACTCAGGGAAGGCCTATATTGAAATATGTTTAAATATTTATTGAAGAAGGTGCTGTGTACAGTGAATCAGCAGTGACTATTTTAAGATATATAGCTGGGTCAAAGCACATCCAATGCTCTGGTTTTCCTCAAGGAATGCGGCCGCAGGGAAATTCATCTTCCCCAAATGGAGAAAAGACATGTTGCTAGATTAAGAACTAAAATAATGCGCTGGAGATTCTCCTCATATGGCAATTCATTTCTATATATCTAAGACACAGAAACTCAAAAACAAAATGGATAATTTGGCTCAATGAGACTCAGGCTTCCAGTCTGCAAAGCTTTCCCAGAAATTATTAGTGTTGACAGCTTCCTTGGGTATAAAATGCTAAAGTCTATAGTTGTGTAAAAAATTATGAAAAATGTATGCCCAAAAGCTTGAAATATATAACCTAATACCAAATGAAAAGCACTTCACATTAACTGCTTGAAAAGGAAATGAGATGCCTCATCTCCTGTATACAGATAGTTACAAGTAAGTAGTCTGAATACAAATATAGTTTCAAAACTTGAGCTATTCATATTGAATCAAATCAACACCCATAACCTCACCGACTATATTAAATTAGAACTCATTTAAAAACATTAAATATAAGTGGTATCAAATATCCCATAAGCAATTAGGCAAGTCACCACATAAAATACTTAATAAAAAACTCAACATATAACTGTGAAAAACTTTCAAATGAGAACCCAATACAGATGTTATAGTTCTCCCTGTTTAACATCGCTACCATATTTTATTTTATCTTTTCCATGAATAAGAAGGTATAACATAGCTGAGAAGAAAGGAAAAGCTAACAAAAGAAGTCCAATATATTTAGTTAGTTGATTATACAAAAATTGAGTTAAAACTCAGTAAAATTAAAAGGTCCCTGCCTTTTAAACAGAAGGAATTTTGCTTTGATTTAGAGTTTTAAGTTAGTTTTTTCACTACTTATGACCAAGTAACTTATTATAAAGTATTTGTCATGACATGCCACCATAGTTGCTTTAGTGAGCTGGAGCATGCAAGGATGTCAGATCTCACCTGACAACACAGGACCAGAGGAGAATGGATGGAAGAAAAGAAGATGAATTAGAGGGGAAAGCAAGATAAAGTAAGTGAAGGGAAGGAAGAAGAGGAGATTATATCATGGAATAACTAAACCAGAGTAGCCATTCAGTGGATGGAATACAGTGAGAAAAGAAGAATAAAAAACTAATGGAAAGGAAATAGGTGATACTTTATTTAAATCTTAATGTGGAAAGATCGCTTTACTCTAGCAATTTCTCCTATTCTTCTGTCTCTTCTAAGGCAAAGACTTTCCCCCAACCATCCCGAATATGCAAATTATTTCCCTCTATATCACTTGCGTTGATGCCCTCTTTGTGTGTGTGTGTGTGTGTGTATTTTTTTTTAACAGTCTTTGTGTTTTACCAGTGTTGGTCCAAGTAGCTTAATGTTTTGGAATAAATCTACTTAATTTTCAAAGTCTCTGTTACCATTATTGTAGTGAAAAACATGCTTCAGCCCCTTTCTCTAGAACTCTTAAGCTAGTGGTAGACATTAGTGCCCTCAGAAGAATCCTCTTTGTCTCTAAAGGATAGCAGCAAGGCTAGTATTCAATATTTGCATGGAGCAGAATTGTCTTGCAAAGGCAATAAGCAGTGAAAAGCAGATACATAGTCCAAAGCTTAGAATCCACCAGAAAAGAAAGAAGTATGGTTCAAAAAAGGAAGGCAGTTTCATCTGTTTAATAAATCAAGAAGGCATAAAATATCTGTTATTTGTTTTGTAAGCAGAGGTCAAAAGCCCAATATTTTTCAAGGGAAAACATATCATCCTTTCATTTCAATTAACCTTATAAAGCAGAAAATAAATATTTTTGAAAAATATTTCTGGCAGCTGTAAGGGCAGAAATTGATTTAAAGGAAGTTTTTTATTAAGATAAATGGAGACCTGTGTTGAGTTTAGTGTTCAATCAAATTTCCAAGTCAAGAATCTGAAAGATGAGGTTCTTGAGAAAGTGGTGCAAAAGCTGACTTGAAGACCCCTGCTCACCTCCTATAAGACACTGAACAGATGTCTAGGGAAAACACACTCCTGTGTTCCCCTCCTTTACTGCTCACACAGAGCACTTCACTTCTGACACTTCTGGTCACCAAAAGTATGGGGAGTTTTCCCCTACAGCAAGAAATTTTCTGTGACACCAGCTGGGTGTCCTATAGTTCAATTTAGTTCTGACACTATCTACCTGGAGTTAGCATCAGATCCCACAAGTTATGGCCTCAGTTCTACACAACTGCCCCCCCACCCCCGCTTCAGACACTGATTGTAAGTCTCAGATTTTCACCTGTACCTCAGATCAACAGGCTATAAATTAGGGGTCCCTCGACCCCTTCCTTTGGTTCAATAATTTGCTAGCATGGCTCACAGAACTCAGAGAAATATTTACATTTACCACTTTACTATAAAGGATATAAATGAAGAGATACATAGGACAAGGGATGTGGGGATGTGGGAAGGAGCTTCTATACACTCTCTGTGAGCACTTTCATGTGTACACCAACCCAGAAGCTCTCTGAACTCTTCACTTTTGGGAATTTTGTGGAGGCTTCACCATGAGGCATGATCAATCATTAACTCAGTCTCCAGGCTCTCCCGCCTCGTTGGAGGATGCGGGTGCGGGGCAGACATTTCCAAGGTTCTAATCATGGCTTGGTCTTTCTGGGGATCAACTCACATCCTGAAACTATCCAGGAGTCCACCAACAGTCACCTCAGTAGAACAAAAGACACTCCTGTCATCCAGGAAATTCCAAGGGATTTTGGAGTGCAGGGTAAAAGTACCAAATATTAGAATAATAGGTGGAGGTCACGGTTTTGTGATGACATATCAGCCAGGCAGAATCAAGTACATACTCAGAATACTTATAACAAATGTATCTCTCACTGCAGCTAAGAATAGTGCTCATGAAAGGGATCAATTCAGACACCGTTCACAAGGATTCTTCTTCAAGTACGACAAGGACTACCCTGGTGTTATTATCATTTAGAAAATTACAATGATTTTAGGAGCTCTGTGCCAGGAACTGGAGGCAGAGGGCAATATATATATATTCATATAGTCAATTATTTCAAAACAAGAAATGTCCAGAAGTGTTTCAAAGAGCAGGGCTAGTCTCCTAAAGCAATGACCAAGGTTTATTTTTTTTTCCTTTTCTGATATTAAAGATAAAATTATTATATATTACTCATAGCATTCTGCACATAGTGTATGTCTAGACTTTATGTTTTTATTTTATCTTATTTATTTTTTAAATAAATTTCTATTTATTTATTTATGGCTGCGTTGGGTCTTTTTTTTTTTTTTTTTTTTTTTAGACTTTAACTTATCCCAAGGCAGAATTGTTGCAGAATACTGTGATTCTAAATCTAACAACTTAGAAAACTGACACAATATTAATTTTAGAGCCAATCTAATAGAAGATCTAATTATCATAATGCTCGTACAGGGAAGGTTTTCTGTAACAAGGTGTTATGAGGCTAACGTTATCATTAGTTAAGCTAAAAATGTTTCAAAACTTCCTAGGAAAAGTAAAAATAAATTGAAGAGCTCGGTACATAAACAGGAAAGAAATAAGAATCTAGAGAAATTTATATATTTTTAAATAGCACCATGAAAAACAGAATTAGTACCATCAGTTATTGAGTTAAAATCTTACTCAAAAATAAAATTCTAAAACTTTTGAAGAAAACATATAAATATATTTTACACCAGTGAATGTGTTATTCCAATCTTCAATGTATGGCATGTTTCAGGACCCTTATTTATAGAATATTCTAACCCTTATTTATAGAATATTTAAATTCTATACAACTTTATAATTAATATTCTACAATTTTGTAATCAAGATACTCAACATTATAGAAGAACCATCAACTTGAATGAGTTTTGCTGACTGTAGTAAATTCAGACTGTAGTATCTAGAATAATTAAATCAGTCTGCATTAATAAGTCACCATTATGTATCTACTATCTAAACAGGGTTTAGTAACAGAGATTGAAGATATAAAACATATTATTGGAATTACAATGTAGAAATTTATTTAAGAATAAAAACTAGAATTAACACAGGTCTTTACACAAATATAGGCTGTTTCATAATAAAAGAGTTATTATCATTACTAGAGACAGAAGAGGCTAAAGAGAGGAAATTCATTAAAAATAAAATCTTAAAATGAAAAGGTTTAGTAGAGACTGCAAATGGGAGATAGATGGGAGGTGTTGAAAGCCAGACTGCTGGTCTGCCTAAAACTAATTTGAATCAGCTCTAGATACTTTACGTGAGTTTTTGAATGCTAAAATATTTTTCCCTTAAAAATCTATAAGTCCCCCATAATATCGCTGGCTTAATGCGAGTATATTTTCACGTATTCCAAACACACCCTTTTCTCTGATGATTCCAGTTCTGAGAGAAAGAGAGAATGAAAGAAGGAAAGAAGGAATAAAGAATAGGAAGGAGGGAGGAAATGAAGGAGAAATGGCTTCCCTGCATCTGCTGAGACATGTAGCATTTGATACCCAGAGCTTGAGTGATTTTTGATGTCCAAGTTGCTGACTGGGTTGGGGGGGTGGAGGTGGAGGTCAAGGTTTTGTGATGACATATCTATCAGGCAGACTCAAGTACATACTCAAAATACTTATAACAAACGTATCTCTCACTGCAGCTAAGAATAGTGCTGGTGAAAGGGAGCAATTCAGACAGGGTTCACAAGGATTCTTCTTCAGGTACGACAAAGACTACCCTGAAAATATACAGGACCATTTTCATTAACAGTGATGTAAAACATGATGCATAAAGGAGCAATTATGTGATAATAGACTAAAACATGACCACTCGAGTTCAGCTCAAGCTTCCATGAAATTGACAATAGACAACACAACAGATATTTCCTGGAATTTTTAAGGCATTGATCTAACATGAAGTGCTATACCATGCATCCATTTATTCATCTTTTTATTCATTTAATAGAGACTTATAGAAGAATAACTTAAGCAAGGCACACAACTATAGAATGTGGGGATGCAAATATAAAAATGATGGCATGAATATTGCCTTTCGGGAGCTTACAAAAAAAAAAAAATGAATGGCTCTAATGCAATGAACACATAGTAAATGCCAGGGTAAGATTACAGGTAAAGCATTGTACAATTTCACATGAGAGAAAGATTGATTATAGTTGGGAGACAGTGATGCCTTCAGCAGAAGGTGCCTTTGAGCTGAGCTTTGATGGGTGGGTCTGTAGCAGTATTTGGTCAGGGTGCTCTACATAAAGAGCTACAAAGTTATAGAGGCATTTAGCACAGAAATCTAAAAAAAAATCCTAATGGGTATGCTTACAAAGATAATTCGGAAGATACTTTAGAATTACTTTGCGCATTTCCATTGACCCAGCAATTGTGTTTCAGTAACTAGCCTGAGAAGCACTAATCTCAATATACAAGGTGGTAGGTGCAAGGATGTGGTAAATTTTTAAGAAATGCTGTTAGGCGAGAAGAATACACAGAGCCTAAATAAAGTATGGTAGCATTTGTGCAAACATAAATTACACGCATACATTTTTATAGGTGCATATATGTAATTATGCACACACATATGTTTTTTGAAAGGAAACAAATCAAATTACTAGTATTGGTTTTCTCTGAGAAATGTAACAGGATAGAGGTAACACTGTTATTTTTATGAGAAAAATGGATTTGTGCATTTCATGTGTAATCTAAACTAATTAAGAGTATTGGTATTAAAGACTGCATTTAGGAGAGGACCTTCAAGATGGCGGAGGAGTAAGACGTGGAGACCACCTTCCTCCCCAAAAATACATCAAAAATACATCAATATGTGGAAGAACTCCTACAGAACACCTACTGAACACTGGCAGAACACCTCAGACTTCACAAAAGGCAAGAAAACTCCCCACGTACCTGGGTAGGGCGAAAGAAAAAAGAAAAAACAGAGACAAATGAATAGGGATGAGAGGGAGGGAGGGAGCTGTGAAGGAGGAAATGTCTCCACACACTAGGAAGCCCCTTCACTGGTGAAGACAGGGGATGGGCGGGGGGAAGCTTTGGAGCCACGGAGGAGAGCGCGGCAACAGGGGTGCAGAGGGCAAAGCAGAGAGGTTCCTGCACAGAGGATCAGTGCCGACCAGCACTCACCAACCTGAGAAGCTTGTCTGCTCAACAGCCAGGGTGGGTGGGGGCTGGGAGCTGAGGCTCCTGCATCAGAGGTCAGATCCTAGGGAGAGGACTGGGGTTGGCATGTGAACACAGCCTGAAGGGGGTTAGTGCACCACAGCTAACAGGGAGGGGAGTCCGGGAAAAAGTCTGGACCTGCCTAAGAGTCGAGAGACCATTGTTTTCGGGTGCGTGAGAAGAGGAGATTCAGAGCACCGCCTAAATGAGCTCCAGAGACAGGTGCGAGCCGTGGCTATCAGTGCGGACCCCAGAGACGGCATGAAATGCTAAGGCTGCTGCTGCAGCGACCAAGACGCCTGTGTGCGAGCACAGGTCACTATCCACACCTCCCCTCCAGGGAGCCTGTGCAGCCCACCACTGCCAGGGTCCTGTGATCCAGCGACAATTTCCCCCAGAGAACACACAGCCAGCCTTAGGCTGTTGCAACGTCACGCTGCCCTCTGCTGCCACAGGCCCGCCCCGCATTCCGTACCCCTCCCTCCTCCCAGCCTGAGTGAGCCAGAGCCCCCTAATCAGCTGCTCTTTAACTCCGTCCTGTCTGGGCACAGAACAGACACCCTCAGGCGACCTACACACTGAGGCAGGGCCAAGTCCAAAGCTGAACCCCAGGAGTTGTGCAAACAAAGAAGAGAAAGGGAAATTTCTCCATGCAGCCTCAGAAGCAGCAGATTAAATCTCCAAAATGAACTTGATATACCCTGCTTCTGTGGAAAACCTAAATAGACAATGAATCATCCCAAAATTGAGGCAGTAGACTTTGGGAGCAACTGTAGACTTGGGGTGTGTTGTATGCAACTGACTAGTTTCTGATTTACATGTTTATCTTAGTTTAGTTTTTAGCACTTGTTATCATTGGTGGATTTGTTTATTGGTTTGGTTGCTCTTTTTTCTTTTTCTTTAATTACTTTTTTATTTTTTAAATTTAATAATTTAAAATATTTTTTATTTTATTAACTTTATTTTATTTACTTATTTTTACTTTCTTTCTTTTTTTTCTCCCTTTTCTTCAGAGCCATGACCCTGATAGGGTCTTGGTGCTCTGGACGGGTGTCAGGCCTGAGCTTCTGAGGTGGGACAGCCAAGTTCAGGACATGGGACCACCAGAGGCCTCCTGGCCCCACATAATATCAATCAGCGAGAGCTCTCCCAGAGATCTCTGTCTCAATGCTAAGACCCAGCTCCACTCAATGACCAGCAAGCAACAGTGCCAAACAACTAGCAAGACAGGAAAACAACCCGACCCATTAACAGAGAGGCTGCCTAAAATCATACTAAGTTCACAGACACCCCAAAACACACCACTGGACACAGGCCAGCCCACCAGAAAAACAAGATCCAGCCTCAACCACCAGAAAACAGGGACCAGTCTCCTCCACCAGGAAGCCTACACAACCCACTAAACAAACCTTAGCCACTGCAGGCAGACACCAAAAACAATGGGAATATGAACCAGCAGCCTGCAAAAAGGAGACCCCAAACACAGTATGTTAAGCAAAATGTGAAGAGAGAGAAACACACAGCAGATGAAGGAGCAAGGTAAAAACACACCAGACCAAACAAATGAAGAGGAACTAGGCAGTCTACCTGAAAAAGAATTCAGAGTAATGATAGTAAAGGTGATGCAAAATCTTGGAAATAGAATGGAGAAAATACAAGAAACGTTTGAAAAGGACCTAGAAGGACTAAAGAAAACAAGCAATGATGAACAACATAAGAAATGAAATTTAAAATTCTCTAGAAGGAATCAAGAGCAGAATAACTGAGGCAGAAGAACAGATAAGTGACCTGGAAGATAATATAGTGGAAATGACTGCTGCAGAGCAAAATAAAGAAAAAAGAATGAAAAGACTTGAAGTCATTCTCAGAGACCTCTGGGACAACATTTAACACACCAACATTCGAATTATAGGGATCCCTGAAGAAGAGGAGAAAAAGAAAGGGACTGAGAAAATATTAAAGAGGTTATAGTTGAAAACTTCCCTTCTATGGGAAAGGAAATAGTCAATCAAGTCCAGAAAGTGCAGAGAGTCCCATACAGAATAAATCCAAGGAGAAACATACCAAGACATATATTAATCAAACTATCAAAAATTAAATACAAAGAAAAAATATTAAAAACAACAAGGGAAAAGCAACAAATAACATACAAGGGGTGCCTCATAAGGTTAATATCTGATCTTTCAGCAGAAACTCTGCAAGCCAGAAGGGAGTGGCAGGACATACTTATAGTGATGAAAGGGAAAAACCTACAAGCAAGATTACTCTACACAGCAAGGATCTCATTCAGATTCGACAGAGAAATTAAAGCCTTTATAGACAAGCAAAACCTAGAGCATTCAGCACCAACAAACCAGCTTTACAACAAACGTTAAAGGACTTCTCTAGGCAGGAAATACAAGAGAAGGAAAAGACCTACAATAACAAACCTAAAACACTTAAGAAAATGGTAATAAGAATATACATACTGATAATTACCTTAAACGTAAATGGATTAAATGCTCCCACCAAAAGACATAGACTGGATGAATGGATACAAAAACAAGACCTGTATATAAGCTGTCTAAAAGAGACCCACTTCAGACTAGGGACACATACAGACTGAAAGTGAGGGGATGGAAAAATATATTCCATGCAAATGGGAATCAAAAGAAAGCTGGAGAAGCAATTCTCATATCAAACAAAATGACTTTAAAATAAAGACTATTACAAGAGACAAAGAAGGACACTACATAATGATCAAGGGATCAATCCAAGAAGAAGATATAACAATTGTAAATATTTATGCACCCAACATAGGAGCACCTCAATACATAAGGCAAATGCTAACAGCCATAAAAGGGGAAAATGACAGTAACGCGATCAGAGTAGGGGACTTTTAACACCCCACTTTCACCAATGGACAGATCATCCAAAATGAAAATAAATAAGGAAACACAGGCTTTAAAAGATACATTAAAGAAGATGGACTTAATTGATATTTATAGGACATTCCATCCAAAAACAAGAGAATACACTTTTTCCTCAAGTGCTCATGGAACATTCTCCAGGATAGATCATATCTTGGGTCACAAATCAAGCCTTGGTATATTTAAGAAAATTGAAATCATATCAAGTATCTTTCCTGACCATAACGCTATGAGACTAGATTTCAATTACAGGGAAAAAAACTGTAAAAATACAAACAAATGGAGGCTAGACAATATGCTAAATAACCAAGAGATCACTGAAGAAATCAAAGAAGAAATCAAAAATTACCTAGAAACAAATGACAATGAAAACAAGACGGCCCAAAACCTATGGGATGCAGGAAAAGCATTTCTCAGAGGGAAGTTTATAGCAATACAAACCTATCTCAAGAAACAAGAAACATCACAAATAAACAACCTAACCTTATACCTAAAGTAATTAGAGAAAGAAGAATAAAAAAACTGCAAAGTTATCAGAAGGAAAGAAATTATAAAGATCAGATCAGAAATAAATGAAAAAGAAATGAAGGAAACGATAGCAAAGATCAATAAAACTAAAAGCTGGATCTTTGAGAAGATAAACAAAATTCATAAACCATTAGCCAGGCTCATCAAGAAAAAAAGGGAGAAGACTCAATTCAACAGATTTAGAAATGAAAATGGAGAAGTAAAAACTGACACTGCAGAAATACAAAATATTATGAGAGATTACTACAGCAACTGTATTCCAATAAAATGGACAACTTGGAAGAAATGGACAAATTCTTAGAAAAGCACAACCTTCCAAGACTGAACCAGGAAGAAATGGAAAATATAAACAGAACAATCAGAAGCACTGAAATCAAAACTGTGATTAAAAATCTTAGAGCAAACAAACGCCCAGGACCAGATGGCTTCACAGGTGAATTCTATCAAACTTTTAAAGAAGAGCAACACCTATCCTTCTCAAACTCTTCCAAAATATAACAGAGGGAGGAACACTCCCAAACTTATTCTACTAGGCCACCATCACCCTGATACCAAAACCAAACAAAAATGTCACAAAAAAAAAACCAACGGGCAATATCACTGATGAACATAGATGCAAAAATCCTCAACAAAATACTAACAAACCGGATCCAGCAGCACATTAAAAGGATAATACACCATGATCAAGTGGGGTTTATCCCAGGAATGCAAGGATTCTTCAATACATGCAAATCAATCAAAGTGATACAACATATTAACAAACTGAAGGATAAAAACCATAGGATGATCTCAATAGAGGCAGAAAAAGCTTTGAACAAAATTTAACACCCATTTATGATAAAACACTCTCCAGAAAGTCGGCATTGAAGGAACTGACCTCAACATAATAAAGGCCATATATGACAAACTCGCAGTCAACATCGTTCTCATTGGTGAAAAACTGAAACTATTTCCACTAAGATCAGGAGCAAGACAAGGTTGCCCACTCTCACCACTATTATTCAACATAGTTTTCGATGTTTTAGCCACAGCAATCAGAGAAGGAAAAGAAGTAAAAGGAATACAAATCAGAAAGGAAGTAAAACTGTCACTGTTTACAGATGACATGATACTATACGTAGAGAATCCTAAAGATGCTACCAGAAAACTCCTAGAGCTCATCAATGAATTTGGTAAAGAAAGGGGATACAAAATTAATGCACAGAAATCTCTTGCATTCCTATACACTAATGATGAAAAATCTGAAAGAGAAATTAAAGAAACACTTCCATTTACCATTGCAACAAAAAGAATAAAATACCTAGGAATAAACCTACCTAATGAGACAAAAGACCTGTATACAGAAAACTATAAGACACTGATGAAAGAAATTAAAGATGATACAAACAGATGGAGAGGTATACCATGTTCTTGGATTGGAAGAATCAACATTGTGAAAATGACTATACTACACAAAGCAATCTACAGATTCAATGCAATCCCTATCAAACTACCACTGGCATTTTTCACAGAACTAAAAGAAAAAATTTCACAATTTGTATGGAAACACAAAAGACCCCGAATAGCCAAAGCAATCTTGAGAAAGAAAAACGGGTCTGGAGGAATCAGGCTCCCTGACTTCAAACTATACCACAAAGCTACAGTAATCAAGACAGTATAGTACTGGCACACAAACAGAAATACAGATCAATGGAACAGGATAGAAAGCCCAGAGATAAACCCATGCACATATGGTCACCTTATTTTTGATAAAAGAGGCAAGAATATACAATGGAGAAAAGATAGCCTCTTCAATAAGCTGTGCTGAGAAAATGGACAACTACATGTAAAAGGATGAAATTAGAACACTTCCTAACACCGTACACAAAAATAAACTCAAAATGGATTCAAGAGTTAAATATAAGGCCAGACACTATAAACTCTTAGAGGAAAACATAGGAAGAACACTCTATGACATAAATCACAGCAATATCCTTTTTGAACCACCTCCTAGAGAAATGGAAATAAAAACAAAAATAAACAAATGAGTCCTAAAGAAACTTAAAAGCTTTCGCACAGCAAAGAAACCATAAACAAGATGAAAAGACAACCCTCAGAATGGAAGAAAATATTTGCAAATGAAGCAACTGACAGAGCATTAATTTCCAAAATTTACAAGCAGCTTATGCAGCTCAATATCAAAAAAACAAACAACCCAATCTAAAAATGGGCAGAAGACCAAATAGACATTTCTCCAAAAAAATATACAGATTGCCAACAAACACATGAAAAGATGCTCAACATCATTAATCATTAGAGAAATGCAAATCAAAACTAGAATGATGTATCTCCTCACACTGGTCAGAATGGCCATCATCAAAAAATCTACAAACAATAAATGATGGAGAGGGTTGGAGAAAAGGGAATCCTCTTGCACTGTTGGTGGGAATTTAAATTTATACAGCCACTATAGAGAACAGTATGGAAGTTCCTTAAGAAACTAAAAATAGAAGTACCATATGACCCAGCAATCTCACTACTGGGCATATACCCTGAGAAAACCATAATTCAAAAAGAGTCATGTACCACAATGTTCATTGCAGCTCTATTCACAATAGTCAGGACATGGAAGCAACCTAAGTGTCCATTGACAGATGAATGGATAAAGAAGATGTGGCACATATATACAATGGAATATTACTCAGCCATAAAAAGAAATGAAATTGAGTTATTTGTAGTGAGGTGGATGGACCTAGAGTCTGTCATACAGAGTGAAGTAAGTCAGAAATAGAGAAACTAATACTGTATGCTAACACATATATATGGAATTTAAAAACCAAAATGGTTCTGAAGAACCTAGCGGTAGGACAGGAATAAAGACACAGATGTAGAGATTGGACTTCAGGACACAGGGAGGGGGAAGGGTACGCAGGACGAAGTGAGATAGTGGCTTGGACATATATACACTACCAAATGTAAAATAGGTAGTTAGTGGGAAGTAGCCACATAGCACAGGGAGATCAGCTTGGTGCTTTGTCACCACTTGGAAGGGTGGGATAGGGAGCTTGAGAGGGAGACGCAAGAGGGAGGGGGTATGGGGATATATGTATACGTATAGCTGATTCACTTTGTTATACAGCAGCAACTAACACAACAATGTAAAGCAATTATATTCCAATAAAGTTGTTAAAAAAAAAGTGCATTTAGATAAATAATGCACTTCCCCCAAATAACCGAAAGCACTCTCACATTTTTTTCAGTCCTCTGGAATGACCTTGCTTTTCTTGGTTCTTTACTGATTACCCACTTAACTTTCATAAATACCTTTTCATATTATTATTAATTTTTTCTTAGTAAAGTGGGATACCCTCCTTCTTAGTTATGATAGAATTTTCTTATAAGAATTTTACACAAAGCACATCACAAATATCAAAAGATGAGTGCATGGAGAATAAAAAAACATTTGATTATTATTATTTTCCTTTTCCTATCTTGGGGACATACTCTGCTTGGAATGTGGTGGCTAAACGTGTCACTTCATAATGTATTAGAAGAATTCCCATTAATAGTAAAAATTCTGGGGAGAGGATAGGTGAACAGAAATACAATTACCACACTGGATTCTTGCCAAGACAACCAGGATCATTTCTCTGTCAAAAAGTGCTAAGAATCTGTTTCTGGCATGCGAAGAAGTCAGAACCTCTGTTTTGCATCTCATTGGAAATCATGGCCTCTGTCAGCACAGCAGGTCTTAACAATGTGTTCTGAGGCTGACTGATGGGGTCTCAGCAGAATGGAGGGTGCTTCTTATCTCATTCCCTACCTCCTTCCACTCTCTTAGCAATTCCCCTTTCTCCCTGAGGGATAACCTATGAAGCAGATATTGTTAAAGCCCTGCATCCATGAGAGTGGCAGCCTGATGCTGCTGAGACCAGAGAGTCTAAGTGCCAATTGTGAAGGAAGCAGATGCAGCAGCAGGGAGGCAGAGACATGAGAGGATCCTTCGCAGAGGTGGTGGGATTTCTTTCAAATGTCATATCTTGTTGCTCCATTATTTTTTAGTAATATTTAGAGGACTTCAGCAGTTATATTTGAAATTGGGGTGGGGGTGGGAATTGGCATAGCCTTGAATTTTATTTCAACCTGTAAGATATTTAGGACCTCCACATATATCCTTCTAAATAATATACTTGCCTTTATTAGAGATCTTTGGTTCATTTCAACCTTTGGTCCCTGAACTTCATTTTGTCTTTTGAATTATTAAACTTCATAGAAAAAATCTGCTATCCTAGGCATTGGTCTGGCTATAACACTTTCCTATACTTGAAATACTCCTCACTAGTCAAAAAGAGTCCTGGAAAGACATATTTGTACAGCCCAAAACCTTGGCTTTCTGATTTCCCGAGTTGTACATCAAGATATTAGCACTAACATAACTCTATGTGGTGCCCAGTGAGCTGGCATCGTCCCATTCTTACCAGACCCTAGGAGGGATACCTTATTTGGTACTTCAAGCTGGCATTGCTTCTCTGTGTGCTATTATAGAAAAAATTGAATGCCAGAACAGGGAGGCATTTTGTGGCATGAACACCAGAGGGATATTTAGGCCAAAGCATTTGCTGATCCATATGTTTTTTACTATGGTTGTTATTTTCATTTTTACAAAGGTAGGGAATCTTCTCAGTAAAGAATAAATTTGAAATTATTTCTGCCTCGTTCGCAGCTTTACTTGTGAACATATCGTGAACACACAGAAAAACCTCTTGAATTAAAAGAACATTTTATTTGAGTTTATTGTATGTGAGTTTGCATTTATACTATCTGCTAGTTAGAGCTTATAGGGTCTCATAATGTGCATATCTGTTTCTCTGGCTTTGGGTCTAACAGCATGAGTGTGGGGAATGAGGTTGTGGTAGGGGTAAGACTTTCAGGTGGCTCCATGATGAAAAGGGGGACTATACTAGAGGGACAGAGGGTTGTGATAATAGGGATCTGATGACAGAAGGAAGGGTCACAAAGGAAAGAGAAATCTATCTACAGATGAAAGAAGAAAGGCTGAGGCTGTAATTGCTCTGGGATATTGAAGGAAACTGTGCCTCTCATCAGGCATTGCTTGTATGAGGCAACACATGTTTAAATAATTGTAAATTCCAAGTTTTACTTAAGTTAGAAGAGAGAAAAATGTTCACAACCCCACCCTCACCGCTACCTTTAATGAAGAACCATAATTAAAGGAATACCAAATATCAGTGTTCAAACAAGATAAATACTCCAAACGAGACATGGGTTAAAATAAAGCAATAGCAGGTTATCAGGACTGGTGTTCCAGATTCTTTAAAACATCTAGAAAATTATCAACAAAAATTCATCTTGAATGTTTTGCCTTTTAATAGCCTAACAGTGAAGAAGACTAGAACAGATAATTTCTCGAGGTTTCTTTAGTATCCAACTCTCCAGAATTTCCAAACTAATACTTATGAGTCACTTTTTCCTTAGTTTCCACTAATCGATTATTGAAGGATATGAGTATCACATGACTTATTCTTGCCACCTTCTACCCTCAAAGCAGTCAGTCCATTTTATAATTAAGTGGTGTAGTTTGTTAGTTAAAATAATAAAATGATCATAGGTCACTACTTCATGTAAACTGCAAAAAAGTTATGTTCTGTTTTCTAACAAGATATGACACATTCATCTCTTCAATTGTAAACATCTTTGGTTACACAGCTATGAAGGACATCATAAAACTCTGTCTACATTGGGAAATTAGTTAATTACTTTCTTATTTAGTATGTGTCTTAAAATGATAACTTACTATTCTGATTAGAATAAGAAGTCTTGATTTGTAGGACATACGTATGGGTATGCAAAAATAGACACACAGTAAAGCCTAATGTGATGAAAGAATCCTGAAAGCACTGTTTATGTTTATTAATTTTTGTAAATAGCAAAAACAAATGGAGGTTGGCCTCAAAGATAGAAATTGTCCATGATGAGACTAAGTTATATTTGATAGTGCAATCTTATAATTGTGACTCAATTAAAATTATATTGCTATGACTTATATGCCTCAAAGATTTTTAAGGTTCTTATTTTCTATTATCTCTGAATTCTAAAATAGGTAGTGAAAATACTGGTATTCCAATATTGCCTAGATATGATCACATTCTCATTTATTGTAAAGACCAATGGAAAATAACTTCATCATTTCTTTAATTTAGAAGAACAGTTTTATTAAAACTGCTTATTGGCACAGTTTACTGGTAGGTATTTTAAGATGAATAAAGAACAATCAAATATCCATGTGAAAAGGGAAAAGATACTGTGTTCCTAGATTTATGTGTTTCAGTGTGACTTCCCATTGCTAAGCTCTTTGTATGGATTTATACATGCTTACATAAATATATACTGAGTGTTAGTCATTGTTAGTAACTATCAAAATAAACTGTTCTAACTAGAGTAGATTTTTGACTCAGTCTAACTACTGGGCTCATTAGGCTCAATACTTGAAGTAATATATCCAAAAATAACCAAAACTCTTCTGACTGTGGCCATGACATAATAACTTTCACCAGACTAGTCTTTCTACCATAAATAAGTATAAAGCAGGACAAAACATACTAAGTAACACTTTTCAGACATGGGAGAATAGGCCGTGCAGGAATGTGATTCTTAGCAGAAGAGAAACACATGTGGTAATTCCTACGGTTACTCCAGCTTTCTTCCTTAAGGTACTTTCCAGACAACAATATAGGGAAATGGAGCCTAAGCAAAGCATGGCGATATTGCTGAGCTGATGAAGCAGAATTCTGAGCTCAGTTTACTGAAGCGGCTGGAAGTTAGAGTGTAGGATATTGGAAAGGAGATTACTTCACAGAGTTTGTCTTTGGATAAACCTTAAACTGTGCAAATGCAAGATGAAATTGCCTAAGACCTAGTTACTGGGAAGCTGAGCACTGAACAGAGATTACTTGGGCCAAAAAATACAAGGATATGTAGGAATTTCAGCCTGACAGAGTAGAGAGACCATGCTAAATACCTTAGGTTTTCAGCTGAGATTCCAAAAGGTCATACCTTGAAAGGAGAAATACATCATTTTGTAAGGCCTAACCTAGGCTCATTTTAACAAAGCTTAAAATCAAGCTTGATTAATATCACATTAATCCAGCAGTAAATCAATTGCCCTCCTAGAACAAAACTGATTACTCTTTGAAGAAAGGCAACCAAATCCAGACTCTCAACACTGCAGTATTCAAAATATTAAAATTGTTTAACTTAAAAATATATAAGGAAGCAGAAAATTGTTGCCTATAATTAAGAAAAACAATGTGAAAAGAACCACAAATGAAATTTTTGAACTATGATATGAGATATAAACATCAATATTTAATATATTTTAGGAAAGATAAATGTACTGGTTGAAAAAGAAAGGAGACTGTCAATAGAGTAATAGAAATGATAAAACAAAATGAAATAGAAATTCTCAAACTAAGGGGTAAAATACTTACAATAAGATATTTATGGGATGAGATAACAGCAGACTGAAAAATGTAAGGGAATTGATCAGTGAAGTTGAAGAAACAGAAAGATAAATTATCTAAACAGAAATTTAGAGGGAGGAAAAAAAGCAGGTAAAAATTAAGACAATCTGTCATCTGTGGGAAGATACAAAAAAAGCATAACATTTCAGTGATTTGATTGTCAGAAAGCAAGGAGAGAGAAATGAGTGAGAAAAAAATTTTGAAAAAAATTTTTGAAAAAATAATGCTAAAAAGTGTTTACTTGTGGTAAAGAATATCAACCCACAGACTCAAAAAGCTCAATGAGTCTCAAGAAGAATAAACAGTGAGAAAACCATACCTAGCATGTTATAGTCCAACTGCTCAAAAGTAACAATAAAGAAAAAAATCTTAAAAGCAACTGGGAACTAAAGGAATTATGTGCCTGAGAACAATAAGAAATACTAACAACTTTTCCTTAGAAACAATGCAAGCGCAGACCTGTATGGAATGACATTTTTAATGTTCTGGGAGGAAAAATATCACCATTCTAGAATTCCATATCAAGTAAAATGCTGTTAGAAAAAGGAAGACAATATAAAGACATTTTGAGATAAACCAAAGATGAATTAATTTTGACCAGTAGTATGCAATACAAGAAATGTGATAAATAGTTTTTTATGTACAAGGAGCATTATTCCAGATAGAATATTGGATCTATGTAAAGAAATTAAGACCACCAGACTAACATAAACTGAAAGTTTGTGTCCCTCCAAAATTCATGTGTTTAAACCTAATTCCCCATGTAATGGTATTTAGAAGTGAGGCCTTTGGAAGGTGATTAGGTCATGAAGGTGGAGTCCTCACTGATGGGATTAGTGCCCTTATGAAAGAGACCTCAGAGAGCTATCTTGTTCCTTCCACCATGTAAGGACACAGAGGAAAGAGGGTCATCTGTGAAACAGGAGGCAGGCCCTCACTAAACACCAGATCTTCCAGTGCCTTGATTTTAGACTTCCCAGTCTCCAGAACTGTGAGAAATAAATTTCTGTTGTTTATAAGCCACCCAGTCTATAGTATTCCATTATATCAGATAGAAAACTGTAGAGACAGAGGGTCAACTGTACATACATCTCCACAATTATATCCTTTTAGCAGTTTTCAGTTTGTAAATTGAAATGAATATTATTATTTTTCTTATATCAACAAATCACTTTGTTTTTGAACTTATATGTCTAGCCCCAATGAAAATCTTCTCACTTCCCTCTCATCTCTTGCTACCACCCTCTATATTTTCAATGGTAGCAACCTTCTCTCACGCATTTGTTAATTTTAAGAGACCTGCTGCTTTCAACTATCATTATATTTGTCTGCTGTATAACATTATTAATTGATGTAGTACCCCTAACTCCCAGTTCTGTATTATTTTATCCATTTTTCTCCATGAAAATATGGGTCAGCTGGTTTTAAGGCTTAATAAAAGCATTATATACATTTCGTTTAGTTTTATTTTTCCCAATTTCAAAAACTGATCTCTGATATATACATCAGAAAGAGCACAAACACATAAAGGCAATTTTTGGTTAATGTTCCAAACAGGTTATTATCATATAGTAAGACAAGTAGAATTCTTTCCAGACTGTGACTGTGTTCCTGCAAAAGGAATGCTCCCTAGAGGAAATGCCACTTCCCCCAACTCCCTAATTCATCCATTTTTCAGACACATTTCAATATGAATGACACTGAAAAATCCATTCCTAAGAATGGAAACTAGATGAACTTTTGAAATCTGGGTAGGCTCCAAAATCTAACTAAGACAGCTCCAACTGAGTGGCCTTGTTCAGGGACAATTTAGCCATATTTTTAGATACATCAGATTGATGGCAAGAAAAGCCAAAATGATCGTGTGAAATGACAGAAATATCTGGCCAAATGTAACCTGTAATTTTATTTTCCCTGTATCCTCCAGCATATTGAGGATGTTATGCAGTGGGAGTGGATAAATAAGTACTTATGAGAGCTTTTCTTCCCAGCTGGCTCTGCACTCGAGAAGCCCTGGAGCTAGGACAAGGGATTTAAAACAAATAAAACCAACTACAACAATGATCCGAAAAAGATAAACCTTCCTCTCTTCTCATGTTGTCCTGGCTAAAATTGTCATTTAAGTGTCCAAACAGCTGTGGCTATGCTGGGTTGCCAGCTGATTAAGAGTAAATCTGCTTATAAGAATCAGTTTAAATCTAACTGAGGGCTTATTATGGACGAGTTTAATAGCTCATTTCCTGCATCTCCATCTCTTTATAATGCTGTTTATCTCACTTATCAGTGAGGAGTTAAATAATTTTGCAGTACAATAGTAGTAGTAGTCACAGTAGTAACAATAAAAATGTGTTATAATTTATTAAACATGATGAAATAGGCACTGTTGTAGATCCTCTATAGACACTATCACATTTAATTCTCACATCAATCCTTTGATGCTAGTCCTATTTATTATTGTTTCAGAGGGAATTTATTAAATTGCCTAGAGTCACATAGCTAACAAGAACTGGAACAAGGATTCAAGCCCAGCCCGTCTGGTTGGAAAATACACTCTCAACCTAAACTAAGCTATAGAAATAACTGCATCTTACAATACCCTCGACTCTCACCCATAAGCTTGGTAATTTGTTCTTTACTTTAGGTGTTGTAACTTAGCAATTTATTGAATGCAACTTTCACCCTACAGAGAGAAAGCAGACTTTCCTAATGCCAAGTAGAAATCTGCCCTTGAGTATATTCATGGGTGTTGTCATGGCTATGTAGGCCTTTCCATAATAGAGGTGGGAGGCTTCTGGAGAACCCCAGAGCCAGAATCCACAGGGCATCAGTTATGTCACAAATAAGTATGAGGCAGCTGAATTCACATAATTCCCCTCTGAATGATTTCCATCTTGTTCTCACATAAGGAACAAAAGATGTTTCAATGTCCAGTCCAGGTGGGAAAACCCAACGATTTCCCTGCAGTCCCTTGGAAGTTATAGGTTAAGTAAAGGGGTGAGAAAAAAGAACTGAAAAGAGAACAAACAAAACAAAACAAAACAAAAAACCAAGGACCCCAAATGAGCATCACAGCAGTAACACAGAGCACATTTCTTAGAATTCACAGCCAAAAAAATTCTGACAAGCAAATGAATTTCTGTATTATTTGAATCAGGTGGCAGTAAATGGATAGCTAGCTGTTTCTCACCAAAAATGACAATCCTGCTCTGGCCCTGAGAGATAACACACAGTCCTGAACTACACAGTTGCTTCAGCTGTCTCACAATAATTGATGTACATTAGGCTATTGTCATTGTGAAAGAAGTTATTACATTTTTTTTTCCCTGTGACAAATCTAAAAACCCATAGAAGAAAACCACTAGCTTGTCTAGGTATAAAAGTCATTACCTTTGTTGTCAGCATTTGAGACACAGACCAGCTGGTTTTCAAAACAGTTAAGACATCTAGGATATATGCAATGAGATTGGCCTTACTTGATGGCAATGTAATTACTCTGTTTATTCGTTTTAATGATCCTATAAATGAGAATGAGATATGATGCTAGTGCAGAAGAAGGGATCTGGAAAGGCAAGTGTGACATCCCTTAGAAGCAGAATATGAAGTTAGTGAGCACAAGATAAGATAAGCCAGGATTTGTTGGAGGCAGCTCCCTGTCTTCTACAGAGTATGGAAACCAAGTGGATCAGGAAATGACCTTTCCTGGCAGGCATCTTTTGTAGCCCTGGGCCAGTCAATACAGTGACTCATCTTTGATGGAGAAAATCTGTAATCATTGCTTTTGGATAATGCTTAATTCTATCTACTTTTGTTTCACAAATTGAACCACATAACAATTAGAGACAGGCTTTGAGACTTTTAGCAGTTATTTAATTCAAACTTCAACCCCAGGGCAGAAATCCCTTTCCAGAACAATGCTGATCAATCTTATCCAGTATCTGGTTAAATATTGTTGTTGATGAGTCAGCTTTACTTTTGGAAGCATCCTTTCCAACATTTGGGTTTGTCTAATGGTTATAACATCTTCCCTTAAACTGAGTAGAAATTCATGTCACTGAAACATTCATTCGATCAGTTCTAATTCTTTCTAAGCATTCCATATTAACTTTAGTTTTTTGTGCTTTATCTATTCCTATTTGAATGCACCAGACATATTATCCTTTAGATTTTTCCTCCAAAAAAACAATATTCACCCATTTAAGAAGAAGATTACTGTAGAATTAATGTGTGGTAGAAACTGGGGCTACTACGGTGAATAAGAAACATGGTGTGTTACACAGTTTATGGCTTAATGTGGTTACAGAGAAGTAAACAGTTTTGTAAATTATGATAAAACGCACTAGGTGCTATCATAGCACTTGAGAGGGGAAGCTATTTAGGCCTAGCACTTCACATGTTCCTCACGTATGTGGTTTACAGATCTCTTACCTCTCCAGATACATTCTAAGTTGTCAATTGTCCCTTTTAAGTAGTTAAAAATAATCTAATACTGCAATGTGGACGTACTATCTACCTTAACTGAACACCGTAATATATTTTAGTGAAGTGGCCTAAAAAGTTACTTTTCTTTTATAATAATGCCTTTTTTCATATGAACCTTTATCCAATTAGATCTATGTTATGGGTGGAATGGGGGTGGGATGGGACAGAAGTCCAAGAGGGAGAGGATATATGTATACATATAGCTGATTCACTTCGTTGTACAGCAGAAATTAACACAACATTGTAAAGCAATTATACTCCAATAAAAAAAAATCTATGTTTCCATGCATGTATTATACTATGTGTTAAAATCCAAATCCTAGATAATAACATTTATCTTTGTTTAAGTTTGTCATATGGATTTGGGCCAAGAAGTACAACCAACTTGATATTTTTCTTTTATTATACCACATATTAATCATATATTTCGTTCTTAAATGGCCAATAATACCTTCCATGATGTTATCTATTGTAAGATTAAAGACCTACAGTCCCACAATTAATCTTTGCATTTTTTCCTCCTCCCTGCCTTTTTTTTTCAACATTTGTTTCTACCCAGTGGATATAAATAGTACAATGAACATTTAAAGACCTAAGTATGGCATTATTACACATACCTGAATATATACACAAATATGTAGATACAGATTATTTTTAAAAGATCAAATTGATAGAAACAATGATAATAACAAAAACAAAGGTAAATAATAGTATTGAAGCTACTTTCTATCATGTTTTGAAAATCTGATTTCTAAAAGATTATTACTAATATTTAATGCTTTGCCTTCATATTTTAAAAATATTTTCTGAAACATTTCCACATATCTGTTTTCTGTCCTTCTACCTATCCATGGGATTAATTGAAGCCAAATATTATCATTCTTATTTCATAAATAAAAGCTGAGTCATGAAATACCAAAAAGCCAAAGTCACACAGAGTGGTAGTAGAGCGAAGACTAATAATCATACTCCTGACACCCAGTGGACTTTAAGTATACTATAGCATAACCAGATTTTAAGTATGTGTGATTATATGCTTACAAGCAAAATCATTACACTTGGTTTTCTTATTATTGATAATTTCATGTCATTGGCTAATGATAGAATAATAGCTCAAGGCCCTCCAAAGGCCCCTCCAGGCTATGTGGATCCTTGGGGGCATAGGAGGGAGACTGGAGAGATCAGGAGAGGCAGGTGGGAGGGACCCTGCAGGAGGATTGGGAGAGGAGCGGAGGGGGATTGCCCTGCGCACTCGGATCTGGGAAGCCTGCTGAGCTCCCAGTTGATCTCCTGCCCTCCAAACCCCCCTCCAGGGCTTGTGGGTCCTTGGGGTCATAGGTGGGAGGACAGGGAGGTCAGAAGAGGCAGGCTGGAGGTGCCCGCCCAGATCGGAGGAGCAGGAGAGGAGAGAAGGGCATTTGCCCCACCCGCTCGAGCCCAGGAATCTTGCTGGGCTCCCAGGTGAGGTCTCCTGCTGTCTGAGACCAGGGGTGGGGGGTACACCTGGGCTCCTTCTGTTCCTTGAGCATAAGTCCCACCCCCCACAGCCCCCAGGGCCTTTTCCAGCCCAGTGGGTCCTGAGCATTGGCCCTGCCCACTGCCCAAAACTTACCCTTGCTTAAGCCCAGCCCTCCACAGCCAAGGCCTTCCCCCACCTTTTTTTTTCTTTTCCCCCCTCTTTTTTACTATTGTGGTACTGATGTACCTTCTGGTTGTTGATTCACCTATATTTTTAGTTTTATATTCTTTCTAACATATCTGCTAGTTTCCTAGTCTAAATTTATTTTTTACTTTGTTATTGTTTTTTTTTTCCGTTTGTTTGTTTGTTTTGCCATCCCACGTGGTTTGTGGGATCTTGGTTCATGAGCCCAGGGTCAGGCCAAAGCTCCTGCGGTGGGAGCTCTGAGTCTGAACTACTGGACTAACAGAGAACCTCAGACCCCAGGGAATATTCATCAGAGTGGGGTCTCACGGAATTCCTCATCTCAGCACCAAAACCACGCTCTACCCAATAGCCTACAAACTCCAGTGTTGGAAGCCTCAGGACAAACAACCAGTAAGATAGGAACACAATCCCACTCTTAAAAAAAAAAAAAATGAGAGAGCAAAAAAGTACGTCACAGGTGAAGGAGCAAGGTAAAAACCTACAAGACCAAATAAATGAAGAGGAAATAGGTAATCTACCTGAAAAAGAATTCAGAGTAAAGATAGTAAAGATGATCCAGAATCTCAGAAATAGAATGGAAGCATGGATTGAGAAAATACAAGAAATGTTTACCAAAGATCTAGAAGAACTAAAGAACAAACAAATAGAGATGAACAACACAATAACTAAAATGAAAAATACAATAGAAGGAATCAATAACAGAATAACTGAGGCAGAAGAACGAATAAGTGAGCTGGAAGACAAAATGGTGGAAATAACTGCTGAGGAGCAGAATAAAGAAAAAAGAATGAAAAGAATTGAAGACAATCTTAGAGACTTCTGGGACAACATTAAATGCACCAACATTCGAAATATAGGGGTCCCAGAAGAAGAAGAGAAAAAGAAAGGGACTGAGAAAATATTTGAAGAGGTTATAGTTGAAACCTTCCCTAACATGGGAAAGGAAATACTCACCCAAGTCCAGGAAGCACAGAGAGTCCCATACAGGATAAACCCTAGGAAAAACACACCAAGACACATATTAATCAAACTAACAAAAATTAAATGCACAGAAAAAATACTAAAAGCAGCAAGGGAAAAACAAAAAATAACATACAAAGGAATTCCCATAAGGTTATCAGCTGATTTTTCAGCAGAAATGCTTGAGGCCAGAAGGGAGTGGCAGGATATAATTAAAGTGATGAAAGAGAAAAACCTACAACCAAGATTACTCTGCCCATCAAGGATCTCATTCAGATTCGATGGAGAAGTCAACAGCTTTTCAGACAAGCAAAAGCTAAGAGAATTCAGCACCACCAAACCAGCTTTACAACAAATGCTAAAGAAACTTCTCTAGGCAGGAAACACAAGAGAAGAAAAAGACCCACAAAAACAAACCCAAAACAATTAAGAAAATGGTAATAGGAACATACATATTGATGATAACCTTGAATGTAAATGGATTAAATGCCCCAACCAAAGGACACAAACTGGCTGAAAGGTTACAAACAAAAGACCCATATATATGTTGTCTACCAGAGACCCACTTCAGACCTAGGGACACAAACAGACTGAAAGTGAAGGGTTGGAAAAAGATATTCCATGCAAATGGAAATCAAAAGAAAGCTGGAGAAGCAATACTCGTATCAGATAAAATAGACTTTAAAATAAAGACTGTTACAAGAGATAAGGAGGGACACTACATGGTGATCAAAGGATCAATCCAAGAAGAAGACATAACAATTATAAATGTTTATGCACCCAACATAGGAACACCTCAATACATAAGGCATATGCTAACAACCATGAAAGGAGAAATCAACAGTAACACAATACTAGTAGGGGAGTTTAACACTCCACTTACACCAATGCACAGATCATTCAAAATGAAAATAAATAAGGAAACACAAGCTTTAAATGACACAAGAGCCCAGATAGATCTAAATGATATTTGTAGAACATTCAACCCCAAAGTGGCAGAAGACACTTTCTTCTCAAGTGCACATGGAACATTCTCCAGCATAGATCACATCTTAGGTCACAAATCTAGCCTTGGAAAATTTAAGAAAATTGAAATCATATCAGGCGTCTTTTCTGACCACAATGCTATGAGACTGGAAATCAATTACAGGAAAAAAACACAAATACAATGAGGCTAAACAGTGTGTTACTAAATAATCAAGAGGTCACTGAAGAAATCAAAGAAATAAAAAATTACATAGAAAGAACTGACAATGAAAACACGACTCAAAACCTATGGGATGCAGCAAAAGCATTTATAGCAATACAATCTTAGCTCAAGAAACAAGAAAAATCTCAAATAAACAATCTAATGCTACATTTAAAACAACTAGAGAAAGAAGAACAAAGAAAACTCAAAGTCAGTAGAAGGAAAGAAATCATAAAGATCAGAGCAAAAATAAATGAAATAGAAACAAAAAAAAACAGTAGCAAAGATCAATAAAACAAAAGCTGTTTCTTTGAGAAGATAAACAAAATTGATAAACTTAGCCAGACTCACCAAGAAAAAAAAGGGGGAGGATACAAGTCAATAAAATTAGAAATGAAAAAGGAGAAATCACAACTGGCACTGCAGAAATACAAAGGATTATAAGAGACTACTACAAACAACTATATGCCAATAAAATGGACAACCACGAAGAAATGCACAAATTCTTGTAAAGGTGCAATTTTCCAAGACTGAGCCAGGAAGAATTAGAAAATATAAACAGACCTATCACAAGTAATGAAATTGAAACCATAATTAAAAATCCTCCAACAAACAATAGCCCAGGACCGGTCGCTTCACAGACGAATTCTATCAAACATTTAGAGAAGAACTAACACCCATCCTTCTGAAACTCTTCCAAAAAATTGCAGAGGGAGAAACACTCCTAAATTCATTCTACGAAGCCACCATCACCCTGATACAAAAACCAGAAAAAGATACCACAAAAAAAGAAAATTATAGACTAATATCCCTGATGAACATAGGTGCAAAAATCCTGAACAAAATACTAGCAAACAGAATCCAACAGCACATTAAAAGGATCATACACCATGATCAAGTGAGATTTATCCAAGGGATGCAATGATTCTTCAATATATGCAAATCAATCAACGTGACACACAATATTAACAAATTAAGGAAGAAAAACCATATGATCATCTCAATAGATGCAGAAAAAGCTTTCAACAAAGTTCAATACCCATTTTGTTAAAAACTCTCCAGAAAATGGGCATAGAGGGAACCTAACTCATCATAATAAAGGCCACATATGACAAACCCACAACAAGCATCATACTCAATGGTGAAAAAATGAAAGCATTTCCACTAAGATCAGGAACAAGGCAAGGATATCCACTCTCACCCCTCTTATTCAACATAGTTTTGGAAGTCATAGCCACAGCAATCAGAGGAGAAAAAGAAATAAAAGGAATACAAATTGGGAAAGAAGAAGTAAAACTGTCACTGTTTTCCAATGACATGATACTACACATAGAGAATCCTAAAAATGCCACCAGAAAACTACTAAAGCTAATAAATGAATTTGGTAAAGTTGCAGGATACAAAATTAAGGCACAGAAATCTCTTGCATTCCTATACACTAATGATGAAAAATCTGAAAGAGAAATTAAGGAAACACCCCCATTTACCATTGCAACAAAAAGAATAAAATACCTAGGAATAAACCTTCCTAAGGAGGCGAAAGATTTTACTCAGAAAACTATAAAACACTGATGAAAGAAATCTAAGATGACCTAAACAGATGGAGAATTACACCATGTTCTTGGATTGGAAGAATCAATATTGTGAAAATGACTATACTGCCCGAAGCAATCTACACATTCAATGCAATCCCTATCAAACTACCAATGGCATTCTTCACAGAACTAGAACAAAAAATTTTACAATTCGTATGGAAACACAAAAAGACCCCAAGTAGCAAAAGCAATCTTGAGAATGAAAAACGGAGTTGGAGGAATCAGGCTCCCTGACTTCAAACTATACCACAAAGCTACAGTAATCAAGACAGTATGGTACTCGCATAAAAACAGAAATATAGATAAATGGAACAGGATAGAAAGCCCAGAGGTAAACCCACGCACATATGGGCACCTAATTTATGACAAAGGAGGCAAGAGCATACAATGGAGAAAAGACAGCCTCTTCAATAAGTGGTACTTGGCAATCTGGACAGCTACATGTAAAAGAATGGTATTAGAACATGACATAACACCATACAGAAAAATAAACTCCAAATAGATTAGAGACTTAAATGTAAGACCAGACACTATAAAACTCTTAGAGGAAAGCATAGGAAAACCATGCTATGACATAAACCACAGCAAGATCTTTTTTGACCCACCTCCTAGAGTGAAAGAAATAAAAACAAAAATAAACAAATTGGGAGTTAATCAAACTTAAAAGCTTTTGTACAGCAAAGGAAACCATAAACAAGACCACAATACAACCCTCAGAATGGGAAAAAATATTTGCAAATGAACCAACTGACAAAGGATTAATCTCCAAAACATACAAAGAGCTCATGGAGCTCAATATCAAGAAAATAAACAATACAGTTAAAAAATGGGCAGAAGACCTAAATAGACATTTCACCAAGGAAGACATACAGATGGTTTAGAGGCACATGAATAGATGCTCAACATCACTAATTATTAGAGAAATGCAAATCAAAACTGCAATGAGGTATCACTTCATGCCGGTCAGAATGGCCATTAACAAAAAATCTAGAAACAATAAATGCTGGAAAGGGTGTGGTGAAAATGGAACCCTCTTGCACTGGTATGGTGGGAATGTAAATTGATACAACCACTATGGAAAACAGTATGGAGGTTCCTTAAAAAACTAAAAATAGAACTACCATACGACCCAGCAATCCCATTACTGGGCATATACCCTGAGAAAACCATATTCAAAAAGAGACACGTACCACAGTATTCTCTGCAGCACTATTTACAATAGTCACGACATGGAACCAACCTAAATGTCCATTGACAGATGATAAAGAAGATGTGGCACATATATACAATGGAATATTACTCAGCCATAAAAAGAAACGAAATTGAGTTATTTGTAGTGAGGTGGATGGACCTAGAGTCTGTCATACAGAGTGAAGTAAGTCAGAAAGAGAAAAACAAATACCATATGATAACGCATATATACGGAATCTAAAAAAAAAAAAATGTTACTGATGAACCTAGTTGCAGGGCAGGAATAAAGAGGTATACATAGAAAATGGATTTGAGGACATGGGGTGGGAGGGCAATGTAGGGGCGAAGAGAGAGTAGCATCAACATATATACACTAACAAATGTAAAGTAGTTGGCTAGTGGGAAGCAGCAGCATAGCACAGGGAGATCAGCTCCATGCTTTGCAATGACCTAGATAGGGGGGATGGGGTCGGATAGGGGGGATGGGAGGGAGGCTCAAGAGGGAGAGGATATGGGGACATGTGTATGAATATAACAACAACAGAAACTAACACAGTATTGTGAAGCAATTATGCTCAAAAGCAAACAGTGTCCCCTGCTAACTCAAATGTTATGTGATTAACTGAGAGAGTATATAGTGAATTTGATTATGTTGGATTTTAAGCAAGTACAGAAATGACAAATACATGCAAAATTCAGCAGGTATAAACTCAGAAGTTTCTAGATGGCCTGGATAGTATAAAGTATAATGAACTTTACATTTCTTGGAAACCTTTCCATGGTTAATAAAAGTTCATCATCCCTTAAATAAAGCTATGTGAGCACTTCAACATACTATAAAGGAGTCTAAAATCAAACCACTTTAATTTTCACATTTTTCTTTTGCTCCTTTCTAATAGGAGAACTATAAACTTGAACCTTCAATAAAATCAGAGCCATTGATGTGGCCATTTATTTTTAAAAGGCATTCTGTAGCATACCAATTGTTGAATCTAGAAGCTCTCCATTGATACTCCATTTAATAAACAAGCAAGCCAGACACATTTATTTTAAAGTTCAGGTTTAATTAAAAGATAAGACTAGAGTGAGAGAATGGCAATGGAAAGAGGGATGCTGAAATTTTTTGCTTATTATTACAGAGCAGCTGCTTTTACTTTTAACTAATCTCCATTAATGTCAAATCAAAGGTAGAATTCTTATAGGCTTTTGCATTTGCCTTGAAACCTGTTTCGCTCGGGAAATTGCTATGCATTTCCTCATTCTGGGTTGAAATTCTGTATGAGCTCTTTATTGTCTGGCTGAAAAATTCTGAGAAGTAGTTGTCATAGAGTTTATTTTTGAAATTAAAACACACTCATTTAATTAGCAATATTTGCTAAGCACCTCTGTTTTAGGTTTTGGGGTGTTAAGCAGTGAATAAACAGACCCAAAAAACCAAAAACAAACATACAAACAAACAAAACAAACAAAAAGTCCTACCTTGCTGGAACTTACTTTATAATGAATGTACATTTCAGACTCAAGTACAGCTACATATGAATATTAAAAATTTAAGACTAACAGAGAGTTAGTCTGTTAACTATTAAGACTAACAGTTATTTTTTTTGCAGAAAAAAACTGATTACATTTTCAAATATTGTGTTTGGATGTCTAAAATTTTTCAGTATCTGCTTTCAGGACAAAGATAAGGAAGGCCTTACATAGGTGCAGGAGAAATGTGAAGAAGGAGAACGTTGTAGAGTGGAACTAAGAAGTGTCTGTAAGATGTGCCAGGAGGAACTAGCTCCCCAAGGCTTGGCTCTCCCAGGGTTTCTTAGTAAATAAGCCACATGCTCTCAGAAGCTACTGAGTTGCATCATGGCCTTCCCCTTTCCTAAAGTGTCCAGGATATGGATAGAAAAGAAAAATGAAAACTAGTGGGGAGTTCCCTGGTGGTCCAGTGGTTAGGACTTGGAACTGTCACTGCCATGGCCCAGGTTCAGTCCCTGGCTAGGGAACCAAAAACCTGCAAGCCACGTGGCTTGGCCAAAAAAAAAAAAAAAAAAAAAAATTAAAACTACTGAAATAGCCCTGTATGAATTTCTGAGCCCACATGTTCCTTAAGGATAAAAAATAGGCAATTCATGTAAGAGAATTTCTTTTTGAGACAAAATATAGCACATTTTCTACTAATATTAAGTTTAAAATATATGCAAATACAACCATGTAAAAGAATGTAACAAAACACAAGAGAAGGAAAAGACCTACAATAACAAACCCAAAACAATTAAGAAAATGGTAATAGGAACATACATATTGATAATTACCTTAAATGTAAATGGATTAAATGCTCCAACCAAAAGACATACACTGGCTGAATGGATACAAAAACAAGACCCGTATATCTGCTGTCTACAAGAGACCCACTTCAGACCTAGGGACACATACAGACTGAAAGTGAGGGGATGGAAAGAGATATTCCATGCAACGGAAATCAAAAGAAAGCTGAGTAGCAATTCTCATATCAGACAAAACAGACTTTAAAACAAAGACTATTACAAGAGACAAAAAAAGACACTACATAATGATCAAGGGATCAATCCAAGAAGAAGATATAACAATTGTAAATATTTATGCACCCAACATAGGAGCACCTCAATACATAAGGCAAATACTAACAGCCATAAAAGGGAAAATCAACAGTACCACAATAATAGTAGGGGACTTTAACACCCCACTTTCACCAATGGACAGATCATCCAAAATGAAAATAAATAAGGAAACACAAGCTTTAAATGATACATTAAACAAGATGGACATAACCGATATTTATAGGACATTCCATCCATCCACTTTCTTCTCAAGTGCTCATGGAACATTCTCCAGGATAGATCATATCTTGGGCCACAAATCAAGCCTTGGTAAATTTAAGAAAATTGAAATCATATCAAGTATCTTTTCTGATCACAACGTTATGAGACTAGATATCAATTACAGGAAAAAATCTGTAAAAAATACATACACATGGAGGCTAAAAAATACACTATTTAATAACCAAGAGATCACTGAAGAAATCAAAGAGGAAATCAAAAATTACCTAGAAACAAATGACAATGAAAACATGACGACCCAACACCTATGGGACGCAGCAAAAGCACTTCTAAGAGGGATACAATCCTACCTTAAGAAACAAGAAACATCTCAAATAAACAACTTAACCTTATACCTAAAGCAATTAGAGAAAGAAGAACAGAAAAACCCCAAAGTTAGCAGAAGGAAAGAAATCATAAAGTTCAGATCAGAAATAAAAGAAAAAGAAATGAAGGAAACGATGGCAAAGATCAATAAAACTAAAAGCTGGTTTTTGACAAGATAAACAAAATTGTTAAACCATTAGCCAGATTCATCAAGAAAAAAAGGGAGAAGACTCAAATGAATAGAAGTAGAAATGAAAAAGGAGAAGTAACAACTGACACTGCAGAAATAAAAGGATCATGAGAGACTACTAAAAGCAACTATATGCCAATAAAATGGACAACTTCTTAGAAATGCACAACCTTCCGAGACTGAACCAAGAAGAAATAGAAAATATGAAAGGACCAATCACAAGCACTGAAATTGAAACTGTGATTAAAAATCTCCCAACAAACAAAAGCCCAGGACCAGATGGCTTCACAGGTGAATTCTATCAAACATTTAGAGAAGAGCTAACACCTATCCTTCTCAAACTCTTCCAAAATATAGCAGAGGGAGGAACACTCTCAAACTCATTCTACAAGGTCTCCATCACCCTGATACCAAAACCAGACAAAGATGTCACAAAAAAAGAAAACTACAGACCAATATTACTGATGGACATAGATACAAAAATCCTTGACAAAATACTAGCAAACAGAATCCAACAGCACACTAAAAGGATCATACACTCTGATCAAGAGGGGCTTATCCCAGGAATGAGGACTCTTCAATATACGCCAATCAATCAATCTGATACACCATATTAAAAAATTGAAGGAGAAAAGCCATAGGATCATCTCAATAGATGCAGAGAAAGCTTTCAACAAAATTCAACACCCATTTATGATAAAAACCCTCCAGAAAGTAGGCATAGAGGGAACTTACCTCAACATAATAAAGGCCATGTATGACAAACCCACAGCCAACATCGTCCTCAATGGTGAAAACCTGAAACCATTTCCACTAAGATCAGGAACAAGACAAGGTTGCCCACTCTCACCACTACTATTCAACATAGCTTTGGAAGTTTTAGCCACAGCAATCAGAGAAGAAAAAGAAATAAAAGGAATCCAAATCGGAAAAGAAGAAGTAAAGCTGTCACTGTTTGCAGATGACATGATACTATACATAGAGAATCCTAAGGATGCTACCAGAAAACTACTAGAGCGAATCAATGAATTTGGTAAAGTAGCAGGATACAAAAGTAATGCACAGAAATCTCTTGCATTCGTACATACTAATGATGAAAAATCTGGAAGTGAAATTAAGAAAACACTCCCATTTACCACTGCAACAAAAAGAATAAAATACCTAGGAATAAACCTACCTAAAGAGACAAAGGACCTGTATGCAGAAAATTATAAGACACTGATGAAAGAAATTTAAGATGATACAAATAGATGGAGAGATATACCATGTTCTTGGATTGGAAGAATTAACATTGTGAAAATGACTATACTACGCAAAGCAATCTACAGATTCAATACAGTCCCTATCAAACTACCCTTGGCATTTTTCACAGAACTATAAGAAAAAATTTCACAATTTGTATGGAAACACAAAAGACCCCGAATAGCCAAAGCAATCTTGAGAAAGAAAAACGGAGCTGGAGGAATCAGGCTCCCTGACTTCAGACTATACTACAAAGCTACAGTAATCAAGACAGTATGGTACTGGCATGAAAACAGAAATACAGATCAATGGAACAGGATAGAAAGCCCAGAGATAAACTCACACAGATATGGTCACCTTATTTTTGATAAACGGAGGCAAAAATATACAATGGAGAAAAGACAACCTCTTCCATAAGTGGTGCTGGGAAAACTGGACAGCTACATGTAAAAGAATGAAATTAGGACACTCCCTAACACCATACACAAAAATAAACTCAAAATGGATTAAACACCTAAATGTAAGGCCAGACACTATCAAACTCTTAGAGGAAAACATAGGCAGAACAGTCTATGACGTAAATCATAGCAAGATCCTTTTTGACCCACCTCCTAGAGAAATGGAAATAAAAACACAAATAAACAAATGGGACCTAATGAAACTTAAAAGCTTTTGAACAGCAAAGGAAACCATAAACAAGACGAAAAGACAACCCCCCAGAATGGGAGAAAATATTTGCAAATGAAGCAACTGATAAAGGATTGATCTCCAAAATTTACAAGCAGCTCATGCAGCTCAATATCAAAAAACCAAACAACCCAATCCAAAAATGGGCAGAAGACCTAAACAGACATTTCTCCAAAGAAGATATACAGATTGTCAACAAACACATGAAAGCATGCTCAACATCATTAATCATTAGAGAAATGCAAATCAAAACTACAATGCGATATCATCTCACACTATTCAGAATGGCCATCAACAAAAAATCTACAAACAATACATGCTGGAGAGGGTGTGGAGAAAAGGGAACCCTCATACACTGTTGGTGGGAATGTAAATTGATACAGCCACTATAGAGAACAGTGTGGAGGTTCCTTAAAAAACTAAAAATAGAACTACCATATCACCCAGCAATCCCACTACTGGGCATATGCCCTGAGAAAACCATAATTCAAAAAGAGTCATGTACCACAGTGTTCACTGCAACTCTATTTACAATAGCCAGGACATGGAAGCAACCTAAGTGTCCATCGATAGATGAATGGATAAAGAAGATGTGGCACATATATACAATGGAATATTACTCAGCCATAAAAAGAAACGAAATTGAGTTGTTTGTAGTGAGGTGGATGGACCTAGAGTCTGTCATACAGAGTGAAATAAGTCAGAAAAGAAAAACAAATACTGTATGCTAACACATATATATAGAATCTAAAAAAAAAAAAAAATTTCATGAAGAACCTAGGGGCAAGACGGGAATAAAGACGCAGACCTACTAGAGAATGGACTTGAGGACACAGGGAGGGGCAAGGGTAAGCTGGGACAAAATGAGAGAGTGGTAGTGTATATATGGACATATATACACTACCAAATGTAAAATAGCTAGTGGGAAGCAGTTGTATACCACAGGGAGATCAGCTTGGTACTTTGTGACCAGCTAGAAGGGTGGGATAAGGGGGGTGGGAGGGAGGCAGACTCAAGAGGGAAGAGATATGGGGATATATGTATATGTGTAACTGATTCACTTTGTTATAAAGCAGAAACTAACACACCATTGTAAAGCAATTATACTCCACTAAAAATGTTTTTTAAAAAAAGAATGTATCATTTTATTAATTTTTTAAATCTATGGAATCACAATGGTAAAAAATTCATTAAAGGAGAAAAAAGTTAGTTTTATTCACATAGTATATTAAAACAGCCAAGAAATTGACCACAAACCACTTACTAAAGTGTTTTTACAAATATAATCTAATTTGATCTTCCGTACAAGCTATTATAGTTATTATTTTATAATCATCCTTCTACACACGAATCCCAAAGCTAACTGATTGAATGGCTTACCCAAGTTGATAGAACTAATCATTACCCAAGTCAGAACTCAAAACTCAAGTGTAACAGCTCCAAACCACATGGAATTTCCACTGATCGATATAGCTTTTCAAGTGACTGATCAAATGCAGAAGGTTTTTGTTTTGTTTTGTTTTGCTTTAAACATCTTTATTGGAGTATAATTGCTTTACAATGCTGTGTTCGTTTCTGCTTTATAACAAAATGAATCAGCTATACATATACATATATCCCCATATCTCTTCCTTCTTGCGTCTCCCTCCCTCCCACCCTCCCTATCCTACCCCTCTATGTGGTCACAAAGCACCGAGCTGATCTCCCTGTGCTATGCGGCTGCTTCCCACTAGCTATAGGTTTTACATTTTCCCCTGGCCATTTTGGTTGGTTGTTCTGTAATCACAACAGCCTGCAGTGTAATATGGGCTTGCTCTGCCTCTGAGCAACAAGCTCTTTACCAGAACTTTAACTGGAAGTTGAAGCAGTAAAAATGTGAATGCAGGAAATTCTAGATTCCCTGTAATGAATCTACTGTTAGGAGGCAGTAGGTGTGGGGTTAAGAGCACAGGATTTGAAGTTAAACATACATGAGTTCCTATCCCCATTCTTATAACTATGGGCAATGTGAGAGTAGAAATCTTAATTACTTTCTCAAGGCTGCAATTTTCAATAATAATTATAATAATAATGCATAACTCATAACATCATGATGGTTAAAGAACATATAAACAAGTACACAGAATTTGATTAATTGCATCTGCTTTTCAAAGTACTGTTAACATTATTAATCCCCTTCTCTGCTATTCTAAGTTCTATGTACTCTCATTAATGCATATGTTTCTTTTTGGATTTACCTGGAAACACAGATCATCTGTGCTTACATAACAAAGAGCAATTTTTCTTTTAATTTTCAGTGAAAAATTGATGGAATAGAGACACTTTGCATAATCTAACTATTTTTACTCAGCCTACTTAAAAAATTGGAGAAAGCTTGAACTTTCATTATAAGGCTTAATAGTATAGTTGAAGCTCAGAAGAGAACATCTAAGAAAAACACATGGCATATACTTTATTTCCAGACACATGTTACAGAGTCAGGCTTTGCAAATGATCCTAAGCTTTTTAGGTCCCAGGTATTCTAAGATCTGGAAAAAAGAGAACAACAATTCGTTAATTTTGCACTCAGGCATAATCTGTGAGGCAAATTCCCTGACAGAGTTAAGTGATTTCCTTGAAATAAAGTTAAGGAGGAATTTATGGCAAGCTTCTCTGCTTAAGAGACACAGATTAACACAATGGATAATCTATGGTTTAATAAAAGATAGAACTGCTGTCAAATGCATGCATCTACTACTGAATCTTTATAAAGGAGAAGGCATATTATAAATGTAGCTCAGTGAGAGGCTGAGATAATTATGCCTTCAGTTCTGTTGCATTCTGTTGATCTAAATTAATATAAGAATTGTAATTTAAGAGAGAGCCTAATGGGCATGAAGTCTCTCCACCCAGCTATACTTCTTCTCAGATATTATATGTCTTAAGCAAGCATTTGGCAGGTGTTAAATTGCAGTAAATTCAAGATTGAATTCTCTATCAGGTACCTGTAGTGGTGATAATCTATTCTCTGGATAAAGTGTTAGCTATATACTTCAATCATTTCTGACACAGGCACTATGGCCACAAAAAGAAAAAGCAAAGGAGGCAGATTTTCCCGTGTGGTTATGATGGCAGAATGGAATGGGGTGGGCAAGCACTGTCCGAAGGTCAAGTAATTATGATTTTGAACTGTATCTCCATGTCTCTCAATCGTGCCTTCAGTGGGTGTTCAAGGGAGGCCCACAGAAATCTGCTCCTCCTGCAGTCTCAACCTCCCAGCAGTCCCAAGAAAAAGCTACTGTTAGATTGGAGTACCTACATCTCTTTTAGAGACTATTAAAGCTGATCCCTCTATATCTAAGTCACCACTAGAAGCCTGGGCTTTTTAGGTCATCCCTTATCACAAAGACTCTCATATTCTTTAGACTGCATACTCACTATCACTTGATTCAAGATCTTGTTCTTTCCATTGTGCTCTCTGGAACCAAGTGCCTATTATCAGCAAAACCTCGTATCAACTGCCTCTCTGTATATATATATATACATTTCTCTAATGAAGTGTAGATGTTCTATTGAATGTACTACTGAAGAAGATACAGTCTCACAGTGCTGGTGTGTTTTTTCCAGTACCCACCTACAGCTAAACTTAAGGGGGATGCTTCTTCCTCACTTCTTATTGTCTCTTCCCTAAAACAGAATTTAAAAACATTAAATTATATGCTACCAGATACATCAGCTGTGCTCCTTTGAGGTCACCTCTCTTTTTCCTGGGCATGTATTCTTTCACTGAAGGTTTTTTTTGCACCTGGCTTACTGCTCTTTCTCCACCCTGACTTTCTTCATTATTCTTGGTGCTTTTAAATAATTCATCCATCTCCCTGTGTCTCTCATCCTTTGTCCTTACTGCCAATGATTTTATCCTCTATCCCACCTCAACTGATCATTCTCATGTTCACTGACTAGATGGTATCTTTTTCAGTTTCTATTGTACCTCATAATATTCATTCCAAGTATCTCATCTTATGGCACAATCTATCTTTCTAACTCACCACTCTAATATCATAGTCACCAACTCTACCAGTGCTACCAGATTCATTAAACCTACCAACTTTTCACTGTCCATTGTTCTCCTCATGTCCTCTATTTCATCTATACCCACTTCGATTTCATGAATCATCTCTATACTAATGTATTTTCAGACACATCCAACTCTCGATTTCTTTCTTCCTCCATCATATTCTTCTGGCAAAGCCTAATTCTGGTTATAGCCTACTTTTTTACTACTGTGCAATCAAATCCAACAGTCTCACTTAACTAGAGTGACCTGACTGGACTCACTACAAATCAATGTCTTAAATGTCAAATGGAGACTCAGTGCTGCCTGACACTCCTGTTACACTTCTCTTGTCAACCCATTCTCCTCCTGTCCCCAGAAACTATTTCTTACTTCAGCTGATAACCTTTGTTCTCATTTTCTAGGAACAGAAAAGCAAACAGAAGAGAACTGCAACATGTTCCCATGATTAAATCTACTGACATCTTCACAATATGTGACTCCACAACTCTATCTTTTTCTCCACGTGTGATGGATAACATGGCTTTGATCCTATCAAAGGAACCCCACCCTTGTACACTGAATCCCATCCCCTTTTGTCTACGTGAGGATTTGGATAATAAAACTATCTCTTTCTCCCAAATCAACATTTTCCTCTCTTCTATGTCTTTCCAATCAACAGACACATTATGTTTATTCCCATATCTTCTTTCATGAACTGCTCCATTTCTCTGTCCCCCCTCACAGGAGGTGTCTATAGTCATTATTCTCTTTATTCTCCTCCTATGACCTCTTGACCTCTCTCCAGTCAGCGTCGTGTCCCCATTTGTCCTTTGGAATTGTTATTGCAAATGTTACCAAAGGCCTCCACAATGCCACAGTCTCAGTCATTGTCTTACCTTCTCAGTAATATCTGATGTAGTTGAACATATTCTCTACCTTGAATCACTTTTTTTAACTGGCTTCTGAGACACTGCACTTTTATGGTTTTCCATGTATTGCCTTGGTCATTCCTCCCCTGTGTCCTTTGTTGACATCTCTTTTTTATCCCAACCTAGAGTCCTTGGATAATCCCAGAGCTAAATCCTCAAACTTCATCTATTTGGTATCTACACTGCCTCCGTTGGTGATCTCATCTAAGATTGTGATGTTAAAAGTATCTTTTCCATATTCCACTTGATGACTCAAATGCAGATATTTAATCACTTTTCCCCCGTTTTTCACATTTTCATATAACTACTTAACTGACATATTTGCTTAGATTTCTAGTAGGCATCTCAAGTATAGACATTGCTCTGCCAGGAGGGAGGTTTGAAAATACCTGTGATTGTGGCAGGTATCTAAGACATCCCTTAAGCTTCCATAGGTCTCTATGAAACAACATATTATATTCTCAGTGCTAGGATTAAATTGATTTCAATTTCTGTCCCATGTGAAGAGATGATGTATATAATTTTTTTTGTCCAACTCCTGAAAATGGATGATACATGAACCCAAGTATAAGGAAAAGTCATTGTTCTGATGGCAATCCTAAATCATCTTTGAGTTTAAATTTATTTTCTTGATAGAATATTTAACATGAAATTAAAAATAAGTCATGTGGGCATTACCCCTTGGTGATAACTAAAATCTCCTAACTCTGTCTCTACACCTGGAAAGAAGGAGTTGACACACAATAAGCAATCAATGTAATGTTACCCTATTTCTATGGATATAATTGTTGGAGAACCATAACACATTGCACTGGCAGATAGATTCACTAGCAATGCCAGCCTGAATGTGTAATGAAAAGAGCATAGACTTAAAGAATAGTAGAGTTGTTCCCTTTCTTTTCCTTACTACTCTTGAGTCATGAAAATAATTGCTTTTGGCAGCTCTTTCCACATTTGTAAATACAGGTGATAACATTTACCTGTAAGGTTGTTGTGAAGATGAAGATACTATGTGCAAAGACTTAGTTATGTTAATCGTCATAACAGATGCCCAAAAATTCTAGTTGCCTTCTCTACTCCTGTGCATATCCCAAAATTTTTCTTAGTCTACTATATCATATTTTCAAATGTCAGATAATTAGATAAAACTTGATAATTTTTAAGTTCTAGGACTATCCTCCCTAACAACCACATCTTCTTGAAAGTCTTGTATTAAGTTAGAAAAAGATAAAGGTAATGAGTAATAACTTTTACTACACCAACAAAGTCAGGAGACCGTATTAAAGAGAAAGTGATTCTTTAAGCTGGTTCAAGAGAATATACTGTGACCCAGGTATATGTAGATCACAGAAACCCATTCTTCCAAGTGTGTAGTAAAAGTGGAAACTATTGAAATACAGCTTTGCCACAGTTATGTATACATTATGATATCCTTAGAACCTCCCCATTTTTTCTACCTTAGATTGTCTCAAGTTAACTTATCTCTCACTTTCGATGTTAACTTTAAACACTAGAGGAATTCTTATTAGAGATGTAAATGTCAGATGACAGAAAGATAAACACCACAGCTTTGTAAAAGTGTTGTCATTGTGTGCCTATAAACTGCCCATGAGCCCAGGGAATACACAAATTTTTCCTCTCTTCAATGACATAAAAGTGTAAACATATCAACATCTAGCTCCAAACTCATGACGGTCCAGTAAGAGTGAATGATGCTCATGCCAGGAAAAAAGATCGATCCGCTTACAATTATTCTGTGTGGGAAATGCTCTCACAGCACTTAAGTACACTCAGCTGCCTAAGTCTTGTGGGAAGAGAAACTAGATTCCAACCGAGATGTTGGAAGCCCTCTTTTTTACCTGAACAAACACAAGACGCCCTGTTATGGGCTGAATTGTGTCCCCCTCCCAAACTCATATATTGAAATCTTAACCCCACTTACCTCAGAATGTGACTGCATTTGGAGATAGGTCTTTAAAGAGATAATTAAGTTAAAATGAGGTCACTAGGGTGAGGCCTAATCAAATATGACTGGTGTCATTATAAGGAGAGGAAATTTGAACATATATGGTTACAGAGAAAAGGCCATGTACAGACAGAGGAAGATGGTCATCTACAACCCAAAGAGAAGGACTCAGAGGAATCGACCTGGCTGATACCTTGATCTTAAATTTCTAGCATTCAGAAATGTGAGAAAATAAATTTCTATTGTTTACGCTATGTGGTCTTGTAATCATCAAAAGTGGGGGTCCAGCTGCCTGCTGCTCAAAAGCCAATAAAGAGGTAAGGTTTGTGGAAAGGAAAGTTTGCTTTATTTTGGAGCCCGGCAACCTGAGGAGGAGGGTGGATTCCTGTCCAAAGGCTTACTGCTCTTCACTGACAATCAGTGGGCAACAGCTTTTATAGACAGAGGGAGGGGGCTACATGCAGAAACAGCACAGTCAGCTCTCACAGTCATCTTGAAATCGGTCATGCAGTGATCTGATCAGCATCATCTTGATTGTTTTAAGTACAGTTAGTCTTTAGTTCCAGGGTCAGTTTGTTCCCATTTCTTTGAGGCCAGTTCTCAGAATTGTGGCAGCTTGGGTTGTAGATGACCATCTTATGTCATGGCTACAGTCTGGTCATCATGTAGTTAACTTCTTCTACCTGGTGAGGGTTTCAGTATCTATAGGACAGCTCACAGGATGTGGCTCAGAATATTATCTATAGCCTTTGAGGAGGAACTAAAGGTCCTTGACTTTGCTTAATGACTAAATTATTATTACTTGGTCTCATTTGACTGTTTCCCTTTGTTGCTGCATTTTCTCACTTCTCTGATTAAACTTATTGTTGGCTAAAGTTTTTCCACAGTCAGAAGGCAGGCTGAGGACATGGCGGGGAAGAGCCATAGGGTCCTGCTCCATTACAGGCTGTGGTAATTTGTTATGGCAGCCTTAGCAAACTCATACTCTCTCCAAGGTGAGTCAATGTATAATGCACTCTAGTAGCAATAACTATAAAATACTGACTAGTGAATGGTGAGAGTTGGGGAGAGAATCCTGTAGTGTTCTGGTTTGCTTGCATATATTAGTCATTTCTTATATCCTTATAACCTTAATGCACGTTATTCAACTTGTAGCTACACACTTTATATAGTTGTTTTTTGGGTTTGGTTACATATTTTAAACTTGCCTGGTACAGTTTATCAGCTGATACTGGATGTGCTCATTTGCAACTAATTTTCCCACAGACTGTAACAGGGAGAAAATGAAGTCTAACATAATCCGAGGCAGAGACATCTGACCACCATTTTGATAAGGAGTAACAGAATTGCACAAATATAATATCAGCGTTCTTTAAATTGGGTCAAACACAAAACTTTTGTGTGTTATTTCTCTAGAAGGGTTCAGAGCATTCAATAACTTTCAAAATGGGTGAAATTCAGTGCTGTACTGGTGCTCACCAGCATGAAAATGGTAACGTTTTTCTTTGGCTTCATCCCTATTAAAAACTTGCCCCCAAGTTCCTTTTTCCTTCAGATGCTTGCGAGCCATGGGCCACTCTGTCGATGAGTCAAGAGAAAGCCTGGTGAAACCATCATGTTGAAGGACCCATGATATCACTTCAGGGGCTCCAGTCAGATGGTCAGTATTCCACTTCGAAAAGCATCAAGGTCCAAAGTGTAACTGATTTTATTTCACATTATATTATTTATTTATTTATTTATTTCCCATGACACAATCACCAAGCAACGCTGAAACTATTCATGTTTGCATTCTCTGTTCCCAGTTGAATTATTAATCTTTCTGTCAAGTCTAATTCCTGACCCTCAATTTAATTCTATTTCAGCAGCTGATGCCTCTATTAGCCTCACTGCACTTGAATTCTGTTGCTCCCTTGGCTGTAGCCTGCTGAGAAACTGTTTTTCGAGTACTTAGCAGAAAAGCTCTATGCTTTATTGACTCAGATTTTAATTTCAAATACTATTCTTACTGATCAGGTATTTGAAAACAAATGTTCTGAGAGGCTTCGCTAATGCACTGAAAGGTTATTGACAAATTTCATATATGTCCAAGGGCATAAATTATAAGAGAATCTTTCATTCTTTACACACTTTCATTCTTACACCATTAATAGAGTCCTGGAGGAATCAATGGTTCTGAAGGTGAAAACATAGAAAGTTTAAGAAAGCTGATAGCAGAAAAAAACACGGATTTGTACCAAAAAAGACAGACTAGGGCCAGATTTCACTATTTCTGAATATTACATAAGCAAATTAAAATACAAATTTCATGTTTAAGTGAGAATATGACAATCCAATAATTAACAAAACATGATGTAAGTAAAAGATCAATACAACTGAATGAGATGTCTTTATCCTTTGGGACTGCTTCACTAATTTAGCACACTTAATTGATGACAGTGCAATCTATTGAACCAATCAACTAAATTGCCCTAACTCTTATTAGTGTGTTATCACCAATAGTAACATAATTCTGAATTGCATAGAGCAGTGATGCTTCAGATAAAAAGGTTTCTACAGTGTTGCTGAGTACATGAATCTATAAAACATATTGCTATGTACTTTGGTGAAAATTAAAGCAAAATTACCAGTATCTCTTCTAGTTCAGCCTCTTGCTGAATAGCACTTATATAAATATCCTTAAAGTCACTTATCCCAATCTCTCTCCTCCAGTGAGAGAATGTATAACTCTTTACAAGAATGGTCATTCCAATTTTGGATGAATCTAATAATTAGAGAATTTCTTCTCATAACAACTTTTTTATAATTCCTACTACTACCCATTGATACCATGGTGACAATGGAAACCACACAGTAAATACATTTCCTTCCTTTCTACAAGATAGTTTTTGAAATTGTCTGAAATTTCCATCTTTAGCTTGCATTCAGCCAAGGTGAGACTATTTATACCATAATAGTCAACAAATGCCACCATCCATTTTTTGTTGTTGTTATATTTTATTTTCTGGAGAGCCAGTGAGCACCAGTATAGCACTGAATTTCACCCATTATGAAAGTTATTGAATGCTCTGAACCCTTCCTAGAGAAATAACACACAAAAGTTTTGTGTTTAACCCAATTTAAAGAACTCTGATATTATTGGTGCATTAAATTTCAGTATCATCCAGGAAGAGAGAAGAATGATGGCAGAACCTTAGAGGAAAATGGCATTTAATACAAAAGTAGAAGAGGAACCCTTGAAGAAAAGGAAAAACCACAGTTAGAGAGAACAGAGAAAAATGTGGACAGTGTTTCTGGAAGGAATTAGTGAATTGTGTTGAATGCTGGGCAGAGGCAAAGCAGAATAAGGAGTGAACATTTTCTTCAGATTCAGCAACTACCTTGCAGTTACATTGATATGGTAGGGACAGAAGTCAGGTTAAAGGGTGGGGAAGGTTCAAGAATGAATGAATGAATGTGGAGTTGAAAAATCAGGAATTAAGTGAAGGTTACTCCAGAATCTTATGTGTAAAATAACTGAGAGAAACTGGTGGTAACCATAAGGCAGACACAAGTTGTGGGGGAAGCCTTTAAGACTGTAGAGCTTGTTTGAATGCTAATGGGAAAGTGCCAGCAGAATGGAAAGTTGAAGATAACAGAGAGAGAGTGACAGGAGCTAGGTTTCTAACGAGGCAGGTAGGAGAGGATGGGATACAGAGCGTCACTAAGGGGTCCTCTCTTCACTCCCCTTCTCTTCTGCTGAACATGGGCTTTTTCCCTAAGATTTTATATTAATTTCCTATAACAAATTGCCACAAATTTGATGGCTTAAAACAACACAAATATATTCTCTTACAGTTCTGAAGGTCAGAAGTCCAAAACGGTTCTCATTGAGCTACAATTAAGGTGTAGGCAGGTCCATGTCCCTTCTAGAGGTCCTAGGGGAGAATCTGTTTCCTTGCTTTTTCCAAATTCTAGACACCACGCACATTCCTTGATTCATGACCCTATTCCTCTACCTGCAAAGCCAGCAACATGAGGACAGGTCCTTCTCACTCTGCTATCTTTTTGGTTCTCTTTCTTCTGCCCTTGTTTACTTATTAAAATCTGTGTGATTATATTGGGCTCATCTGGATAATCCAGGATAATCTCCCTTAATTCTATCTATAACCTTAATTCCCCTGTGCCATGGAACCTAACACATTCACAGGTTCTGGAGATTAGGACATGGATATCTTTGGAGGGGAGCTATTAGTTTGCCTGCCACACACGCCCCCCATTTCATGCTCATACTCCACTCTATTACTTTTCTACAGTCCTCTGATTGGAGAGAGTGGAGAAGGAATAAGTCTTCCCTTTCTATAAAAGTGACCAATACTGAAAAAAGTGCTTTATATATATATATATATATACTAACCCACTTAACAGTCACCACTCTGTGAGGAGAGGTATTTGCTTTAATTAATAGCTGATGGACCTATAACTGACACAGACTTGTAAAATAACTTGCTTCAAATCACACAGTAGTAAGTGTTGGTTTGGGGGTGAAAACCAGAATTGTCTAATGGAATACGTAGTGAATGATCAACTTAGTTGATATTGTCAACTTATCGATGTTTATATAGAATAAAAATAATTACACATGTAAAGAGAGATTTAAAAATAACATACACATAAAATGAAAAATCATTTACAAAACCATTCTATAATAAACTTTCTTTCCTGCAATACTATATTAATATCCACCACTTCTAACATATAAAGAACTGTTCATCAAGGAGATATACCATATTTACTTAACAATACCCAAACAACTGGGAATTTAATTGTTACCAGTTTTTAAATGGGCTATTAATTAAGAAAATAAAAATAATATTAAAGTAAATAAACAAACATACCTTTTGCTCATTCCTCATTCCATTTCTCTTCTTAATGTCTTCTCTCTTTCCTTTAGACTTTCTCTCTTACAATCTAAGTCCTCTCAACTTTTAAAAATGTTTAAGTTTTTATTCTTCTATGAAACGTTCACCCTCTGGGCTCTAGGTTTCCTTCTTTTTTGGAACTCAAATCGTTATTTGCCATTCCAATTTTTGAAAATATCTTATTAGTATTATGTTCTGATCTTTATATTTTTCTGAGATTTAACATTAATGGGTACTTCTCAGTAGGCATCTGGGGAAAGGGCCTGCATCATTTCTGAATTCTCATTCTCCAGTTCCAATCTACCACAATGCATGCAAATAATATTATGGAGGGCCTTGTTTGGTTTTGTGCTATTATCCCTTAAGCCAATAACTGAATATTAGCAGGCATCAAGAAATTTATTTTATTAAACATGTATATTCTCAGACATACATGAAAAGAATTCTGCTATCTGGTTGAACACAATAAAATATTTTCTGCTAAAATAATATACTTATCACATCTGAGTTTTGCTAGCCAGTTCCCTTTTAAATAAATAATACACAAGTTAGGGGCTTGCCTACTTTACCACTCAATCTCCAGCTCCTAGAAATGTGTCGATCTCACAGTAGTCCTCAATAAATATCTGTTGAATGAATGTGTGCTTGTTTGAAAAAAATGTAGGAAATATTCAAGAAAATTTTAAATGTGGCCTAGAGTATATTCACTTATTTGACTAGGTTGGAAAACAGATGTGTCTTTCTAAATGTAATACACTAATTTAAGCCTCAATTCTTTTTTTAAAATAAAAACTATATGCATTTATGTATGTCATTTGTGTTTGTATGTGTTTGTGCATCAGTTTTACTTCTCTTACAGGCAAAACCTCTTGTTTGTGCCTAGTGTATGGTTTATGTGAAAAAATGTATCTAGATTTACCAATTCACTGTGATATAATGGTATGCATTTACAATGACACAATATCTACTGGCTAATAGACTCATTTTCATAGCAATACATTAGCACCCACCCTGCAAGAGGTACCCCAGAAAATTATAGATCAAAAAAGAGAAATAACATAATCCATAAATTCAGCCTAGAAGATTTTTTTTTTTTTTTGCCAACACCTGCTGTCCTCATGCTGAATACTAAGGTTCCCCAATTCTGAACTTTGCCCTTTTTCACTTAGCCATTTCAGATTGCTGCCTTCCAGTCTTCTTCTCTTCCCTCTTCTCTTTTCCCCTCTCCCCTTCCCCTCATCCTCTGACTCCTTAGTCCTATTCTTCCCAAATCTTTCTTCTTCTCTTTCTCCTTCTCTTTCTCCCTCTCTCTCTCTCTCTCTATCTCTACCTCTGTTTCTCTGTCTCTGTCTCATTCACATTTGTTTTCATGCAAGAGATGAAAGGCAGCTCAATATTTACTAAAAATCTCCTCAAGATGTCTTTAGAACCAGAAGAATTCTTCCCAACAACTACACATTATATCTCAGAAAGTTTGGTCAAATATATTTACTAATTTGGATTAATTACTTCATTAGTGCCTGGGCTTCCACAAAAATTATTTCATTTTTCCACCACCTCTGAGTGACTAGTTAGCCATTCTGGTGCCTTTCCCTAAACAAAGAAAATCTGATCTAATATGATGTGTTTTTTCTGCTCTCAGACAGTCTTATCAACAAGGAGGAAAAAAAAAAAAACCCCTCTTAAATGTGGAAACAGAGCAGGACATGAAGGAAGGAAGGAAGGAAAGAAGGGAAGAAGGAAGGAAAGAAGGAAGGAAATACAGTAAGTAGGTAGGAAGGAAGGAAGAAAGTTAAATGATGTTTTTAAATGTTCTTTATTTCAGATATAACTTTGACCCAGAAATTTTGAATGTATTTCTTGAGGGATAGCAGTAGTCAAAACAGTAGTGTCCAGGGACCTAACCTTAGGAGCTCACACTCTCATTGGAACTGCCAAAGATACACATAATAAATGAGCTAGGAAATCCGGTATTTTAGGATTAAGAATCAAGACATATTTTCTTCAAAGCTGTGGAAAGCATTTTTGGTTTACTGTATTAAATGTTTATTTAAATAAGTCATTATTTATTATAACAGGACAAGTATTAAAAATCTTAGATTTCAGGTGAGATCCTTTTGCCTGAAATGAACTATACCAGACTAAAGGAGTTTCTATTCACTAAGTTCCTTTGGTTCCTTGTGGAGAAATATGAAAGAAGATGTGTTCTCTTTTAAAGACAGCCACTTGTTAAATTTACCAAACTTAACAGTGCCTAACGGAATCAAATGATAGAAAGATGAATCATCCATTCAGTATATCAGAATTAGGGAGAGGAGAGCACGGTGCTCACCTTGGGCGGGCACAAAACTAAGAGAGTGCCAAAACAACAACAACAAAGAAAACCAGTAGTTAAGATACATACTATTTTTGCATGGGGACCCGGCCTGAGGAGCAGGGGTGGGAGCTTCGAGACTAGGGCGGCGCGAAAGGGGTGAGAAGCGGACAGAAGACATGATAGGAAAGATAAAAAGAAAAGGAAAAGGAAAAGGAAAGTTTCCAGTTTGACAATCAAGCTGTCTTCTGCATCCATTTCATCTCAAGACCACCAAGCCAATGTGGAGGCTTTTTCCTCCTTTCCTTTACTTTTCATGAGACTGATCACAACCAGCACTGCAAAGTCCGTCGAATTAAGGAATGCTGTTGCCTACATGTGTGAATGAGCTGTGAGTAAACTACTGAAGTAGAGGAGAACTAACTTGAAAGGTCCTCATGAATGTCCATGTGGCTGACAAGAAGTTAACCTGTCATAGATGTGATAAAGAAGAATAGTTGGGGAGGAGCTTCAAGATGGCGGAAGAGTAAGACGCGGAGATCACCTTCCTCCCCACAAATACATCAGAAATACATCTACAGGTGGAACTGCTCCTACAGAACACCTGCTGAACGCTGGCAGAAGACCTCAGACCTCCCAAAAGGCAAGAAACTCCCCACATACCTGGGTAAGGCAAAAGAAAAAACAGAGACAAAAGAATAGGGACGGGATCTGCACCAGTGGGAGGGAGCTGTGAAGGAGGAAAGGTTTCCACACACTAGAAGCCCCTTCACTGGCGGTTTCCACACACTAGAAGCCCCTTCACTGGCGGAGACTGCGGGTGGCGGAGGGGGAAAGCTTCAGAACCACGGAGGAGAGAGCAGCAACAGGGGTGTGGAGGGCAAAGCGGAGAGATTCCCGCACAGAGGATCGGCGCCGAGCAGCACTCACCAGGCCGAGAGGCTTGTCTGCTCACCCTCCGGGGCGGGCGGGGGATGGGAGCTGAGGCTCCGGTGTCGGTGGATCCCAGGGAGAGGACTGGCGTTGGCGGCGTGAACACAGCCTGAAGGGGTTAGTGCACCATAGCTAGCCGGGAGGGAGTCCGGGAAAAAGTCTGGAGCTGCCGAAGAGGTAAGAGACTTTTTCTTGCCTCTTGTTTCCTGGTGCGTGAGGAGAGGGGATTCAGAGCGCCGTTTAAAGGAGCTCCAGAGACGGGCATGAGACGCTAAGGCTGCTGCTGCCGCCACCAAGAAGCCTGTGTGCGAGCACCGGTCACTATCCACACCGCCCCTCCTGGAAGCCTGCGCAGCCCGCCACTGCCAGGGTCCCGTGAACCAGGGACAACTTCCCCGGAAGAACGCACGGCGCGCCTCAGGCTGGTGTAACGTCACGCCGGCCTCTGCTGCGTGCGCAGGCTCGCCCCGCCTCCGTACTCCTCCCTCCCCCCGGCCTGAGTGAGCCAGAGCACCTGAAGCAGCTGCTCCTTTAACCCCGTCCTGTGTGAGTGAAGAACAGATGCCCTGAGGCGACCTACACGCAGAGGCGGGTCCAAATCCAAAGCTGAACCCCGGAAGCTGAGCGAACAAAGAAGAGAAAGGGAAATTTCTCCCAGCAGCCTCAGCAGTAGCGGATTAAATCTCCACAATCAACTTGATGTACTGTGCACCTGTGGATTACCTGAGTAGACAACAAATCATCCCAAATTGAGGAGGTGGACTTTGGGAGCAACGCTATATATATTTTTTCCCCTTTTTCTCTTTTTGTGAGTGTGTATATGTATGCTTCTGTGTGTGATTTTGTCTGTATAGCTTTGCTTTTACCATTTGTCCTAGGGTTCTGTCTGTCCGGTTTTTCTTTTTTCTTTTTTTTTTATTATTTAAAAATTTTTTTTAAATAATTTTTTAAAATTATTTTATTTTATTGTATTTTATCTTCTTCTTTCTTTTTTCCTCCTTTTTATTCTGAGCCGTGTGGAGGACAGGCTCTTGGTGCTCCAGGCAGGCGTCCATCAGGGCTGTGCCACTGAGGTGGGAGAGCCAAGTTCAGGACACTGGTCCACATGAGACTTCCCAGCTCCATGTAATATCAAATGGTGAAAATCTCCCAGAGATCTCCATCTCAACGCCAAGACCTAGCTCCACTCAATGACCAACAAGCTACAGTGCTGGACACCCTATGCCAAACAACTAGCAAGATGGGAACACAACCACACCCATTAGCAGAGAGGCTGCCTAAAATCATAATAAGGCCACAGACGCCCAAAAACACACCACCAGACGTAGATCTGCCCACCAGAAAGACAAGATCCAGCCTCATCCTCCAGAACACAGGCACTAGTCCCCTCCACCAGGAAGCCTACACAACCCACTGAACAAACCTTAGCCACTGGGGACAGACACCAAAAACAACGGAAACTATGAACCTGCAGCCTGCGAAAAGGAGACCCCAAACACAGTAAATTAAGCAAAATGAGAAGACAGAGAAACACACAGCAGATGAAGGAGCAAGGCAAAAAACCACCAGACCTAACAAATGAAGAGGAAATAGGCAGTCTACCTGAAAAAGAATTCAGAATAATGATAATAAAGATGATCCAAAATCTTAGAAATAGAGTGGAGAAAATACAAGGAACGTTTAACAAGGACCTAGAAGAACTACAGGGCAAAAAAACAGTGATGAACAATACAATAAATGAAATTAAAAATTCTCTAGAAGGGATCAATAGCAGAATAACGGATAAGTGACCTGAAAGATAAAATAGTGGAAATAACTACTGCAGAGCATAATAAAGAAAAAAGAATGAAAATAATTGAGGACAGTCTCAGAGACTTCAGGGACAACATTAAATGCACCAACATTCGAATTATAGGGGTCCCAGAAGAATAAGAGAAAAAGAAAGGGACTGAGAAAATATTTGAAGAGATTATAGTTGAAAACTTCCCTAATATGGGACAGGAGATAGTTAATCAAGTCCAGGAAGCACAAAGAGTCCCATACAGGATAAATCCATGGACAAACATGCCAAGACACATATTAATCAAACTATCAGAAATTAAATACAAAGAACAAATATTAAAAGCACCAAGGGAAAAACAACAAATAACACATAAGAGAATCCCCAAAAGGTTAACAGCTGATCTTTCAGCAGAAACTCTGCAAGCCAGAAGGGAATGGTAGGACATATTTTAAGTGATGAAGGAGAAAAAGCTACAACCAAGATTACTCTACCCAGCAAGGATCTCATTCAAATTTGACGGAGAAATACTAGAGCTAATCAATGAATTTGGTAAAGTAGCAAGATACAAAATTAATGCACAGAAATCTCTTGCATTCCTATACACTAATGATGAGAAATCTGAAAGAGAAATTATGGAAACACTCCCATTTACCATTGCAACAAAAAGAATAAAATACCTAGGAATAAACCTACGAAAGGAGGCAAAAGACCTGTATGCAGGGTATTCCCGATAATATCTTGATTATATGTTTCTTATTTATATTTTCAAATTTCTCTTATGATTTTCATATTTGATTTAATACTGCTCTAAGGCAGATAAGGATAGTGTATTGTTGTCATTTATAAACCAGGAAACAGAGCCAAGCAGTGTTTAAGTGACTTACACAAGGTCACAGAACTGGTAACCAAAATATTCATTTAGTATATTCTTTTAGAGAATAATTAATAATAATCCATAAATAGAAATGACTTTTCTTTGTGTTTTTCTGCCATGGACCTATTAGTTACTCGAGAAGTGATGAAATACTGGAAGAGTAATTAGAAAAATACTGTGGAAATACTCAGTATTTGAAATTACATCAGTATATTCTTTTTTAAAAAAATCATTTATGGAGCCTACTTGATAAATCTGTATCTAGACAACTTTAGTAATAATATTTAACAAATCACATTATGTATTATCATGTATAGGGAGAAGATACCTGATCAAAATTCAATAAAGAATTACATAAAAAACAAATAATACAGTTAAATAATTAACACAGATAATTAAATATTGCAATATTTTATATAAGATATTTTATTCTATGGTTTTATGTGTCACTAACAAAAATACTTATATTGCTTCTCTAAGGAACATTTTTATACTTTACCTATTTTGTTGATTTGTTGCTATGTTCTGTCTTTTATAGACGGTACTACAAGTACCCTTATTAACTTCAACAATTGTTTCCAGCTTGGCTAGCTACTCTAATTGCAAAACAAACTTTTCATCTTACTTTGATACTATCTAGTTTCTCATCAGTAGGGAGAAATTTGCATGAAAATATACTACTCATGTAAATGCTTCCAAATTATTGCAAGGGAAAAATAGACCACTGAATCATTATTGAGCTCATTTGAAGAAAGATGCTATGTAAGTACCAAATACTATCATTTTGTCTGACAAATACCATTAGTTCATTATGAAGTATAACATTCAATTATCTATGACATGCAACAGAAATGAGATGCTTTGTTAGGTCCTGCTAAAGTGTTATTCTGAAATTGCTTTTTAAATTTATCTGGCACTACACTTTTGTTATTAAAGAACGAATGGACTTCACTTAATTCAGATAATTCATTGCTTCCCTTTAGGATAAGCTAATTAAAATGGCAACTTCCTTGAACATAACTTCTGTGGTTCTGTAAAGATTGCAGTCATGATAAAAGTCAGGGATCATGGTATGTTTTACATGAAATAATATGTTATTATTAATAAGTGAACTATGAAAAATTAAGGATATATGGATGTATATTATAATTGTTGAGGGAATCTTTTTTTTAATGGGGAAAAACCCAATAGCTAAAACCTAAAAAACAATTAAAATAGAATTCTAAAAAAAAGCAAATATTAAAAAGAAGAAGAGGCAGGGTATAAGGAACAGAAAATAGAGAGGTGAGTAGAAAACATAAATCATAGATAAATCTAAACATATTAATAATACATTAAATGTTAGTGGATGAATCTCACCAATTAAAAGAAAAAGGTGTCAGAATAGATCACTTTAAAAAAAGAGCAATCTCTGTGTTGTTCACAAACACATGTGAGCTGAAGATAAATGGACAGAAAATATGCCAAGCAAAGATTAAACAAAAGAAGCCTGAGGCAGTTATATTAGTATCCCTCATGAAAATAGATTTTTAAAATCCTTATGAAATTATTAGCAAATTAAATCCAATGATCTAAAAAAAATAATACATCATAACCAAATGGAATTTTACCCAGGAATGCAAGAATGGTTTAGTATCCAAAAATCAGTAGATGTAATAAATCATATTAATAGAATAAAGGAGAAAAGATCTAAGATAATTTTAATTGATGTAGAATAAACATTTGGAAAAGTTCAACACCCTTTCATGGTAAAAACTACCACTAACTAGGACTGGAAGTGAGCTTTCACAACCTGATTAAAAGCATCTGCAAGCCTACAGAATGTTCAATCCTGAAAACCTCTATGCTTTCAACCTATGATAAGGAACAAGCAAGGATAAACCTTCTCACCACTTTTATTTAACATCATACTGAAGGTTCTAACAAATCCAATAAGAAAAAGAAATAAAAGGCATACAAAATGGAAAAGAACAAGTAAAACTCTTATTATAGATGAATAACCATGAATGTGTAGAAAATCCTAAGAAATTAAAACCAAAGCTATTAGAACAAATAAATGAATTTAGCAAGGTTTTGGAATGTAATGCCAACATACAAAAACTATTTTTATTTCTTTGTACTAGGTACAATTAGAAATTTTGAATTAAGTTTCGTAGTAACATTAATAAAGAAATAAATTTAGTACAAAATAACAAGGAGTTGAGAGCTGAAGTTGAAAACTACAAAACATTGCAAAAGGAAATTAAGTAAAACAAATAAATGGGATGAGGCCCCATTTTCATCTATTGGAAGACTCATTGCTATTAAGATTAAAATATTCCTCAAATTGACTTACAGATACAATTCACTCTAAACCTCAGGACATTTAGAGAGCCTATTCTTGAGGCCATCTCAGAATTCCTCCCAATCATCCACATTTAGACATGGAGCTGCCCTACAGTAGAATGAGACTTTGAGGGTAGCAGCGGCTCTGGTGTCCTCTGAATTACTAATAAAAGACTCTGAAAGAAGTAACAACCATTTTTATTCCTTGGCTAATCCTCACTTGAGCATCCATAAGTAGTTATAGTAATCATAATTATAAGGAATATTTGAATAGCCCTTCTTAATTTACAGATTACATATATGGACATTATTTTATTTGTTGGCTGTATATGTCACATGCCATGATTCTACTGTTCTGAGTATTCTCCCTGGAACTCTGCAAAGATGTAGCCTATCTGTATTAAGGCACATGGTGGGAGAATATAAAAATATATGAAAGCATAAGAATTGTCAAGACAAATATTTCTTTTTCATTTATTATTTCAGCAATAGGCTCTGTGCTAAGAATAGTGATGGACAAAACCTGACTTCTTCCTTCTTCTCAAGGAGGTCATAGTCTTAATAGAGAAACCAACATAATTCAAATAACACTAATAAACATATAATTACTAAATAAATAACATTTCTAAAGGAGTTGACATAGAATAGTAAAAGAAGGTTTCTCTGGGAAAATAAAGCTCTCTCTGATATTTAAAGATGACTAGAAGTTAATTAGACATAGAAGAGAGGGAAGTATAATCTGGCCAGAGAGAACATGTGCAACAGTCCTGTGGCAAAAGTGTTCAACACAGTTTTATGAAGTTGACAGAAGGTCACAGTAGCTGAAGAATGGTGAGGCAGAGGAGCATAGGTAAAAATAAGAATTAACTCAATAACAATTCAGACAAGAATTTATAGTATATACTAAGTTCCCCCCCACCTCCTTTATCCTGGCATGCTGGTAAATCATTAAAGATTTTAAATATGGGAAGCATTTGACTGGAGTTGTGTTTCAGAAAAAATCAATTCTGGTGGGTTGTAGAGATGGAAATTGATTGGAAGAGAAACAGATAGAGTTATAGAACTATAAGAGGTATTGCATTAAACCAGTAATATTTGAGCATAGCAGTACTGGAAAGGAGAGATGAGCTAGTCTAGAGACAGTTAGAAACGGTCAAGCCAAGAGATAGTTAGGAAATTAGAAAACAGAATTAATGGGAATCAATGTAGGTTGGATTTGAGATGTGAGAGAGACAGAAAATGATGAGAGGCTCCAAACTGAGATGAAGGAATGTTTCTCAAAATAATCATTCAACAGAGACAATAGAACAGTTTCACAGAATGATATAACATACACAGCATCAGAATACCAAACGTTGCTCCTGACCACTATTCAAAATAAGGATCACTTCATTATTTGCATCTTGTACCAGCTTGTTCTATTGTGTTGATCCCTGATAGGTGAATATCAGAGCTAAAAGCACTAAACTTATTTCCTAGCAGTAAAAGATATACTTTTCCTCAGTTGAAAGTCAGTTTAATGAAGACAAATAATTTTTTTGTCCTGTTTTCTTGTCTTCAACATCTAAACCAGAGCCTGGCCTACAGAAAGTACTCAATAAACATCTGTTGAAAGATTTATTTCTGAGCTCTCTATTCTGTTCCATCGGTCTATATCTGTCTTTACATCAGACCATACTGTTTTGATTACTATAGTTTTGTAACATACTTTAAAATCAGGACATATGATGCCTCCGGCTTTGTTATTCTTTCTCAAGATTGATTTGTCTATTTTTTATTTTTTTTTTGAATTTCAGAATTGTTTTTTCAATTTCTGTAAAAATTGCCATTGGGATGCTTCTGATAGGGATTGCGCTGAATCTGTAGATCACTGTGGTTAGCATGAACATTTTAATAGTGTTAAGGCTTACAATCCATGAACACTGGATGCCTTTTCATTTGTTTGTGTCTTCTTTAATTTTTGTTTTTTATCACTATTTTGTACTTTTCAGTATTCAGGTCTTTCACCTACTTATTTAAGTTTATTTCTAAGTATTTTATTCTATTTGGTGATATTTTAAATGGGATTATTTTTCTAATTTCCTGTTTAGATAGTTCACTGCTTTGTACAGAAATGTAACTGATTTTTGTATGTTCATTGGTATCCTGAAAGTTTATTGAATACATTTATTAGTCCTAACAGTGTTTGTTTTAATGAAGTCTTTCGGGTTTTCTATATATAAGATCATGTCATCTGCAAAAAGGGACAATTTTTAGTTTTTTAAGGAACCTCCATACTGTTCTCCATAGTGGCTGTGTCAATTTACATTCCCACCAACAGTGCAAGAGGGTTCCCTTTTCTCCACACCCTCTCCAGCATTTGTTTGTAGATTTTCTGATGATGCCCATTCTACCTGGTGTGAGGTGATACCTCATTGTAGTTTTGATTTGCATTTCTCTAATAATTAGTGATGTAGAGAAGCTTTTCATGTGCTTCTTGGCCATCTGTATGTCTTCTTTGGAGAAATGCCTATTTGGGTCTTCTGCCCATTTGTTTTTTTGATATTGAGCTGTATGAGCTGTTTATATATTTTGGAGATTAATCCTTTGTCTGTTGATTCATTTGCAAATATTTTCTCCCATGCTGAGGGTTGTCTTTTCATCTTGATTGTAGCTTCCTCTGCTTTGCAAAAGCTTTTAAGTTTCATTAGGTCCCATTTGTTTATTTTTGTTTTTATTTCCATTACTCTAGGAGGTGGATCAAAAAAGATCATGCTGTTATTTATGTCAAAGACTGTTCTTATGTTTTCCTCTAAGAGTTTTATAGTGTCTGATCTTACATTTAGGTCTCTAGTCCATTTGGTTTATTTTTGTGTATGGTGTTAGGGACTGTTCTAATTTCATTGTTTTACATGTAGCTGTCCAGTTTTCCCAGCACCACTTATTGAAGAGACAGTCTTTTCTCCATTTTATATCTTTGCCTCATCTGTCATAGATTAGTTGACCATAGGGGTGGGTTTATCTCTGGGGTTTCTATGCTGTTTCATTGATCTATATTTCTGTTTTTGTGCCAGTACCATATCGTCTTGATTACTGCAGCCTTGTAGCATAGTCTGAAGTCAGGGAGTCTGATTCCTCCACCTTTGTTTTATTGCCTCAAGACTGCTTTGGCTATTTGGGGTTTTTTGTGTCTCCATACAAATTTTAAGATTTTTTTTTCTACTTGCAAAAAAATGCCACTGGTAATTTGATAGTGATTGCATTAAATCTGTATATTGCTTTGGGTAGTATAGTCATTTTCACAATATTGATTCTTCCAATCCAAGAACATGGTATATCTTTCCATCTGTTTGTGTCATCTTTGATTTCTTTCATCACTGTCTTACAGTTTTCTGAGTACAGGTCTTTTATCTCCTTAGGTAGGTTTATTCCTAGGTATTTTATTTTTTTTGTTGCAACGGTGAATGGGATTGTTTCCTTAATTTCTCTTTCTGATCTTTCATTGTTAGTGTATAGGAATGCAAGAGATTTCTGTGCATTAATTTTGTATCCTGCAACTTTACCAAATTCATTGATTAGCTCTAGTAGTTTTCTGGTGGCATTTTAAGGATTCCCTATGTATACTACCATGTCATCTGCAAACAATGACGGTTTTTTTTTATACTTATATATATTTTACTGAGGCATAATTTAACATATATTAATTTCAGGTGTACAACATAATGATCAATATTTGTATATATTGTGAAATGACCACCACAATAAGTCTGTTCCTATATAGTTATAAAAAAAAGTTTTTTCCTGTGATGAGTGCTTTTAAAAACTACTCTCTTAGCAACTTTCAAATATGCAATATAGTATTATTAACTATAGTCACCATGCCCATGACATTTATTTTATAACCAGAAGTTGTACCTTTTGACCCTCTTCACCCATTTTGCCCACCATGCACCCACACACACACACAACTCTGGTAATGACCAATCGGTTCTCTATATTTATGAACTTGGTTTTTCTGTTTTGTTTTTAAAATTCTACATATAAGTGAGATAATACTGCATTTGTCTTTCTCTGTCTGACTTATTTCACTTAGCATAATGCCTTCTAGGTCCATCCATGTTGTTGCAGATGGCAAGATTTCATTCTTTTTTATGGCTGAATAGTACTCCACTGTATATATATACCACATTTTCTTTTTCCAGTTATCCACCAATGGAGATGTAGGTTGTTTCCATATCTTGGCTATTGTAAATAATGCTGCAGTGAACATAGGGGTGCATGCATCTTTCCAAATTAGTGTTTTTGTTTCTTCAGATAAATACCTAGAGGTGGATTGCTGTATCATATGGTAACTCTATTTTTAATTTTTTGAGGAATCTCCACACTGCTTTCCATAGTCACTGCACTTATTTACATTCCCACCAATAGTGCACAAGGATTCCCTTTTCTCCACATCCTTGCCAACACTTGTTATTGCTTGTCTTTTTTTTTTTTTAATCAGTCATCAATTTTATACACATCACTGTATACATGTCAATCCCAATCGCCCAATTCAGCACACCACCATCCCCACCCCACCGCAGTTTTCCCCCCTTGGCATCCATATGTTAAACCATGACAGTTTTACTTCTTCTCTTCCAATTTGTATTTCTTTTTCTTCTCTGATTGCCATGGCTAGGACTTCCAAAACTATGTTGAATAATAGTGGCGAGAGTGGACATCCTTGTCTTGTTCCTGATCTTAGAGGAAATGCTTTCAGCTTTTCAGTATTGAGAATGAGGTTTGCTGTGGGTTTGTCGTATGTGGCCTTTATTATGTTGAGGTAGGTTCCCTCTATGCCCACTTTCTAGAGAGTATTTATCATAAATGGGTGTTGAATTTTGTCGAAAGCTTTGTCTGCAACTATTGAGATGATCATATGTTTGGTTTTTTTATAAATTTATTTTATTTTTGGCTGCTTTGGGCCTTCATTGCTGCACGCGGGCTCTCTCTAGTTGCAGTGAGCGGGGGCCACTCCTTGCCGTGGTGCACGGGCCTCTCATGGCACTGGTCTCTCCTGTGGAGCACGCGCTCCAGGTGCATGGGCTTCAGCAGCCATGGCTCATGGGTTCTAGAGCATAGTAGTTCTGCACGGGCTTTGTTGCTCCGCGGCATGTGGGATCCTCCCGGACCAGGGCTCGAACCCGTGTCCCCTGCATTGGCAGGCAGATTCCCAACCACTGTCCCACCAGGGAAGCCCATCATCATATGGTTTTTATTCTTCTGTTTGTTAATATGGTGTATCACATTGATTGATTTGCGTATATTGAAGAATCCTTGCATCCATGCGATAAATCCCACTTGATCATGCTGTATGATCCTTTTAATGTGTTGTTGGATTCTGTTTGCTAGTATTTTGTTGAGGATTTTTGTATCTATATTCATCAGTGATATTGGTCTGTAATTTTCTTTTTTTGTACTGTTTTGTCTGGTTTTGGTATCAGAGTGATGGTGGCATCATAGAATGAGTTTGGGAGTGTTCATTCCTCTGCAGTTTTCTGGAAGAGTTTGAGAAGGATGGGTGTTAGACCTTCTCTAAATGTTTGACAGAATTCACCTGTGAAGCCATCTGGTCTTGGACTTTTGTTTATTGGAAGATTTTTCATCACAGTGTCAATTTCATTACTTGTGATTGGTCTGTTCATATTTTCCATTTCCTCGTGGTTCTGTCTTGGAAGTTTATACCTTTGTAAGAATTTGTCCATTTCTTCCAGGTTGTCCATTTTATTGGCATAGAGTTGCTTGTAGTATTCTCTTATGATGCTTTGTATCTATGTGGTGTCCATTTTAACTTCTCCTTTTTCATTTCTAAGTTTACTGATTTGAGTCCTCTCCCTCTTTTTGATGAGTCTGGCTAAAATTTTATCAATTTTGTTTATCTTCTCAAAGAACCAGCTTTTAGTTTTATTGATCTGTGCTACTGTTTTCTTTGTTTCTATTTCATTTTTTATTGCTCTGATCTTTATGATTTCTTTCCTTCTACTAAATTTGGTTTTGTTTGTCCTTCTTTCTCTAGTTCTTTAGGTGTATGCTTAGATTTTTTATTTGAGATTTTTCTTGTTTCTTGAGGTAGGCTTGTATTGCTATAAACTTCCCTCTTAGAATTGCTTTTGCTGTATCCCATAGGTTTTGGATCGTCGTTTTTTCATTGTAGTTTCTAGGTATTTTTTGATTTCCTCTTTGATTTCTTCAGTGATCTCTTGGTTATTTAGTAACGTATTGTTTAGCCTCCATGTGTTTGTGTTTTTTACGGTTTTTTCCCTGTAATTGATTTCTAATCTCATAATGTTGTGGTCGGAAAAGATGCTTGATATGATTTTAATTTTCTTAAATTTACCGAGGCTTGATTTGTGACCCTAGATGTGATCTATCCTGGAGAATGTTCCATGTGCACTTGAGAAGAAAGTGTAATCTGCTGTTTTTGGATGGAACGTCCTATAAATATCAGTTAAATCTATCTGGTCTATTGTGTCATTTAAAGCTTGTGTTTCCTAATTAATTTTCTGTCTGGATGATCTGTCCATTGGTGTACGTGAGGTGTTAAAGTGCCCCACTGTTATTGTGTTACTGTTGATTTCCTCTTTTATAGCTGTTAGCATTTGTCTTATGTATTGAGGTGCTCCTATGTTGGGTGCATATATATTTATAATTATTATTTCTTCTTCTTGGATTGATCCCTTGATCATTATGTAGTGTCCTTCCTTGTCTCTTGTAACATTCTTTATTTTAAAGTCTATTTTATCTCATATGAGTATTGCTACTTCACCTTTCTTTTGATTTCCTTTTGCATGGAATATCTTTTTCCATCCCCTCACTTTCGGTCTGTATGTGTCCCTAGGTCTGAAGTGGGTCTCTTGTAGACATCATACATATGGGTCTTGCTTTTGTGTCCATTCAGTGAGCCTGTGTCTTTTGGTTGAAGCATTCACGTTTTAGGTAATTATTGATATGTTTGTTCCTATTACCATTTTCTTAATTGTTATGGGTTTGTTTTTGTAGGTTCTTTTATCCTCTTGTGTTCCCCACTTAGAGAAGTCCCTTTAGGATTTGTTGTAGAGCTGGTTTGGTGGTGCTGATTTCTCTTAGCTTTTGCTTTTCTGTAAAGCTTTTGATTTCTCCATCGAATCTCAATGAGATCCTTGCTGAGTAGAGTAATCTTGGTTGTAGGTTCTTCCCTTTCATCACTTTAAATATATCGTGCCACTCCCTTCTGGCTTGTAGAGTTTCTGCTGAGAAATCACCTGTTAACTTTATGGGAGTTCCCTTGTATATTAGTTGTCATTTTTCCCTTGTTGTTTTGTATATTTTTCTTTGTCTTTAATTTTTGTCAGTTTGATTACTATGTGTCTCGGCATGTTTCTCCTTGGGTTTATCCTGCCTAGGACTCTCTGTGCTTCCTGGACTTGGGTGGCTATTTCCTTTCCCATGTTAGGGAAGTTTTTGACTATAATCTCTTCAAATATTTTCTTGGGTCCTTTCTCTTTCCCTTCTCCTTCTGGCACCCCTATAACGCAAATGTTGTTGCATTTAATGCTGTCCCAGAGGTTTGTTAAGCTGCCTTCATTTCTTTTCATTCTTTTTTCTTTATTCTGTTCTGTGGCAGTGAATTCCACCTTTCTGTCTTCCAGGTCACTTATCCGTTCCTCTGCTTCAGTTATTCTGCTACTGATTCCTTCTAGTGTATTTTTCATTTCAGTTATTGTATTGTTCATCTCTGTTAGTTTGTTCTTTAATTCTTCTAGGTGTTTGTTCTTTAATTCTTTGAGGTCTTTGTTAAACATTTCTTGAATCTTCTCGATCTTTGCCTCCATTCTTTTCCCGAGGTCCTGGATCATCTTCACTATTATTATTCTGAATTCTTTTTCTGGAACGTTGCCTATCTCCACTTCATTCAGTTGTTTTTCTGGGGTTTTATCTTGTTCCTTCATCTGGTACAAAGTCCTCTGCCTTTTCATTTTGTCTAGCTTTCTGTGAATGTGGTTTTCCTTCCACAGTCTGCAGAATTGTAGTTCTTCTTGCTTCTGCTGTCTGCCTTCTGGTGGATGAGGCTATCCAAGAGGCTTGTGCAAGCTTCCTGATGGGAGGGACTGGTGGTGGGTAGAGCTGGGTGTTGCTCTGGTGGTCAGAGCTCATTAAAACTTCAATCTGCTTGTCTGCTGATGGGTGGGGCTGGGTTCCCCCATGTTGGTTTTCTGGCCTAAGGCAACCCAGCACTGGAGCCTTCCAGGCTGTTTGGTGTGGTTAATGGCAGACTCTGGGGGGGCTCACACCAAGGAGCACTTCCCAGAAGTTCTGCTGCCAGTGACCTTGTCCCCATAGTGAGCCACAGCCACCCCCTGCCTCCACAGGAGACCCTCCAACACTAGCAGGTAGGTCTGGTTCAGTCTCCTATGGTGTCACTGCTCTTTCCCCTGTGTCCCAATGCACACACTACTATGTGTGTCCCTTCCAAGAGTGGAGTCTCTGTTTCCCCCAGTCCTGTCAAAGTCCTGCAGTCAAATCCCAGTAGCCTTCAAAGTCTGATTCTCTAGGAATTTCTTCTCCCGTTGCCAGACCCCCAGGTTGGGAAGCCTGATGTTGGGCTCAGAACTTTCACTCCAGTGGGTGGACTTCTGTGGTATTATTGTTCTCCAGTTTGTGAGTCACCCACCCAGCGGTTATGGGATTTGATTTTATTGTGATTGCGCCCCTTCTACCATCTCATTGCAGCTTCTCCTTTGTCTTTGGATGTGGGGTATCTTTTTTGGTGAGTTTCAGTGTCTTCCTGTCAATGATTGTTCAGCAGTTAGTTGTGATTCCAGTGCTCTTGCAAGAGGGAATGAGCGCACCTCCTTTTACTCTGCTGTCTTGAACCAATCTCCTAAAACCTTTGTATACCATTGGTGGGAATGCAAAATCGTACAGTTGCTACAATAAACAATATGGAGAGTCTTCAAAAAATTTAAAATAGAACTACTCTGTGATCCAGCAATCAATCCCTGTTCTGAGTATTAAATAATAATAGTTTATACATAAAACAAAGTCAAGCACGTTTAGTTCCTCTTCAAGAGCTATAGATAATGTTCTGAAGCATATCACTGAGCTGTTTTGCAGATACTGAAACCTCCCCCACAAGGTGGAAGAAGTTAACTGCATGCTGACCACCAGCACATAGCCCCCTGACCATACGAAACCAGAGGGTTGATGATGTTGACTCCTGAAATACCACCTGGTTACTTCAACTCCAACCAATCAGAGGAATGTCCATGAGCTGTTGCCCCAAATTAAGACTATTCTTTAGGACATTAGTCCACCATCTTCTTGGTTTGCTGGCTTTATGAATAAAGTCACTTTCCCTTGCCCCATCATCTTGTTTCTTGACTTATTGGCCTGTCATGAGGCAAGTGAAATGAGCTTGGGCTTGGTTACAATATTTATTGTGGGAGTAAGGAATAGGAGGGTGTCTGGACTAATAAATGATTGGTGAAAGGGTAAAGGGAAGTTTCAAGAGTCCTCTGCACAGACTCAACTGTCTTTCTTGTCTCTTCATGAGTAGTATGTGCAAATTCAGAAGGGTTCGGTGTGCTACATGTGGTGGATTTTTGGCCTGTGACATCCCAAGTTCACTGATCAGTTATTCTAGTCTCTCAATGTGCCTGGGCAATGTTCAGTCAAAGAGGGGCTGTCAGCAAGTCATTTCCTTATCTGTAGTTTTCCTGTTTTTCTACAAGATAAGCTCAGAAGTCTCAGTTAATCATCTCTTGTTTTAACCTAGTGGATCAAGTGTCCACAACAGAAAAATGAATAAATAAAATGTGATAATACCTAGAGTAGAATAGTATTGAGCCCTAAAAAACATGGAAATTCTGCAATATGTGACAACCTGAATGAACTTTGAGGACATTATGCTAAGTAATTTTCTAATCATATGAAGACAAGTACTACAAGATTTCACTTAAATGAGGTTTCTAAAATAGTCAAATTCATGGAATCGAAGAGTAGAATGAATGTTGCCAGGGGTTGGGGAAGGGGAAATGAGGAATTACTAATCAATGGGCATCAAGTTTCAGTTAAGCAAGATGAGTAAGTCCTAGAGATCTGCTGTACAATATACTACCTATAGTCAAAAATACTGCATTGTACACTTAAAGAGTTTTAGGAGGTTAGTTCTTGTTAAATGTTTTACCACAATAAAATAAAATAAAAGACATTCATCTAGTACCAGCACAGACTGTAGAAAACTAAAACCCTGTTCTTATGCTGGTAAGAAGTAAAGTTTTCTCTTTCCTTCACTCAAAAATATGATCAAAGACTTTCATCCATAGTATGAAAGGAAGTGACATGTGCCGTGTTTAAGCAGTGTAGATTTTATAATTTATGTCTTAAGGAAAGTGGATTTCACAAGTATAAGATTATCTGAAAAAATAAAAAATAAAAAAAATAAAAAAAAAAAAAAGATTATCTGGATAATATACAAATAAAGAAATCTTGTTTGCTCTAGGTTGGCTAGACCAATGATGAAAGGACAAATATATTGAGGACTGATTAGTCAATAAGATGATATTGCCTTGGCTAAGCTCAGCGTCTGATTACACTTTCTACACTCCGATTTTCTATGTGTTGGTGTATATACATTATCAATTTCTCAGTCAACCCTGTTCTGGTACAACAGCAGCACAATGATTTTTCTAAATGATTTCATTGATTAATTTTGACAAAGAATGACTTTTTAACTCAAATTCAATTCTTGGTTTCTGAAATCTTCACATCAAAGTAAAAAATGCAGAGGAAAGGGAAATAAGCTTCCCATAGAGAAAAAATGAAGAACAGTTTGCATTCATTTACCCACATGCCATATGCTCTGTGGATTTGGTCTGCAATCTGGAGCTAAGGGCTATAATGGCTCCTGCTGGGTAAAACATCCGTTAAGAACAGACATTTGTTGGTGTGCAACTGAGGAATGCAGACACTTGGCACTCACAGATCATAGTCTGAAATAACAGTGAACGTGTCTTAGCAGAAAAAAAATAAATATCTTGACAACTTTTCAGCATTATGCAAAAAGTATTTCTAGCCTTTGGAATTAAGTTATCCTTAAGGAGAGTCCAAGTAATTTTCTTTTTCCTGAGCACCCTCTGCCTTTCTCTCTCCTGGACTTCATTTGTTATAAGAATGCCCTCATTTTGTGATTATGTATGTACAGAAAGAATTTAGAAAATTCATTGATCCTATAAAATTAAAAATAAATTGCTATCTAGTCATTCACACTCAAGACCTCCTATCACCTAAATTCTTCCTCTAGACATATATACATTATTTTTACATGTTAGGTTTAAAAATTTTTCTGTAGCACTTTATTTCTATGCTCAGCAGACTTGGCTCTGTGTGTCAACGACTACTGTGAGTTTTTTGGAAGGGTGGTGGTAGATGAGGACTCCTCCACATCATAAAATGAATACTCATGGAATATCAAAATGCATTAAAGTCTTACTCTTTTTTTGATTAAGGTTTCTATGGTTATATGAAAATATATTATGAGAATTGTTGGTCACACATAAAATACTTGTTATGGACAACTGGTTCTCAAGGTGTGGCCCCTTTCAACGGTTCACAAAGCTAAAAGTACTTTCATAATAATATTAAAACATTATTTTCACTCTTATTCTCTCACAAGTTTACAATGGAGTTTTCCAGAAGCTACATCATGTGTGATGTTGCAACAGATTAAATGCAAAAGTTTGCACTTCCACTCTTTCCTGTCTTCCCTGCCCTCTTCTCTCCCCCTCATTTCATTCAGCGTAAGAGTATTGCTTACTTGGGGTTCATCTTAGATTCCAGAAAGCTAATGGTATCCAAGTGGGTGCAAAGATATTTAGCATTTCTTTGGATTGGTTCTTTAACTCTGATTCCAAGATAATACAAGGATCAGGAGATCTGGAAAGGAACTCTTTCTAGGAATGATGCATAGCCTGAAGATAGAGATCTCTTATGTTCTGATTCTCAGAAACCTCAGCATATGGTTTTAAGTGCAGGAGAACAAGATACCCTAATGGAAAACATAGCACAATATGCTGTTATTAACTTCTGGTGTTTCATAACAAGTTTCTTATCAAAATGGTTTTTAAACAATCTTGGCCTCAAACACAAATACAAGAAGTCAAATTGTGATAGAGACTAGTAGAGTCAGAAATATGAGAAATTGGAGATATTCTGGTGAAATTATGGTCACCCAGGGAAAACTGTCAGAACAGATCTCTAGGTAGCACTGGGGCAACAAGGGGAAGGGGTAGAAAAATGGAAAGGGGGCATAAGACAATTTAAAATAAACACCATTCTGCTTAGATCCTATTCCTACTTCCTCACATGAGTTTACATATGTTTACACACGTTTAAACGGTTATAAAATTGTATGTAAGATCTAATAAAGGATAATCTGGAGAAGTGTATTTATAAATTTATAATCTGAGTTAACCATTAACATATTATAGGACTTTGTGCTAATAACCTATCCTCTTTAGACTTCAGTATTCTCCTTGAAATAAGGATGAAACTATTTGCTCTGACTAGTTCAGAGAACGGTTATATGCACCAAATTAGAAATATCAAAGTGTTGCCTATGCCTTAGAGCACTGTATAAAGTAAGATAGCATCATTACCTTCTTATTCACTTTTTGCCAGAAGTGCATTCCATATTTTATACCATTACCTTTTTGAATATTTCTTACCAGAAGCTATGTATACATTTACATTTAGTCTTTTGAGTTTTTATTTAAATCTTTATTTAGTGATTATAGGGTGCTTCAAAAGTCATAGAAATGGCAATTCTAACTTAAACAATAAAATATTTTATAGAGTGTCATTATTTCCACAGTATCACATTCTCTACCACAAATTTATGGGTTTTCCCTGGTGGGTGTTAAGGTGAATTACTCACATGGTTTAAATATTTTTAAATGTATTTATTGAGGTATTTCTCACAATGAAGAGTGCAAATTTTAAGTAAATCTGATTTTCCATATATATTCACCTATGTAATAACCATGCAGATCAAGATTTAGAACTGAGGGGACAGAAGGGTCCTTTCTGCCCCCACCCAACCAGTAGTCTCAAAGATACAAACTATTTAATCTAGTTAATGAAAGATAATATGTTTTTAAATATCAAATTTATTTATGATTAAAAATTAGATGTATTTATGTGCATCAGATTCCCTGATGAAAAATTGTGTGTGCCACATACGTTAATCAATAAAACCATCCATCAAGCACCTATACTTGGCACTTTTTTAGATGTAATCTGCAATTTTTTTTTGACATGTGAATTTATCTATCATTTATTCAGAAAGGTATACAAAAAATAGCATAGACGAGGGAAATGTCCAAGATGGTGGAGTAAGAACACCCTGAGCTCACCAACTCCCACAGACACACGAACATTACAACTATTTACAGAGCAACTATCAACATGAATGACTTGAAGATTAGCAGAAAAGATTTTCCACAACTAAAGGTGTAAAGAAGGAATAACAATGAGATGGGTATGAGGGACAGAGACTTGGCATAGTCAAGACCCACACCCCTGGAGAGGTGACCCACAAGGAGGAAGATAATTACAATTGCAGAAGTTCTCCTCAAAGAGCAAGAAGTCTGAGGCCCCACACTGGGCTTCCCAGCCCAGGGGTCCTGCACTGGGAAGATGAGTCCCCTGAATATCTGGCTTTGAAAGCCAGCAGGGCTTGTGTGTAAGAAAGCCAGAGAGTTACAAGAAACAGAGACTTTGCTCTTAATGGTTGTGTGCATGATCTCACACGTCCTGAAACCCAGCACAGAGGCTGTAATTTGAAAGGAGACTGGGTCAGAATCACTTGCTGATCTCAGAGAGCCTTCCCAAGAGACAGGAGGCAATGGGGACTCCCCCTGGGGACATAGATGCTGGTGGCAGCCATTTTGGGGAGCATTTTCTACCATGAGGACACTGGTGCTGGCAAGCACCATTTTGAAGTCCTCCTTCTAGTGTATTAGCACCAGGAGCTTAACCCCCGTCAGTGGATTGGCACCAGTCTTATGACCACCTGGGCCAAGCAGCCAGCCATGCAGGGACCCAGCCTCACCCAGAGTTGGCGGGCACCAGCTCTGAGACCCCCAGCCACAACAACCAGCCACCCTGGGACTTGGCTCCTCCCACCAGCAAGCCGGCACCAGCCCAGGATCCCCTGGGTCACGCAGCCAGCTATAACAGGACAAGGCCCTACCCACCAGAGGACTGACAGCCACCACACAAGGCAGGTCCTGGCAGCCAACAGGGGAGTGTGCTTCTGGGCTCCATAGGATGTCTCCAACATAAGGCCACTACTCCAAGATCGGGAAACATAATCAACCTATCTAATACACAGAAATAAACACAGAGGATTAGGCAAAATGAGGAGGCAGAGTAATGTCCCAAATGAAAGAATAAGACAAAACTTCAGAAAAATAACTAAGCTAAGTGGAGATAGGCAATCAACCTGACAAAGAGTTCAAGGTAATGAACATAAAGACGCTCACTGAACTCAGGACAAGAATGGATGAACACAGTGAGAAGTTTAACAAAGAATTTAAAAACACAAAGTGGAAACAAACAGAGCTGAAGAATACAATAACTGGAATAAAAAAATACACTAGAAAGGAATCAACAGTAGATTAGATGATACAGAGGAACAGATCAGTGAACTGAAAAACAGAGTGGTAGAAATCATCCAAGCTGAACAGAAAAAAGAAAAAAGAATTTGAAAAAATGAGGATACTTTTGAAAACCTCTGAGACAACAACAAGCCTACTAACATTTGCATTATAGGAGTTACAGAAGGAGAAAAGAGAGAAAAAGGCACAGAGGACTTATTTGAAGAAATATCTGAAAACTTCCCTAACCTGGGAAAGGACATCCAAGTCCAGGAAGCACAGAATCCCAAACAAGATGAAACCAAAGAGGTCCACATCAAGACACATTACAATTAAAATGGCAAAAAATAAAGATAAAAAGCGAATATTGAAAGCAGAGAGGGAAAAGCAACAAGTTATTTACAAGGGAACTCCCATAAGGTTATCAGCTGACTTTTCAGCAGAAACTCTGCAGGCCAGAAGGGAGTGGCATGGTACATTTAAAGTGATAAAAGGGAAAAACCTACAACCAAGAATACTCTACCAGGCAAGGCTTTCATTTAGATTTGATGACAAGACCAAAAGTCTTACAGAGAAGCAAAAGCTAAAAAAGTTCAGCACCAGCAAACCAGCCTTACAAGAAACATTAAAGGAACTTCTCTAAGTGAAAAAGGAAAGGCCAAAACTAGAAATGTGAAAATTATGAAAGGAAAAACTCTCATTGGTAAAGGCAAATATACAGTAAAGGTAGTAAACCATTCATGTACAAAGCTAGTAGGAAGGCTAAAGACAAAAGTAGTAAAATCATATGTATCCACAATAAACAGTTAAGGGATACACAAAACAATCAGATATAAAATATGATATCAAAAACAGTAATCATGAGGGGAGGAGAGTTAAGTATGCAGGGTTGTTAAAATGCATTTGAAATTAAGAGGTCAGCAACTTAAAATGCATACATTTTGAGTATATTCAGGTGCCAGTATTTAAATGCTAAAGCATTTTTACCAATAGTAAATGCTAGTTCAGAGTGGATAGGGATAAATAAAACTTTGAGGAACAGGAGACTATCTGTCATCCAGGGATGAGTGAGTGTTGCATTGAGATTTGAAAGTTGGCTCAAACTGGGGAGGCAGAGAACAGAACATTTAAGATGAAAGGAGAATTAAAATAGATACAGAAGTAGTGTGAGTTTATGAAATAGCATAAAATAGTACGCAAAATAACATTGAATAGGCAGAAGTAGAAGAAATATGCTGAGTAATAGTGAAAATTAATGCTGTATAGGTAGAAACAGCTTGAAGAAGACATTGAAAATAAGGCAGGGATTTTGAATGGTTGAAAACTGAGTGCTGCTAAAAGGTTCTGAGATGAGAATTGATGTTTTTAGAGCAGGGCTTAAGGAAGCTGGATGTGTGGAGGCCAAAGCAGGATGGAGGCCAGAGCAGACGCCTTTGCAGGGATCTCACTCTGAGATGGGTGTGCCAGCAGTAGAACTGAGTAGAAATTATGAAAGCAAAATCAGCAGTGTGACATGGTGACAGATACTAATTAGACCATCATAAAGGAGGCTGCACCAAAAATAATGCCAAGATTTTGCATCTGGCTGACTGGAATCATGGGATCCCCTCAGAAGAAAGGAAGACAGGGAAGGTGTGAAGTCTGAGTTGACTGAATGCAAACTTGCATGTCCAGACATCCCTCCATCATTCTGAAGTCATATGATTGGAGCTCCTGTGAGAGGATAAGACCTGTGCTACAAATTGGGTAATTATCAGAAGATGGGTTGTGGGTGACACTAGGACAAATTTTACCATGGGAGGGGAGGAGGGACATTGAGCAACACACAGGCAGAGACGAGTACAAGAAATGGTACTAGCAAATCTTCGTTTTAGAGGGGTCAATAGGACTGAGGGATAGTAAACCCAGGTGAGTAAAAGGTTTTACCTCAAAGAAAGTCGCATCATTCAGAGCAGGCATGTTTGGACACCAGACTTTCACAGTGAGCAAGACAGATGCTCCCAAGTTAAAAGGGCTAATCTGATCCCAGGACAGTTCGCTCCTTGTCCTTTTTTATTTTCCTTGCTATAGGGCAGTGTCAAAGACTTGAGGTATTCAATATACCAAAGAGGGGAGAAAAAGTATCCACTTATATCAATTTGCATCTGGTTAAATCAAAGTGAGAAGGAGGGAGGAAAAAACTTCTTTTAGAGATGATGTTTAAAAATATGATAACAAATGAGTTCTCCAAATGGAGGAGCAAACACAGAAGAAAAAAAAAATCATGACACTAAGAACTTTCTTAGTCAAGAAACTCTTGACTTAAGTAACACCCACCATTGAGTATGTTAGAAAATAAACAGAATAAAGAAGTTTGGAAATGTAAGAAAATTACTGGGAGTATAATGTTATAGAATAAAAATGACAATATTAATATATTGTACACTTACTATGAGCAGGCACTCTTCTAGAATTTTACACTGAGTCAATTATCCAGAGAAGAGGAGGCATTATTATTCTAACTGTATAGGTGAGGAAAAACTAAGGTCAGGCAGAGTAAGTGTTGAGGCAGAAATTACACAGCTAAGAAGTTATGGAACCAGGATATGAATCTTCCTTACATTTGTCATACTCTGTACCCTTTTCTACAAGGTGGAGACAGTAGTATTTAGCACATGCAGGTAGGTATAATGGTCAAAAGGGTTTTGCAAAGGAAAACACTTGGCATAGCTTCTGGACCATATAATAGCGGATGTTTGTATTTGTCCCTGAGGAGCCAAGGGGCATCACGAGGGTACTGAAAGCCTGAGAAGCAGAGGGAGGAAAGGAAGGTGACAATGAGAAGTTTGGGATTAGGGAGAATCCCATTCTGATTAGAGCTTGTAGTGGGGGAGACAGCGAGGGCAGAATTGGATCTCTAGCTCCTATGCCCCATCCTCCAATTGGTCTAAGACAACTACATGTATATATATACATCTATATATTATACATACATATATATTATATATATTATACATATATAAAATTTGATGAATGAATAGATAAATGAATATATGAAGGGGCTTTCACTCCCTACTTAGTGTGGATAAACTAGCGGTTTATATTTGAATGTTTCTTCTCATTCTTTTCCATTTGTATTTATTTGGTTTAATTTGACTGTAAATAAATTCATACAGTTCTCATTTCATGAATGCATTCAGACATTCATTTGGTAAACACTTACTGAGCACCACTGGGCAACAGCGTTCTCTCTCAAGTGGCTCTTCTGCTGTCTTCATAAAAGGCTGAATAAGGAACAACTCCAAATATTATTATAGAAACATATAGTTTCCTCTAGTTAAGATTCTGATGTCCAGAGTGGGAAACCCAGCGAAGTAGCATTCCTAGAGAATGTCATTTTGACAAGGGTTGTTTCTCATGATGTTACATGAGGTACAAGTCTACTTGGCGAGAATCTGCTCAGTCAGTAGTTTGGTTATCCAGCCAATTACAGCCACTGGTTATAAGCATGTCACTAGGTAGCTTTCTGGAACTTTCCTTAAAAGACATCTGGAGTATACCCATTGCCCTGTCCTAGTCTATTCTTGTCTTCTTCAGTCCTGCCCCCTGGAACATAATGCCACCTGGACCATGAGGGCAATGACTACACCTAGAGATGATAGAAAGGTGAGGACTAATGGAGCTTGGATCTCTGAGGATGATTTGAGCACATCCTCCATCCTACTTCTTATACTTCATTAAGTATACTATTTAAAATTGAAAATTGGAAGTTGTGTTAATTTAAAAAGCTCATATGGATTTGTTGTGTATTGGGAAATATCTGAATATATTATGTATTAGTATTCATACATGTTACATGAAAATGGTACATACAAGAGGACAACTCATTTCCAAAAGTTATTTTTAACAAAGTGATTAACAATCCTAAAGGAAACTGAACTCAGTTATTTGTATTTGAATCAGAATTACATATTATATTTATTTGGGCTTTTGTTTTTCTTCTGGGACTTATTAAAATGCTCAGGATAAAATATATCTGTCAATTCCTGTATTCTTATTCACATTCAAAACTGGAAAAACAATTGGTTAAGAATGTGCTTCTTCTCATCGCATTCAAAAAGAAGTCCACAAACCAGCAAAAAATAATAAATCTGCTGCAAATCTTTCCTATTTACTCTCCCCCATCAGCAGTTTTGGAAAAGCTTTCCACCGTCTTCTTCATTTGATTTTAGTACAAGAAGCCACAAAAATTGCTGCTTGGGGAGAAGTCATAGCAATAAATCCAGAAAATTCTATTTACCTCAGAAGGAAAACATAAGCACACAGACATAGACACATACACACACACACACACACAAAGTATACAAGAGAAAGGAGCCTTTCCCCTAGAGATAGTCATGTTCACCAGTGTTGGGTAAACCTGAAAATTTACACTTTCATGGTATATTCCCTTTTAATGTATCTGATTTGTCCACTGAAAGACACAGAAAGCCATCTTTCCAGATTATATAAGTGAAGGGGTCAACGTTTGCTGGCCTATAAATTCTGGAATTTCTCAAGAGATGCCAGAGACACTGAAACTTTCAGATGATCTTAAGTCTTATGTTTTGTAAGTGTTATGTTGGTTCATCTTTATCTTTACATCAAAGCATTGCCCCAAGGAACATGGGCAGCTGCAGTGCTGGGAGAACTTACATCTTGCCCAGGCATCCAAGGTTCATGTAGGCTTCTGCACAGACAGCCAGAATTATGTCTGCATGTTGTCCTTAGTTTTGGCATAAGGCCACCAATCCATTTTTAAAACTGAAACAAAATATGTTTGTCTAATGTCGCTTGGAGTTCTGCTTCTACCAGAATCCCTGGGTGGGCCAGCAAAGTTTTTGAATACATGATGGCACGTTCAACTCTGAGAGTGTATGCTTCCCCACCCGTTCCAGTCTAATTGTTTAGTATAACAAAGGACTTCTGTTTGTTGGAAAAAAAGAGATCAGGGCACCCTGAGCAGCGTCCCCTGAAAGGTAGCTTGGTCAGTCCTTCTCCATGTTTGGGTGATTACATGAGAATGTTCTCAGCCCAGAGTTCAACAAGCTTATTAAGTCCACTGAATATCACAGGGGTACTCAAAGCCCAAATAGAGGAAAAAAAGAAGTATAGTAATCTAATGAATAAAGACCTAGTTTCAAACCGAAGTACATGTAGTTATTAACTATGGAATTTTAGACAAAGCATGGTTTCTCAAAATACAATTTCTTCATCTGTAAAATGGGGAAAATAATACTTTCCTTATTGGTATTACTCAGCTGAGGACAAATATTATTTAAAATTGGGTAACATATGGTCCAAGATTGTAGCCACGGTTGAGATGGTATAACTTGTTGTTTTAGACATAGTGAGTATACAGTAAATATTTGCTAACTTAAAAAGGAAGATGCATATGGTATAAAGCCTAAATTTAAGGCCCTATGTTATGTGCTGTCCTGACATCTGGTAAATATGGGAGGGCTTCAAATGGCCTAATGGCAAGTTGTCTTCCCCACTCTGCTCTGTGGATAAGGTCCTCTAGCCCAACAATCCCCCTTATCATGGGGACAAGGTACAGTTCCTGCTTATCTCTGAGTAGCAGATTTCAGTTCCTTGCCAGCCCTCTGAAGTATCAAGCAAGCTGATTACATCCCCTGTGGGAATAAGGGGTCACCTCATCCTGTTGGTTCTACAAATGCTGCCTCCCACATTGCCTACCTGTTCACTCTGTTCCCTAGTGCAACCCCATGTGGCCATGCATGGCATGTGCTGTCCTCTTCCCCATGTTGTGAGTCTATGTGATTAATAAATTGCTGTCTATCTCATCTGTCTAGTGTCTGGTGTTGTGTGTGTGTGTGACCATGGCCATCGCCATAGCCATAGGGTGGGAATGGGAATCTCTCCCTCACCAAATGGGTGAGCAGGAAATGATTAAAACAATAGGTAAATAAAAGAAAGTGAGCAAATGAGGGCAAAAGGGGAAGAAAAGTCAGAGAATGCAAATAATGGGAAATAGAATAAAGAGTTAGAGTCACAGGAAGAGGGGTATTATATGGCTAGCCAAAATAGCCTTAAAAGTTGCTTCTTCCTGAACTCTTGATATATTCAAATGAAAAGGGAGAGGTGCCTAATCTTATTTTTCAACATAAATCTGTATATGGATTGATGGGAACATTTTTTTTCAAATGCACAATTGAAAATTGGCAATTTTGTTTCTTTATAGATGAAAAGAAATAGAAGTAAGGTCTTGTATGCATTTATTTTAAGACATATTTCATAAGATCAGCAATATGACTGGTGTCCTTTGGTGTATCAGTGTGGGTTGGGGAACGTGGGCAGAGAGCCTGGTTCTTTAGAAGAAATCTCACTTCTCCGGAGGCTGACATTTAGCATTTTTGTATTAGTTATGTCTCCTTTGAATTGCTCAGAGGTCAGGAGGGCTTCATAAATACAAACTTAATTAAATGTGAAGACTAGGTGGTGGATTTGAGATGAAGAGGTGGGGAGAGCTCACACTGCCATGTTTTTCAACGAATCAGTATGGTTAAATAAATGGGAAAGTCATGATAAATCCCCTGCTAAAGTTCACTCTCTATTTTAGGAAGGTGCTGCATGTAATTAAAATACTTATGAAATAGTCCTCTGTTTCTCTACAGGGAATAATCAAGACAGGAACAGAAGAATTTTCTTTACTCTGGTTTCCTTAGAACCTGAATTAAACAAAGTAAATAACTTTTTTGACTTATAAAATTTTAGTTTATTACATTAATAAAAATAACAAAATATTAACACCAGATCTTGGGATTCCAGAGCCTATGCTTCTCCTGCTACCCCACTAACACTCCATTGTGAGGCACTGTTCTCATCTCTATCCAGCTCTTGTCAACGCATTCAACACTGATTCGCTTACTTCCAAAAGTACATTTTCCTGAGCATTTGCAAGGGGATTAGGCACATTTCTTCTATTGCAGTATGACTGCAAGCAGAGCAAGAGGCTAATTTGGTTTCCCCTTGAATTGGATTCTTTCTTAACTGGATGTTGATTATTCGAGGATCTGGGTGGGATCCTGAAAAAAACCAAATTAAGATCAACTGATTGTATGGTTGATGGCCTCATTCTTGCCTACACTTGCGCTTAGGCATCTCCACTTTCAAGATGTTCCTAAGTAGTTCTTCCTTGGAGAAATTTCCATTCCTGTTAATACTTCCATCAATTGAAATCACTTTTTAAAATTCTATATTGAGTGGGTATACTGCACTCTACTGAGCAAAATGGAGGATACAAAAATAAGGAAGATTAGGGCTTTGCTTTCAAGAGTTACAGTCTAGTGGAAGAGTTGTCTTGTACACAACCACTAATTTCCTGGGGATTCTGTTTCATATCATTCACATCTTTATGTCTTCTCCCCAAAGTAAAACCTAACCAATCTCATAAATAATTTATTGTAATGTTCAACCCTCTTTGCAAGCTAACAATTGCTTTTTAATAAGAATTCTCTGGAGAAAATAATAACTCAGATGAATAACTCCAAAAGAAGGAATTTCAGGAACTCTAACACGTTGCTTATAGAGGTTTGGTATAGATAGTTAACAACATAGCATCCCTCAAGTGACATCCACTTATTTTTATCTATGTATATGGCTAACTCTGATATGTCATTCTCACCTGCAATCAACTAAATTTTGATCCAGACAACTGACCCACTTCCTATGTGACGCACTGGCATTATTTTTAATTTTCACCTTTTACATACAACTTACTGTGTTTGGTATCTTTGTGATATTTTAGGAGAAAAGCAGTCCTTATGTGGCCTGAATAATGTCAGAGTTTTCACATTATTAGTATGCAGGATTTGGGTTATGGAACAATGTTGCCAGCAGACTTGAAGATGTGTGTAGAATACATGCAGTGTTAAGAGCCTTTTCAGTGATTCACAGCAGTTACAATTTTTGCTTTTATTAAACTAGAGCAATTGAAGAGGAAAATGCCTTGCTTTTTCTTTAAGGAGCAGTGGGTGAGGGGAGGCCTAATATCTTAACCCAAAACCAAAATATTGAGTATATGCAAATTTGCCCTTTACAGTATGAACCAAATTGTTCATCTCCACACAAAGAAAGGAAAAAGGGACTCCCAAGGTCATGTTTCCTGAATGCTTAATTGTGCAATGACAATTCAATAACCTTTCTGGAATACAGATATATGAAGATCAACCAGATTTGTTTAATCACTGGTAATGTTATCATGATCACACATAAATATGAAAAGAAAAAGAAAAAAAAAATAGAGACCAATTCAACTATTTAAAATAAACTGGGGCTTCCCTGGTGGCGCAGTGGTTGAGAGTCTGCCTGCCAATGCAGGGGACACGGGTTCGAGCCCTGGTCTGGGAAGATCCCACATGCCGCGGAGCAACCAGGCCCGTGAGCCACAACTACTGAGCCTGCGCGTCTGGAGCCTGTGCTCCGCAACAAGAGAGGCCGCGATAGTGAGAGGCCCGCGCACCGCGATGAAGAGTGGCCCCCACTTGCCGCAACTGGAGAAAGCCCTCGCACAGAAACGAAGACTCAACACAGACTAAATAAATAAATAAATTAAAAAAAAAAAAAAAAAGGGAGGAGGAAGAGCAGAAAGCCGTTCCATTCTCCCCGTCTAAAAAAAAATAAATAAATAAAATAAAAATAAAATAAACTACTGTCATCTCCATCTTAAAAAACTTTATAAGAATATCTAAATAAATGGTTTTTCCCTGAATCCTCCCTTAGACATTAATGTCTAAGATTATAATGTCTGATAATCTTCTGAACACAAAATAAGAAAATGAAAAAGACAAATGTTTACTTGTCCACTTTTGAAAGCTAGCAATTTGGGAAACAATTTGAAGATACTGGGACAGGGAATATACTGTATAGAAAAGGAGCATATAATATTGCTGTTAAGATTTTGGGAAAATTAGAAATACACATAATAGACTAAATTAAGACTAATTCTCAAGTATTGTACTTAGATATAGTTGAACTGCAATTATTAACAAGTATCAGGGTAAATATTTTTTGAATCACTTTAATAAAACATTCAGAAACATGAATATCTGCACCACAAACATAGCCTTTAAATATTAAAATTTAGCATTTCATCTAGTGAGGTTTCAGAAGTGTTTACATCCTGGGAAGTGTTTAGGACTCCTTTTGCTCCAGAAATCACTCAGAAGTCTACAGCAAAAACAGAGCATCTCCTGAAAATGTATGATGTCACAACTTTTTCCTTAATTATAAGAGCAATAAGATCCATTTTGGAACATTTATATATAGATGTAATAAATTATGCATTTTCTTCAACTAAAGACAGCCACTATTAATAGTTTACTTTTATACTTTAAGGTCTTTGAATGCAGTTAAAATAATACAATACATTTATATATATATATATTTTAACATCTTTATTGGAGTATAATTGCTTTACTATGGTGTGTTAGTTTCTGCTGTATAACAAAGTGAATCAGCTATATGTATACATATATCCCCATATCCCCTCCCTCTTATGTCTCCCTCCCAACCTCCTAATCTCACCCCTCTAGGTGGTCACAGAGCACCAAGCTGTTTTCCCTGTGCTATGCGGCTGCTTCCCACTAGCTATCTATTTTACACTTGGTAGTGTATATATGTCCATGCCACTCTCTCACTTCTTCCCAACTTACCCTTCTCCCTCCCGGTGTCCTCAAGTCCATTCTCTACGTCTGTGTCTTTATTCCTGTCCTGCCCCTATGTTCTTCAGAACCTTTTTTTTTTTTAGATTCCATATATATGTGTTAGCATACTGCATTTGTTTTTCTCTTTCTGACTTACTTCACTCTGTATGAAAGCCTCTAGGTCCATCTACCTCACTACAAATAATTCAATTTCATTTCTTTTTATGGCTGAGTAATATTCCATTGTATATATGTGCCACATCTTGTTCATCCATTCATCTGTCAATGGACGCTTAGGTTGCTTCCATTTTTTCATTTAAATGTAATTAATAGGCATTTCCTTATAAACTAAGGTTTTAATACAAAGAGATCCCAAATTTGTTTTCTTTAAAGGACTCAAGAATAAGTCCATTTTGATTTAGACTCAAGCAGCATCTTTGATCTCAACAGAAGCTGAGAGGAAGTCATTACCGTTCAAAAATTCAATACCTGAATTTTTTTTAATATATAGAACTGAAAGATTTGAGGAACTGTAAGAACAAGACGGGGTAAATCTAAAAGCTTGTCATAATATATGCAACCCTGTAGTAAAAGGGCTATTTTGGTTTGCAGTTCAGCTCTCAGAAACTGGTTTATAAAGTATCCAACTCAAAAAAATAAAAGCAATCTCATCCTGTGCATTTCAGTGGGTGCATCTGCCATGTACTGTGACAGGAATTTTTGCAAATATGAATTAATTTAATCCTCAAATAACCCATATAAATGAAAATATCACTCCTAATTTAACACTCAGCCTCCCAATAGCTAATAATAATAATAATAACAACCATTTTACTACCTGTCACTCAAATACTCATTTCAGGCACTTACTATGTGTTTGAAGTGCTTTATCTCATTTAAAACGTAATCTCAAACAATATCACAAAGGTAGATATTTATTCCTATTTTATAGAACACAGAGGCTCAGAAAGATTAAGTAGTTTGTCTGAGGTCATACAGCCATTGATGGAAAGAACTGTCAGTATTCAAACTCAGGCCTGTCTGATATCATCATCTGTACTTTCTTCCTCAACGCATCCTGGTGCATAACTGTACTGAAATGTCGATGGGGTAGGCAGACTCTCTGCATGGGATGATATGTCTGCCTGAAAAATAAAAATCAATATGCCTGCCTGAAATCCCACTCCCCTAGCATGCTCTTTCTCTCTCTTTTTTTTTTTCTTGGATTTTGATTCTCAAAAGCCTCTGATTTTAATGTGAATTACCTTAGAACATGAAAAATCTTAACTAGTAACACTTAAGGTTGTGGAGGAACAGAATATTGCTATTGACAGCAAGCTGAAAGTTGGTCTCCATGAAATGGAACCAGCAAAAGGACATTAAAAGTGCATGTGAGGTTCAACCACTACACACCTGTTGGGATAGACAAATCCAGAACACTAACAAGAGAGCAAACGCCGGTGAGAACATACAGCAACAGGAATTTTTACTTATTGATAGTGGGAATTCAACATGGTATAGCCACTTTGGAAGACAGTTGGTGGTTTCTTACAAAACTAAGCATACTCTTACCATACGATCCAGAAATCCCACTCCAATCTATTTACCCAAAGGATCTGAAAACTTATGTCCACACAAGAACATGCACGTGGATGTTTATAGCAGATTTTTTCTGTAATTGCCAAAACTAGGAAGCAACCAACAAGTCCTTCTATAGGTGAATGGATAAATAAACTGTGGTATACCCAGACTATTGAATAGTATTCAGCTCTAAAAAGAAATGAGCTGTCATGAAAAGACATGGAGAAAACATAAATGTATGAAGCCAATCTGCAAAGGCTTCATACTGTATGATTCCAACTATATGATATTCTGGAAAAGGCAGAACTATGGAGACAGTAAAAAGATCAGTGCTTGCTAAGGTTTAGGGTGGGAGAGGGATGAAAAAATGCATGTGAGTACCAGAAAGAAGGGGAACATCAGAAATGCACTTGTCCACTTTGCCTTGGCTTAGCCATGTTTATGTGTGTATGTGCAGATAGATGAAGCAAAATGTAGGCATTATTTAGCTAGACAAAATTCACCCAGCATATAAAATACTTATTTGTTTTGACTTGAGAATTTTCCAAGAGGCCATTTACATGAATCTCATTTATTGGCTAATCATTCAATCATATCTTTTCTACTTTGCCTGGATGAGCATGGTCTGAAGCACAGGGACTGATGTGCCACTCTGAAAACAGAGCCAGTAATAAAAAAACACTGCATGAGATTCTTTTATGGGTTGTTCACTCTGCAAAAGCACCAGCAGAGGTTGATTTTCTTTCATTTCTAAGTTAACATCTTTCTTTTCTTGCCTTCACATTTTTGTCAGTCTTGCCTTACAATTCCCTGTATCTACCAACATTTGGTTGCATCGAGTTAATTTATTGTTTTCCCTGCTCTTCATTTTCCTCTCTACTTCCTTGATATTTTCAGACAAAAATGTTGGGTTTTTTTCCTAAAAAGTGGTATTAATAGGTTTCTCCTCTGTTGATCTAAAAAGATAGGTGCTATCCATTTTACCCTCAAATTTTCAGAACTAGATACATCAGTGAGTTTAAAGGTTAGTCTCACATAAAAGTTTTTGTATGTTTCTCTTACTCTGAGTAGTATTGATAGTATATATGTAGAACATGAAAGAAATCTATCTACCTATCTATCTATTTATCTATCATCTATCATCAATCATATATCTGTGATGGTTAATTTTATGTGTCAGCTTCCCTGGGCTAAGGGATACCCAGACAGCTGGTAAAACATTATTTCTGGGTGTGTCTGTGAGGTTGATTCTGGAAGAAATTAGCACTAGTAACCCCCTTACACCAGTGGCCCCCTGGTTCTCAGGCCTTCAGATTTGGAATGAATTATATCACTGGCTTTCCTCATTCTCCAGCTTCCAAAAGGCCTACTGTGGGACTTCTTGGCTTCAATAAGCTTATGAGCCAATTTCTACAATAAATCTCCTCTTTTATATCTATCTATTTATCTATCTATCTATCTACATACATCCTATTGGTTCTGTTTCTCTGGAGAACCCTGACAAATACACCATCTACCTATTTATCTATCCACAAACATATTTATTATTTTAGATATATATAAATAACTGTATACATAGTATATATTGTATATATAATATATGTTATAGTAACTGTCTTGGAAATTGAAAATAAAAGTTCAATGAGATTTTTGTATGCAAAGCCCAAATGAGATACTAGGCAATTATTTTTTTTTGAGGCACACATGATTTAATCTCTGGTATACCTATTTCTATTTTAAAAAGATGTATGAAGTTTTAAAGAAAGAAAAGAAACAAACAACATCAGAAATAAAAATAATTTAAAGCAAAGAAGATTTGGTTTATTATTGCTGTTTTGGGTTGTTGTTGTTTTAAACACAGTCTCCATTAAAATGGTCCAGGTGGGTATATTAGTCAGGGGTTCTTCAAAGCCAATAGGAATATGTATATATATATATAGAGAGAGAGAGAGAGAGAGAAAGAGAGAGAGAGAGAGAGAATATTATATATTGATTATATCAAATATATATTACATTTATATACAACTGCATTATATATTGTATTTACATATATGATTTTATATTCATACACATATATATATATATATATATATATATATAAAATCAAGAGAGAGAGAAAGAGATTTATTATAAGGAGTTGACTCATGTAGTTACAGAGGCAGAGAAGTCCCAAGATCTGCACGCAGCAAGATGAGAGCGGGGAGACCCAATGGTGCAGTTTTAGTCCTCACCTAAAGTTCTGAGAATCAGGAGAGCCAACGGTGTAAGTTCCAGTGTAAGTGCAGGAGAAGATCAATGTCCCAGCTCAACAGTCAGGCAAGAGGAGCTTCCTCTTACTCAAACTTTTTGTTCTATTTAGGTCTTTGCTTGCTTGGATGAGGTCCACCCACATGAGGGAGGGCATGTGCTTTACGCAGTCTGTCTATCCAAATGTTGATCTCATCCTAAAACACCTTTACTGAGATACACAGAACAATGTGTGATCAAATATCTAGGCATCCCATGGTCCAGTCAAGTTGACACAAAAAATTAACTATTACAGTGAGTAAAATATTTCCAGAGTAGCTAAAGTTTACTAAGAGAGAAAATAATCTGAGCTGTTATCTTGAAAACTTGAGTAATGATGTCATTATTAAATATATTTTAATTCATTCTTATTAAAGAAGCTAATCATCAACTTTTAATGATTTTTTCCCTCAAGCATTTATTGAGTACCTATTACATTCTTGGTCTTTATGTGTGTATTTGGTAAGGGGAATGGATATTTTTACTACAGTACTATTTTAACTTATAAAATACTGATACCTTCCTAAATGTTCAAAATGGGAGATTAGTTGAATCAACAATGGTACATAGACACAGTAAAGCATTCTGCAGTTAGAAAAATAATGAGGGCCTCTGTGAACTGATATAGAGTGTGTCTAAAAAATACTAAGTAAAAGAGCAAACTTCAAAAAACAATGTATATTTATGTATATACATACATATCCACATATCTGTATATATATGACCTGAATGAAATCCAGAATCAGAGAATGGTTCACCTCACAGGTAAAATACAACAATCATTTATTTCACTATTGAAGTAACAGAGACTCAGAGTCAGACAACTGTCTGACTCCAAGATCACAGATGAGGTCAGAAGCAATACCTTCTTCTTCCCAACACTGAGAGGCTTGGAATGAACTGGGAGAAAGCTAGCATGAATCCTATTGGAGTGAGTATTAACTACAGTGTCTTTATTGGGCTAAAGTTCTAGATGAAGTTACTCTCCCCTACATTACCTGCTGGTGGCTGTCTTAACAAAAGAGTGACTATACCCACAAGTTATCACATCACATCACTCACTTTGGAGAACAAATCAGGTAGTTGATTCTGAAAGGGCAGGTGGGAATGATTACCATAGGCTGCTTCACCTTCAAACCGTGAGAAACAGAATACTCATCACAAACAACATTTTTTAGCAGGTCATTTATTATTCTGCACATTGTGTCCACTTATAAGATTTTGCTTCTTATTTGAATTCAGAGATAAATAGAACTGTGAGAGTTGCTGAACACAGCTTTCAATTTAAAAGGAAGGTACATTTATTACTCCCTTGGATGTGCATAGAAAGTTATTCAGCGTATATCATAAATTAGTTTTTTAAAAAACCCTCAACAATACTCAACATAATGTGACTCACAAAACAAAGGTAGATCTTGTCTCATTTTTTACTGTGTAGTAAAGGGAGGACAAACAAATGAAACCTAACAAAAGATTAGGAGATAATAATTCACTCACTGTGGGTGTGATTACAGCAATTTTTCAGAACTTCATTCATCCTAAAATGTTTACAATGTCTTTCTTACTGACTCTATATTTCCAAATTCAAAACTAATTTTCCATTAAATAAATAAGAACACAAAATCAATGAATTGATTTTAAGTTACCCAGGTAGATAAAACTCATTCAATATATAAAGCATGAAGTTAGGTAGATAACACGTAAGTGTGTATGTGAATGTGTATGTGTGCACGTGTGTGTGACTGCATGCATGTGTGTGTGTGTGTGTGTGTGAGAGAGAGAGAAGGAAGAGTTTCATATATTCTTTCCTCAGATTATATCAAGCAAAGGGAAGAATGAGGGCCCCAGGATAATTGTATGAGTCTCTCCTTTACCCCACAAACTTCCATAAAAGTATAGTTTCATTAGATTCCAGCTTCTTCACTATCCAATCAAGTTTACAGATCTCAGTTCTCTAGTTTATAGGGCAGAGGCTTTTTCACAATTCCTATCTCATAATTCATGGTAGGTTACATGGTTTCTGCCCTTCAGAACACAAAATTTTGGTATTTATTTATTTTTGAATGAATTTATAATCTTACCATCAACTCAAGATTTGAGCATCCTTTAAGCAAGCCTATTTAAATGATCTGATCTCCAAGTGAGTACATACATTATGGTGTAAATAGAAGCAGTCCTCGTTTTTTAGCCCAGTAATGCAGGACTATAAATGCTCATGCAAGCTGAAACTGTACAAAATGATCTCAAAAATCAATAGAAAAATTTCAAAAGTCCCATGACCTTTACAGGGTTTCCCCCCAAACATGAAAACTCTCTTACTATTGGTTATAAATGTATAAGAAGTTTTTAAAAAAGTAAAACTAATATTTATTTAGTACATTGTAATTTTAACAGTAACTGAGAATTTATGTCGTTTCTTTTTGAAAAGAAATGAACTATCAAAGATAGTTTGAGTAACGTGTGCCTTCTTCTCATTACATAATTACAGTACAGAACAAGCATCATTTCTCTGACTTGGTAAATTATCATACTCCTCTCTAAGTTGGGATCAATTTCTAACATTTATTCTTTGTGTATTTAATATTGCGAGATATCTCTCAGAGTTCTTTTACTGTGAAGTTTTTTTGCCAGTGTAAATTCCTCTAGGATATCTTCACCCTTCCCATCACAACTATGTTTCTCAGTTGTGTTGATAAGTCTGCATTCACAAACTTCTTCTAGAATAGTAGTGATATATGAACATTTCCATACTCAGCATTTCTTCTCCAAATCCTTAATGTTCTATTTGAATTTCACTTTCAGCATTACTTTTCATTTCTTTGTTGCACTTTCATCTTTTTGGGCCAATTCCCTCTTCACTCATTTTTGTAAAATTTTATGTGACTTTAAATCACTGGAAGACAAGGAGGCAACACAAACACACATTTTGCTGTGTGTGAACTGAATAACAAACAAATGTGCAGTAAATAATTATTTCAGGATCTTGGAAGAAATGATGTGATTAGCCACTAATCATGATGGGCGTCTGTTATTCACATAATGATTTGTGGACTGAAAAGCTAGCAATGAATTTTCAACTTTATGTAATTACTGAGAGTTAATACACCTTGGTAACTGAAATTTAAACTGTACTGTTGAGAAACTGGTATATTTCACTAAACTGTGGTAACTGAAATTCATGGATATTAACACATGCAAAGCAAGGACTCCCTATATATATTTTTTGAATTTTATTTTTTTTATATATCAGGTTCTTATTATATTTTTATATATAACTATGCATGTATGTATGCATGTAAGATTTCTTTAAATATGACAAAACATTAAAAATAATTTAAGGCAGATGGTCCTAAATATTAGTTTGATCATTAAGATTCCTTATCCATTCATTCTTCCTTGAAAATTTTCATAACAGGTGTGGTGAGACAGCAATCTGGAACTTCAAAGCGTATGACAGGAACCATCTTTCCAAGCCAACTGCTCCTTGGCTACTATCAATATCAAATAAAGATGTTCTGCCTAAGCTAGGGCAAAGGTATCTTTTCTCCTGTAAATAAATGTGTCAGCAGCCTTTAACTCTGCAAAATTCCATTTGACTTGCTAAATTTACTTCACACAAAAATGAAGTTGATGACCATCAATGCACATACCACAACTAACATTAAAATAATTAAATGCTACTATATAGAGTTGAACTTCATGCTCTTAGGACAGCAAAATACAAGATGATTGCTTGCTATTCAGCAGTGCCTTCACATATCTTTCTAATTAATCATCAGAGAAACTACAGAATACTGGAGAAAACTCAGAGGTAGGCTCTGAGAAAACTTTTACTCAGATGTAAGAGGACCTGCAGTTCATGGATGCACAATTTTTCAACAGCACAGAAAAAGTACTGACACTTGTTCATCTTCCTTTCGTTCTTATCCTCTTCCCTTTAATCTCACTAAGGTAATTCTGAATCACAGAGGGATTGTTAGCTGAACTATGTCAACCATACGTGCTGATGAAAAGATCATCCGTGTTAGATAGTGGTAGCATTGGACACTCTAGGAAAGGTGAGACTGAGCTAGGAGTTTGGGAGGAAATAAAAGGTTATACATAGGTCTTATAACTACCCAGATTCTCCTGGGGAGTCAGCGTAAGTGAGAATGGTAGAAGAACGTTGCTACTATAAGCTTAATGCTTACAAAGTCTGAGGCTAAAGTTGATAGAGCTTCTAAGGTCAATAAAGATGGTCTAGTGGAGAAGACAAATGCTGGTTTCAACAAATTAGTTAATAGTGATCCTTTACCAATAGTGGATTCAAAATAGAAGATAGGGTTAGCACTGGTAATATCCAGCAATAGGGTTCAGAGACAATCCTCAAAGAATGCAATTAAAAAATACCCGAGAATTGAAAAGAGCAAAAAAGTCACCCCAGACCCAGACACAAAAATGGGTTGCACTTGAGAACAACTGACACATAGTTTCCCGCTTCCTAAAGTTGTCCATTAGTTTTAGATTGGAATACGGAGAGAAATCCACCAATGAAAATAGGCTACATGTGGAATAGGTGTTATGACCAAGGCAATAGCTGTCTAGTTTATTATAATGAAAATTGTGAGGTTGCACCTACTTTAGTGGAAAATTGAACTGTGATAGTTTAGAAAGAAATTGCACTCTGATTGACTGGTAATATCCATCACAGACATAAGAAGCATGACTCACAGCATGTGTACATTTCCCAATTCTGGACTAACCCTGTAGCAGGATTAAAGGGAAGGCTTAACTAAGCTCAAGGTCAGTGAGTTAGAGGCAAAAGTCAGACAAGCTTCTATAATTAATCTTATTCAGAATCTTACTCTGACAATTATTCCCTCTGCCTTTCTTTTCCAGTGGGGCATCACAAGTACCTTAGCTATAAGTGGAGGACTTCAGAAACACTGTGTGGGGTGAGTTAGAAGCTAGTCCTAGGGTATGCTAAGATTACATAAAAAGCAGCACTTGTGTGTGAGAAAATCCTATTTCCTTTCTCTCTAGAGTTAGAATAACAAGGTGTCAGTGCTCTGGGTATGTTTAATTATTTATATGAGGGTTATTAGTGTGTGGTTAGTGAGTCCTTATTGAAAGTTATACATGTCAGCAACCTGCAGTGAAGCTATGTAAGACAGTGTTCTTGCTCAACTGTTAAGCTATAAAATGAATAATGAAGGGCATTTTAGTGGAAACTTACCTGAAAAAAAAGCTGTTCAAGGTAGGGAAAGAAAAGTGAGAAAGTAGGGTAATGAGTCATTCTATCCCTATGGGAAAGTAAAGCAATCTTTCTCATAAATTAGTGGATGATGGATATATCCATAGCAGATGACACACAAAGCAGCCATATTTGAACTTACTGCACCCTGAACTTTTTAAGATGGCATCATGGAGGGCACTGATATTCTCCCTGCTAGTGTTTTATTGGACCATGGTATTGTTTTGCTTGTCTTCTATACCCATAAACCTTACCTCCATTGAGGTGTGTCTATCGACTTAGCCTTGTCTTGTCCATGGAATGGGAAAATATAGGCAGCTCTTGCAACAAATGTAAGGATAGCTCATTTTTTATTGGTTTTTCTTGGACCTTCTGTACAGACCCTATTGTTCCTAGGTTCTTACCTTCTTATTACCTCTCTGTAAATATGTGATTTCTAACCTTTATTGTGTAATATCTCCCTTCCTGGGTCTCTCACTCGTGTCACATCATTCCTATTGTATTAGCTTCCAATTGCCACTGTAATAAATTACCACAAATAAAGAGCCTTAAAGGAATACCAATGTATGATCTTTCTGTTCTTGAGATCAGAATTCTAAAATGACTTTGCAGGGCGTTATTCCTCCGGTAGGCGCTAAGGAAGAATCTGTTCACTTGCCTTTTCCAGCTTCAAGAGGCTCCCCATATTCATTGGCTTATGATCCTGTGTCATTCTGACCCCTATTTCTACCATCAAATACCCTTCTCTCCCTCTGCTTCCATAGTCACATCATCTTCTCTAACTCTGACCCTTCTGATTCCTTATTATTAGGACTTTGTGATTACACTGAGCCCAGGATAATCCAAGATAATCTCCACATCTCAAAATGCTTAATTTAGTCCCTTCTTTAATGAGCCCTTTGCCAGTTAAAGTAACATACTGACAGATTCTGGGGATTAGGACATGGACATCTTTGGGAACAATTTTTCAGCCTTCCACACCTAGGAACCTATTAGATCCTGTCATTTCATATATCCTAGCCCATGTCTGAGAACTTGCTATTTCAGGTAGCTCTTATACATGCATTTCTTTCACTTGATCTCTCATGTTTTCTGCACTTCAATTTGGTTTAACAGCTTGGGTCCTCTCCATTTGCATTGTTTAAATTGGGGTCCTTAAACCCAATCCTTTGGCTGGAAACATTTCCTTCTTTCCTGTGTTGAACTTCGAGCTTTAGAGCCAACTAGTCTACTTACAACCAAGCATCCTTCTCATAGTGAAGTGTAGAAAGTCTTCATCAACTCATGCATTCTGAGCCCATGGTCCTTCCCCACTCTCCTCATTTGCAATCCTCCACATTCTTATGGAAAGAACATATTCCTGCCCTATAATTATAACTAAGTCTAACCCTAGGGCCCATGTATGTTGTATTCCTGGTCCCAGCATTTGCAGCCTGGACCTGGCCCATGGCTGAAAGCCTGTCTGAGACACTTTGAGTTGGCATCTTGGACAAGCTGAATTTCTCAGATGCTCTTGTTGCAATGTAAACCAATCATGCAATGTAAACCAATCAGACTACCAAAAAGTGACAGAAGGGGGGAAAAAACCCCAAAACAAGGAAACAAACAAACAAAAAACCCTCTGCTTTATTTGAAGTGAGTGTTTTGTTTAGTCCTTCTCACATTTTTATCCTTACCTATTCTGTGTCTATGCCTATAGTACAACAGGTTCACAGGCACCAGAGCAATTACCTGGCAAATACAGAAGTGCCTGTAAAGGTTTTGTTTGCTATTTGTCCCTGTACATGTGATACAATTTCATATGAGCTTGTGATTATTAAGCTGACTGCTTGGCCATGGATGTGGCTTCAGTTTGCCACAGTTTTGTAAAATCTCCCTACAGATCTGATGTTCTGATTTACAACACAAAATATTTGTTCCAAATGTCCACAAGGGGATTTCTAAACTGTAATTCATGGACACACATATGGAAGAGGAATTTTTTGTTCAATTGTTTGTAAAACTTGGTGAAGTGCTTCTTCCTTGAGAAAGGGCATCATGACCCCTTGGAGTGACACATCATATTGAGGGAAAGGTTAGAAGAGAGTCTTGGGTAGTTAGAAAAAAGATATTCAAAATACCTAGGAATAAACCTACCTAAGGAGACAAAAGACCTGTATGCAGAAAACTATAAGACACTGATGAAAGAAATTAAAGACGATACAAACAGATGGAGAGATATACCATGTTCTTGGATTGGAAGAATCAACATTGTGAAAATGACTCTACTACCCAAAGCAATCTACAGATTCAATGCAATCCCTATCAAACTACCACTGGCATTTTTCACAGAACTAGAACAAAAAATTTCACAATTTTCATGGAAACACAAAAGACCCCGAATAGCCAAAGCAATCTTGAGAAAGAAAAACGGAGCTGGAGGAATCAGACTCCCCAACTTCAGACTATACTACAAAGCTACAGTAATCAGGACAGTATGGTACTGGCACAAAAACAGAAACATAGATCAATGGAACAGGATAGAAAGCCTAGAGATAAATCCACGCACATATGGTCGCCTTATCTTTGATAAAGGAGGCAAGAATATACAATGGAGAAAAGACAGACTCTTCAGTAAGTGTTGCTGGGAAAACTGGACAACTACACGTAAAAGAATGAAATTAGAACATTCCCTAACACCATACACAAAAATAAACTCAAAATGGATTAAAGACCTAGATGTAAGGCCATACACTATCAAACTCTTAGAGGAAAACACAGGCAGAACACTCTATGACATAAATCACAGCAAGATCCTTTTTGACCCACCTCCTAGAGAAATGGAAATAAAAACAAAAATAAACAAATGGGACCTAATGAAACTTAAAAGCTTTTGCACAGCAAAGGAAACCATAAACAAGACGAAAAGACAACCCTCAGAATGGGAGAAAATATTTGCAAATGAAGCAACTGATAAAGGATTAATCTCCAAAATTTACAAGCATTTCATGCAGCTCAATATCAAAAAAACCAAACAACCCAATCCAAAAATGGGCCAAAGACCTAAATAGACATTTCTCCAAAGAAGATATACAGATTGCCAACAAACACATGAAAGAATGCTCAACTTCATTAATCATTAGAGAAATGCAAACCAAAACTACAATTAGGTTTCACCTCACACCAGTCAGAATGGCCATCATTAAAAATCTACAAACAATAAATGCTGGAGAGGGTGTGGAGAAGAGGGAACCCTCTTACACTGTTGGTGGGAATGTAAATTGATACAGCCACTATGGAGAACAGTGTGGAGGTTCCTTAAAAAACTAAAAATAGAACTACCATACGACCCAGCAATCACACTACTGGGCATATACCCTGAGAAAACTAAAATTCAAAAAGAGTCATGTACCACAATGTTCATTGCAGCTCTATTTACAATAGCCTGGACATGGAAGCAACCTAAGTGTCCATCAACAGATGAATGGATAAAGAAGATGTGGCACATATATACAATGGAATATTACTCAGCCATATAAAGAAACAAAATTGAGTTATTTGTACTGAGGTGGATGGACCTAGAGTCTGTCCTACAGAGTGAAGTAAGTCAGAAAGAGAAAAACAAATACCATATGCTAACACATATATATGGAATCTAAAAAAAAAAAAGGTTCTGAAGAACCTAGGGGCAGGACAGGAATAAAGATGCAGGCATAGAGAATGGACTTGAGGACATGGGGAGGGGGAAGGGTAAGCTGGGAAGAAGTGAGAGAGTGGCATGGACTTATATATACTGCCAAATGTAAAATAGATAGCTAGTGGGGAGCAGCCGCATAGCACAGGGAGAACAGCTTGGTGCTTTGTGACCACCTAGAGGGGTGGGATAAGGAGGGTAGAAGGGAGGGAGATGCAAGAGGGAAGAGATATGGGGATATATGTATATGTATAGCTGATTCACTTTGTTATAAAGCAGAAATTAACACACCATTGTAAAGCAGTTATACTCCAATAAAGATGTTTAAAATAAAAAGAAAAAATATTCAACATAAAAATTATGTCTTATAGTATGACTTGTTTTCATTACACCACCTAAAATGTACTCTGAAATGTTAAATAACATTAAATAAAGGCTTCTTTTTTTCTTTTGTATACTTAAGGGGCATGTGCGTTAATGAGGCTGAGACACATTCCTCTATCTAGAATTTTTCATCTCTTTGCATAAACGATAATGTACATTTTCTCTCCTTTTTTTTTTTGATGGATTTCTTAATTACATTTTTCTATTTAGTCTCAATTTTTTGTGGTTTCTATGTTCAGGGAATTAAGCACAGAAAAAAAGCAATGAAAAGGGAGACAGCAAAATTAAAATATAGTCGAAGTATGGAAACAAAGATGAAATTTGGGGTAGATATAGATTTGAGAATGTTGTAATAGCCATTGGAAAGAAGAATGGCATTCAAGTATGCTCAGAGAAGAGAAGTGCTTTAAAAATTTGGAAAATTTTACTTTGAAATGAGTAGCCTCCTGGCTACTGCTAAATCTAATATATCTCAAATTCCTATGGTTCTGCTATCCTCTACTGCCAGACTTCCTGGACTTTGTATGATTCAAAACCTTCAGGTGGAAATTAGATGATAGAACCTTTTGAAAATATTGTTTACCTAAAATACTTTACAGACAAAAACTCAATGATTTAATTTTGTTCTATTTTCTAAACTGCTATCTTAAAAAATTTTTTTGACAAATATAGCAAATGAAAAATTGGGGAGGAAAAAATTGATTCACTGGTATTTTATTTTGTTCTGTTTTCTGACTGAAATAGAAATACAACTATTCATATTCCTGGTATTGGTCAACTTTTCAGGGCTTAAGTGTTGATTATTATTTAAATAGATAATATTATGGGTAATAATTAAGATTTTCATTTTGAAAAATCTTTCCATGAGTAGTCAGGATGCTTCTGACATTCTTAAATAGTATATTAATGAGAAAATCATGAACAATGCTTTCGCCCCTGGACTTTTTATCCAATATATTAAAGATGAAATTGCTATGGTTTGTTCTGTCTCAATGGGGTTCCTCTGTCATCCTCCAGGACAGGCTGTCATCTAGAGCCCAATCATTTTCTCCTTGGGAGCCAGCACTTTCCCACTCATCCATAGCTGTTTTCTACTCTTTTCTAAAAGTTATACATTTTGACAAGAGATTACAGACCTGTGACTTTACAGAGGAGCCATCTGAAATAATTAGCCTTTTCCTTAGAGGAGCCCTCTTGGAAGTTTTCCACAGGCATTACCGAAGGTACAGATATTATAGATTACTCCCCCATTGGCATTTGTCTCTTTTCTCACTATAATTTCATTAATTCTCCTAATGTTGCCTGAGTCTGATCTCTCATCAGTCAATAGGTTTTGACCACATAGTTTGTATTTAAATAATTGCTTATTATATTGCCTTCTGAAATTAAGAAGAACATTTGGTCATGAAACAAGGCACAATGAAGACTATTCCAAGAGTGGATTTGGTTTACTTACGTATGATTTAAAAAGTGTCAGTTATATAAAGAAATCTAAATTTGCTATAATTCACTGATCCCAGACATCAATCAACAAGTACTGCTACAGAACCTACTTTTAGTCCTACTTATGTAGAACATAAGTCCAACTTATGTGCATTTATATTTTATGTTTCCTGCAGTCAACATTCTTTTTCTCCTTTAAAAATATATAATGCTTTGGTGGGGGTGGTGGTGGTAGGATGAATTGGGAGAATGGGATTGACATATATACACTAATTTGTATAAAATAGATAACTAATAAAAAAATGAAAAAAAAGACCAGATCAACACTTAAAATCATCAATATAATAGTATCTATAATTATTAATACTGTATTATATACTTGAAAGTAGATCTTAAATGTTATCACCACACACGAAAATAATTATGACTATGTGATGGGATAGAGATACTAACTAACCTTATTGTGGTAATCATTTTGTAATATATACATGTATCTAATCATCACAGTGTACACCTTAAATTTACATATGCTATATGTAAATAATATCTCAATAAAGCTGGGAAGAAAATTTTAAAAAATATAATGCTTTATCCAAGTTTATATATTATCTCTTTCTGATCAACTCCCAACTAATGGATATCATTGAACTGACCAATTATAATGATCCCAGTGCCTATAGTATTTGTAATGATTGAGCTATTGCAGTGTCAAAAATAGTGTTATCACCTTGAAATAGTCAAAGCCACTATTCCAATAATAAGCCTTAGATAATGACATCTTCCTGTCTGAGTTGATTTGGATATTCATACTGTATTCTTTCATTTGTTGATTCAGCAAATATATAATGAGTACCAAATATTTGCCAGATATACTAGGCTTTAGCACGTGTGTGTATGGGGGATTAGTATAAATTTGGAGATCTCCTTTTCAACTCCATGAATGATGAATTTTTGGATATGGAATCTCATTTGCATCAAACATCATTAGTTATTTTAAAAGATTTCTTCCAAACTAATATAAGGGGCTGTACATTGTAGTGGTTAAGAGTATGGGCTCTAAAGTCCTATGGTCGGAGTTCAAATCCCACCTCTACCCCTTGCAAGTTGGGTGACCTTGGACAAATTACTTAATGTCACTCCGCCTCAGTTTTCTCATTGATAAAATTTTAAGAATTGGGTCATTATTAAAAGAAGATAAAACTTCTGAAACATTGATCACAGCTCTTGGCACATGGAATACGTGTTACACATATAAAGAGAGTGATAGAATGAAATATCAGGGCAGTTGCTTAATTGGTTTCTTTAAACAGGTGACAATGTGACTGAGAACACTATTCTTTTGTGATCCTGCCCTTACATCTTGTAACTTACTATTTATGCTTATTGAACTTGGGATCCTAATTTTTTTAAAAAAAGGGTGTGTGCTGAGATGGGGTGTCTACATGCTCACTAAACTTGGGAAATCTTAAAGGCATCAGGTTTTACCTTAGCCACGACTTGAAAGAGACCAGAACAATCTCTCTACTAGTGGAAGAACAAACAAACTATTGCACTCATTTAGTTGAAGCAAGAGTATTGTTTCTCAGTGCCTGATTGAGTTTACCACAGTCATCTGTGACCTAGTAGCGATTACAGCATGAGTAAATATCAAGAGAGTACATGAAATTCTCAGTAAACATATACGGGATTATAGCCTCTTTTTGGGAGTGTTTCTTATTTTTCCAATACGAATAAAAATATTCTGTCTCCTTTGGAAGCACCAATGTTGACTACGTCTGATACCACTTAACAAGGTAGAAGGGTATGAAATTGACTGTTGCTCATATGTTTTATACCTAGGTGCTATTTCTATTATTACAGAGTTAGAGATATTTGAATTTGGTTGAATTATACCCTTGCTCTCAAAGTTCATGGTCATTCTTGTTTTCTACCTGGCCTTGTTTGTTTTGTTGTTGTCACAGACAAAATAAGAAAGAAGGAAAATTTGAATTAATGTATCTATGTTTCATGGTTATGAAATATAATTACCTATGTCCATAAGGAAGTATATGGTTTGCTCTGTGTGTGTGTGTGTGTGTAACAAACTTAAGAATCTGTGGATGCTGTTATATTGTTATTTTTTTTGGATTGAGTTGGGCAGTAATATTACTCACAGTTTATAACTCAGACTTTACATGTATTATTCTTAAACATTAAAGATGCTATATAACTGGCAATTCCATGATCAAATATCTTTGCTGGAAAATTGATTATTTCATTTTTTTGTTTTTAAGATTTTTTTGATGTGGACCTTTTTTAAAGTCTTTATTGAATTTGTTACAGTATTGCTTCTGTTTTATGTTTTGGTGTTTTGGCCCCAAGGCATGTGGGATCTTAGCTCCCCGACCAGGGATCGAGCCCGCACCCGCTGCATTGGAAGGCGAAGTCTTAACTACTGGACTGCCAGGGAAGTCCCTGATTATTTCATTTTAAATTGTGTTTTTCTCTGTTCCACTAACTTTGATATAAATAAATCACTTCATATATCTTCCTAATTTTTAAATTAGTTTTTATTGGAGTATAGTTGCTTTACAATGTTGTGTTAGTTTCTACTGTACAGCAAAATGAATCAGTTATACATATACATATCCCCTCTTTTTTGGATTTCCTTCCCATTTAGGTCACCACAGAGCATTGAATAGAATTCCCTGTGCTATACAGTAGGTTCTCATTAGTTACCTGTTATATTTTATACATAGTATCAATAGTGTATATATGTCAATCCCGATCTCTCAATTCCTCCCACCCCTCCCCTTTCCCCCTTGGTATGCATACATTTGTTTTCTATGTCTGTGTCTATTTCTGCTTTGCAAATAAGATCATCTATACCATTTGTCTAGATTCTACATATATGCGTTAATATACGATATTTGTTTTTCTCTTTCTGACTTACTTCACTCTGTATGACAGTTTTGTTCCTTTTTATGGCTGAGTAATATTCCATTGTATATATGTACTGCATCTTCTTTATCCATTCCTCTGTTGATGGACATTTAGGTTGCTTCCATGTCCTGGCTATTGTAAATATTGTTGCAGTGAACATTGGGGTGCATGTGTCTTTTTGAATTATGCTTTTCTCTGGGTATATGCCCAGTAATGGGACTGTTCTATTATTAGTTTTGTAAGGAACCTCTATACTGTTCTCCATAGTGGCTGTATCAATTTACATTCCCACCAACAATGCATGAGGGTTCCCTTTTCTCCACATCCTCTCCAGCATTTATTGTTTGCAGGTTTTTTTGATGATGGCCATTCTGACTGGTGTGAGGTGATACCTCATTGTAGTTTTGATTTGCATTTCTCTAATAATTACTGATATTGAGCATCTTTTCATGTGTTTGTTGGTCACTTGTATGTCTTCTTTGGAGAAATGTCTATTTAGGGCTTCCACCCTTTTTTGGATTGGGTTGTTTGTTTTTTTGATATTGAGCAGCATGAGCTATTTGTATATTTTGAAGATTAATCCTTTGTCAGTTGCTTTGTTTCAAATATTTTCTCCCATTCTGAGGGTTGTCATCTTGTTTATAGTTTCCTTTGCTGTGCAAAAGCTTTTAAGTTTAATTAGATACCATTTGTTTATTTTTGTTTTAATTATCATTACTCTAGAAGGTGGGTCGAAAAAGATCTTGCTGTGATTTATGTCAAAGAGTGTTCTGCCTATGTTTTCCTCTAAAAGTTTTATAGTGTCTGGCCTTACATTTAGGTCTTTCATCCATTTTGAGCTTATTTTTGTGTATGGTGTTAGGGAGTGTTCTAATTTCAATCTTTTACATGTAGCTGTCCAGTTTTCCCAGCACCACTTATTGAAGAGACTGTGTTTTCTCCATTGTATATTCTTGCCTCCTTTGTCATAGATTAGGTGACCATAGCTGCATGGGTTTGTCTCTGGGCTTTCTATGCTGTTCCATTGATCTATATTTCTGTTTTTTGTGCCAGTACCATACTGTCTTGATTACTGTAGCTTTGTAGTATAGTCTGAAGTTGGGGAGCCTGATTCCTCCAGCTCCGTTTTTCTTTCTCAAGATTGCTTTGGCTATTTGCAGTCTTTTGTGTTTCCATACACATTCTAAAATTTTTTGTTCTAGCTCTGTGAAAAATGCCATTTGTAATTTGATAGGGATTGTATTGAATCTGTAAATTGCTTTAGGTAGTATATTTAGTGATATGTCAATTTATCTGTCAACCCACCTCACTTAAGAGCACTATTCTGACCAATGATGTTTCCTTTAGCATAGTTTGGCTCCTCATAGGCTAAGTGTACCCCTGTGTTACATTCAGTTAATTATTCTACACTTATTTTTCCAGTTGATGTATTGTTGAGCAAATAAGCCAACAAGATGGAAAAACTGCTTTTACCTATTGTATTTGAACAAGAATGAATGCTGCTAGCAATCATTATCCTTTGACCTAAAGTGAGTCTATGGCCTCTGGCCTGAGGAGATACAAATTTGTGTTACCTCTAAAATGTGGTTTGCCCATGCTTAATTCTATTAAACCCAGTATCAATACAGTCTATCAAACTCACTAAAAAATGTCAAAATATGAATCACCATTGTCTTTTCTACTATCATTTTCCTACTTTTCCTATGCCACTTTGATTTACCAACGTTTGGCTTGATATTTTAAAATGCAACCAAGATAAATTTTGTTGGTAGCAATGATAATCAATACCAGATTAAACAGCCTAAAAATTAAAAATGGAGAAATGTTGAGATTTGTTGAAGTCCACTGTGAAAGCATTGCTGAAGCTTTCTTTTTTTTTTTCATTTAGAATTTTTATGCATATGAGTAACCTTAATTTCCAAGTTCACATGACAATAAGCAAAACAGTGAAGCCAAACAGTTCATTTATAACTTAGCTTTTTTTGTTGTTTTGTTTTGTTTTTGTTTGTTTTTCTCCAAAGATCAGTTCCTTAAAAATGGATGCTCCTGGGATATGAATAAAGAAAATATGTCTGAAAGGTGAGGATTTCAAACAGTAGATTTCTTCCTCCTTCAAACTGCTGACCCCACGATGGTAGGCATCACACCTTCTGCCTCCTGTTCGGCCTCTGTTCCTGGAGGTGAGCACATCCAGGCCTTTCACTTGGAGAAGCTGCTGGTCAGGCCCATCTCCTCCTCCTCCTGCACTAGTGCTTCAGTGGGAATCAGATTGGACGGCGTGTCCAGGTTCTGGAGGGACAGAAACTCTGACGTATCCATGGCACGTAACGTTTCTGTCTGAGGGTCTGAAGGAGTCACTGCTTGTCTGCTTTGCTCACAGGAAGAGGATGCGGCGGAGGAGGACGACAGGGGGATCGGGGGCGGGGAAAAAGTCTGCGGTGGTAGCTTCAGGCTGGGCTCATCAGGAGGCTGGGCGCTCAGCGCTGGAGCGGGAGGGGACGGACAGCCCTTCCTCCTGCTGGCCGCCCTCTCCTTGGCGGAGTCCCGGCACGCACACTGACACTGACAGGCCTCCTCTTGTTTGATGATGATCACAGGGACGCTGAGGCCAATCTGCTGTACAGCGCTCCCTGTGCTACTGGCTACTGGTACTGCAGTGGTAAAAAACACCTCCTCAACTTGAGATGCTTGCTGAATTTGTTCTTGGGTGTGTGGTGAGCTGGTGGCACCATTTAGTATCCACTGTAAGTTCTGTTCTCCCATGACGAGGCTGGGCTGCAGGAGAGCCGTGCTGGGAGTCGGGGTGATGGTTATAGTGGGATTACTAGTTAGGACGGAGTTGGCATCCAGGGGCGGAGTCTGGACCATGGCCGGCAGGGGCTCAGTAGTACCCTGTGGTTGAGGCGGTGCTGCCATGGCTGACGCCACTGCCGCTGCCGACGCCAAAGCCCCAGCGACAACAGAAAGTCCCGGTACGATGGGCTGCGGTGCCCGGGGGTGCGGAAGAAACTCTTGATGATTAGCAGCAAACTGTGTGCTGTGGCCCCGTGCCTCCGGACAGGCACTTCCGGAGGTTGTAAGAGAGCAGGGGGGTTGCGAAATGCAGCTTACTGGGAACCAGTTCCTAGGGAGGGAGCAGGCAGAGGAGCAGACGGTGCTGAGGCTGGTAGCAGAGGCTGGGGTGGCTCAGAGATGCCAGGCTGTCTGTTGAGGATCTTCCTGAACTGCTGGATCATCTGATTTCTGGAACACTGGTTCAAAAATGATGGCTGGTGAAAGTGTGCTGAAAGTGTTCTGGCCTGTATTGGAATTTTCTTGAAATTCGGAATCTGTGGACAGAAGGCTTAAATTCCTCAAAGTGAGTGATTTGTATCCTCGGATCCACTGTGATTTAGAAGTGCACTGTATGAATTTCCTTTGTTATCGTGACCTTCCATGTGACTTTTGAGACTGTACTGAGTGCTGAATGTTTTCTCACAGCCATTACTGGGGCAGAAAAGGGGTCTTTCACCAGTATGTGTACGGACGTGAGTTTTAAGGTGGTGGCTTGCTGCAAATGCTTTTCCACAGCCATCATGATCACACCGAAATGGCTTTTCTCCTGTATGGGTTCGAATGTGCTTCCTCAGATCACTGAGCGTGGTGAAGCACTTGCCGCAGCCTTCAGATTCACAGTTAAACGTCTTCCCTGTGTGAAGCCTCTGATGTGCTTTCAGCCTGTACAGCGTGTTGAACGCCTTCTCACAGCCCTGCACTTCGCACTCAAACGGCTTCTCCTTCGTGTGCACCGCACGTGGATCCTGAGGCTGTAGGAGGTGAGGAAGGCCTTGCCGCAGCCCTCCTGGTTACAGACAAAGGTGTACTCGCCCCGGTGGGTCTTCTGGTGGGTGCGCAGGTTGCCTGCTGTGCTGTAGGTGCGGGGACAGCCCTCAGAGGTGCACTGGTACCGCTTTACTTCTTTACGTTTCGTTTCTGGACATTCTGACTGCAGTGTGAGGGTTGCACCTTCGATATTTCTTGGCATGGGCGTGGAACCAGGGTTTATTGTTAAATGAATCTGATCTGGTGAGATAATGTGTTGCACATAACCCTGGGACATTGCCTCCTGATCTATTAGATGAAAGCCCTCTTCACCCCCTACTAGAAAAGGCAAGTGTTCTCTGCACTGTCCGTCGTCATCTTCGTCTTCCAAAGTGCCAGGATCCTGCTCGATAAGAACAGTTGTCGTATCATAAACAGTTCCAGATGAGGAAGGCACCAGTCCGTTCTTATCCACAAACTTGAGCATCTTGTCATCGGGGGTCAGCTCATCTTCCTCTACCTCAAAGTAGCTGATGCTGTCGTCTGGACTGTGTTCCCCCATGGTTCAGTCGTGCTCAGCCCAATTGTGAGAAATGGAAAGGTAGTGACCTGTCTCCGCGGCTCCCGGCAACGGCGGCGGCAGCAGCTTCTCCCCTCCCCAGCGGCACCAAAGCTTTCTTTTTTTAAGTGCATTTTATTTCAAATGGCTTACATTACTTACTTAGATTACTTAACTTAGATTACTTACATTACTTAACTTAGAGTTAAGATTAAGAAACACGATTCAGAAAAGTAAACCTCAAAAGGAGAATACCAGCTAAACTGAAGAAGTAATCCATGATCTTCAAGTCTTGGATACACACTCAAAAGAAAGTGGCCAACAGTTGCTATTTGGCATAAGCTCCTAAAGCTGGTACAGCATGGTCTACCAATCCTGTGATCCTAGCTATACCGAGCTAGGTTGTGGGCAGGTGTATAAGCTGGGAATCACAATCTGCAAGTTGGACACAAATTGCTAAAGAGCAAATTCTTGCCTGATAGAGGAGCTATGAACAGAGCAACAGCCTGTTAATACTCTCTTTTGAAATGCTCAGTGAGCAAGGAAAAGATAGACCCCTGGGCCTCATTGTATTATTCTAAGTGCATTACACATTCTGGAATAACTAGGAGAGAAGGATGTAATTTGTGAGATGACTCCCCTTTGCCCTTATTCTTGTGGGTCCTTGCAGTAAACCTCCCTTGGAGAAGATAATCTGTGTAACCCTAGAAACATCAAAGTATTTGATCTCTTATAAGAGACAAGCACAGAAATATGAGCACCCAAATTTAGAAACTGTTGTAGTGTGATAGGCCATTGCCAAATCAGGCTGAATTTATAGCAAAGTTTCGAAGTGAGAGAGTAGAAATGACATATATATACTACCAAATGTAAAATAGATAGCTAGTGGGAAGCAGCCGCATAGCACAGGGAGATCAGCTCGGTGCTTTGTGACCCCCTAGAGGGGTGGGATAGGGAGGTTGGGAGGGAGGCGCAAAAGGGAGGGGATATGGGGACATATGTATACATATAGTTGATTCACTTCGTTTTACAGCAGAAACTAATACAACATTGTAAAGCAATTATACTCCAATAAAGATGTAAAAAAAATAAATAAAGCAAAGTTTTAAAAAATAAAAAGTTAACTTTCAATAACAATGTATTTAGTTTTGAAGAGAAATTTGAATTTTGCAGAGCACTATATACAGCTTTTATCTCATTTGATCCTCAAAATAGACCCAAATAAAGGAATAGGTATTATGTTTATTTTACAGATGAAGAAATTTAACCCCATAGAAATTAAAAGATTTTTTCCTACTTTATTAGCAAGGATCGGCAGTTAGGACTGGAACACGGGTATTCTGAATCTAATTCCAGTTGGGTGTACATGTGCCTGCACACATCTGGGCATACTGTGCAGTCTGCCTTGAAATGGGTCTCATCGAGTGTTGCCATCCAATTGAATGTCTACTCATAAATGATTCACCATGAAAATGGATGCTGCTGTGTAACTGATAGGAGTTAGAAGCCCTGGTAAAGTCATGCATAGCATGAAGAGATTTTTCATTTTAATTTTTAAATCAAATTGGCAAGGCTATTATGGGACAAATGAAATTCCATTTGACTTGCAGAGTTTCAATTTAAAAGAACTGAATATTTTGTCATGCAAAGTGAACAGTAGTATGCATAGAAAAATTGGTGCAATCAAACCACATCTATGCATGGGTTGATTTTAATCCCACGGCTCTACCTTTGATGTAAGAGTAAGGATAAGTAAGGATAAGCGTTACCCACTGATAACAGTGGGTAACACGGAAGGAATGCTTATTGTATCAGACACTGTCCTAAGTACTTTATGTATACAACTTTTCCAACCTCATAACAGCCTTTATGTATACAACTTTTCCAACCTCATAACAGCCTTTATGTATACAACTTTTCCAACCTCATAACAGAAGGAACAATTATTATCCCCCTTTTTAGCCTATGAAACTGAGACCCTGGGAATAAGTAACTCGTTAAAGGTTGCATAGTGGGTAAGTAGCAGAGTTGGGTTTTGCCTCTGCAGCCTACCTCCAGAATGAATGCATTTGAAGAAGAAAGTATACCGCCTCTCATAAAAGTAGGATTACATAATGGAGAAGAACCGCAAGGGACTCTGGAGTCACACAGAATGAGTTGGATTTCTGGCTCTGTCACTGCCCAGCTGTGTTATTCTGAACAAAAGGTTTACCCCATTTCTGCCACAGTTTATTTACCTGTAAAATGGAGATGCTAGTAAAGCCCTTTTTCTAGGATCATTAGCAGTTTCAAGTGAGTTAAGCCTACTTCATTGCACATTAGGTAATGAATAAATGATAATTGTAGAGGAAGAGCAGAAATCATACTTTAAAAATAATCTACTCCAAGCCCTTAATTTTAAAAAAAAGTGAAGAAGCTGAAGCCCAAAGGGGTTAATGGCCAATTTTATATCATGTTGTCAGTGGCCAAATCACGAGTAGAAGCCACACCTTTCAAATCTATGTTTGTGGTCCTTTGAACCACAAGGGAGTAAATAAAGGATTTTATCTCACATACTTTTTTTCAATTAAAAAAGTTCACTATTGAAATATTTTTACTTCTTCTCTGTTTAAAGAAGAGTCTACAGTTACAGGAATACCCTTTCAGTCTTGTCTATATGTCACAACTATTTGTAAGTAAACTCTAAAAACTGTGAACTTTTAGCTTGGAAAGAAAGAAATCACAATTTAGCAGTCTAAGATACCAACACGGTTTTGATGAAGTTTTCTTTAATAGCATATTATTTGAGACTCATGATAGTAACAAAAAATTGGCAAATGGAGGAAATCTAGACAATTTTTTATCGTACTCAGACCGTATATAATAAATATCAACGTTGATGACACAGGCAAGGGCTGTGAGGGCTCAGAGGAATAGGGGGTGGCAAGGACTGCAGTGTGTTGGGGGATAAAGCATGACACCCTCTCCCAGCACCTCTCCCCTCACCAAGGACTTGCACTGTCCCCCTTGGAACCTCTCAGAGGAGATAATTTGTAGTTTACTTGGACAAATATAAAATAAGTAAAATTCTAACAGTGAACAGATGAAGGATGCCCCCTTTACTTTCCTGATTAAGTATCAGGAAAGATAAGGATAGTTAATGAGGCATGCAAAAAAAGACAAAGGCTGATGAAAGAAATGCAAATCGCTTATAAATATAGGGAATAATTATGATCATATGCTTCTATTTTCTACCTCTACTTTTCTTTCCTTCTTTTTCACCTATGTCTTGCTATACTTTGGTTAATCCTCTTAAACCCAACTTCAGTTTTTTCTAGAATATGGCATAATACAAATTTAAAATAAGAAAAAAACACATAATCAAAAGACAACCATATTGAAAAACACACTGATATATGTATTGCGGTTTCTCAAGCTTTTTTTTTTTTAAAGATTTTTTTGATGTGGACCGTTTTTAAAGTCTTTATTGAATTTGTTACAATATTGCTTCTGTTTTATCTTTTGGTTTTTTTGGCCACGAAGCATGTGGGATCTTAGCTCCCCAACCAGGGATCGAACTCGTACCCCCTGCATTGGAAGGCGAAGTCTTAACACTGGACTGCCAGGGAAGTCTCTCTCAAGCTTAACTTAACTCATAAAATTCTTTAAAAATCTTAAATCATCATCCATTTATAATGCTCTTATTGAAGCAAGTATATATGCAGATAAGTGCACATATTATAAATGCACATCTCAATGAATTTTCATGACATAAACATCTCTCTAAAAGCACCAACATCAAGAAAAAAGAAAATACCAGCACCCTGAGAAGGCCTACTGTCCTGCCTTCCATTTTCTGCCCCACTAAGGTTACCCACAGTCCTGACTTCTATCACCATAGTACAAGATGGTCTGTTTTTGTGTTATAAAAATGGAATAATACCATATGCATTTTTCTGTGGCTTCTGTTGTCCAAATTTACGTTTATATGATGATATTTACATTATTCATTAGGTAAACATAAATTCATAAATTCCTTGGATAAATGACTATTTAGATAATTTCCTCATTTTAAATTGGCTTGTCTTTTTGTTGTTGAGTTGTAAGTGTTCTTTACATATTCTAGATACAGGTTCCTTATCAGAACCTACAAATATTTTCCTGTGGAATGTCTTTTAACTTTCTTTCTTTTTTTTAATTTTTTTAAACGTTTTTTATTGGAGTATAATTGCTTTACAATGGTGGGTTAGTTTCTGCTTTATAATAAAGTGAATCAGTTATACATATAAATATATCCCTATATCTCTTCCCTCTTGCATCTCCCTCCCTCCCACCCTCCCTATATCACCCTTCTAGCTGGTCACAAAGCACTGAGCTGATCTCCCTGTGCTATACGACTGCTTCCCACTAGCTATCTATTTTACATTTGGTAGTGTATATATGTCCATATATACACTACCATTCTCTCACGTTGTCCCAGCTTACCCTTCGCCCTCCCCACGTCCCCAAGTCCATTCTCTAGTAGGTCTGCATCTTTCTTCCCATCTTGCCCCTAGGTTCTTCATGACCTTTTTTTTTTTTTTTTTAGATTCCATATATATGTGTTAGCATACGATATTTTTCTCTTTCTGACTTACTTCACTCTGTATGACAGACTCTAGGTCCATCCACCTCACTACAAATAACTCAATTTTTTTCCTTTTTAAGGCTGAGTAATATTCCATTTTATATATGTGCCACATCTTCTTTAACCATTCATCTGTCAATGGACACTTAGGTTGCTTCCATGTCCTGGCGATTGTAATTAGAGCTGCAATGAACATTGTGGTACATGACTCTTTTTGAATTATGGTTTTCTCAGGGTATATGCCCAGTAGTGGGATTGCTGGGTTGTATGGTAGTTCTTTTTTTAGTTTTTTAAGGAACCTCCACACTGTTCTCCATAGTGGCTGTATAAATTTACATTCCCACCAACAGTGCAAGAGGGTTCCCTTTTCACCACATCCTCTCCAGCATTTATTGTTTGTATATTTTTTGATGGTGGCCATCGTGACTGGTGTGAGATGATATCACATTGTAGTTTTGATTTACATTTCTCTAATGATTAATGATGTTGAGCATTCTTTCATGTGTTTGTTGGCAATCTGTATATCTTCTTTGGAGAAATGTCTATTTAGGTCTTCTGCCCATTTTTGGATTGGGTTGTTTGTTTTTTTGATATTGAGCTGCATGAGCTGCTTGTAAATTTTGGAGATTAATCCTTTGTCAGTTGCTTCATTTGCAAATATTTTCACCCATTCTGGGGGGTTGTCTTTTCGTCTTGTTTTTGGTTTCCTTTGCTGTGCAAAAGCTTTTAAGTTTCATTAGGTCCCATTTGTTTATTTTTGTTTTTATTTCCATTTCTCTAGGAGGTGGGTCAAAAAGGATCTTGCTGTGATTTATGTCATAGAGTGTTCTGCCTGTGTTTTCCTCTAAGAGTTTGATAGTGTCTCTCCTTACATTTAGGTCTTTAATCCATTTTGAGTTTATTTTTGAGTATGGCATTAGGGAGTGTTCTAATTTCATTCTTTTACATGTAGCTATCCAGTTTTCCCAGCAACACTTATTGAAGAGGCTGTCTTTTCTCCATTGTATATTCTTGCCTCCTTTATCAAAGATAAGGTGACCATATGTGCGTGGGTTTATCTCTGGACTTTCTATCCTGTTCCACTGATCTATATTTCTGTTTTTGTGCCAGTACCATACTGTCTTGATTACTGTAGCTTTGTAGTATAGTCTGAAGTTGGGGAGTCTGATTCCTCCAGCTCCGTTTTTCTTTCTCAAGATTGCTTTGGCTATTTGGGGTCTTTTGTGTTTCCATGAAAATTGTGAAATTTTTTGTTCTAGTTCTGTGAAAAATGTCATTGGTAGTTTGATAGGGATTGCACTGAATCTGTAGATTGCTTTGGGTAGTATAGTCATTTTCACAATGTTGATTCTTCCAATCCAAGAACATGGTATATTTCTCCATCTATTTGTATCATCTTTAATTTCTTTCATCAGTGTCTTATAATTTTCTGCATACAGGTCTTTTGTCTCCTTAAGTAGGTGTATTCCTAGGTATTTTATTCCTTTTGTTGCAATGGTAAATGGGAGTGTTTTCTTAATTTCTCTTTCAGATTTTTCATCATTAGTGTATAGGAATGCAAGAGATTTCTGTGCATTAATTTTGTATCCTGCTACTTTACCAAATTCATTGATTAGCTCTAGTAGTTTTCTGGTAGCATCTTTAGGATTTTCTATGTATAGTATCATGCCATTTGCAAACAAATTGGATAAAATACCAACAATCTTATTTTTTTATCTTGGGATTCCTTTTTATTTTCTTCAACAGTTTTAGAAAAGTTGTTTCGCAGACAATAGCTAGAATTATACTTTTCCTTTCAATTGCAATTTCCTGGTGCCTACAGAGACGGAATGGTGAAGTATTCCAGAAACAATTTGCTCAGCACTGATTGGTCCTCAAGATCATAACTAGGCACAAATTCTGAAGTTAATTATATACCTTGGTAAGTTTTAGTTGATGCTGTTATCTGATTGTTGTTTCACTGGCTTTGTTTTGGGTTTTGTTTTTGGTTTTGTTTTGTTTTGTTTTTTCCAAAGATATAAACCAAGGTTACAATGAATAGGTCACAATGTCCTCCTAAAAAAGATAACCAGAAACAAACTAGTAGAATGAGTTGGGTTTATTATGCATTACCGGGAAGGAGAATGCACACCATGAGGAACCATGGGGCATCTCAGTAAGAGTGTGTTAGAAAAGACTTATTGCAGGATTCAGGCTTTGCTTAGGTGATTTGAGGGAGGGTTCAAACAAGCAAGTCTTTGGTCTGAATTGGATACTCTCAGGAACTGTGGATAATTCTGTGATTAAGTAAAAAATAAATCTTATTTGGCAAGAGAGAAGGCTAGAGCAAGGCTAGAGCTGTTAATTGTTAAAGAAGTAGTAGTCATCATTCATACTAGCTGGGATAGGGGGATGTTTGATATTTTAGGGTTTACAAAATGATATTGTCTTTCTTTTTACTTAGTCAACATCATGAATTGTTCTTGTTTGTTATCTCACTTCACCGCAGTCACACAGTGACCTTTTCTGAAATTGAGATTCTGTGAAATCACTATGTCCAACAGGAGAACCCTATGGCCAAGCTGTGGGTGCCAGGCAGGTTCTAACACCAAGAGCTAGCTTAAGAGTGAAGCAAGTTCTGGATTTTTAGAGGCTAATTTTCTTTTTATCGTGGATGAACTATATAGTAAGTAACACATTTGTCATCAAGTCTTATGAGTCATTAAATAGATTCAAAGAACCATGGTGATTTAATTTACAAAGTTACACTTTGTACGTTATAACAAATCAACTCTCTTATGCTACTATGCTACTTTTTTTTTTTTTCTTTTTTTCCTCTTGCTGTTGTCCACTATTAAAGATATTTAAAGCACTGTATGAGCTAGCAGGGATGTTAGGGTGGGAAATTTATAGTAGGATTGTGGCCAGATCTCATGTTTGAGCAAACAATCAATACAATTCAAAATGTGGTCTAATGATTACAATCCCTCATGACAAATTGTCATTGAAAAAGCAATAGCTCTATAATAATGTGACAAATATTATTTCCAAATTTCAAAGTCAGCAGTAAAGTTTGAGTTTCTCTATTTATATTCTAATCTTTCACTAAGTTCTACACTATCAATTTACCAAGTTTTATGTTAACCTCGGAGATTTAAAGGACACTCTTTGGAGTAAATCAGCTGTTTGTCCTTCAGAACAGTGAATTCAATTTAAATGCAGACCCATGGGAAAATCTGCTTTTAAAATAGAGCCAGTGTTTTATAATTTGCACATTCCTTTACTCACAAACCATCACTTTTTAAAAGAAAATTCTGTTATTTCTATTCATATTATATTATTAAGATAACCTGGCATTGGCATTACTGATGAATTTGAAATATATATATTGAGGTCACATGTGCTTTTTCTGAATTTTATTTTATGTAAAATATATATGTATATATATGTGTGCATATATACATATATAAATACATGTATATAGATATATGTGTGTGTATACACACATACATATATACAGTATATATATATATACACATATGCCAATGCAGCCTTGGATATTCAGGTTCACTTGATGGAGGAATTCTACATGCAAGTTCAAATCAACGTGTTTCATGAAGCAGACCCATGTTCCTGAAATAATATCAGGACAACATGGGCAATTTTTTCCCTGGTTAAAGTTGCATGAGATAACACATATTCTTTGCATACCAAATAAGTCTAAAGGCTACTGAATAGTACAGTTTACATTGTCAAAATAATACATGAAATTAATTTAAAAATTCATTGACAATTTTTAAATTATAAGTACATGCATTTGAGCCAATGTTATTGAGCAAATATCACACCACATGTATAACTTTGTTTTGTAATATTTCTTAATTCTGTTAGGACAAATACCTCTGCTTTACTCTTACTTATGTAAGGCTGGCTTAGCTATTCATAAATTATTCTTCCATATAGGTTGTAGATAAAGTTTGTTAAGTTTATCAAAATATCAAATTGGAAATGTCATTGGATTGCATCACAGTTATAGATTAATTTAAGAACAACTGACTCATTTGTAATATTAACCCATTTCTCCTAAAAACATGAGATGTCTCTTGAAAAATTAAAATCTTCTTTTACACTCTTATTTCTACAGTTTTTTTCCATATTGCACTCCAGATAAATTACTATATGAATTAAAGTTTTTGTTGCTGGTGTGATGGTGTCCTATTTTGTATTATATATTCTAGTTCATGTCAAGAACTGTGAATGGTCTAAGATTTTTACCTGATTTGCAAGCTAACAAGTTAGCCTACTGCAGTTGCACGGATGCTGGCAGGAGACATGACTCTTGGTTCAGAGACAAATGGCAATTGAAAGTTTGTATGAACTCACTTCAAAAACTTTTGGCCCTAGCTTTTGTTTTGTTTTGTTTTGTTTGTTTGCTTGTTTGTTTGTTTCTAATGGGGAAATCTTAGCTACTATTTTAATTTTGTTTAAAACTTATTGTTACTCAGGACATTTTGACATTATATATTTTTCCAGAATTTATACATTTTTCTCTAGGTTTTCAAATTTGTTAGTGTATATGGAAACATATATGACAATGGGCATATCAAAAGTAGTGGTAAAAGGACAAACTATTTAGTAGAAGTTAAACAAACTACTTCAAGGAGAAAAATGAAAGTGGATGTCTACTTAACAGCACATTCAAAAGTGCCTAAATGGATTAAAGATCTAAATGTGAAAGATAAACTATTAGATAGTTGAAGAAGACAAAACTGAGTATCTTTATAATCTCTAGGTAGAAAAATACTTTAACAATAAAACTTCAAAGTCAAAAATCATAAGACAAAAAAATTGATGAGTGTGATTACATCAAAATAAGGATTACTCTTCAGTGAAAGACACAAGAGCCAAAATAAATAGATGGATGACAGAATGGGAGAAGGTGTGTAAAAGAAAGAAAGGTTTAACATATATTTAAAAAGACATGTATGTTAATATAAAGATAAGCAAAGCGAAGCTTCCCCAAACCCATAGCAAACATAATGTTTACCGTGAAATGTTAGAAGCATTCCCTTCTTTTTCCCTCCACTGAACGTTAGATAGGCAACAAGGATATATTGTAAAGCATTCTCTTTTTAAAATGAGTGTTGAGCAATGATGCCCAAGGTTCTGTTTGGGATCACAGGTACACAACATCGAATCCAACAAACTAAAATCCCAGTCCTCGCGGGGCTTTTGTCACAGTGGATCTTTTGATAATTAACCTTATCTCTAGAACCTGTACATAATGAGGAGATATTGGTCAAAAGGTACAAATTTTCAGTTATAAGATGAATAAGTTCTGGAGATCTAGAGTACAGCATGGTGATTATAGACAATAATGCTGTATTGCATACTGGAAATTTGCTAATGGAGTAGATCTTAAGTGTTCTCACCACACACACACACACACACAGGTAATTATATGAGGTGATGAATGTGTTAATTAACTTGATTGTGGCAATCACATCATAATATATGCATATATTAAGTCATCATATCATACATCTTTTTAAAAAAATCACGTTGGACAACCTAAATATATACCTACAATATACAATATGTACAACCTAAATATATACAGACAGTCCCAACTTACAGTGATTTGACTTAAGATTTTTCGACTTCATGATGGTGCAAAAGTGATACACATTCAGTAGAAACCATACTTTGGATTTTATTTTGACCTTTTCCCTGGCTAGCGATATGCCCTACAATGCTCTCATAATGCTGGGCAGCGGCAGCAAGCAGCAGCTCCCAGTCAGCCATGTGATCACAAGGGTAAACAATCGACAACCATTCTGTTTTTCACTTTTAGTACAGTATTCAATCAATTACATGAGATATTCAACACTTTGTTATAAAATAAACTTGGTGTTGGATGATTTTGCCCAACTGTAGGCTAATGTGTCTGAGCACGTTTAAGATAGGCTAGGCTAACGGTGCTTTGTGACTGCCTGGGGGGGTGGGATGGGGAGGGTGAGAGGGAGGGAGATGCGGGAGGGAGGAGATATGGGAACGTGTGTATATCTGTAGCTGATTCACTTTGTTATAAAGCAGAAACTAACACACCATTGTTAACCAATTATACTTCAATAAAGATGTTTAAAAAAAAAAAAAAAAAACTGATTACAGACGTGAACGTGAAACGGTATCCAGCAACCTCAGGGAGAGGCAAATTGTCTTTAAATCTTTTGTTACTTGAATTAAAACAAATTCTTTTCTTTGGGAAAAAAAAAAAAAAAGATAGGCTAGGCTAAAATGTAATGTTTGATAGGTTAGGCGTATTAAATGCATTTCAACTGATAATTTTTCAACTTATGATGAGTTTCTCAGGATGTAACCCCATTGTAAGTTGAGGAAGATCTGTAGAATTTTTATTTGTCAAACATACTTAAATAAAGCGGTGGAAAAAAAATGAAAAAAATACACTTTTTTAAAAAGTTTGTTTAAATTAAATACTTCTGGAAACTGCATTTTTGTATTTATATCTACAAGCTTCAGGGAGATTTTTTTTTTAATTAACTATTATTCTAATAAACTGACATACAATGAAATAGTTAAACACACGTGATAGAACAATAGGTAAAGAATCCACTTGACTAACTTAGATTGATTATTGAGTACCTACTAACTTAAAAATAAAGCAATATTCAGTTACAGAATCTATTATAACTCAGTTGTTTGTTTTTTTTTTTGAACATTCACTCTGTATTTTCTGACCATAGCTTGATTTAGTGTCACTGTATGATTCTGAGGAAGAAGCTGATTTTCTGAAAAGTTACAAATGAAGGAATCAATTTTTCTATAGATTTGCTAATTTAAATTTCATATGGTTCAGTGAGCCAGAAAACATTAATGGATCTTTTTGTTAATATAGCTTTGCTGTACACTGGTTCAACTGGTAACAAAACCTGTATTAAAGTATTTTTTATGAGTGATAAACTTCCAGATTATTCATGTCTGAGACTGTATCTTATCACCTAGTTAGAGGGGTAATACTTTGTTCTTTTAAATAAGCTTTATATAACATTCCCTGATGAGTAAGAACAGAGGACATGAAATATATTTTTATCTTTTTATCATTGAATTAAACTTTTCTTGCTAAGTTTAAGTTTGAGGCTTGGAAGCATGGGGAATGAGACCAAAATTTTAAAAAGAGAAAAAAGAAATGAGTCATCAGAAATTGTGATTTCAAACTAACTAATGTGGTTTATAACCGTTGGTATTTTTATAACAAGTGAAGGAAAAAATATGCTGCTACTGATGACAAAATTTTGTTTTGGGTATTGTTTGGTTTCTATGTAGTTTTGAACCTCAAAAAGCAAGACTGACTCTATTGGTTGAATTAACTGAATAATTGCTAGCATGTGACATTTATGGTACCTATATATGGAACAAAAAGAATGTACTAAACTTGAAAAAAATAATCGAATCAATTTCTGTTTTAATTGTCCAGATACTTTAAGCAAGTTCCATTGGAGATATTATTTAAAATCTATACTGAATTGTGTAGAGATCTTAAATCTAATTAGAAATAAATTCCAGTAACTTAAAATAAGTGAACAGCTTAAATTTAGAGTTTTAATGTACATGCTGGTTTTCTACGGCAATCTTGGTACAAAGCTCATCTGCCTATATTTTAATAAAAGGTTTCTGGTATATTTTGTCTTTAACCTTTCCCATATATATATTTCTTTATAGTTTGCTGGTAGGCAATGATTTCTTTTACCATGGTTACAAAAGAATGGGAAAAGTTAGATAAATGAAGATTATATGAAGACTTATAAACAAAGAACTACAATATATCACTTTGTCAATTAAAGATCAATTGTAAAATGAGATCCAGAGAAACAAAGTACAGAGAATTAATACCAGAAAGTCATTACATCAGTATTTGAAAACTGGTTGGAATGCCTTTTAGGATTTGCAGTTTAATATACAGCAGAGAAATCTGAATGATTAAGGACTCAGATATCACTTCCTTGACACAACTCAGGACTTGAACAAACAGGGTCACACTAAGGTGTGATAGGAAGGGACAGTACTTTTCTGGAAGTCCAAAGTATACTAGTTTACCGTTTTATGTGGATATGGAAAATTCTAGTTTGGAGTGGGTATGCAAGTGAGACAATATATGAGACATGACAAACTGCAAAAAGACATTTGCTCTCCTTCTCCTCCATGTTTCCAGTATCTTCTTCCTCCATTTCCATTTCTATGGGAGGTGTCATGTTGCTATATAATCAGGTTACTTCACCCAAAACTGATGGACCCAATGGAGGGTATCTGACCCAATCTTTCTCTTAGAATAATAATTCTTTGCTCAAAGATTTGTAGACTCAGAATTTTAAAAGATTCAAGGCAGTCTCTTAGGTATCGGAGGCTGGAAAGATATAAGATCTATAAGTCCACAACTTTCAGAGGCCATGTGAAGAAAGTAGGTCTGTGTTGAGAGCAAAAGGAATAATGCAAATATGCATGGTGGAAAAGGCGTTACTTCCTGCGAGCAGTTCTCTTGTCCAAGGGAGAATATAAACTTCTGCTCCCAGAGAATAGAAGCCACACCCATTCTTCTACTGGTATCCAAAATTACCAGTGAAAGTAAGTCTTAATGAATCATCCCTCCCCTTCCATTAGCCAGCAAGGGGACATCTGAATGTACTTCTAGTTTAATAAAAATAAAAGCTCTATCTCTTGCTTTTTCTCCATCAAGAAAAACATGTAAACAAATTCAGGATGATTTAATATATAAGAATAAGTGTAGAAGGTCTCAGGTGGTCCTTCATCTTTCTTTAAAGCAATATTGCTATAACTGAAATTAGAGTCAGCAGGGAGCTAGTGATGATTTGGGGTTAAAAGCATCATCCCATACTGGGTAATCAGTGGGTATTAGGTCAAGTTATGGTCCTGCAGTGTTTTACTGGCTGAAAAAGTGCTATAGGTGAAAGAAATACAGGACAACTTAGTTACAAATTGCACTTTATATAATATGTAGATAAAGAAAATCCTTACAAGGAAGGTTGAAAGTTGCCTGGCTTTTCCTAATACTTAAAGGCACTTAGAGGTTATATGGACAATTGAAGGAAAAGGAATAGGAGGAACCCAATGCTTGATAGTAGTTTCATAATAAATTCTATTAAATGTAGTTTATATTTCAGTTAAATTAGTACAACAGTATTATAAAGAATGAACAATTGGGATGACTTTTCATGGATGGAAATCTGGGGAAAAATTATTGATAGGAAGAAAATCAACATCTTTTCAGGCAGTTCCACCACCACATATGGGACTGTGTTTAGCATGTCTTTCTAAAATCCCATTTGAGAAAGAAAATGTCAGAAAAAAAGGTATTTTCTGACATTAAATTTCTTTCTTTCTTAATTTAGGTATTCATAATTAATATAGATAAAAACTGTTCCAAATCTAACTATTTAACTTTAAAAATGTTCACCTAAATCTCTGCCTAGTTATCTAGTTAATGAAAAAGTTTATTTTCAATGGATATATATCAAAATAAATGACTCAAATTTGCATGTGAAGAAAATAATAGTAAAAGATATGAATTCTTGGTAGGCTTAACATTTAAAGTAATAATAATTCCCAATGTACCAAAAAGAAAAAAATCTTGTTATGAGTTGAATATTTTTTAATACAAATACCAGAACTGCCATTGATTGAGGAAAGTTTACTATGTGTCAGGTGCTTTCTCTATTTCATTTTATGTACATTGTTTAATCCCCACAAGCTTAGAAAGTAGTTATACCCATTTTACAGAATAAGAAGGAAAATATGAAGTTAAAAAAATACTTGCTTTACAAAGCACATTTTCAATAAACATTTTTTGAGTACTTGTTTTACATACACTATATGGTGGGTGCTAGGGGTTAAATGACAACTAAGAAATGGTCCTTTCCATTAAGGGGTATGGCCCCCAAGTCACACAGCATGTATAGCTGGGAGGAATTGAAACAGGTTGTCTATGACTTGACATCCTTGATCTCTGTGTAATTTTACACCGTCCTCTTCCCACTTCCTACACCCCCTATCAAAAAAATTAAAACACAAAGTGCCACATGGAATAATTGAAATCAAACCTAATTCTAAAGGGAGTTTTCCATTTTGCTACACCAGTATGTGGGATTCTTTGGTTATGAGAGAACAAAAGGTCAGCAGTAAGGCCAATGAATTGAAAATCTTCGGTCTGATTAGACAAGTAGTGTGCAATGGGACCTCTGATAGATGGGAACAAATGGAAGGCATTAGATCATTTGCTCTCTAAGCACACTTTTCAAAATATCTCTCATAAGTTCTTAACCTGGTGTTTGCAATTCAAAAGGCATCATGATCTTGTAGACTTTATCCAATTACAGATCTCATTTTTAGTCCCTGAATTATAAAAACCTCCCTTTTTATTTCCTGAACGATTCTCCTCCATCTCCAAATTCTCTGTAAGGCACTATGTCATTTAAAAGGCTATATTCTTTTTGAAGTGAATTTTCTTTGAGCTCTCTTGTTAATTTTTCTCCGTTAGCCTGAATCCCATTTATTAAAAGTGTCCAATGGTGGAAAAGCATTTCTGAGAGATCCTGAAGAGGATAATTTTCATATAGATAAAATGGCTAAAGGAAAGAAAAATAGAAGCCTAGTTCAGTTGCCTTTTGACTAAACTGGCATGGTCTACTTAGTTGTAATCTATTTAACTGCTTGCAGAGCTGATATAAACCCAAACACCACAAAATGAAACTAGAATATGCACAATTCTGTGATTTAAACTGAGCTCTGCATCTAGAAATGTCTTCAGTGTGGGTTATACCATGAATGTCAAAATAAAGGAAAAATTTTTTAATGCACTAACTTTCATTTCTTGAAAGCTCAGTGTGTGTCAATGTCCTATTTTCTATATTAATTTAACCTTTGAAAAATCCTAGGTGATAGATTCTTTTATTATCCCTATTTCATAAGTGCAGAAAATGGGATGAAAGAGAAATTGACAAATTCTCATAGTTAGAAAGTGATACAAATAACATTTAGGCTATAGACATATTCATCATGTGATAATAATGCTTCAAAAAATATATATATAATGTGGTAAGTTCTATGACCTAGTATAAGACTATAAAACCTAAAGTCTATTGAGGCCATGTCTAGATGCCCATCTGCTCAGAATATTTTCTCTGAAATAATTGCCAACCTTTGATATATTAGCCCACCAAGCTATCTGGTTTGCTAGTTTTAAAAAAATGCACTAATTTTAACTAACCTACTATTTCAGCCACTTATTTATTTATTTATTCAGGCTATAAATATGAGTTATTCTACAAGCTTGATATTTTAGAAAGCATTGCCTTGCATTATTAAATTAAATTTCATACTATTTAATCGGTCTCTTAACTTTTTATGACTCTTAATTGACTGTCTATTCTTTTTTTTTATTTCAGCAAAAATAAAATCTTTCCTTTTGAACATATAAAATCAACCCAGTACCTGCTACCTCTGCATGCAAGTGCTTTTGATTTATGACCTTAGTTACCTAAATGGATCTGGATCACTAACTAAATTCCATTTTTAAAATTTAATCATGCTTTTAGACAATATTCTGAAATATAGATGTTTCAAGCAAATTTTATTCTTCAAATTTAGAAAATGTTGTGACAACTCTCTTCAAAATGCTACCCCTATAAAGGGAGATAAAATTCTTATCCCTGGCTTTTCTCTTCTACAGACTGTAGCTTTTAAAATAATGTGAAAGTTTACACCAGTCATTGCCTTAGTCAAAAGGTGTATTATTGGCATGATATATTTTTCAGGGGAGCTATTCAATTAATTTTTAGTTTAAAAAATATTAAAGGAAATTATTAATGACCATTCCAATCCGTTATATTTTCATATAGCTGCATTGTGATTTGGGACAGTTCTGTGTGCTGATGGTAAAAAGTTTCCATTCTTTTCTCTCTGTCTACTCCCACATGCCATACACACACACACACACACATACATGACACACATGAGAACACATAAGAATACTTATATATATACATATATCTATTCAGTGATAGCTCTTTCCCACTCTATGTATGCATGTGTGTATATGCGTGTATAAGCAATATGCACATATGTAAACAATTAAAATTAAGTTTAATAGAACCATAAATATACATTAAATGATATTCAATAGGTTAAAAATCTTGCATTTTACCTATCATAAACTACGCTCAATCATGTATTTGGTTAAGTAGACACTGTTCTATGGCTTCATCTCTTCCCTTTCTCCTGTTCTACAGAATCTTTGGTGCTAGTCTGACACTGGCACTTCCTCTGAAGCCATTGGTTGTAAACTCACATCTCAACTCTGCAAGCACATGAAATGAAAGAAAAAGTAGAGCCTGCAAAACTGCAATGATTGTAATTTTATGATTTTGGATTCCCTGAACCTGTCTCTGGGAACCATAATTAATGCAATACATCCGTTAGCTTCTCTCAGGGGTAAAAGACGGATCTAATTGAAACACTGTAAAGCAGTTTCACAAGTGAAATGGAAAGGATATTGGCTTTTATCTCCCAGCCCCACCTTTACACTGTCAAAGATTATTAATGTTTCATAAAAATATTGTAGACCTTCATGCTAATATCCTTATAACTGATGAATTTAGGTCAATAATGACAATTGAATCTTTAATTAGTAGTGTTTAATAGAATTCCTTTTCTGGGATGAGAAGCCGAAAAATCACAATCTGAAAATGATTATACAATTAGTAATAGTCATTTTATAATTCTCAAGAACTTCTGGACCAGCAATATAAATTTAAGACAAAGGAACTAGTCTATATTCTAATAAGTAACAAGTTGATTCATAAAAAGATGGTACTGACAGCTTAGATAAAATAAGCTAACCCATTCTTTACCCATAATTATTGTGTTTCACATCGTTCTGTGAACAACGCAGGTAGGAGTCTCAGTTTTAACTATGAAAGATAATACCTGTTTTTTCAACTTTCCCCCAGTCTCCTCCTCCTCTCCTTCTGCTGTTGCAAAACAGGATAACCTGAATTCTGAGCTCAGCTTATACTGTCTTTTTGAAGAATCTTTCCTTGTTATTGATTGATTTGTCTGCACTGATTTAAATCTCCCATACCCAGTAAGTGCCATCATCAAAGGAACTGCATGCAGTTACTCTAGGATTAATTTACTTAACAAGTATTTACTGAGCACCTGCTATATGCCAAACACTACGTACTAGATAACCAGGCTTCAGTGTATGAGACAGACCTAGCCTTTCTCTTTATGGAACTTATTTCATAATCATTCAGTTTATTGACTAATATCCATACAACTTCTTCTTTGACCTATGGGTTATTTCAGAGTGTATTTCCAAATTTCTAAATATATGTGAATTTTCTAGTCATTTTTTGTTATTGATTTCTAGCTTAATTTCATTGTAGTCAGAAGATCTACCCCCTCTGATTTTAATGTCTTGAGGATTGATGAGATTTACCCAGAACATGGTCAACTTTGGTAAATATTCCATGTGTACTTGAAAAGGATGTTTATTATGCAATTGTATTGAGGGGTGCTTTATATATTTCTATTAGGTCAAGTTTATTAATGTTTTTTCATATTTTCTATATCTTTTATTGGTTTTTTTTCTACTTGTTTGATCAGTTACTGAGAGAGGCATATTAACTCCCCTATTCCAATTGTGAATTTTTTGTGTGATTATTAAAAATGTATTTAATTTGCTATCAGATCTATACAAATTTAGAATTATAATCTCCTAGTGAATTTAATATTTATTATTATAAAACATCCTTCGTAATTAATACTAACGTCTTTTGAATAAGGTCTACTTATCCTGATATAAAAATATTAATATAACTAAACTAGTTTTCTTTTGGTTAGTGGTGCATATTAAATCTTTTTGTGTTGTGTAACTTTTCTGTATCCTTCTATTTTAACTATGTCTCTTATATGCATTATATAGTTGGATTTTATTTAAACTTAAACCTCTTCTTATCTTTAATTGACTAGCCTATTTGCATTTGGTGCAACTATCATTGTATTGGGTTTAAATCTACTATTCTATAATTTGCTGTCTTGCCTGAGCAAAGTTTCTTTTTATCTCTTTTCTTGCCTTCTTTTATATTGATTAAATTTCATTACTCCATTTTTCCTTTCTTTGCTTGATAGTTATTCATTTGCTTTTACTGTTATTCTACGGTTATCCTAGAAATTATATTATAAATTTTGACTTATCAAGTTCTAATAACTTTACCATACTTTAATTGTTTGTTGAGTATGATGTGATTTATTAAAGCATTTAACATCTTAATATAATAGCTTATTACTTATATTAGGCATTTTACTATGTTTCAGTTATATTTTAGGAAATTGATTGGGGGTTTCAGGCTGATGTGTAATACAGCTATCATTTTAACATAAAATCTTTGAGTGTTGGAAATGAATAGTTAGAGCATAAGGTATCTGTATTTAAGAATAAATTTACGATACATAAATCGTCATGAAAGCCAGGATTAGATCTACTTTTTTTTGGTCTCTCAGCAGAGCACTGTGAGTTCTGTTTAATAACTGTAAAATATCAAAACATGACCTTAATTTTCATTTTTTATATGAAAATTCAGTAACCTGTCAATAGTTACAAGATAAATAAGAAGACACAATCCCAATGAGATTTAACATTCCATTAAATGATTATAAGTATAATTTTGAAGATTATTATAGAAAATACTCTTATGTGGTCATAAGGAATGATTTTTAGAAGTGTTCTTAGTTTAAAAAAAAAAAGCTTTGGTAAGATTTTAGTTATTAACTCATAGTTTTCAAGGAGGTTAATAGGAAACTCCCAGAAATATCACCATGTAATCTGGTGTACAGTTGAGGGTATATTTTTAATTTTCCTGAAAAGATTATCTTGGTAAAATATGATTTGTGGGAAGAGGCAACAGTACCGTGTAGCAGATGTTGCTGTTGTCCAGCCTGTGTCCTCTCTACATCAGGACGTTGGTGCATTTCTGTAGAATTCTAATGACTAGCATCTGAATCGCTTTACCTAAAGGTAAGTCTCTGACTGTTGAAGCTTAAATTGCTTTGTTTACTGCATATTTGGTGTCACAGAGAAGTAATGGCTCACCAAAACAGACTTCTACCAAATTGATTTGACTTCGTATATAAATACCCCGGCTTCCTCATCCATCAGGGGCAATGACTTTGAGATTTCCCAGGTAGTTTAAGCTCCCTTTGCCCAAAAAGATAATTTTTTTGATGATGTATCCTTTATTGTCTCATCCCCCTCCCTGTCTTGATGACTACGTCATTACTTGTATTTCATGAAATAACTCACAAATAAACTACTGACACTTGATTTTCTAGGAGTCACCTTCTGGGGGAACCCAAATTAAGACAGTTGTCACTAGAAGTGGTTTTAGAAAGCAGATTCTCAGGATAAACTTCTGAAATTGGATCACTCACTGGCCAGAGGCCTCTAGGACCCCATTACTAGTAGTGAGTAGGGTCATTATAACACCCCAAATGCTACAGCATTACAATAACCGAGACTCTTACCTGTGGTGAATTAGGATAAAAATGGAATGAAATGCACTGGCTTGTGCAATATCTCTAGAGGTATGGGGCCATAATTGTTATAAGAACCTTGGAGCTTATTAGTCATTAAGTAATTAAAAAGCAAACAAACAAACAAACAAAACCTGACAAGTTAACTCATGACATTATCAACACAAGATATGACTAGGCAAGCCACTAGGCTATAGCAGCATTAAAGAGATTCTCATCTCTTGCAAGTTATAAAGGAGGCTAAATTCACATCTTGGCAAGTCTTCTATACTCAAGTCAGAGCCCTGATAAGGAAAGAGTGGGACTTTAAGACCTTAGGTAAGATATCTAGGTAAAATGTTTGAGAACTTTGAGACCTGAGATTTCCCAGAATGTTCTAGGCTAGCAGAAGTGGCACACTCTTCTTATCAGACAAACACTGTATTCCTTTTTCTGGACACCATGAAAAGACTTCACCTGAGGCAGATGTCTTACACAATCATGTTTGTTTGTCTGGTTGTTTTCTCCTCCAGAGTTGCTCCTAATTTCCTTCATTGCTTTTACACCAGTAATTATGATTACGACTCAGCATGGCCCAACTGGGGAAGTACTATTCCTATCCTATCAGTTATCTATGGCTGCATAACAAATTACTACAATCTTAGCAGCTTTAAACAACAGACATATATCATAGCTTCTTTGAGTCAGTCTAGACATAGATTAGCTGTATCATCTTTAGTTTCTCACACAGCTGCTATCAAAGTGTTAGCTAGGGCATCAGTCTCAACTGAGGCTTAACTGGTGCAGAAATTTCTTCCAAGCTCATGTAGTTTTGGGAAGCATTCAGATCCTGTAGGCTGTTGAACCATAGTTTCCTAAGGATAGTGCCTGACTTATAAAATAACAACACACACACACACAATTACAGAAACTTTAGAAACAGATAATCAAGATGCTGATGTCAGCTACCCAAGGCAAAATCATAACCATGCACCAATTTCCAGGGAGACTCTTCCAGAAGACGCTATCTCCTCTGGAGGAATACTCCATAAAACAAAGCGAGTATAAACAATACGATGATCTTTCCTCAAAAGATCTATAGAAATTTACCAGGACCTAATTCTAACATGGAAACCTGTTAGACTCAGAGTCTGGACTAACAATATCCTGGGGAAACCAAAATGCCATCATAGACCCTCAGTCAGAATGCAAGCACATGGAGGCCAGGTGATATATGGAATACTGGCCTTCAGTCATCTAACTGTAGATTCAGTGATTCCACAGAGCCCTCACCTCTGGCCCTAGGGGCATTTGTCAGTCCATGAATGCATAATCGGGATGAATACACATTTTGAATTGGCAGAGCTCTTGTTCTTGCAACCTGACCTGTGGAGGAGTGCAATAATGGTAGGAAAATTCAAGTAAAAGCACCTGAAACTTCCTCCTTCCAGGCAAGTTAGTAAATTAAAAGCAATATTGCATCCCAGATACAAGAGCAAACTGGCAGAGGCCTAAAGGATATAGGGGTGGTGTTATTTATTTTAACCCTATTTTAACACTATTTAATTGACCAGTCTATACTCCTACCCACTCAAAAAACGAAGAAAAATCGAGCATGGCAAATAACAGAAAGTAGCATCCACTTAACCAGGTGTTATTTCCAATTGCAGCTGCTTTTCCAGATGTGTAACTTTACTAGAACAGATCCATACAGCCTTGAGCATTTGATATACAGTTATTGATCTAGCAAATGTGCTTTTCCCCACAGTACTAACCAGGAAAGAGGATTAGAAGCAATGTACACTTACCTGGAATTGATGGTACTATACGCTCACAGTCTTTCCATAAAACATTAACCCTAATGATCTTAGCCAAATATAGTGAGGAAAAAAAAAAAGTATCATTTGACTATTATATAAAATGCATAGCTGGTTCTTTATAATAATGTCATCATATTAATTGAGCCTAATAAGTAGGAAGTACCAAGTACTTTGCATGTCACATGCTCGAGAAGAGTGGGAGAAAAACCCATACTGTATAACCTAGACTTATGGACCTTAAAAATGAGGGAAATATTTAAGAAATCTAGTAACTGATGCATATCAGGACATTCCCACCAAATTAAAGGACAGGTTATTGTACCTTGAACCTCTTATGATTATTAAATAGTCACTTTACTTGGTAGCCCCATGTAGATTTTGAGGACAGCACATAAAGACTTAGTAACACTGGTCACATTCATTTGTTGGGTGACTCAGAAACCTGCCAGTTGTGATTGGGCCCAGAGGATCCTGCATTACTTTCAGGCTGCCATACAAGCATCCCTGCAACTCTGTCTATATGGCCAGGTGGATTCCGTGATGCTGGCGGTACCCATCTTAGAAAAGGGTATCACATGGAATCTCTAGCGTAGATGTTTGAAGCAGAGAACTATTAGCCATTAGAAAAGCAGCTTCTGGCATTTACTGGACCCTAATAGAGACTGAGATGCTAGTGTCTATAAGGGCCAGGACTACAACTGGTGCTACTCATCATGAGCTGGGAATTAACAACCTATCAAGTAATAAAGTTGTACAGACACAACAGAATTCCATCATATAATGAAAAGGATACATTTAAGATTAGGCTTGGAGCAGATCAAAGACAACAAATAATTTACAAAAGAGCTGGACCAGACTCCAAGTTACCTAATTCTTTTATTCCAACAAATCTACCTCAGCTCACATTTATAACATGGTAGGGAATTCCCTATTCCCAGTTGTGGATATAACATGGTCCAAATTCATGGAAAGGTAAGTTGCTGTACGCCAATACATTTATGTTAGTCAAAAACAGACTATCACAAGAATGACCTCCAAAGACAGTATGAAAGGAAATCTTTCTAACGGGCAGAAGAGATGCCCTAGGTCATCAATCTGATGTAAAAGAAGATGCCTGAAATAAGCAGATTAATAAATTCCCAGGCAGAGGCAAATGACCTTGTTTGTTGGTCAAGAACCTAGAAAGAGCAAGACAGAGATCTGAGGAAAAGCATGTAAATTGTTCGATGAGAAAGTAAACAAAATACAGGGATCTTTGTGTCTCATGGCACTGCCCACTAAGAATATTTATCACAGAGAAAGTAAACAGACAACTAGCCACATAGAAAGACATACAATGGTGGTTAGCTACCCTCAGACTCAGTCACCACAGTGTTTGCATAATAATCCCATGAATGGAGTTCCCAGAATGAGAGAGAGGGAGGCTATGTATCTGAGTTTCACCCTGGGCTCCTTCCCCACTAAGACCAACCTAGCTACTGCTGCTACAGAATGTTTGACCTATCAGCAGCTTAGACTGGTGCTGACCCCTGGATATCATATTAGTTATCAATTTATTATCTTGAAGCTCCTAATTCACCCTTCTTTAACCTGCTCTGTCAAACTGGAACTTAATCTTATTGTTTCTCCTTTGCCAGCTAATACAATGTTTAGCTTTGTCAATAGGAGGTGCTGGAATCACTGCAATACCATAACAAGAGAGGAACTTCTCTCCTTGGTACTGGTGTACTTTTATTTTCTTATGATGCAGCTGCCAAGAAATCAGTGTGCCAGAAGCCTGGTGGTAAACACTCTCCAGTAGTTTCTTGGCAACCTCACAGGCCTTTCCTACCCAACAGTCCAAGACTATACCCCCTGGCAAATTTCTTCTTCACTGAACTTCAGCATATGTATATGGTAGCCACACTTTCTCTAATGAAGTTTGAGTCTTAGCCTGGGGGATACTATCTCTCCTAAGTTCCTAGTTCCCTCTTTGTTCACTCTCCCAGCCCTACTATAGTAGCAAGTCCTCTTTTACTCTTTTTAGTAGTTAATAATGGTTTACATTAAATTTTCCTCATTTAAATTACTAGTATGGTTTCTGTGTCCTGACTGGATCCTGATTAATACACATGCCATCCCTCAGAGAAACTAACGGAATACTTTTTGGCTAGTTGACTATGTTATTTCCCTTTCATGATGGAAGAACAATGATTCATCCTTATTGGGACTCTTACATTTTCCAGGTTAAGTTTTGTGTTTCCTCTTTTCCTTGCCTTGGACCATAATGCTAATGAAAAATTTCACAGAACAAGTTAAACAAGGAAGACTTAACTGAAGACTATTGCAATAGGTGAAAGTGTATGAACTCAACTCCACTGAAACAAAAAGCAGGAGAGTTTTTAAGTGCTGGGATGAGCTAGTGGGAAAACACGAGAGGGTCTTATAGGGGAGGCTGCTCAATGTTTAGCTTATGGAAGTTAGGCTCCTACTGTCCCACAGAGACTGGAAGAGATAGGCACGATCTTCCTTGATGATTACATTTCAAAAGGATGGCTCCCAGGACCTTGATACAGACAGTCTTGGGTTGTAAAACAGGCAAGAGGCTAGAGAAAATTTATATCTCAAAGAAGCAAAGTACCTAAAATGACAAGTTTTCTAAAGTAAGTGTTCTAAGAAAAGGGAGGTTGGGGGTTATAGTTAGAAAGAAACTTGTCCAAAGTTTATTCAATCTGAGATCAATGTTAAGGCTCTCTTGGTAGAGCTCAGAGTGCCTGATTTGTTGTCAGTAGATCCCATATAATATGACCCTGGATCAAAAAACAAAAAACGAGGTGAACAATGAACATATGAGTATGGGATCCTCCAGTCCCAAATATACCTCATCGCTAGAAGACACCAGTCTAATATAATGTTAATATGACCTCTTAAATACATAGCTGAGATACTAGCTTGGGGATGATGCTATTCATGGTTGAGTACTATCCTTCGAGGCATGAAATATTGTTGAACCAATTTATATGACGTTATAGCCCTAATAGAATAAATGAACCTAAGAAACAGGTGATAAAACAGTGGTCCTTCTCACTACACTTCCAGGTGCTCACATAGGGAATTTGTACCTCCTGTGCTTGTAACTTTAAGCTCTGCTGGACCAGAGGTCCTGGTTCCCAGAGAGCACTCTTATAACAAGTAACACAGTAAATGTTCCAGAAAACCTAAATGCAGGATTGCGGCCTGATCATTTTGGACTTCCAAACATAACAGAAAAAACAAACAAGAAAGCAAAACAAACAAGCCAAATGTTACTATGCTAGCAGGAATAACAGAATCTGATTATTATGAAGAGATAAGATTGCTGCCACGTGATGGAGGTAGGGAGAGTTATATCCAGAATTCAAGATATTCGCCTGGGAGTCTCCTGGGGCTTTGCTTCCATGCTGAGAGATATTCATTAATGGTTAATTACAGCAAGTATGGCCTTACAAAGGCGTGTTATTCAGAGGCACAGAACCCTGAGGGATAAGGTCTATGTTTACCTACTGAGCAAGAAACAGACCAGTGAAAAGCCTGGCTGAGAGCAAAGAGGATGTAGAATAAGTGTTGAGGAGGGGGAGGGGAGGAGTTTGTCCCACTTCTTCTATTATATTTTTAAAAGAAAACTGTGACTGGCCATCACATGAAAAGCAGTGATAATATTGAAATATTGAATGAATTTAACATGGGACAGGGAGGATCTGGCCAGGACTGTTGCAGATGCTCTGGGTGGTCCACCCAAATCCCTTCAAGCCTTATCATTCAAGTGCCTACTAATTGATTTCCAACTGCCATCATTAGTATCTCATTGCCCAAGGGCTTATCTGGGACCTTTTCTGCCCTTGCACACAGCAGGCAGGATGTGACAGAAAAATAATACTTTCAGGATTAGAATTTAACCATTGGCTCTGAGAGTTCATTTTAAAATACCCCAGCTCCCATGATCCTAAAAGAAACATCTCTGAATCCTATAATCTACAATGTTTCCCAGACTTCCAGATGCCTATGATAGCAACTTGCTTGGTTGAATCCTTGTCTCAAAGTCTGCCCCTGGGAAAATCTAAATTAAAACAGACAGATTTTGAGATTAAACTGGCTGGGCTTCTAAATTTAGTTTGGAAACATCTCTTTGTAATACCTTTTCCCCTTTTCTCTTCCTTCTTCTTGTTTTCTCCCTCCTTCATTTTGCAAACCAAACTATGTTAGAACATAATTCATTTTTGCAATGTCATAGTGATAAATTCTTCAAAACATTAGCTAGAGAATTTTTAATTTGTCACTTAGCCTCTAATAAATTCAGTTTCCTCATCTGTAAAATGGTATAGTAATATTTATTTTACAGAACATTTATCAGTAATAAAATATCTGGTTCAGTTCTATATCTGGCATATACTGGACTCTCTCTTTAAATAATCTGCATTTCTTTAATGTTACATATATTTCTTTAATGAACAGCAGCCTAAAAGAAAGGTATTTTATACTTATACCTGAATAATAGAATTAACATTAATTGTATAGTTTTATATGATAATTTACACAGCACATGCAAAAAAGTAGTTGGCATTAGGATGTATTCAATTAAATATATTAAATGTTCCTCCTGGCAGTGTTATTTATAATAACACCAGACTTAAACCACCCAAAGTTTCATGACTAATAGAATGGATATATAAATTGTAGAATAGTTATCTGATGGAATGCTATGCAGCAATAAAAATTAACAATGTACAACTATTAGCAACAATATGGATTATTCCCACAAATATAACCTTGAGTGAAAGAAGCCAGTCACGCACAAAAAAATTACATGCTCTACTTTTTGTTCTATTAACATAAAATACAAAAATAGGCAAAATAATCTATGCTACAGTCAGGATAGTAATTAGTTTGGGAGACAGGTAGAGATAGATAGAAAGAGGATATAAGGAGGGCTCTTGGTGTGCTGACAATATTCTGTTTTTTGATCTGGGTATTGGTTACACAGAGGTGTTCAGTTTGTGAAAATTTAATAAGTTTCACAGTTATAATATGTGTACTTGCGTGTGTGTATGTGTGTGTTAATAAGAAGTTAAGAAAAACTAGATGAGGTTAAAAATCAGAATACTGTTCTAGAAGTTATGTGGCACAACAAGGTTTTACAAACAGTAGAGTTCATTATTTAAATATATCAAAATATTTCCTTTGACATTCATCATGATTTCAGCTGAAATACTTTATTACTGCCAGTAATTGATTCCTACTGTATCATCATTTCTTGGGTAGTTCTGTGGTATTTGAAACTCCAACATATAATATGCATCAGAATACTTTTTAAACTCAGTTAAAATTCATGACAGGCTTCACAGATTCAGATTCAAAACATTAAATGTATCCTTCAAATGAATTTTCTTGATATTACTTTGAAATGCTTTAAAATTGGCTTTCAACTTTTAAATTTCATGACATAAATCATAATAGACAGACAATATTTCTTGGATACTTACATTCTCATTATTATCCTCTTATCTCCTTCTTTGTTTTTTTGACTGTTTTTCTTATAGTTCAGGACAAAAATTTCTTATCTTCATACCTTAACATCAGATGATAAACTTTATTTTATTTACTATTCTGACTTGTTAGAGATTTGAATGACTGTAATGATGGGGAGAGGTGCCAATAGTAGACAATGAAAAATGACTCTTTCCATGTTAATATCAAGGTCATGTAGATATTATGAAATTTGGTTTACCAAAGTTTACCTTATCTTTACCAAAAATGTAAAATACATTTATGTTTATAAAATCTATTTTGATTAACTGATCTCTGACTCAACATTTATAGAGAAACTACTTTATTACAAGCAATAATTGGACCCTGAACTCAAACAGTTTCTTGTCTCATGGGACTGATATAAAGCAAAAATTATACTGTTTCAGTTGTCTTACTACAGGTGCTAACTAGAGGCTTGAAGAGTTTCTAGACTAGTACTAGTGAAGCTTTCTGGGTTAGTAAGTGATAGTTATTTTATCATACAGTACTTTATTTTGATAGTTTAGCCAAATTAGCAGTTAAAAGTTATTTTCTACACTGCCATTCATTCATTCATCTACTCATTCATTCATTTCTTTAGCTCCAGGTTTTCTTCTCCATCCAAGGTCAGCTCCTAAAGCATTCCATTTGCATAAGGCCACAGGTAAATTTATGCCACTTTCTTTACCTAATAAATCTGCCAACACAAGATCCAAAATTTATTTCCTCCATCAGTTTAACAAAGATGACCTCTCTGTGGTCTTAAATGACATGCCAGGCACTGGACAAAGATCAAGGCAAAACAAACAAGAAAACACTTTCCAAACAAAGTGATAAGAGCTAAAAATGAGTTCTTGAAGGGACGAATAAATGCTGGATGGCAGAGTAGAGGGGATGGTAGAGTTAGGGAAAGAGATCTGGGAAATTTTCACTGAAGTGATAAACTTGTTGGAACAGGACTTCCTCTCCAGGTAGTAATGCCCTCCCTGGGAATAGTCAATGTAATATAAAGATGTGTAGTGTGAGCTTTATATGCCACTTGGCCCTTTATGCCCAAAGGGATGGACTATGCTTTGCATCAGAGGCTGCCTGAAATCCTTTACATCCCATTAAATCAATTTGTCACCCTGGGAACCCAGTCACCATGTTATTAGGAAGCACAGACCACATGGAGAGACCAGTGATTGATAGATATTCTGGTCAACAGTTTCAACTAAGATCTCAGCTAACAGCCAGTATCACCACCAGATACGTGAGCAATCAAGTCTTCAAGATGATTTCAGAACCCAGACTTTTAGTTGTCCCAGAAGCTAGTCACCTAGTAGAACAAGGATGAGCTATCTCCACTGAGCCCTGGAGCCCCGCCCAAACTGCAGATGGATAAGTATAAAAAATATTTTTGTTGTGTTAAGCCACTAATTTAGGGGCTGATTTTTTAATCTGGACATAATGACTAGAAAGGTCAATACAACTGTGTGAGGCAAAGTAACTCTGAAATGAAACTATGAAATATCTCTTGAAAGAGCTCCCAGATTAGTAAAGCAGCATAAGATGAGCACATAAGTCTCTACAGTACATAGAAGAATATGTTTTTAAAATGAGTTATCATAACGTCATAATGGTCATGAAGGTTGTTAGGTTGAGACAGACATGTCCCAATTTTGGAGTCACGAACTAGTTCATGGAAGAGGTAGCTTTTGAGATGTGCTTTGTATCACTTATTTCCAGAAAAATTATGTGTTTTTATTCTTATACAAAATTTGTACTTTGAAGATGATTTATGTAGGATGACCGTATAGGTCTGACAAAAGTAGTTTTTAAAAAATGTTCCCATTTTCAGTCAATACTCTGTCTAAAGATAAGTGTGGGATGAGAGTCCCTCCATATGGGTTCTATAGTAAAATTTGCAGAGTATGCAAAGGGATAAATAAGATATATTTGCTTCATATCTTTCACCAGGGCCTAGGAGATACTTGGGGTACCTGAAAGATGTAAGGTATACTTGAGGATTTAACCCACATGTACAAAATATCCTCTATCAGAGCGATTTGTGATCTGAGTAGTTAAGGAAGGGTAGATCTCAAAACTGCTGAGAATTAGAAATAGAAAGATTTTATCCTTCTCTTTTCAACGCTCCAGTTAAGTGCTTCTCACCTGCTAGTGAATATCCCAATGTGAATATCCCAGAATTACCTTCTCACTATCCAAACAGAGTCATTATCTTGAATAGCCTCACATTACTAAGATGTTTTAATTCACATCTAGAATTCTTCAAGCAGTGAAGGGGCCTTAAGGCTAGGTCAGAACACAAACTGTAAGAGCTTCAGAATTTAGGTACTTCTCAAAATAAACCCAATCCCAAACCCGAGATCTATACAGACTGTATAATGTCTTTTAGGCCAAACTTATCTTAAAGAACTTTTTGCAAGATTGAAATTCATCAGATAATTGTTCATTTTTCAACACAATAAAAACAGAATTGAACTAGCTAGTCAATAATCTTAAATACGCTAATATACAGGTATAACTAAGCTATATGACTGCTAGGTTTCTCGTTCAGTGACTTCGTCCTCTGCCTCACATTCTAAAGGCAAAACACCAAGAAATCCATTAACTCAATTTGTTCTATCATGATGATTTATTGACACTTTAGCACTTTGGCTCAATCACACTAAAAACATATTAGTTTCTCCTTCATTATGAAAGCTAAAACTGATGAATTAGCCCAGAGTCTCATTCAGTATAGACTTGCCTAAAGCCCCACATTGATTAACAGCTGTACTAAAATACTGTAAACAATTTTGCCCTCTGAATGGTGAGTTACTGCAAGGAAGAATGTTGTAGTTCATCAAAAATTAAGAGCATACATGTGAATATTTTCCATATTCGTGATAAAATAATAAAAAATTAATTATAATGCCCAATGGTTCTCAACTGAAGCATTGTGCTTCTCCCACGGGTACATTTGGCAAAATCTGGAGACATTTATGTTGTGCCAGCTGGATGGCATTTGGTAGGTAGTCAGGAATCCTGCTAATATCCTACAGTATAAGGATAGTCCCACAGTAAATAATTATCTGGTCCAAAATGTCAATAATGCCAAGGTCAGAAGACTCTGCTAACAACCTACTGAATTTCAAAAGATATTTGCAAATTATATATCCGATAAGGGGTTATTATCAAAAATATACAAAGAAATCATACAACTCAATATCAAAAATAAGCAATTTGATTAAAAACTGGGCAGAGGAAGTAAACAGATATTTTTCCAAAGAACACATACAGATGGCCACAGACACATGGAAAGTTGTTCAACACTAATTATCAGGGAAATGCAAATCAAAATTTTAATGAGATACCACCTCATACCTGTCTGAATGTCTGTAATTAAAAGGACAACAAATAACAAGTGTTGGTGAGGTAATGGAGAAAAAAGAATCCTGTGCACTGTTGGTTGGAATGTAAATTGGTGCAGCCACAATGGAAAACAGTATGCAAGTTCCTCAAAAAATTAAAAATAGAACTACCATAGGATCCAGAAAATTCCATTCCTGGGTATTTATCTGAAGAAAACAAAAACACTAATTTGAAGAGATATTCACATCTTTGTTCATCACAGCATTATTTACAATAGCTAAGATATGAAAGCAACCTAAGTGCCCATTGATAGATGAATGGATAAAGAAAATGTGGTATATATATGCACAATGGAATATTACTCAGTCATAAAAAAGAATGAAATCTTGCCATTTGCAACAACATGGATGAATCTAGGTAGTATAATGCTAAGGGAAATGAGTCAGACAGAGGAAGACAAATACTGTATGATTTCACTTATGTGTGGAATCTAAAAAAACAAAACAAAGAAATGAAACAAAACAGAAACTGATTCAAAAATACAGAGGACAAACTGGTGGTCACCAGAGAAGAAAGGGATACAAAAACAAATGAAATAGGTGAAGGGGATTAAGAGGTACAAATTTCTATTCATACAATAAATAGGTCATGGGGGTATAATGTATGGCATAGAGAATATAGTCAACAGTATGGTAATAACAACTTTGTATGGTGACAGATAGTTATTAAACTTATCATGGAGGTCATTTCATAATGTATATAAATGTCAAACCACTATGTTGTACACTTGAAACCAATATTGTACTATACTTTAATTATAAAAAGAAAAATAAAAACTCTGCTATATACTATATACCTGTTGTTGAAAATACCTTTTTTTTCATTTAGTTTGTAAACATCCAAGTAAGAGTTAATACATTTACTCTTCATACTTTTCAGTTTTAGATATAATATTTTAATTTTTATTTAAAAATGATTACATTAATGATGGTGAATAAAGATGTTTCTTAAAACAAAAATAAAATTATTGACCCATTGAAGTTCAAGAAAAGAATTTGAAAAAATCAGTAATTTAGGTGAATAGAGATGAGTGCTATTTATGTCTGAAGCTTTCTTAAATGAGTATCCAGGCATAAAACTAACTGATGGGATATTGAAAAGATTAATTTTATATGCTTTGTAAAGTGGTTTGAGCTTAACTCCTCTTGAGTGTATAGGGGAACCTACCCAAATAAGGAGGAATGAAGGTGATGATCTTAGCTGCATAATCTAGTTATCACTATTCCTTAGAGGTAGAGATTCTTGCTTAGGTGAAATCATGTACCTGGCTTCCCCTTCCCTCATTTCAGCCAGCAAATTAAGAATCTTCCTGAAGAAGCAATCTAAAAACTTGATAAAAATGAAAAAAAAAAAGAGAGAGAGAGAGAGAGAAGAAAGGAAGGAAGGAAGGAGGGAGGGAAGGAAAGAGAGTGAAATAAGAAGCTTACAAATGTTAATATTTAAAATAGTCTCTGTCTGGAGATATCTCTTTCTAAGTGACGGTATTTCAGAACACTGCATTATGGCAGTGATTTTCTTTTTATTCTGCACTTGCTTCTCTCTCTATGACTTAAATGAACTAACTTTGAAGACAGATGTGTCTTTTGTATAAAAGCCTAGAAAATGGAATGGAAGAGAAAATTATAAATAAATTCCTACTTTTAAAAAGACAGTTACCTTTTCACAATAATACAAAATGGCTCTTTTTTAGTTCTAAACATTTTGAATTCTGAGAAAGCCCGTTTTATAATTTCAGGTGTACAATATGGCTTTATGTTTTAAATGCAATTTAAACAGAATTGATAAATCCCACATAATTATTCCATTAAGCTCTGTAAACATTTACACTTTCTCCTGCAACTTGGTAGCTGAATGAAAACAGACCCGGGGACCTCATCTACTTGTTATACCTGTCTCATTTACAAGCCAATTAATTTACATTTTCAGCATTTCAATTACAGGACTCCATTAATGCCACAAATAATCTGTAGTGAATAGCTTTCTAAGTTCAAACTATTCTGAAACTCTAGAATTCTAAGTTTTCTGTCATTTGATAGAAACCAAGAAAAGTACATGTTAATAAGACATGTGACATAAACCTAAATATATAGTATTATGTATTTTTAGTCCAAATGAAACAATTTATTTCATCAGAAATTGTACAATTAGTATTCTAATTTAGGGTCTGCATAAGACCAATATTCAAATGTGCCAGTGTCTAGAACAATGCCATTACTCATAATAGCAGCTCAACATAGTGTGCTATTCTGATGGGGCAGATTGCTATCTGTTCTCAAAGCCATATTCCTCTTCTTCCTGGGCACATGGCTAGACAGGTGAGTGTGGCCATGTAATGGAGGTCTAGCTAATGGAATGTGAGCGAAAGAGAAATGTATATTTCCCAGCCTGGCCAATGAAAACCTCCCCAGGAATGATCTGCCTGGTTTGTTTCCCTTCTAGTTGCCTGGAATGGAGATGATTCCAGGGTGACACGGATCCCTGAATTTCTCCCTGAGGAAGAACCAGCTGGCTAAGAGCACCTACTTTGGTCTATTACATGATAGAGAAATGAAACTTCAGAATGCAAGTCCTGAAACATGAGGGTTTATCTGCTTTTATTTGTAAACATATCCAGTGTTACATTAACACCTTTAGAAGTAAAAACCCCAAGTAAGTTTTCTCTGATATATGGAATCACAGAAATAAGTGGCTTGGGACATGTGTGCATGTGTGTGCACACACATATATTGAAACATATATATACATATATATGTTTTGCTAACTTTCTTCAACAAATATTCTTTTTAATGGCATTTATTATTGTCCACTGTAAGATGATTAACAAATTTAAATTCAAGGTAAGAATTAAAAGACCTTTTCATCTTGTTGCTCTCCTTTTACTCTGAATTCTTGAATACTCTTATTCACATAAATCTTGGACCGACATAGGAAGCAAAGCTTCCTGTTTAATCATTACACTGTTTTGTCCTCTCTACTCTGCTTTTCCTTTATTCCTAATGAATCAACTTGTAGCAGTTCCACTTAGCTACACTTTTTATTCTAACTTTATCTTTTCTGCCCTTGAGTTTTCTGCCACTAGTATTCAGGTATCATAAAATTTCTACCTCAGAAGTACTAAGCATTTGACCTATCCTAAATTTTACATAAACCTGGACTATATTCATTTTGAATGCTCTCTTTTGATTAGATCAATAGGCAATTTTTTCAGTGATTACTCAGCAGATATTCACTTTTATAAAAAGCCCTTTTTTTTTATGTCAAGCACTTGAACTGAACAAAATGATTGTGTCTTTCTTTTATTGTCTCAGAACTGTTAACTCAAGTAGTGTATATAAAAATATAGGTAAGAATTTCAAGATTATATGTATCTGGTGACATTTCTCTTCATCATGTGAACATTTCTGCATGTTCTTTCCTACTATGATAGCTTTTACAAGGTACACCGTAATATTGGCCTTTTATTTCACTGAGAGGCTTACCATGTTCACAAAAGCCTGACAGCTCTACTCCAACTGGTGAGATTTTAGAGGAGAGGGTGACAGCGTGGCTAAGCCAGGCTTCACAATGGGTTGTCTTTGCTGTGTTAACACGAAAAGTCAGAGAGCGAAAGGAAGATTGAAGAGAGTCCCAGATAAAAAGGAAATAAAGACCTAAGGACCTGTCACATAACACCTATTTTCCTGAGTAAAAGTAACTAAGATATAATAAAGAACAATGGCTTTGAAGTCAGAAAGAACTACATTCACATATTTTAACCTCTCTCAGTTTCAGTGTCTTCATCTAAGAGAAAAAAAAAAAAAAAAGGAGACAAAAGTATATATATAATAGGATCATTATGAAGACTAAGTGAAAAATACATGTAAACAGTCCAACACTGCATCTGTCACTCAGAAGTACTAATATTTATTGAACACTCTTATGTGCCAAGCACTGTTCTAGGCACACAGACAAAAATCCTTGCCCCATGGGACATACTCTCTAGTGAGAGAAACTGAGGATAAAAAAGATAAATACGTGAGATGTGTAGTACATTAGAGAGTGAAAAGAATAGGAGATTGTGAAAAGGAAAGAGAAAACTATAGAAGAGGGATAGAAAGGGTTACATTTGGAATAACAGGATGGACCGAAGAACAGGACAATCTCATGAAAAGGTGACACTGCACTAAAGAGAGGTATCTAGCTGTGCGGATGCTTGAAGACAAGCATTCTAAAGAGAAGAAAGAGCAAATACAAAAAACATTAAGGCAACATCATGCCTGACTTATTCCTAGAACAGCAAGGAAACCTTGACTTAAGCAGAGGGAGCGAGGGTGGAAGTGGGAAATGGGGGTCAGAAATATCATGTACAGCCTTGTAGGTCTTTGTCAGGACTTTACTTTTACTCTGATGGAGATGACATGCCTGAAGGATATTGAGCAGAAAAGTGACATGACCTGACTTACTTTTTAATAGGATCACTCAGGCTGCTGTTTTGAGAATAGATAGAGACAAGTAGAGAAGTAGGTAGACAAGTTTAAAAGCTTTTTATTAATTCTGGTCAAAGATGAGGGTCAGTTGGCCTAGAGTGGTAGTAATTGAGGATAAGTAGTATTTAAATTTTGTATCTAACTTGAAGGCTGCATAGCCAGGACTCTCTGAGGGATTGGATACGGAGTGTGAGAGTCAAAAAGGGGTCAAAGATGACTCCAAGGTTTTTACATGAGCAACTGGAAGAATGCTCTTTTTTCTTCTCCTTTTTTTCCTCTTTGTCTGTCTCATATTTGGGAGCTCAATTGGTTGACAATAAATGATCCTTTATCTTCTAAAAACTGTACTTCCAACAAGTTTATAAATGAAGAGTCTGCTAATCAGTGACATAACCAGAGGACTCTATGTCAGAATTGGAGGGAAGATCTCAATCGTGTTCTAAGACCAATATTTTAGTAATATTCATACATATATTTTTAAGTCTTATAGAAATCAAATGATACAATATTGATAAAAGGGACTCTTCCTTTGTCTGCTCAAAAATCCATTTTATAATACACTGCCTGTGTTAGTTAAGGCTGTATTTTGTGTAGATTAAATTGTTAACATCATTTGTTGACCTATTTCTTCTGAGATTAGGTTAAAATAGGTTGCGGTATTTTAGTGCAACAAAGGTTTATCTCTTGCTTATGAAAAGTCTAGTGAGAGTCAGTCCATTTCCCTACCAGCCTGTGGTTCAGAGCTTCAAGTTCTAAACATCTAAAAACTATCTTTCAGGGACACCAAGGAAAAGAAGTGAGAGCTACGAAAGGTATATAGGCTTTTTAAAAATTTGGTCCTAAAATGGCACACTCACTTTCATTCACATTTCTTTGACTGCAATAATGAAGCCATCTTATTAAAAGAAGTCTAAGAAGTAAAGAGAAATATATGGAACATTTAAAAGACACCATTTTCTCTGCTTCTGGTAACTTATCTAGAATGTGTACCTTCTCGGTCTTCTCCCTGCCAAAAATCAAAGTACTTGATCTTACAGAGTTAGTATATAACTTTTTAACATTGCGGCTATGTAGATTGTGATGATATAAAAATGGAGTTATTGAAATTTGCTAGGAGAGCAAAACTTAAATGTTCTCACCGCCCCCCTCCCAAAAAAAAGGTAAATAAGTGAAGTGATGGATGTGTTAATTAATTCAATGAGGGAGAATCCTTTCACAATGCACATGTATATCAAATTATCATGTTGTATATTTTATTGGGTTGGCCAAAAAGTGTCTTTGGTTTTTAAGTAAAAGTAAAAGACACAGTTTTCATTTTCACCAAAAACTTTATTGAACAACGCATTCACCCTTTTGTTCCACTACATTCTGCCATTTATCAGGCAACTTCATAATTCCATCTTCCCAAAACTTTTTATCTTTTTGAGTAAAGAACTCTTCCAGGTGCCTTTAACAGTCTTCCAGTGAATTGAAATATTTTCCATTAAGAGAATTTTGTAAAGACCGAAATAAATGGAAATCCAAAGGTGCAATGTCTGGTGAATATGGTGGATGAATCAGAACTTCCCAGCCAAACTGTAACAGCTTTTGCTTGGTCATCAAAAAACATGTTGTCTTGTATTATCCTGATGGAAGATTATGAGTTTTCTGTTGACTAATTCTGGACGCTTTTCATCGAGTGCTGCTTTCATTTGGTCTAATTGGGAGCAGTAGTTGTTGGAATTAATTGTTTCGTTTTCCAGAAGGAACTCATGATAGAGGACTCCCTTCCCATCCCACCATATACACAACATCACCTTCTTCGGATGAAGACTGGCCTTTGGTGTGGTTGGTGGTGGTTCATTTCACTTGCCCCATGATCTCTTCCGTCCCACCTTATTGTACAGTACCCACTTTTCATCGCCTGTCACAATTTGTTTTAAAAACGGAACGTTTTCATTATATTTAAGTAGAGAATTGCATGCAGAAATACTGTCAAGGAGGTTTTTTTCACTTAACTTATGTGGAACTCAAACATCAACACGATTAACATCACCAAGCTGGTGCAAATGGTTTTCAATGCTCGATTTGGATAGTTTGAGTATGTCAGCTATCTCCCGCGTGTTATAATGTTGGTTATTCTCAATTAATGCCTTGGTTTGATCGCTATCAACTTCAACTGGTCTACCCGACCATGGAGAATCGTCCAGTGAGAAATCTCCAGCATGAAACTTTGCAAACCACTTTTGACACGTTCCATCAGTCACAGCACCTTCTCCATACACTGCACAAATCTTTTTTTGCGTTTCGGTTGCATTTTTACCTTTCTTGAAATAACAAAGCATAATATGACAAAAATGTTGCTGTTTTTCGTCCATCTTCAATATTAAAATGGCTACACAAAAACTCGCCAATTTTCATAAGTCTTTTTTAAATGCATGCTGATCGCTGATATGGCAGCTGTCACATACAATCTAACAAAACTGTTTTGAATGAAGTTAAAGACAACTAAGTGCTACTAGAGCCATCTTACAGAAAAAACTGAAGGAACCTTTTGGCCAACCCAATAAATATCTTCCAATTTTATTTACCTTGCTCCTCCAAGGGCTCCATTTCCTGTAGAAACCGGAAAGGAAGGATTTTGAACTTTTGACTTGACTGATTTTCTCCATTTTTTTAGAAATTCTTCATTTCATTTATTTCTATTCTAGTCTTTATTATTTCCTCCCTTATGCCTGCTTTAGGTTTAGTATGTTCTTCTTTTTTTTTATTTTCATAAAATTTAACGTTTTATTATTGATTTGAGATCTTCCTTCTTTTTAAAAATACGAGTTTACAGCTATAAACCTCTCTCTGAACACTGCTTTAGCTGCATTTGATAAGTTTTGGTATGTTTTGTCACTGTTTTCATTTATCTCAAAGTATTTTCCAACTTCCCTTTTGATTTTTTTTTTTCTTTCCCCACTGGATATTTAGAAGAGTGTTTTTAACTTCCATAATTAAAAAAAAAATAAGATTTCATTTTTATTGATTTTTAATTTTATTCCATTATGGTAGGAAAATGTACTATGTATGATTTCTATTATTTTAAAAGTTATTAAGGTTTGTTTTTTAACCTAATATCTGGTCAATAATGCATAATGGACCATATACAATTAAGAAGAATGTGTATCATGCTCTTTTTGGATGAAATGTTCTATAGATATCTACTAAGTCTATTTGGTTTATTTATGTCCTCTATTTCCTTATTAATCTTTTTTTTAACATCTTTATTGGAGTATAATTGCTTTACAATGGTGTGTTAGTTTCTGCTTTATAACAAAGTGAATCAGTTATACATATACATATATCCCCATATCTCTTCCCTCTTGCTTCTCCCTCCCCCCGACCCTCTCTAACCCACATGGAGGTTCCTTATAAAACTACCATACGACCTTATTAATCTTATACTTTGTTGCTCTATACATTCTTAAAAGTGGAGTATTAAAGTCTCCAAGTATATGACAGTATTATCTATTTCTCTCTTCAATTCTGTCCCTTTCTGCTTCATATATTTTGCAGTTCTTTTGTTAGGTGCATATAATTTTGTAATTGTTATGTTTCCAAGATGAATTAATCCTTTTTCCTTTTTTACTCTAGTGACAATCTGTCTTAAATTCTATTTTTGTGTGATGTTAGTATAGCCAGTCCAAATCTCTTTTGGGTACTTTATGAATGGTATATCTTTTTTCATCCTTTTACTTCAAATCTATTTGCATCTTTGAGACTAAACTTTTTCTCACATTGCTTTTTATCTATTCTTCCAATCTCTGTCTTTTGATTGAAGTGTTTAATTCATTCACTTTATGTATGCCAAGTTGCTATGTGTTTTTTTAATATATTTAATGTCTTTTTTGTCTCCATTCCCTACTAATAGGAATGTCTCTATTTCTCTATTACTTCCTTCTCTTGTTTTAAATAGATATTTTCTAGTACCCCATTCTTATTCCCTTGTTTTCTTTACTTTTTATTTTTGGATTATTTCCTAGTGGTTATCTTGGGAATTACATTTTGCATCTTAACTTACAACAATCTTGTTTGTATTAAAACCAACTTAATTTTAATAGCATACAGATTTTTCTTCTGTTAGCTCTATAACTTTCTCCCTTCCATGTGTTATCTCAGTACAAATTGTATCTTTATACATTATAAGCCCATCCCTAAACAAAATCTAAGTAAGTAATTATTTACAGTAAAGTGGATTTCACGAAATATTTTGACCTCTAAGGCCACCACAAAGAATGTAATGAACTCTCAGAAACTAATTAGTTTCTAGTCTAATCTGTCCCAAAGAAGACAACAGATTTTAGTTTGACTTAATGTACATTAAGTTTCACTATTTATCCTAAAAGTGGAGTTCAGTGTCAAGCTCACATACATTATTATCAAATGTCCAGAAAATTCCACAGGATGTTAGGGGTAAGGAAATGTTAAATTGAAGTCATATAATACAATTTCCACACCTTGACCTATTCATGCAAAGGTAATAAGGCACTTCAAGGTAAGATAAACACAGATGTTCAGAAGCTTCTCTATACTGTTCTTGATCCTTCAGGTTATGTGTTTGATGGTACAAAAGACCTCACTCAGGTTCAGTGATTTGCTAGAGGTACTCACAGAGCTCAGGAAATCTATTATGCACAGCTACAGTTTATTACAGCAAAAATGGAAAAGACTCATAGGGCAGTTCCAGGAGACACTAGGCACAAGCTTCCAATTTTTCTCTCACAGGGGAGTCATGTGTATAATACTTATTTCTCCCAGCAACAGTATGTGACTATATGCATAGAGCATTGCCAGCCAGGACAGTTCACCTGAGCCTTGGTGTGGACCATCACAAAAGCATGGCTTACCTTAGTCTCCAGCCCCCCCAAAATCCCAAGCTGATTCTCAGTTGCCCAGGGCCCCCACCATAAATCACAACATTAGCATAGACTGTCTGGTGTGGCCCAACGCCCCCATGTGGACAGTGACACTCTCGTCAGAGAGGATATTCTAAGGGCTTAGAGGTTACCTTCCAGAAGCAGAGCAAAGGCTCTTTCTTTGGAATGTGCAGAGTGAGAACAATCCAGACTTGCTGAGTTAATCTTTTACTGCATAGGATCCCTGGATGGGAAGCCATGGGACAGATCTGAGTCTCATGTAAAAGACCCACACTTCTAGAAGAGCCTGAGGTCTCAAACATAAGCCAGAAGAAAGATTTATTATCACTCTAGGACAAAAATGTGGCACTAGGTTTTCATAGTCAAGAAAAAGCATTATTTCCCTACGCGATTCTTTCCCTGCAATGAAACAGCCTTGTGGTGAACTCCATAAGCCATGTATACAATAAATGTTTCTACATATTACTCACTGGGTATCTGGAAATAAAAACAACACAATATCTACCCTCAAGAAAATCATATTCAGGTATAGAGAAAGCCAAGAAAAAGTGTTTAAATATGGCAAAATAGGTGCTGTGAAAAGCATAAGCATAGGACATAATGAGAACAAAGAGGGGAATCCCTAACTCAGCTAGAGCAGGCAGAAATCACTGCTCATAAGACGTGACATTAAATATGAATTTTAAAGGATGAATAGGAGAAAGAGAGGAGGAGAAAAACACATTATTGTAAGAAATCAGCCCCTCCACATTCATGAAGTTATGAGATAAAATGAAGTGCTTGGGGAAAACTTGGAGAAAGTTAATTTGGATGAGCTGAGGAGTTTGGGACCACATAAAGCATGATAACCATGGAAACATGTGGAAGAGTCAAGACCATATAATATCCAAGGCTGGTCCACTCTGACATACTAAACATTTTAGCTGTTTCATTTCTTCACAGACAAAAGTGCAAATTCAAATAAGTAGCAATAATGAAGCTTTGACTGAATAATAATTGAATATTCTAAAGTTACTTAAGTATAGTCTTTTACCTTGTTTCTTAATATAATCTATGACTTTTCTTTATTCTAGAGTATTGCATTTTCTATTTGTATACATTTAAACAAACAAATATAAGAAAGCTCCAGTAAGTATTAGTTGAGTTTATGTAAACTAGCAATAAAATCTCAGAGAAATGCAGAAGGTTAATGCTCAGGAGCGTAAAATAATATTTAATAAAACTATACCAAACTATTAAAGGTGAATCTGTGAAAAACAATGTCAGATGGAGAATTTCATTTCATAGCCCTTTGTGCTGTTGTTACACCCCTCATTTTGAGCAAGATGAGTCTTTTTGTATCATTTGACAGTTCCTGCATCCAATAGGGGCACAGAAATTCAGAAATAATTGAACTTCACTCAGATCTTACCAACTGTGAATGCAATTAGCAATTTGCGTCTTAGAAATGGCAAAATATGCCTGCTGGTGGCAAACTGCAGGTGTACGTCAATTGTAGCTTCCACGTCACAGTCATTGAAGAGTGGAGCCAATTTCAGAATTGCCCCTGAAGCATCAACTCTTCAATAATTTCCGCAAAATACTGTGAAAGGAAGGTCAGAACTCGGGGAAGATGCTAGGCTAGACATGAGGTAAATCAGATGTCACAACCATGAAGCAATGATCATTTCTCCAATCAACCAGAGAAACATAACAAAGTATACCAATAAAAACTTCAAAAGTACGATGGGATTCCTAAGATGGCTTTGTAGATATTCAGCAGCTACGAAATTTGATATAGTATGTCTTTGGTTTAATATCCCTTTTCTCTTTTAAGACACTCAGAAGTACACTATAATAATGGATTCTTCTAAGTTTGCATAATTTGAGGAATGCTGACAACCAGCTTGGTACGATTAAAAAGGGACAGAGCAAGGGACACATTTTCCCTGGGTGATGAAATTGGAGTGTAGAGGACAAGCCCCCTAGAATTACTTCTCCATCATATGTTCTGAGGTTCTGTTCTTTGAAGCCTGCTTCCTGTTTCTATTCCTCCTTCATGCATTTGAACCCATTACAGTTAAAATCCTAATATAAACACATAGTAAGTAAAGAGACATCTCTGAATCTGACCACACAAAAGACTGAAGGGTTTTTTAATGTATTTCTTTACAAAAAAAAAAAAAAGTTAAATAACATCTATTGCAAGATTATGTTCTTCCCAAAACGAAGCTGAAATGACTGTCAGAATGTATTTTGGAAATTTTTCTCAATGCCTCACCTTTAGATAACAATTAGAACAAGTCAATTTGTTCCACGTACTCCAATCTAATTCCTGCAATAGCTCTGGAAAGATTTACACATGATGAAGAACACACTTTAACTAATATGGGTAATTCTCCTTATTAGTCTTTAAATGAATATGTGCTGTCAGCTGGATTCGGTGACTGTTTGCCGTTTGTGAAAGCCAGAGATTAATAATAGCCTGCTTGAAAGAATAGATTTATCCTCTGGCCTCCCTGGCAGAATAAAAATGTTAAAGGCTGAATGTTGAATTCATTGCTAACAATTAATTCCCCTTGATAATGCATGTGTTGTGGGCATGTTGTGAGTGCAAATGGTCAGCATTCATATTAGTCTGACGTATCAGCCTTGTAAGTGATGTTGGAGCTTGGCGCAAAACATCCACAATGTACACAGCTGACTGAGTAGGAGATGGAGGTCGTTACTGGAGATGGGAGCAATTCTTTAACAGTAGCCACCCAGCTGTAATTTATAGGGAAGGTAAATGGTCTTGAATGACTCTGTTTGATCCCATATCTGTCAAAAATTATTTCCTATCAGTCCTATAAATTCTACCTAACACTTGGAATAAGCAACAACAGATGATCTTTATAGGAAAGCAATAAATAGCATAGGATCTAATATAAAAAGTAATAGAATAAAAAAGAAGGTTTAATGAAAACTTATCAAAGCTGTTTTGCAGTGACATGTGCAAAAGTATTTTGGAGTTATGTGACTCTCTGAAACAAATTGTTAAGTTATTATGAACAAAATTGATAGAAGGAGCATCAATGCATTCCTCCCACATAAACAAATGTCTGTATTGTTTTTTCTATAATATAGTGAGATGTAGTTATACTAGAGAACAGGAATAGACCAGAACAGGTACAGCTATCTATAGTGTCTTTCAGGTATTAAAATCTTTAGTGAAGAAATTACCATCTAGAACAGGATTTGGACAACTGTGGCTCACAGATCACTGTCCCTGGCCTTTTTGTTTTATAAACTGCTTCATCAGAGCACAGCCACACTTGTTCATGTTAGCTTTTATCTGCGGCTGCTTTCACACGACAAAGGCAGAGTTGAGTAGTTGCAGCAGAGACTGCAAAACCTAAAATATTTACTACCTGGCCTTATTCAGAAAACGTTTGTTGTGTTGGGTCCAGAACTTGTAGGTAGCATTGTAATGCACCCACCCATCATCCCTGCACCCACTGACAGCACGAGGACCTAGGAATTTGAAGCCCTAAACTGCAATGAATCATCTTTAAACTAGAGATCTCTGTGGGGAGTCTCTCTAAGGTGAGATCATGCCATCCCCAGCATTATTGATTGCCTATGACAGTTCTGCCATCAGACAGGGGTGCCCAAATTAGAAAAGACCCTCAGTCCTTGTGTTGTGGACTTATATGTTGTGGAGAAGACATCTAGTCAACACACAATTACACAAATAAGTATTTATTCATTTTTAAAATAGCATTTTGAAATGGTCCAATGCACATAAGAGTTATAACTTTGCTGGGCTGGGGATAGGGACAGGGCTGAGAATGATACCTGAAAGGTGAGTAGAAGATCAGATGGGAGTGTGTTGAACAGAAGGTCAGCGTGTATGAGACCCTGAGACAGATGAGTTTTCATGACTTCAGAGAAGAAAGGCCATGTGATGTACAGTCAAAGAGAAATGTATTAAGAAGCATGGCTAGATAGGTCTAAGAAATTATCTAAAAAAAATACCCATTTATTGGGGGCCCCCAAAAATTCACCTCTAAGTTTTTACTGAAAAGCCTCACTATAATTATGGTATAGACTAGGAGAGGGCTCAGCGATCTTTGAAACTATGTGCCAGGAGAGAAAGAAATCAAGAAGTAATGACCACTTGCCTCTGAGGACACACATGACGACATCAAGAGAATTCTTATGGTGCAAAGGGAATGGGCTTTCAGTGACCGCTGGTCATTTTGATTCACTTTGCGCTCCTGTTGGGGATTCCTGGCAGAGGTCTCACTCCTCATGTAAAGTGACCAGAAGCCTTTTGGCGTCTGTGGAGCAGGGAGTGGGCCTAAAATCCCCCCATGGCCTTCTCAATAAAAACTGGAGACTAACTGCAAAAAGAAGAATCTCCCTGCCTAGTCTACTTCCTAGCTTCTAAGGAATATTCAAAAATAAAAATATTCACAATTTTGCCTTGAATCAAACTTTTTTTAACATCCAATGATTTTCCTCTTTCTACCTGCCACAGGTCAGCTGCCAGAGATAGTAACTTGCAATAAATAGTCCAATGGTTGAGTTCCTAAATACATTCCTGGCAACTTGTGAGGAACAAGGGAATAAATAACTAAAGTGGTAATTCAAGCAACTTGTTTTTAATTGGTCTTAAATTTCTGGATAAGCAAAGTTATCTGCTGTACCTGGAGGAAAAGCTTCCAAAAAGTGATAAGATTCTAATCTAACTGGCGAAATTATATTCCTTTGTCATTCTCCCTGAACCAGAGCCTTCCTTGGCTAGAATAGAGAGTTGGCCCTGGTTATCTCCTTCAAGTGGGCATGGTGGGTCTGCATGAAATTGAAGCTTGATAAAGAGATAGTATCTCCCTCCCTAAGGTATAAATGGATGATTTAAAAATACAGAAAAACAAGCAAGATGAACACTAATGAAATAAAAGAGAAATAATAATTCATTCTGTTTGGCTGCATGAGGAATCAGATCAGGGTCTATTTTTTGCTCTGTGGAAACATATTTTCTACCCATCCTGTTTATTTATCCATCAACCTGCCTGAGCTTTCTCAGCAAACCCTCAATCAACGTCTGACTTCTCACATGCATCTTCTCCTTCCCCAAACTCTGTCTCTCTCTCTCTCCTTTCCCTCTTCCTACTTCTCAAGCCATCTCCTCCTTCTACCCTCTTTTTAAACTTATAGATCCTATCATTTTTCTCCATTTATCCCATTTTTGTGGTATATCAAAGTGCAAAAACACAAACATATGCAATGACTCAGATCATTCGATAACCTATCACTTGGTCTTTGAAAAAGGCACCTGTTCTTTAGCATAGAAATATGTCATTTTTTTTATAATCTCAATTTTGAGATTGCATTTAAGTCATAGGTGTACCTAAATTTTCTAAATATAATCTATATATATTAGTTTCCTAGGGCTGCTGTAACAAATTACCACAAACTGAGTGACTTGAAATAACAGAAATGCATCACAGCTCTGGAAGCCAGAAGTCCAAAATCAAGATGCCAGCAGTGTCAATATTTTCTCTGAAGGCTCTAGGGGATGATTCTCCCTTGCCTCTTCCTAGCTTCTCATGGTTGCTGGCAATCCTTGGCATTCCTTGGTTTGTATCAATAGATGCATCACTCCAATATCTACCTCTATCATCACATGGCCTTCTTTCTGTATATCTTTATATCATCTTCCCCCTGGGCATGTGTATCTCTGTTTCTTCACATGACATACTTACTCCTCTCTGTGTGTATCCAAATTTCCTCATCTTATAAAGATACCAGTTATTGGATTAGGGCCCACCTTAGCCTAGGATGAACTCATCTTAACTTGATTACATCTGTAAAGACCCAGTTCCCAAATATGGTCACATTCACAGATGCTGGAATTTCAACATATTTTGAGGGGGGACACAACCAAACCATAACAATATAGATCATTACTTTTTTGAAATAGTTCTAATGTCTATTCTTATTTATTTTAGTTTTTAATCACTCAATACATTTATTAAATACCAGTAGATTTTGAACATCCTCTTATCTTTCCCAAATATTCTTCTTGGAAATGTCAAACCTTATTCCCTCATTCTAGTATCTTGGGCTGTAATGACTAAGTCAGTCTGTATCCCCATTGTAACTTTCATAAATGTATCAAATTTTGATCATACCCTTTTTTTCACATGTATTTGAAAGAAATATTCTAAATTGAATAAATTATATCCTCACATTAGACTCTCATGATTTTGGCTCTTATTAAACCTACTTCCAATCTGATGTTATTCAAGTATCCTTCATGATTCCTCTCACTTTTTACTTCCTTGATTCTCCTTTTCCTCTTTTTGTGCTTTGTCCCCATTTTCCCAAGTAACACTGTAATTTAGATGTAAGCATAGCAATATGTGAAAAGATTACATATCTAATTTTTTTTGGCTTGCTCTGTCTGATAAAACAGTTGAGAAAGGACAGCTGAATTGTGTTAGATTCTCTTTGTTTATAAGTTGTAAGAGAAAGTGGTCAGCAACAGAATAATTCTTGGAATGCTGCTTTAGGTGCACAAAGGTAGTGCTTGGAATGTTAAACTCATGCATTTTAGGAGCTCTTGAGAGCTACCAGCAGCTGTCTGGAAAAAAAGATATTCTATGGTAGTTTCCAGGAAATGTTCCTGAATGCATGAAGGAGCAAAGAATCGTAGATATAGAAGGAACTGAAGGGCATGTTTTATGTCTGTGCTCCTGTCTGATGTGATAATGATTCATAGCTTCTGAAACTGGTTTCCCTGCTTGGGCAAAAATGGAGGGGTAATATAGTAGTCAGCAAGGTCTGCTTCAGACTCTTTGTACATGTAAGTATATACACACTCACACGTAGACACACACACACACACACACACCCCATTTAAATCTGTTGTTCTGGACCTAGGGAGCAGCAAAAGTGTTAGTATAAAAATAAAATGATGAAAAATATATAAAATATTTTTATGGAAGAAAAAAATATAAAAGTGAGTATTTTTGGTCTCTCTAGATGACATATTTTCTCTTATTCTTAACCTTCTGCTCTCTAGGCCCACTTGGAAAGGCACCCAATTTTACAAGTGGTAGTTGCAAATCCCATGCTTTCTTTGTTTAGAGTTGAGGCGATAGCTTGCTTCATCTCTTGTTTATTAATTGTTAGAGCTTGAACCAATGAGTCATTGGCCTAGAGGAACATCTTAAGTATCAGCCTCTAAAACCTGTACAACTGCCTCAGACACAGACCACGTGGAAGTCATGGGTTCGAGATGGCAGACTGCACACCACCACATCACAGAATGCCAACCACATCTCCGGTCTGCTTCTTGGACTGAGTCTGGAGATCAAGGTCAGTTTGGCAATTCTTCAGCAAAGGCAGCAAGAGGAAGATGGACTGAAAATCTGCTCAGACCACCACATCACGCGATTAATTTTTTTTTCAGAATCATATCATATGTTCTTGTTTAAATAAGTGAATTTAATTAAGCATTTAAAATATCTATTTGTTAAAGTAACTGAAATTGGTCTTGTTACTTTAATTTCAGGGAAGCCCATAGAGAATTTGCAAATTCCCATAGTTGGAGAAAATGCCTAAAAGAAAAGACTTTTCCAATTGTACATTTTCTGTTAACTAAATCAATACTCATCAGGGGAAAAAGAGTGATATAAAAATTGTATAAGCAGGAGAACATGATTTAATAAGACAATGAATAAGAGACTTTGATGGCTTCTAAAAAGCATTAAGTCTCTTCTTAAAGATGATGAGTCTAAACAATGAACAATGAAGCCCTATTTCATGCTTCAGAGAATATAGTATGATCTCTGTATTCACAGGGAAAGGCAGGAATACTGCCTTTAGAAGTATGGTGCCTTCACCACCATAGAAGGAAATTTATAATACTATTTGAGGAATCTCTTCTAAAGGCTTTGGAAGTAGACATATCCAGGTGTGATACAGCTGCTGAAATTTCTTCTAGAAAATGATAAATTATAAATCAGTAAAAGCGCCTGATATGTCAAATTGGCAAGTGTTCTATCTTCTTAGAAGAATAAGTCAACCTCTTCTGACTTGTCAAAAAATATTCAAAACACTAATTTTTCTCCTGCTTCTTGTGAAAAGAATTAACATGTTAGTGTTAAGAATTCAAACTAATTTATTCAGTGCCTACTCTATACTAAACACATTGTGGGGATTTAAAGGCCACAAACAAAAGTTACTGCACTTGTCCCAAGAACATTACAATGTACTAAGGAGACTTGCATTTAGATAAAGCAAGACAGTTAAATACATTGTTTGCAGTAATGGAGTCCAGGACAGGAGGTAATGACAGCATAGTGGATGGAGCTCCCAGAGTTGGGCAAGGAAGAGTCTGGAGGGCTTACCAGAGGAGTAGAGTAGAAGCACAGTGAGCGGTGGGGTGTTGAGAAGCAGTGAATAGAAATTCACGAGTAGTATTATTATGCAAGTACATTTCTAACCACATGGGCAGAGAAAGGACATGGATGATGATTTTCTAGAGCAAGTGGAAAATTGATTTTGAGATCTGACATCAAATTTTGTTTACAAATGAAATGAAATAAACAAAATTCAAGCAAAACTGTTCAAGGAGAGAAACATAGACCCCCACACCTCTATACACACACACATTGTATATGGACTATACCTATACGCATGCATATGTACTATAGTGCGTGTGTGTGTGTATGTGACTGTATGTCTATATATATATAAATAATAAAATAGTAATTATTTTTAAACAATGAATGATTTAATGCCAATAAATTATAAAATGTATATATGGTAGATATTTTCTAAAAATTAATAAATAAACATATAACCAAATTATTGAAAGAAGCAATTGGAACTGTGGATCAACAGGCACTAAATAAATGGAATACGCAGTCAAATTCTCTCCCCTTTCTCCACTCTCCAGCAACACTAAGTCTAGGTGCTATTACAGGCAAGTTTTAGCAAATCTTCCCAAACAGTTTATCTCTGACCTTTACAACATTTTCCAGAGGATATAATGGAGGGAAAGTTATCCAGTTCATTTTATGAGATTCATGTAACTAAAATGCTAAAATTAGACAAGAGCAGTACAAAAAAATTCTAGGGTAATCTCACTCACAGAGTCAAAACCTGAGATACATTAAATTGTATTAGTAAATTGATTCTAACAATGTTTAAAAATTTACTTATCAGGATTGCAAAACAGTCTATTCTCACAGCTCATTAAGAGAGTAAAGAATGCATATGATCATCTCAAAAGAGACAGAAAAATCTTAAATTTTGCTTGCAATCATCATTAAAATAAAAAAGGCAGCAAACAGTAACAGGAAACAAACTTCTTAACGTTATTTGTCAAAACTCTACAGCCAACAACATACTTAATGATGAACATTTAGAAGCTTTTTCATCAACATGAGGAGTAAAGCAAGTATATCTGCTCTTACCATTATCATTGTGACTTTAAATGCTACTTCTCTAATTTTTCCTCCTCTTTCCTTTTGAAACTCCTACTAGATGCAGGCTAAAATTTTGTATTATATGCTCAGATTTTTTAGCCTCTTTTTTTCATGTTTTCCTTCTCTTTAATTTTTTGTTTATACTGCAGAAGTGCTCAGGTCTATCTTCAGACGCAATTATTTTTTCAGTCTATTGTTCAACCCATCTATTGAGATTATTTTTCCTGGAACTATATTATTTGTATACTATATATTGGGTCCTTTTCTCAATTATTCCTATTTCTCTTTATTCATACTACTCTTGTCCTTTGATCTATATTCATCTTTTTAATCATTTGGATATCTTACCTTTCACTCAGATTATTCTAGTGTCTCAAGGTCATGCATGGGCTTCAAATTTTCTCATGTGTTTTATGTACTGAGCCCCACTGTGGTGGTTTCTTTCCTTGGTTGATTTGTAAGTTTTGACTCTATCTCACTGCAATGATTTTTCTGGGGATTTCATAGGTCTAGGTTTGTGGAAGCATCTCAATAGAGCCAACCCATGGTGCTTTTGCCTAACATCACAGATATCACTGGTACAGGACAAGTTTTGTTGTTTTTGTTTGTTTTTTTGTTTGCTTGTTTTTGTTTGTTTGTTTGTTGTTTGTTGTTTTGTTTTTTGGTCTTAAAAATACCTGAAACACACGGTTGGTATGAATTCAGATTCTAGTCTCAAGGTTAGTATGAGCCAGAGGAGTAGTTCTGTGACACCCTGAGTTCTGAGTGGGGGACAATCTTCCATGCTGCTTCCCAGAACTGATTGGTGCTGTTTTTAGCCTAACTTTCTTTCAAGGGGTAGCCTTTGTGACTCTTGATACATGTTTGTGAATTGATTTCCATTTTCATCTCAACCATAAGACAATTTTCTTTTGTTAGTTTCAAGATGGCTGATGCATTCTAAAACACTTTAATTCTGTTTTTTTCTACCATGTCCATGAGTTGAAGTTGGCTTTTGAATCAGCTCAGACTGCCATACTGAACAGATAATATATGCTAGACAATCTGGGCACTTTCAAAATGGTCAGCCAAAACTCAGCTATGGTTCTTTGGCTAGAGAGTCTGAAAGGAGCATAGCCAGAAGTGTAATCACCATGAAGCTAATTAATCTCAAGTTTCAGATGCCCCTGAATGGGCTACTTTCACAGTCCTAAAAACTTTTTTAAAGTAAGGTATTTTATGTTACTTTTCTTAAAGAAGACCCCCTCCCCAACTGTACAAGTTTCAAGTCCCATAAAACCTGGAACTTCCCCTGGGTATGACTTGAAGATTGAAGCTTCAAAAAAGAAAATTCTAAATATGTGACCAATGCTAGCAAATATAGAACTATAGAAAGTGTCCATTACAGTAGACAGAATCTCAGATTTTCAAAATCTTTGTAAGATGGAAAGAGAAATACAAATTTTTGCTTTTTGATTTTTTTTTGAATTTAAAAACATTGAAGAGAGGGCAGACAGCAGAAGCAAGCAGAACTACAATCCTGCAGCCTGTGGAACAAAAACCACATTCACAGAAAGATAGACGAGATGAAAAGGCAGAGGGCTATGTTCCAGATGAAGGAACAAGATAAAACCCCAGAAAAACAACTAAATGAAATGGAGATAGGCAATCTTATAGAAAAAGAATTCAGAATAATGATGGTGAAGATGATCCAGGACCTCGGAAAAAGAATGGAGGCAAAGATCGAGAAGATGCAAGAAATGTTTAACAAAGATCTAGAAGAATTAAAGAACAAACAAACAGAGATGAACAATACAATAACTGAAATGAACAATACACTAGAAGGAATCAATAGCAGAATAACTGAGGTAGAAGAACGGATAAGTGACCTGTAAGACAGAATGGTGGAATTCACTGCTGTGGAACAAAATAAAGAAAAAAGAAAGAAAAGAAATGAAGACAGCATAAGAGACCTCTGGGACAACATTAAATGCAATGACATTCGCATTATAGGGGTCCAAGAAGGAGAAGAGAGAGAGAAAGGACCCAAGAAAATATTTGAAGAGATTATAGTCGAAAACTTCCCTAACATGGGAAAGGAAATAGCCACCCAAGTTCAGGAAGCACAGAAAGTCCCAGGCAGGATAAACCCAAGGAGAAACATGCCAAGACACATAGTAATCAAATTGGCAAAAATTAGAGACAAAGAAAAATTATTGAAAGCAGCAAGGGAAAAATGACAAATAACATACAAGGGAACTCCCATAAGGTTAACAGCTGATTTCTCAGCAGAAACTCTACAAGCCAGAAGGGAGTGGCATGATATACTTAAAGTGATGAAGAGGAAGAAGCTACAACCAAGATTACTCTACCCAGCAAAGATATCATTCAGATTCGATGAAGAAATCAGAAGCTTTACAGACAAGCAAAAGCTAAGAGAATTCAGCACCACCAAACCAGCTCTACAACAAATGCTAAAGGAACTTCTCTAAGTGGGAAACACAAGAGAAGAAAAGGACCTACAAAAACAAATGCCCCAAAATTAAGAATATGGTCATAGGAACATACATATCGATAATTACCTTAAATGTGAATTGATTAAATGCTCCAAACAAAAGACACAGGTTTGCTGAATGGATACAAAAACAAGACCCATATATATGCTGTCTACAAGAGACCCACTTCAGACCTAGGGACACATACAGACTGAAAGCGAGGGGAAGGAAAAAGATATTCCATGCAAATGGAAATCAAAAGAAAGCTGGAGTAGCAATACTCATATCAGATAAAATAGATTTTAAAATAAAGAATGTTACAAGAGACAAGGAAGGACACTATGTAATGATAAAGGGATCAATCCAAGAAGAAGATATAACAATTATAAATATATATGCACCTAACATAGGAGCACCTCAATACATAAGGCAACTGCTAACAGCTCTAAAAGAGGAAACTGACAGTAACACAGACACCAGAAAACTACTAGAGCTAATCAATGAATTTGGTAAAGTTGCAGGATACAAAATTAATGCACAGAAGTCTCTTGCATGCCTATACAATAATGATGAAAAATCTGAAAGAGAAATTAAGGAAACACTCCCATTTGCCATTGCAACAAAAAGAATAAAATACCTACAAATAAAACTACCTAGGGAGACAGAAGACCTGTATGCAGAAAACTATAAGACACTGATGAAAGAAATTAAATATGATACCAACAGATGGAGAGATAAACCATGTTCTTGGACTGGAAGAATCAATATTGTGAAAATGACTATACTACCCAAAGCAATCTACAGATTCAATGAAATCCCTATCAAATTGCCAATGGCATTTTTTACAGAACTAGAACAAAAAATCTCAAAATTTGTATGGAGACACAAAAGACCCCGAATAGCCAAAGCAGTCTTGATGAAAAAAAATGGAGCTGGAGGAATCAGACTCCCTGACTTCAGGCTATACTACAAAGCTACAGTAATCAAGACAATATGGTACTGGCACAAAAACAGAAATATAGATCAATGGAACAGGATAGAAAGCCCAGAGATAAACTCACACACCTATGGTCACCTAATCTATGACAGAGGCAAGGATATACAATGGAGAAAAGACAGTCTTTTCAATAAGTGGTGCTGGGAAAACTGGACAGCTGCATGTAAAAGAATGAAATTAGAACACTCCCTAACACCATACACAAAAATAAACTCAAAATGAATTAGAGACCTAGATGTAAGACCGGACACTATAAAACTCTTAGAGGAAAACATAGGAAGAACACTCTTTGACATAAATCACAGCAAGATCTTTTTTGGTCCACCTCCTAGAGTAATGGAAATAAAAACAAAAATAAACAAATGGGACCTAATGAAACTTCAAAGCTTTTGCACAGCAAAGGAAACCATAAACAAGATGAAAAGACAACCCTCAGAATGGGAGAAAATATTTGCAAATGAATCATCAGACAAAGGATTAATCTCCAAAATATATAAACAGCTCATGCAGCTCCATATTAAAAAAACAAACAACCCAATCCAAAAATGGGCAGAAGACCTAAATAGACATTTCTCCGAAGAAGACATACAGATGGCCAAGAAGCACATGAAAAGTTGCTCAACATCACTAATTATTAGAGAAATGCAAATCAAAACTACAATGAGGTATCACCTCACACCAGTTAGAATGGGCATCATCAGAAAATCTACAAACAACAAATGCTGGAGAGGGTGTGGAGAAAAGGGAACCCTCCTGCACTGTTGGTGGGAATGTAAATTGATACAGCCACTATGGAGAACATTATGGAGGTTCCTTAAAGAACTAAAAGTAGAATTACCATATGACCCAGCAATCCCACTACTGGGCATATACCCAGAGAGAACCATAATTCAAAAAGACTCATGCACCCCAATGTTCATTGCAGCACTATTTATGATAGCCAGGTCATGGAAGCAATCTAAATGCCCATCGACAGACGAATGGATAAAGAAGATGTGGAACATATATACAATGGAATATTACTCAGCCATAAAAAGGAACAAAATTGGGTCACTTGTAGAGATGTGGATGCATTTAGAGACTGTCATACAGAGTGAAGTAAGTCAGAAAGAGAAAAACAAATATCATATATTAACGCGTATATGTGGAACCTAGAAAATGGTACAGATGAACCGGTTTGCAGAGCAGAAATTGAGACACAAATGTAAAGAACAAATGTATGGACACCAAGGGGGGAAAGTGGAGGGGGGGGCGGTGGTGGTGTGCTGAATTGGGAGATTGGGATTGACGTGTATACACTGATGTGTATAAAATGAATGACTAATAAGAAAATAATAAATAAACATAAAAAAATACATTGAAGGCAGAGTTATCAAATTTTTAAGTGCAACAAGATGTGGGAAAAGTTAATTTACTAAGCAACAAGGTCAACATTCTTTTATTTAGGTGAAAACTAAGGAGAGAAAATGAAAGTTTTCTCTTAAATTTCCAAGTATACACTTGTGTGGGACACCCGCTCTATGTGGCATTGATCAAAATACAGGCTCAGCATAAGCCAAGAAGATAATGATGCTGCTGACACAAACTCTAATGCATGCTCAGTATGTGAGAAAATGCTCCCATCACAGGGAATGAGGTCTTGTTGCAGCAAAGAGCAGAATATATATGATGAAGTGAGTTTAGACCTTTAACAGGGACAGTAAAGAACTAGAAAATAATCATAGGATAAAAGGATAGAGAATCATATATCTTGGGGAGCAGATGTGCATGCCACACACAGTATTTAAGGAATTTTTTGAGTTGATTATTTAATCTAAAAAGGAGAAGACCAACAAGAGATATGCTAGAGTTTTTAAACATTAAAAAAATATATGTGGATTAGGGAAAAAAGTCATTAGGGTTAGTAGAAAACTTCTGTGTTCTCCAGTTTTATAATTTGCCATTATTCACAGCCTATGACAAAGAGAAAGTGCTCTGTGAAACTCTGTCAAGCATTTCCAGCAATATGCTTTTCTAAAATGTTTTTGTGGATTTCACTGCTATGATTTTTATCATGTGTATTGAAATTACGTGTTTATGACTGAAGAGTTGAGAGCAGAGACCATATTTAATTCAAATTCACATCAAATCAAATTTCAGCTTAACTTAAGCCAGAACTTTCAAACAAATAGAGGTCTTTAAGAATGAAATGGAATCTGGTATTTTGAGATAAAGTGCTCATTTGTAAATGTTTCTGAAGTGAAAATTCATCTTTTCAGCATCTGTTGAGGGGGATTTTTCATCAGGTCAGATAGAGAGAGAAGTATGAGATTGACAAGATGACCGTAAGTTTTTCCTTCAACTCCACTTTTCAATGCCTTCCTTACCATGTCTTTCCCTCTGCCCTTCTTTTCCTGCCATATTTTTGGTGCTCCGTTTCCCTTCCCACTACCTACATGATGTTCTATCTTGGGATTCTTTAGAGATGAGGCCCTCACTGGCAGCCAAAAGACTACTTCATCTGCTTCAATAAAATCCCATTATGTGGGCAGCCTTCTAGCTAGAGGCTCAAAGATTTATAACCAGTGAAGCAGACAGATGAACACAGCACTGGGCATGGATTTAGAATACCCATATTTAAAGTTTACCTCAACTTACTCACTATATGACTTTTGGCAACTCAACTTCTATGAATTTAATATTGAATTATAGTAAACCTCAATTAGGATCATTACTGTGAGATAATCTATAGAAGTCATACAAATATTAAGCAGTATTAATAGTATAATTTTCAGGATTGTTCTACCATCATTGCCCTCAGTATGTGTGGACTGATGGGCTTTCTCTGTGGACAGGCATATGTTAAGATATAGCGGCTACATGTAATACCCAGCTTCTCTAGCTTCATCAGCATATAAGTCATTTCCCTCTCCCAGCAGAGTGCAAGACAGAAGTTCAGTACCGTTTGGTGCACAGTCTCCAAAGGTCCTTACTTCTGGTATAACATAAAATTGCACATCCTATTGCAGGTTACTCTAGCCACCCTACTTTGCATTCAGTGAGGAAAATTGGCGGCACATTGCTCTGAAGAAGCCTGGCTGCGTATACCATCCTTAACTGCCTTGTCAAAATAGACAAACATACCCAAGTGCTGGGAACTTTGCTCTGGTGTCTTTGAAGGTCATCCAGACCCTTGACTCACTGTACTTCTGATCAGGTGCCAGGACTGGCCACATCATTTACAGGGTCTGGCGCAAAATGAAAACACAGGATCCCTGGTTAAACAACTATTAAGAATCTCAAAATTGTGACAATGAAACATTAAACCAAACACAGGGCCCTTCTGAGCACTGGGCCCTGTGCTACTACACAGGTTGCATACCCATGAAGCCAGCCCTGCCACATGCCAATGCAGTAGTGAAGGTGAAATCATTGGAAACCACGGTAAAAAGTAACTGGGCATTTTTACCAGCTATGTAAAGTACTTTTCCTTACGTAAAGTATTATTTGAAGTAATGCAAAGAGAAATTTCTGAATAGCCAGTCTTTAAAAAACTTCAGACACAATTCAAAATACAGTTATAGCCAAGAGAAATTCTGCTTTAACTCTTTGAAGGAAAACTTGAATATCTGCATTTTCCCTTCCTGTTGTAGACACCTTCCTGTGTTCACACCAGAAAGGGAGAGTTGCTAGTAAATACACTCTTGTGTTTCACCAGAGGTGGTTCCACCTCAGTGGAAATGGTCATCTTGCAGCAGCATATTGGTAAATGTTTGTGAATGATTTTGAGGCAAAATATCCCTCTGTTAATACAAGTTATTATTTTTTGTATAATAGACTGATAGAGACCCTGTTAGTCATTTCTTTTTTTTTTTTCTTTTCTTTTTTCTTTTTTTAGAAAAGCAACAAGGACCCACTGCATAGCATGGGGAACCACATCCAACATCTTGCAACAACCCACAATGGAATATAATCTACAAAAAAAAGAAAAACTGAATTACTATGCTGAACACCCAACACTAATGCAATATTGCAAATCAACTACACCTCAACCAAAACAAAAAAAAATTGCCACCACTTATTGAATACCATGCATTTCACATAGTGCAGTACTTTTGAAGCACATCCACAAATTTTTGATACTCTTTCAAAAAGAGGAGGGGTCTAATTCTTCTCCCATTGATTATGGGTTGGTAGTAGCAACTCACTTCTAGTGAACAGAAGGCAGTGGAAGTGATGTTGTGTGACTTTCGGGCCAGAGTAGTCAAGGTGATACAGTTGCACCTGTTTCTTTGTCTCAGAACGTGTTCCTTCGGCGCCCTGATCCACTATGTAGGAAATCCAGTGACCCTGCAAGGGCCATGCAGGGGGGCGAGGTGGGGAGACGCCCTGGGGGTAGGGGAGATGCCTGGGGAGCCCCAGCTGCTCCAGTCCCTGCTGTTTGTCTCCCAGCCCCGGCACCAGAGATGTGAATGAGAAAGCCTTCAAAATGACCCCAGCTCTAGCCACCAACTGATTGCAACCAAGTGAGAGACCCCAGGTGAGAATAGCCCAGCTCAGCCACTTTCATATGCCTGGCCCACAACATCACAAAAGCTAATAAACAGCGATTGCTATTTTACGCCGCTAAATTTTGAGCTGATTTGCCATGCATTGATACATAAAAAATACACGTTATCAACTAATAACACTGAGTGATAGGTATGGTAATCTCAGTGTTACAAATGAAGAAACTAAGGTTTAGAGAACTTAGGAAACTCATGTAAGTTGCCACTCAGAAGATACACAACAGGGTCATAAATGTGTGTCCACCTGACTCCAAAGTCCATGCTGGATCCACTTGCACTGGGACTGCCTCATTTGATCCTCTTGTTTCTCTTAGGCTGACCTGCTGTCCCCAGAGCTGCCATTTTGCCAACAGTAGTTGGTTTCTCGTCTGGCTTCACCGTTCCTCCCCTGGGTGCCACAGCACGTTTATAAGGGCCACCTCTTTCAGGCTGTGTCTCAGGAGAGTGGCTCCCTAGGATGTGGGGGGCTGCATTCGCTCACCCATAGGTGCCACCAACAGAGGACACTCCAGGTAGCTGTTGTTCTCCAAGATTCTGAGGGAGAAACTGGAGTGGTTGTTCCTTCTGTTTTCATTCCTATTGTGTGGAAATGAGTGAGAGAGCCCTGTAGCCCTCCCCTCAGGCTTCCCTGTATCTTCTAAAAACACACAACTGTTAGTAATTTCTTAATGGCAAAAAAAAAAAAAAAAAGGAAAAGAAAAGAAGAAAGAAATGAGGAGGAGGAGACGAAGAAGAAATCAAAGAAGAAGAAATCTGTTGAGGGGGACTTCAGTACGTGGGCTACATTCCTTACTTTTTATCAGGTGAATCTGTGAAATTAATTTTTGATTTTGTCATGCTGACTCCATCTCAACTACAAGCTAGGAATTTTCAAGAAGAGTTTTACATCACAGTAATTTCAGTTTGATGAACAGAACTGACTTTGGTGTTTTATAACTTCTCAAGGGGCAGGAATTCTCAAACAAGGCCTTGATTTTCTCATATTTTATAATAACAATATTCACTGATCTAATCGTTCCTCTCCTTCCTTCTTCAATAACAATAAATACCTATGGCATAATTCAAACACAAACTTATAGAAGACAAGAAAGATGCCTGTTCTGGTGAATTGCAGGTTTTTAGGCCATCTTCAAAACATTTTCTTGAGTAAACATTCAGATTTTAATGGTGAGGAAAAGAGTTTAAATTTTTTTCTCAAATGATTTCTATATTACACTTATTGTTCTATATTCATAGTATATATTAGAAATTGGAATCAATATCATATATTATATATTAATCCCTTCCAATGGTAGCTTTAGCCATACCTCAATGCTAATTTTTTTTTTTTTTTTTTTATTAATTAATTAATTTATTTATTTTTGGCTGTGTTGGGTCTTCGTTTCTGTGCGAGGGCTTTCTCCAGTTGCGGCAAGCGGGGGCCACTCTTCATCGCGGTGCACGGGCCTCTCACTATCGCGGCCTCTTTTGTTGCAGAGCACAGGCTCCAGACGCGCAGGCTCAGTAGTTGTGGCTCACGGGCCCAGCTGCTCCGCGGCATGTGGGATCCTCCCAGACCAGGGCACGAACCCGTGTCCCCTGCATTGGCAGGCAGATTCTCAACCACTGCGCCACCAGGGAAGCCCCCTCAATGCTAATTTAAGAGACATTATAGTGTACTTACAACACACATCTTCCTTTAAAGGGAGATTGCTTGAGCACAGACTGAATGATTATAATATTATTATTTTGTTAAAGAGTTGGGTACCATCTTAGTGTCATTGCCTCTGTCATTGGTTTATTTGGAAAATGATTTCAAATAACTTTGATGTTGTAAGTTTCAAAATGACACAATTTTCAGAACAAGTGCCTATAGAAGTGCCACATCTTATTTAAAAACTAGAAAAACATTGTCATTAAGCCATGGTGCTGCTATTCTCTGAAAATAATATGTGACATGTTACCTAACCTCATTCATTCAACGTTTATTGAGAAAATGCCATGTGCTGGAAAATGTGGTAAGAAGTTTTAATATTAAAATAAATACTAAATGAGAGCTTTTATGTAAAGATAAGTCTTCTTCCCTTCCTTTAAAGCAAACAAAATTTGCTGTATCCTAATATCATAATTTCTAGCATATTCAAATGGGCTGAAAGTCTAACAGAAATATTTTGAAACATCAAAATTAACTGATGCCTGTCAAAATATTTAATGTGCATAAGAAATACATTAGATAAATTTTAACAAAGTAAACAGAGCTTCGTAGTAATAATTCTTTAACTTTTAGGACACACGATTATTCTCTTCTAGTTACAATACAGGTTTATTTATTTGTTTGTTTACAGGTCAGTTTTCCCCCATAAAATTCAGATGAGTTGCACATTTTCAAACATTAGGAAATGATTAATAACATCTATTGTAGATGACTGGAGACATTTGTGAACTTTAGATAACTTTCTACTTCCCTTCTAATACTTTATGTTCGAAAGTGACAGCTGTTGTCTCTGAACCTTCTCACTTACGTTTCTCAAATAAAACATATGACTTTTAAGCTAAACTAATTTCTGCTAACCAATTTCAAACTGTCTTTACAGACTGTGTTTCAAAATATTTTGGAAGTTGTATTTATTGTTTGTATGTTTAAAAAATCAATTAACATATGCACACATTCATTTATTCATTCTGGGCTTTGTTGATACCCAGCTCTTTAGAGATTTGAAAATTCAGAATATGAGTTCACAGAAGAGACTAGTCTGGCTTCATTATCTACAATGAGAATATTTAGTATCTGTCTATCTGTCGTGACTAGGACTAACACCAAGATTCTAAATAATACCTCAGGCAGCCCAGGTTCAGAGAAAGAAATAGCTTTTGAAAAATCTAAAAATATGCGTATGATGGGACTTTCCCTAAGCAAGGCTAGTAAGTAAACAAAATGTTTTATCACCAGTGACTACTCCCTTTCCCATCCAATTTTCCCTCTTTCAGCAACCTCCGAGGTTCTTGATATTCCTAGCACCTCCCCAACCTCTTTGCAGTTCCCTTTATCTGGCTATCTACCTATCTCTCCTTGCCTGCTACACACTCAACGGTACCTGTACAACATCCCTTCCCTTAGAACCCAGCTATTCGCTTACATAAATAACCAAATGAATCATTTTAAGCTTAGACCCTATCTCTTCTGCTACTGACTGAATCTGAGTTCCCCCCAAAATCCATATGTTGAAGTCCGAATCCCCGATATTATGGTATTTGAAGGTGGGCCTTTGGAAGGTAATTAGGGTTAGATTAGGTCATGAGGGTAGGGCCCTCATGATGGAATCAGTGCCTTTATAAAAAATCAGTGCCTTTATAAAAAAAAATTTGAGATCTCTTTCTCACTCTGTGAACACACAGAAAGTAGCTGTTTAGAAGACAGGAAGCATGTTCTCATCAGAACCCAACCATGCTGACATGTTGATCTCTGATTCCTAGCCTCCAGAACTATGACAAATAAGTACTGGTCATTTAAGCCACTAGTATTTTGTTATAGCAGCCTGTACAGACTAAGACACTTTCTATATGATATTTACACTGTAAATGAAGCTTCTAAAAAAGTGATACAGTATGGGGCACCATGGTAGGACCAATGGAGGCATTTGAGAAGAGCAGCTTTGAAAACTACCTCACCTAAAGGTAGAGAACAGCAAAAGACAATTTTCTTCTTGTTCTACAGTATCATTTTGAAAAAATCCTATTCTAAACACAAGAAGGAAAAACTTCTTCAAACATACTAAACCTTTGTACATATATACATATGACATATATAGTAGATATTCTGGCTCCCTCAGCCATCTCACTAACGTTTTTCCATTCAATGTTTTAGTCTACCTAGAATAGATTTTGTTAGGAGATATTTCTTTTTTTCTCTTGAATTTTCCTTCACCTTAGAAACAAATTTTCTCTTTTCACAATGTAATTTTTAAAAAATTTTCCCTATGTTTCATAAAAATATTTTAAAATTTCATATTTTTACTATATTCTTTGCCTCCTTGATAAAAATGCATCTGAATGAAATTTCTATTATTACTTTAAGAAGGTAGGTTTGTATTTTCTGAAGGACCAGGCTAGCTGTGGCTGCCAAGGCAAGTCGTGTGCCAGGCATGAGGAGAAAGCACTGGTGCCTGAAGCGCCCCTGCAGCAGAAGAAGCTAAAGTGAGCACTTGACTCATCCTGTCTGTACTTATCAGTAAATGTTAGCAAAGGATTTTTCTCATTTAATGTCTCATTCTGCTAATGACAGTTTCTTATCTGCAGTGCATCTTGCTGTGGGTGTTTTGGACAAATTTCCTTTTTTCCTGGCTATACAAAAGAGACAATCATATTATGCTGAGGCCATTGCTACTGGGCTTCCTTATGCCCCTTACACAGTGAGTCAAAAATCCTTGCAGGGATGAGGGTTGCTGCCATCCAGCCCAGAGTCACCTGAGACACAGAGAAGCTGGCCTGCCAGTGGCCCATTAGGGAAGAATTCCTCATCTCAGCAGATACTGGGATACAATTTCTTGCAATGAAATACCACATTCTTTTGTTTTGACTTAAATATTTGTTGAGCAGCTTCCACATAAAAATTATGAATATAGAGATTCTTATAATGTTTTATCACTGCTTCAAAAGCTCACCATCTCATTTCTCCTTCACAGGTCTCTACATACCCATTCTTAAATATAAGTTCCATGGCATATTACAAGGACAACTGATACGTACTGAAGATTTCACCAAACTTCACCTGTGTTTTCTCCCACCAAATTCTACCAAAAATTCCAAGGTGACTGCTCTGAGTTTTATCTAATGAACCTTTACATGCTGACTTCCAAAAGGTGGGTCTAAATAATCTACATGCTATTGGAAATTGAGATGAACATAATGGGGAGAATAATCTCCTTGATAACTGAGAAATCATTGTGGATCTTTTTAATATGTCTATATGGCTTGATTAGCAAAAGTGTTCTGCTAAAGCATAAACCTGCAGGATGCCTTAACAATTCACTAAAGAAAAATAGACACGACAGCTTTTTGTATCTCTGTATTCAATAGAGACTAAGTACCAAGACCAGGTATATTTTAAACCAATGCTTGATTGCTGAAAAACCCTGCCCATGACAGTTATAAAAGCAAATTGGATGCCCCTGATTTCTTCTTAAATATCCTTGGTAATAAAAAATGAGATGGTAAACAAATTAGCTATTCCTAAACACTTCCTCCTTGGTTATACATTTAATGGTGGGGTTCTTTTGCTTTTAAATCAGTATTGCATTGAAGTAATGTTCAATTTGCTAGATATTCTCATGACACAGTTGGCTGCACACATAGGCCTAGCCTATGTGATTTATAAGAGACCAAGAAAACTCAGCCTAAAAATACTTCACTTGCTATTACCCAAAATTGCTCAATCAGTAATTTCTTTACCTTGCTATTAGTTCATTGCCCTTTCTCAGCTCATTTTATTGAAAAATAAAAGAGTCTTCAAATATCATGCAATTAAATGACAGTTTAAATTGAATTTACATGGTCTCCTAATTGACAACATTTAAAATTCTTTTCCATTCTTCTTTTGACCTCAGAGGACCTGGGGAAACTAGAACCTTTGAGCCTGATCTAATTTTTCCCTGATTCTACCCAACTGCACATATGACTCTACTGAAGGAGGGCCCTGTATGTCTTTTAAGGAATGTTTCCTGAATGTTTACAAGATGGAACTATTTTATGAAAGTCTTTATCAATTTGCTCCATGTTTATTTATCTTTGTGTATCTACCTGACAATATCCATGAGGTGAATGGACAATATTCATTTTTTAAATTTCTTTTTCCATATCTCTATTTTTTTCTTAGCTTCCCCTTTTTTCTTGTGTCTTTATCTATGTATTGTGAAATAATATAAATAAGAATCATGTTTTATTTATTGAAGAGAATCTTATCTTTCTCATTCTTATTGCAAATATCATGTTTTGAACCATTTTATGTCTGTTAAACATAAGTTGCTTTTTACCTATGTGGCCCTTATTTGCTTGCTTTGATAAGGAAAAGGCCTCCATTCCTACTTCTTATCCATAAGCATTGTGTCAAGACTCCACCCACAGGATTCTTCTTATCTTGTATATATTAAAAGTTCAAAAATTACACAGCTTGCAAAGAGAGACTCTACCTCACTTGCTTTATTTACTCCCATTAAGAATTTGTTGATGATATTTAAGATATTCATAAGATAGACTTATTAAAGTACACTTGACATATAAGGAATGGCTCAGCACATATTTAATGTATAATTTAATAAGGTTTGATCTTTATATACACCTGTGAAATTATCACCACAATCAACATACTGACATATTCATTATTGCCCCAATTTTTCTTGTGCTTTTTCATTCCCTCCTTTTTGTCTATCCTACTCTCTGCTCCCAGTCAACCACTGATATGATTTTCTGTACTTAGAGATTTGTTTTTTTGTCTAGAAAGTTATAAAATGGAATCATATAGTATGTACTCCTTTTGGGGGTGAAAGTCTGGCTTCTTCCTCTCAGTAAAGTTATTTTGAGATTCATCCAGGCTTTTGTATGGATCTAAAATAGTTCATTCTTTTTTTATTGCCAAGTGATATTCCATTATACTAGAATACCATAATCTATGTATTCATTCATCTGTCAATGGAAATTTGGGGGTTTTTTCTCCATATTATTTCAAAATTCAGCAATATTCATTGATTTGCTGTGAGGTACAAGTCATTATTTCAGCTGCAAAAACTGCTTCAAAATGTCTCTGTCAGGTAAAAGATTACCCTTGTCATATTGTCTAAACATAAGCTTTGCAAAACTGCGCAGAGAAAAAAAAATTGGTCCATCAGAATTTCATACTTCAAATATAGAAGACATCTATCAATACTGTTTCAGTTAAACCTATATATTTCATGAAATTAACAAATCATATAAGACTGCTGTCTGTGTAACTGATTTCTTTAAAACATAATAGGGTACGGGTGGGTGTCTCAGGTGATGTTCTGGAAAAAAGAGGTGTGTAATCTAGCAAAGACAGATGTATCACAGTAGTTTCAACAGGGAGGATGGCCTCCCTTTTTAAGTCCTGTTAGGTATTATTACTCCAAAGATGGTCACTGTAGGAACCCAGTGTTTATTTAAACAGCATGCTTTGTTTCATTTGGAGACAATTTTCTTAGCAGAGCAAAGCCCTATATGATGATGGCTAGGCAGGGCACAAAAGATCCCATACTGACCGTAGTCTGAGTCTGATGTATCCTGCTTCCGCCTTTTCTGTCCCTCCTTCTTCCCTACCTAGATGTGCCAGGTCAAGCAAGGCAAAGGTCAGGGCAAAGACTCTGGCAAGGAAATGGCAATTCTCTTGACTCTGAGCCTGGAGGAATTGCAGCAGATGCGCCTACTTATCAGAAGTGTAACTGTCACCTCCACCTCCCATGGAATCAAACAGCGTTCTCTCTAAGGCAGCTGTGTGTGCTTTATTTGTTTTCTTCTTCACAAGAATTGCATAGGAGAAACTAACAAACTGTGTGTATTAAGAGCTGTAGGGTAATGTACAGATTATGCTCTAGTGAGCTGTATCCCAGAGCCATGCTCGTCTCTAAAATCTGGCTTGATAGCAGAAAAGGGCTATTCTTCCCAAAACTAAAAGGGCCTCTGAAACCTACTCTTCCTTATTTTCCAGTAACAACTTTCCCTTAGGTCGTTCCAGAAATGGTGCTATGGATAAGCATAGACTAATTACTTTTGCTCGTATGAATGACATGCCTTTTTAACTAATAAGTATGCAAATTGATTTAACACGTATCAGCACACCTTTCTCTTTTTTGTCGTATTTAACTTCCAACCTTTTCTCTGATTATGTGCATTTAGTTTTATCTTCAGAGTCAATAACTTACACAGCACGGTTACCTGCCTACAACTTAAGAAAAAATATAAGAGAATATTGAGAGACATATAACAGCACACCCATACGATGTTCCCCAAGAGATCAACAGTTCAAAGGCTGATTTCTGACAACATTTTCTGCTTAAAAAGAAGCCCATCTTTTCCATTTTACTGAAGAAATTCTGATTGTGTGCTTAGCCATCTGTGTGTGCTGTGGAGCACACACCTGTGTAATTAGGCATTAATCCCAGAACAGCCTGACCTGCCCTCGCCTCCACCAACACGCATCAGGAAGACTTCTTTACTTTTTAGTGAGACCTGCCCTCTCTTTCTCTCCTTGCTCTGTATCTTGTCAAACTGAAGAAGCACAGTGCTCCCCTGATTGGACTTGCGCTGTGGGGATGTCCTGATCCGCAGTCACGGGAATTGTTGAACATATAAGGAAATCCAGACACAAAATGCCGCTACTTTCACAGAAAATATCCTGTGGAGAAACAGCACTGATTATTCCTGGGCACGTTTTAAGGAGGCGTAATTATGGCTCTTGGAACATTTTCCCTTTTCATTTTGTGTTTTACATGAATAGAAGGGAAAGATGCTTTCACACAGCAAACCCTACATGAGAAACAGAAAGGGCTAAATTGAATAAATGTGGTTCAGTAAAGATCCACTAAATTGCCATATAGCAAAGGATACTTATTAATCACTTATTATGTGCAAAATCCATAACAAAATATAATCAATATATGATTCTGTTAGGGGAACAACTGATGGAAACCGCCCACCCTGGCCAGGCCAATAGTAACCAGTTGCATGAGTTATCTTACAACAAGACGTCCTGGTAAGGAAGGTGGAACTAACAAGCTACCACCAACCAGAAGAATTTGGGAAAGGTCAAAAGGAGAGAGGAAATGCCAGTCCACATGTCCTACCAACTTCCCAGAATCCTTCTTGCTGGAATCCATCTTGGCTGAGTGATGCGCACGCCACCAGGAAGGAGCCTGAGTCAGAATGATTGGCCAGATACAACCCAGAAACTAACCCCATTACCATAAGCCCAGAGACTGTGAGCCACATGGCAGAGCAGTACTCCTGGGTTCCCTTACCCAGCTGCTCTCTGCCCAGGCGCCCCTTCCCAACAAAACCTCTTGCTTTGTCACCACGTGTGTCTCCTCGGACAATTCATTTGTGAGTGTTAGATAAGAGCCCACTCTCAGGCCCTGGAAGGGGTACCCCTTCCTGCAGCTATTCCTGATAACCTAAATTTTAAAGTCGAGGCAGGCACATATTTATATAACTATGATAAAAAGCCAATTATGAAAGACACTATAATAGAATCAACACCATTCTATTGAATATCGAATTCTGGATCCCCAAGTATCTACCAAAACAAAATTCGCCAAAATAACCTATTGAAAAGAGAAGGCTTAGCTTAGCACAGGTGAGAGCAAATACTTCCTCCACAGAGCTTTGGTCCTGTCTCAAAGTGGGGAAGGCAAGATTGAAATTTAGAACTGAAACTGAGAATTGAAAGTTTGGTTTAAAGGACAGCTTTCAGTGAGAGTGAGAGAGTGGGGAAGAGGGGATGAAAGCTTGATTATGACTGGATAAAGATCATAATATAACAGTGTAGCATTGATACAAAAAGCAAGGTGAGGAATTTTGAGTCAAGAGATGCATAGAATCTTAAGGCAAAAACTGTCTGTGGATACTTTTCATTGAAGAATCTCTTCTGGAATAGTAAAGTCATGCTAATGAAGATAATGGAATAGTAAAGTTATGTTAATGTTGACCAGTGATCTGCAAACTGTGCCTGGATTTGGATGCCAAATCCAGTCCTGTGGGCAAAGCCGAGAAAGTTCTTTACACTTTTAAAGGATTATAAGAAAGGAAAAAGAAAAAGAATGTGCAGCACAGATCTTATGTTGCCTGCAAATCCTACATTATCTATCTGGTCCTTCGGAGAAAAAGTTTGCCAACCCCTAATGCAGACTGTAAGTTGGGTGGGTGGGGAGGTAGTTTCAGTTTCAGCCTCTAAGCATTGTGTAGGGGTAGACAGTTTTGGTTCTCAATACTCAAGCTTATTGCAGAGAAGGAGAAAGTCATCCCTACAGATAATGGGTGGGGAGAAATTTGGGTTTGGCCTGGAAAATTTGACATGGAGACTGGGAGATGAAGTAGGGAAGGGTTATTCAAAAAGCAAAAGGAACAACTTGTGCAAAGGCATACATGAGGAATGAAACAGAGCAGGAACCTGTGGGGGCCTCCCAGGTACAAATCCTTTCCATGTCCCCTGTTTCTTGTTTGTAGGAAATAGTCTTCATTCAGCCTCCTAAGACCTTTTCCGAGTTCCAAAGTGTAGATCCAAACAATTGCTAATCAGGGAAGTAAGGGAATGCAGAAACAAAGGAGGAGCAATCAAGAAAAAAGAGTGCAGCATTAAACCTGAGTTGGTTCCTCCTCAAGGGATATACATAACGATATTTTTGAGTTCTTCTACAGGAACTAAGGCCCCACTCGGGTGGAAGATGGTAACTTCAAGCTGAGAACAATCCTGGAACACCATCCTGTTACCTCACCACCAAACAGTCAGAAGAAAGCCATACATGCTGCAGCCCTCACCCCAAATCTTGCCCATAAAAACTTTTACTGGAAAACTTTTGGGGAGTTTGGGGGTTTTTGAGCACAAGCCACCCATTCTCCTTGCTTGGTCCTGAAATAAACCTTTCTCTGCTCCAAACTCCGATGTTTAGGTTTGTTTGGCCTCACTGTACGTTGGGCACACAAACTTGCATTCAGTAACAAGGATACAGTACTTTTCTCTTTATTCATAATCACCACCTCCACAAGCACTTACTCAGATCCTGATTTTTAACAGTGGTATAATAAGCAGGCCAATCAGCTTCATCTCTGCTCTCTGTGAACCAATTTTGTAAGAAAACAGAGTGACAAGAACTGATCTGTTAAGGATCTAGATCTTCAGGGAAAACCACTCATACATCTCGCACAGTTAGCAATGTTGATCTTTTTCTTTTTTTTTTTTTTGTTTAAACACTGAATTCCAAACGAGACTTCCTTCAGGAAATCCTTCTAGTGCATTTTCTTCTCATGAATAAGTATAAAACTAACCAGAATTGATTAGACTAATGACCCATTTGGAATCTATTAAAGGAGTTAAACCCACTTGATACAATGCAAATTGCTAACTAATGAAGTGATGGAAATAAATCCTTAGTAACATAAGTAACAATTCTTTTTGGCTTGAGTAGTAGATAAAACGTGAGTTTTTCATATAATCCTAAAAATACATATTTTTTTATTCTACATCTTTCTCTTCTTTGATGCTGTCACAGAGTGAGCATGACTGAATACCAGAATATCATAATATGTCATACTGAATGTAATATTGTATAGAGAAACATGTAACAATATCTTCTGGGTCCATGTAAAATGTACATGGTCTAGAACATTTTCATCCACAGTTCACTTCCAAGCTTTATCAACCTCATTCTGATCCTAGGTCTTTGGATTAATCTGTCAGAATATCCAAATAGCAATGTATGAATATATAAACAGATAAAGCTAATATCAGATAAAGCCAGAAGTCAGTGTTTAGCATCCAATCATAAAGGTAGATCTCCAGATTTTTAACTAAAGCTAAAATAGAAGGTGACTTTTTCCAATAGTGTTAAGAGAAAATCAAAGAAATAGAGAAAGAGATGACAGAGATAGAAAGAGAATTAGAGATAGAGGAGAGGAGAGAGAGAGAGAGAGAGAGGAAGAAGAAGAAGGGGGAGGAGAAGAAAAGAGAGAAAGGCTTTAGTCATACAGAATAAAGAGATTTAACGAACACCCTGGAGTTAGAATGTTCAGCATTATTAGACTAAAAATCCAAGTTCAAATTTTTTATTTAAATAATTTTCTTGAACCTTTGGGAAAATAGACAGTGCACAGAGGACACCATCCGGTTTGTTTCTGTAAAGAATATGAGTACATTTTTTTCAGGAAAATATTGGAGAAGAAACAGACATTTGCACGATGACCAAGTCCATCTGTTGTAGACCATTAAAAGTTTGATCTGTTTTATATTATTTGAAATGTCTCACTGCACCAGAATTTTATCCTAGTGATTAAATAAAGGGAAACTAACAAAATAAATATCTTTATATTATTGAAGCCTATTGATTATAGACATCAGACAAACTAGAGCATTTGTTGAGCATTTGCCTAACTGAGCAAATTATGTGTTTGGGATTAGTTCTTTTTCTGTAATAACTGCAACAACAAAAGAGAAGAGTAATGAAAAATAATCCTAATACATGTGAGGCAGTATTCTATATTGATAGATGGAATGATTTGTTAAAAGCTCATTTTTACATTCCCCCGTTTTGAATTATAATCTATGTACAATAATTCGAGGAATAGATGATACAACAGATAATTCGAATATTACAGAGAGAGAAGCAAATGAGTCTCAGAAACGTCAAGTGTGATTTTCAGATTTCTACATTAGATCTCCTGGACTCTCATTTCAGTGCTTTCAACCAAATCCTAGCTGTGGTAAATGGTATTCCCCCTGTCATGTACTTCCATCATGCCACACTTAAATGATGTGCTCAATAATTTCAAGGGCTTTAGGTTATCAGAATATTTACTTCAGCCAAGGATGGCTGGAAGGCACATTATATGCAAATAGGAAAGCACATGGTTCTTATTCTAATGACACTCAACCTTTAGCATCCTCTACTATGTCCTACTTATTGATCCTTTAATCCTTAAAGAAATATAAAGGACCTCAGTCCCTCCATTTTCCTTAGTCTTTATATCATACTTCTTCATCTTCACTTATCTTTTGGTCCTGGATGCCATATTAATTAATTGATCTACTCCTTTATTCGTCTCCTCAATCCCAAGTAAACCTCTGTATTTCTGCCACACAAATTGGATCAACCCCCAAACTAGTCTGATAATACATATTTTCAGCTAAGTGTCTCTGTAGATGAGTACTATCTTCTGATTGGGTGACAGTTCAGTGCTAGAAAGGACCTCACACTGCTAGACCATCACTCAATGTTCTTTGGTGACCTTTCTCTTATGCCCCTCAGTGACTGTCCAAATATTAACAGTTTTCCTCATGTTTTCACACAATCCAGCTCCTGCTCTCCTCATTTTCAATAGCTAATTTCACCATCCAAAATACCACATAGTGGCACTTGTGGCACTGTATTGCAGGTCTGCCTTGCTGATCTGTCTCTACCAATTAATTGTAAATTATTTAGGATTTGGTCATTTCCTATTTAACTCCGTATCTCCAAAGACTAGTATACAGAAAGATCTAACATAAGTAAATAGATGGATATTGATTCATACCTCTGTTTCTTTGTTCATACTCTTCTTTCCACCATCCTTTCAATTGCTGCTGAATTACTTCTGAACTCAAAATGTACCACTCATGTATCTCCTCTTGAAAGATGTGGTTGAGTACTTCTAGTCTGGGCTACCTACCCTGACACTGTGCTCACAAAATGCCTGTGAATAACTTCATTACAGTTATTATTGTACTGCCCCTACTAATTAAATTATATACATAGTACAAAAACTCAAATAGCACAGGGATATAATATCTTCTCTCTCCATCTCCTTGAACAACAATGTCAGAGTCAAATGTCTTACACCAATTAGTCAAAATCATGAATCAGTTGTTTGTTTTAAATTTAGGTTATGATTTAAAGAACTTTTTCTTCTTGTCTTCCTGGAGATTTGAATTGCCTTTCCTTTTGCTCACCTATAGAAGAAGAATATGCCTTTAGCCTGACTCTAAGGTCATCCAAGTTCTTAACCATAGCATTTGTTAAAATGAAGGCTCTGACTTCTTGTTTCAATTAGGACTAGTTTCTCTTAATTATGCAGCAAAGCTCTTATTCTGTCATTCTAAATTAAGTGCATTTTTTAAATCCTGTGCATTTTTCTTCTTGATTTTTATTTTATTTTTACTTCAGAGTGTACCTTACAAACCTGAAAAAAATTTTTTTTTCCCTCACACATTATTGAAATTGATAGTTTGGCAAGAACATACAATTTTCTGTCTTAGTTTTCTAATGCAAATCTGATTTGTGTTCATTTGTCTATAAACTGGCATTTTTCCACAACCACTTTTAAGACCATCTCTTCACCTTTGATGTTCTGAAATTTCATAAGAATGTGTCTTAGCAATAGGACTTTGTCCATGTACTGTTCCAGGCAGTCCTTGGATCTTCTCAATCTGATATTTGGTCTTAAATGCTGTGAAATAATCTCAATTAGTTCTTCAACTATTGTCTCACCTCCATTTTTTCTGTTTATTCTTTCTAAAATACTTACTAGCTGCATGAAGGAATTTGAGCCTCCATATCTCTGATGTCTCTCTCATAATTTCCTGCTTTTTTGACTTTTTGCTCTATCTTTTGATTCATACTCTTGATTTTATTTTCTAACTTTTTTTTAATGATTTTTCTTTCCAGGAGCACTTTCTTATCCTCTGATAATTTTTTTTTTTTTAAATGGAAGCTTGATGTTGTTTTACTGAATGCAGAATCTTCTGGAATCTAAGGATTTAACTATGGATTTTAAAAGACATGTTTCTGATCCTTGAATTCTATTTCTTTTGACATCATTTTTACTATTTGTTCACCATGATGCTTCTCTGTTTCTGTTTTTGGCTTCCTGAAAATGTCTGGTCATATTTTGTTCTCACCGCGTATCTATGAATTGAGGAATGAGTGTTAAACATTAGATATTGACCCTGTATTCCTATGGTGTTGTGTAGTTCTCTGTTCCCTATGTAGAAGAACTGACCAGGAGTTCTATTTCATGGATAGGGACATGTCAATGGACACATGCAGTTTGCACTTTATGAGTGGGGAGAATGCAGGCATCCTGTAACTATCAAACCACCTGTCTTATGCCAAAATAAGATGTTTGTTTCGAGTTCTTGCCCCTCATGAGTAGACTGTTCAATTTCTTTAGTAAGCAGATCTCCAGTCTTCATCTAGGGGCTTGTCTTGCTAAATGTGCACTCTGGGAGGATGGGGTCATTTGCCTTTGATATTATGAAAAAAAGCATAAATGGACAACTCTGGTTTGTAACCTACACCTGTTCTCTAAGCCTGAAGACCCCCTAGGGCTCTGCTGAAATATGTGTTTTCTCTTTCTGCTGCAGTGTCCTTCTATCTGTGTTTCTAAAATGCTACTAGACTCCTCCACTATCATTTATACTCCAACTTTTCATACATGTTTCAAAGTCTCTAATCCATTGATGAAACGCTTGTATTATAAGAACAGTTACAAATTCATTTCCTTTTATACAACCTCACTGTTTTTACTGTGCAAGGGCTCACTGCCCAATGTGCGCAGAAGCCAACACTATGGCACTGGCTTTTGAGAAAAGAAAGAGCTTTATTGAGAGGTCAGCTGGCCAGGAGACAGGAGGCAAGGCTCTTAAATCAGTCTCCTTGATCCAGGGTTCAGGGTAAAATTTAAAGGGTTAGGGGAATTTCAAACTTGGAAGCTGATCTTGAATTAATCCATATAAGCTACTCATGCTGCGAGAAGCCAGATTTTCCTTCTTGAGGGACTTCCCATTTTGTAACAGGCTCCGCTGGCAACATTTCTTATTCTTTGAGTTCTGTAGACTGAAGACTCTTGGTTCCAGGGTCATCTTAGAGACATGGGTCTCATCTTGCACATATGCAGTGCTGTCTACATAAAATAACTTGATGTTTGATTAATCAACAACCTATTTAAGGAGGCAAAACCAGTTTAAGCTGGTCAATGTTTAATGTGCTTCTTCACTGTCATTTCATAAAATTTGAGGTGAGAAGTGGGATACATGCGCATACTTAGCCACCTTGAACTGTAGCACAACCAACACACTGCCTTAACAATATCCATTTGCCAAAGTTGCAATAGGTAAGGGTAGGTACTACCATTATGTATGAATAATAAATTTTCTAATTTCCTACCTGAAATCCACTCACCATTTTGTCAGCAATACACATAAGTTGTGGCACTGATAACTCCTATCTAAGTAAATATTCATGTGTATATCTCATTGCACTTGAGTTGAATTCATAGATATATGTATCACATCTTAGTATTTGATTTGATAGTAACTGTTCCTCAATGTTTGTTCAAGTAGCTAATCATTGCACATACTTCTCAGGCTGAAAAAGCTATTTGGTGATCAAAACGTATTTTATGGTGTCACATAAGAGATGAAGCCCCTCCATAATGGACACACTCTATAATGAGTACAATAATATCTGTCCACCAAAGTTTTTGCTTGCTTTAAACATGGTTTCTTTTAGTATTATCTTAATTTATTCAACATTGGTTCTAACTGGAAGTATAGCACTTATTAATAAGGTAATGTTAATTATAAGCAAAAATAATTAAAATTTCTTGAGAAGCAGCAATTCTACTCATTACAAAGGGGTTCAAAGCAGTTTAGAACCATTACAAACTGGATGTCTGATCTTTGGTTTTAGAGATCTCTTCATTCATTGTTCTTTTTTTACACTGATCTTGTATAATTATGAGACAACTTTCTAAGCCTGAGATGCAGAGAATTGTCTGGTGTTCATAATAATAATAATAAATGTCCATAGGATGTCTCCTCTTACTAGTACTGATTAGTGTCCATAAATTCAAATACCTACAGGGTGCTAGAGGGTAAAATAAGTGAGTGTTTGGGGGTTACTATTAAAAAATAAACTAATTTTTAAAAGTAAGCATTTTATTCTCTCTTTAGTACTACTTTAGAGTAAAGCAACAGTCTAACTTTGCTCAAACTCAGTGTCAGACTGGGGAGCAGTGGTGAATCAGAGAATAGAAGCCTGGTATGTTTGGTTGTTTTCAAATGCACTGTGAAATATTGCAGATATACTGGAAGGAACAAAGATACTAAAGTAAAACTTATGTACCCATTATTTAATTTTGGAAGTAAAACATTGCAAATGCTTTTAGAGACTCTTGGGTACCCAAACTTCCCTTTTATACCCCTATCCTCCCCTCACCTTCCTACACCCAGACATGTTCATTATATTCATTTTGGTTCTTATTAGTTCCTTGCATTTCTGTAAGTACTTATTGCATAATTATGTACCTTTATATAATAAATATAATTGTTTTTCATATTTTAAAATTTATATACGTGGTATCATATTATATGTATCCATTTGCCAACTGTTTGGTCTAATGACATCAATTGTTTAACATTTATAGTCTAATAGGTCATTAGTTTTCTCAAATGTTCCATGTGTACATTTAAAAATGTGATTCTTCTAACTACTAGATATAGTTTTTATATATATCTATTAAACTAGGCATATTCATTAGGTTGTTCAAATATTCCTTTTATTTTCTCATTTTCATCTACTTGATTTATCACTTACAAAAACAGGTATGCTAAAATGTTTCCCTCTGATAGGGGATTTGTAAATTTCTTCTTGGGATTTTTGTCAAATTTGCTCTAAATATGCTAAAGCAACTTAGGTACATAAAAATTAACATAACATAATATCTGGTGAACTAAAACAATAATTTTTATGTAGTTACTGTAAAATCTTTATTAATATGGGTCCAGCACCTTTCTTTTGGTTAATATTTGCTTAGAATAATTTTTCCGTAATTTAACTTTCAATATTTTATCTTCTTATATTTTAGACATGTGTCTTATCAGTGGCTTAAATCTATATTTGTATATTAATTCTGATATCAGCCATTTATCTCACATTCTGATTATTCTGATTCATTTTAACATCATATTTTGTTATTCCTTTTATTCTACTGGTCAATTCTATTTTGCTTGTCTTTCCTGTCTTCTCTTGAAGTAATCAGTTGTTTTTCATTTTATTTACATATATAATTTTTTCTATGTCTTTAGAATTTATACGTTGTCTTCTTTCTTCCCTTTCTTAGCCCCCTCATTCTTCCCCCCTCTCTCCCTCTTTCCTTCCTTCTTGTATCCCTTCCTTCCTTCTTTTCCTTCCAAGCTTGTATAAAGGGGCACCTGCTATATAATTCCAAATTATCGCCATATGGAAATCTGTTGCCAGATTCACTTGCCTTGTACATATTTTCTTAACTTCCTTATTTTGAAATAATTATAGACTCCAGGGAAATTGTAAAAATGTGCAGAGAGGTCTTGGGCTCTGTTTACTCAGCCTCCCCTAATTGTAACCTGGTGCATTACTATGGTTCACTATCAAAACCAGGAACTCAACATTGGTATAATGCACAGGGCTTATTCAAATTTCACCAGTTTTAAAGCACTTATTTCAGGGTATGTATAGTTTTATATGATTTTTATCATAGGTGTAGCTTTGTGTAACCAGCATCACATTCAAGATGAAAAACGGTTCCGTTACTATGGGGTTCCCTTGCGCTACCCCTTTATTTGCCACATATTTTTAAATAAGCCATTTATATGTGTATCTGGATTTTACATAAAATTTCCTATTTTCCCAATGTTCAAAAATAATTCAAAATGTTTAAGACACTATCTCATCCAACACTGTGCAAGCCTAGAAAAACAGGTCTGTTGCCTGAAATCAGCCTAGACCTGTCTGTTTGTCATCTGGTATACATTACAACTCAGCTAAAGAAAACTGTGTATCTGATGATATATGCCTTCATCTAGTATTTTGTATTTGTTTATCTGTAGATGTAGACATTTGCATTCTATAGTCACTCCTTACTATTTAGACATTTGAAATAAAAGGTTGAGATTGTTTATTTCTAAGATTGTTCATCATTTACTGTGTAGAATATTTGGAGTCAAGCACAGTAAGTCAAGGGTCATTCTTTTCCTTCTGGCAATCAGCACATGCCATCCATAGATCTCTTTTCTCAGGCTCCTAACTCTTGTCAATGTATATGAATTTCAACTGTGATTTTCCCACTAAGGATGTCTGATATTTATCATTCCCATTATAGTCAGCACAACCCAGGCCTGGGTAGCAAGTTCAAAATCCTGTGTGTGTTTATTAACATATAACCCTACTTTAAATATGTTTCTTGGGAAACCAGTGTTGTGCTTATTTATCTGGCTCTCAATCTCTGAAGAACCGTCATATCCTTTGTGAAGAGATCTCACTTCACATTTCTAAGGTATTAACAACAAAAATGACAGAAAACGTGTTCTGGGCCCTTCCCATATGTGTGGAACTTGGCCACCCACTTAACAAGGATTGTTCATTTCATCCTCATAGAAACCCTCTGGGATAGGTAATATTATTATCCCTGTTTTACCGATGAGAAAATTAAGGCTTTGGGAGGTTAGTGTGCCAGGTAAAGGTCATGCAGAATGAAAAAGCTGAATTTTAAGTGAGTTGTGAATATAGACAGTCTCACACCTTTGAGAACTGGTTTTTAGATCTCACATATTCATAATGGTAAAAATTATGGAATCTATGACAACATAGTGAGATTCGGACCACATCGAGTCTGGGAGGTAAAGCCACACATTGTTTTCTGATCAAATTCATACAATTTTTGTATTCCATTACAAAATGGCAAAAATCTACAGACCAAATGGTCTGTGAAGGGTCACTATTTGGAAAGATGAGCTACATTCAAAATATGCCTATTTCATTGAAGTTAACGTGTAGAGACTGGTCAGTGTGTCCTACTGTAGTTAAATGCAAGGACATAGAAAGGTTTAGGATTGCTACAACACCGTATCATTGGACTGGACAAAAGTTGATAGAGATAAAGACCATAGTCCTTTAAAAGGATACATCAGAGCAATGTAATTGTTTTATTTTTAACAGTGAATTAAAGAAAGCAAATTTCATATTATATCTAACTAAGGTGTGAAGAAGGGACAGTTAATGAACAACCTGATAGTCAGCTAATAGATTATTTCATGAGATCAGAGATGATGGCAGGCTTATTATGAGGTGTCTGTTTAGAGTCCATTTTTAAAGATGTGGGTTTTGGCAGGGGGTTTTCTTGCTAGAAGCATTTATTGTTATTCCTGGTCACGTAGGAAGAATGGAGTGTCTGACAATGATAGACAGTGCAACAGCAGCCTTGCTGCTTAAAAATTAATTTGAAGTCCTCTTCTAGAGAACTGCTATCTTCTGTTACTACACAGAAACTTGATTGTGCTAATAATGTATGCTCAACTCCATAAGAGACACAGTGCAAGGCAGAAGCCTAGGATTTCCAAAGGGAAAGAAAAAACATTGCAGAAAATAAACAAAGAGGAATTTTAAAGGGCAATGACTAAATTCTAATTTTTAGGGTATTTAATGAATATTCTGTGATCATACTTCAAATTGCAATAGTCAGCTTTATACCACATACAATAGGCAATATAGGAACACATATTCTGTATTAGGAAAAGTTCCATGAGTGCTTGATTTAATACTAAAATTAAGACTAATACTAATAATAGCAGGTCAAATATTTATTGTAATTGATCTAATAAAAATAACATTAAAAATGATAATAATAGGGCTTCCCTGGTGGCGCAGTGGTTGAGAATCTGCCTGCCAATGCAGGGGACACAGGTTCGATCCCTGGTCTGGGGAGATCCCACATGCCGCGGAGCAACTGGGCCTGTGAGCCACAGTTACTGAGCCTGCGCATCTGGAGCCTGTGCTCCGCAACAAGAGAGGCCGCGATAGTGAGAGGCCCGCGCACTGCGATGAAGGGTGGCCCCCACTTGCCACAACTAGAGAGAAAGCCCTCGCAAAGAAACGAAGACCCAACACAGCCATAAATAAATAAATAAATAAAATTAAAAAAAAAAAAAGAGGAGTGTTTGCAACTTCCTATACATTTATAAAAAAAAAAAAATGATAATAATAAAAGAAGCTTATAGTTGCTAAGCTCTTAGTATATGCTAGGTATTAGGCCAGATAGTTTATAGGTACAAAATCATTTAATCTTTGTAATGACCCTGTAAATAGTATTATCATCTCAATTTTACACATGAGGAAGCAGATTCTTTTAAAGGTTGAATAAATTGCCAAAGGCAATCTTACTTCAGAAGCTATACCTTTAATCACTATACAATATGCTCCTTATCTCTTTCTATATGTATCATGAACTCATTGATAGCGAAGGATAGTAAACACATAATAATAGCAGACACTCACGTATGTGTGTATGTGTGTATCTTAAGGAATATATATATATTACATACATGTAATATACACACACATCTGCATGTATATTTTACTATAATAAGTGTATACAATGAATATATTTTACATATATAATTTATATATACATATGTATGTGTGTATATATACATATATAATATATATAATATAATATATATTATATATTATGTAATATATTCACTTGATTCTTACAATCACCTTATGAGGCAGGAGTATTATTATTATTATTATTAATTGCATGTTGCATGTGAAAACTCCTGAAGCACTGAAAGATTGAATCACTTGGCCAAGTTGGCCCAAGGTCTTCTCCCAGGGCCGGGGCCAGTGGGGTCCAGTGCTGTACTCTTACCCACAGTGCTCTACTACCTATGCTAGTGATAAGGATGCAAAAACAGAATGAGAATGAGTCTAAGGCGGCAATGTTTTGTGAGAGATCTTTAAACCAAGGCCATTTGTTGTCTCAAGTTTTGACACCTGTTCTCACTCCCTTCTCCACATTTTTATGAAGAAATTGATGCAGACCACAGAAAGATGGGGATTTTTTTCCTCCTGCTTTCTTCTTTCCCTCTTCTCAAAACTGTACTCCTAGTTCTAAGAATTATGTTACTAATTAATGTGAGTAAGCATTCTATCTTGTTTTCCTATCTTTGTTCCCCTTTTGTTCACAGAACTGCAGAAACTTGGTATTGTTATCAGGGACATCATGACCAGAGGCAGACAACCTCAAGCGCCAGGACTCACATTATAGAAAACATATATCAAGATAAAAGACATCACAACACTATGAGCTGGTGCAGTCCCAGTCAGGTAGCTCACGACCCCTGTTTAAACAGCGCGCCTATAAAACTGTCCTGCCATCTTAAGGAGGTAGGACAGTAGCCTTTGGATATTAGTCTGCTACGCTCCTCATTTGCTGGCAGATTAATAAACTCCTTTTCCTTCTTTCTCAAACCCTTGTCCTCGTTTTCCTCAATTGGTGCCGAGGGCCGGGACAGAGTATTTAGGTAAGAAAATCAGCTATAAGATAATACAGTCTGAATGTTTGTGTCCTCACGAAGTTGAAATCCTAATGCCCAATGTGATGGTGGTACCTTTGGGAGGTGCTTAGATCATGAGAGTGGAGGCCAAGTGAATAGGATTTGTGCCCTTATAAGACAGACCCCCAGGTAACTCCTTAGCCCCTTCCACCATGTGAGGACACAGTGAGAAAGCTTGGTCTGTGAACCAGGAAACAGGTTCTCACCAGAACACAGCTATGATGGTGTCATGATCTTGGACTTACAGCATCCAGAAGTGTGAAAAATAAATTTCTGTTGTTTATAAGCCACCCAGTCTGTAGTATTTTGTTATAGCAGCCAAAAAAACTAAGACATAATGTTGACAGAAAAAAAGCTCATGGGACTGATAATGTAATCAAGGCTCATCCAAGATCAATGAGACAGGGAACAATAAAAACAAGCAGTAGTGCCCTCTGGATGAAGAGAACTGCCATACAACCTTAGATCACTGATCTGATTTTCTAGGCTATGTATGCATTCTGGAGTATACAAATGATTTTTAAAAATAAGAGTATACAGATATCTATGATTTTTAAAAATAAGAGTATACATATATCTATAGAGTATATATACATACTGTGTGTGTAATGAGTATATGTATATCCGTTCTTACTACACAATTTGATTTTTGGAAAAAATTTATATTATTTTCTTCTTAAAAAGAAAAGGTCTGGGATTTTAAAAAAATATATTACATTCCTAGGATTTGGGTAATAAATTATACTCCTACTTATAATTTGTTTGTAGAAAAATGATGATAGCTTGAGAAACCTGGAAAATACGCTATTATTTGAGATAATTGGAAGATTATCCATTTAAGAATAGTATCAATTCTGGATTAATATCAGCATCCAGCTTCTATTTGCTGTGCTAGGCGAGTGTAACTTAAGCAATATCCAGGACCAAAATAGAATAGCTTATGTGGAGGTAGGTACTGTATTTTACCAACATGGCACCATGAACTTTGTCATTGGGATCCAAAGAGATTAGAAAATGGATGGGGGATGGCCAAGTGTTGTACTTTTGTGTCTGGTAGTAGTTACTGATAAAAGTTAAATGATTAAGACAGTAAACTTCCTTGCTATCCTGACTTCACCACTTATCCACTTTGTGGACTTGTATGTACTTAATTTATCTGTGTCTCAGCTTCTTTTTCTGAGAGATGGAAATAATAGTTTCTACATGATAAAGTTGTTACAAAGTTTAAACTAGTTAGTATCTATAAACTCTTAAAACATCCATGACACATAATAGGTAATATATGTGTTTCCAAAAAAAAAAAATCCAGCCCTTCATTGGTATTTAAAAGTATAAAGAACATTAGCAACATTTCTCAGGAGATTAGGGGTTTAATCAGGGGCATTTTCTCTTCTAGAACTGATGAAAGGGTAATGCATGGATCCCTAGAACTTCATATGCAAAGCTATAGGGAGGTTGGTTTGTTTTCTACAAAGAAAGATGAGAATTTGGGCAGATGTGTTATACTGTACCACAAACAGCCTGTTGTTATAAACTTATATCTAATAAATTACCAGAGCATAACTGCTCTAGGAAAATGATAAGCTATGTACATTTTGTTTTCAGGATGCATGGACTACCGAAATCTGCATCCATCTCTTTCCTTCTTGATAACCCCATCTTCCTGGGGCTATGAGGCTGACAGTGACCCAGGGCTGCCCAACACTACACTCAAATCTTAACCTGAATCTACTTTCCTGAGTGTATGACAAATGTATCTCTTCATCTTAAACCTCATCAAAGTATATTTTTCCTTAGAGTCCTGTTTTAGCTGGCTGTGGAAAAACATGATCTGTTTGTAAGGTAAAGACTGCCAACAACTTAGTACAAAAGTATTTATATTTTCCCCAAATACTCCTAGAACCATCATTGATTTTGCCCAAAGTATGTGTCTAATGCTTATTCTAGGAAGAAAGGAATTAACTTCAGTGCAGGATAAAATAAAAGTGAAGGTGAATAAGTGGTTTCCATCAGATCACACCACCCCCTTTGATTTGATGGCTGCTATATAAAGACAGCAACATGTGTGATCCTGTTTCCTGGTAAGTACTAGAGCATAATAATTAAAATGATAGTTAATATTTATTGTGTTCCCGGCACTGTACTAACTGCTTATGTGCACAACTTTATTTCATTCTCACAACTTAGCCCCCTGAAGTAGGAGGTAGTGGTTATTATTATGTTTATAGATAAGGAAACTGAGGTTTACAGCAACTAAGGATTTTGTCAAAGGCAAACAGTTAACAAATTGGGGAGCCAAGAATCTAATCCAAATTGTTTGATTCAAAAGCTCTTATGTGTAAAATAGGCATTGTTTCTGTTATTTCCTTGGTTGAGAGAGAAAGTGTTTTCAAAAGATACCTAATTCTATTACTCAAAACATGTCTTTTACATATAAAATACTAACACAATGGATAAAATGGATTATACAACTATGGAGGACAATTAATTGCCTCAGACCTTTCTGGGCCAAGATGCAATTTCTATCAAGCTGTACATTCGATTATTTTAATGCCAAAAAAGTCATGTGTACATGTAGTCACATTTATTTTTTATGTGCTTAACTTCCCAAGGTGAAGAAATAATACTATGTCTGAAGGAACCCCCTGAGCTACCCTGTTCTGTCCCTTGTGCTCTGCCCCTGGGTCTCCAATCTCCCCCAACCAGGCTTGCAGACTCTTCCCTGTATTTACATGTATCCCCTCCCACCTCCTTTTATGCAACACCCACCTATACTCCTAGGCTTACCTCCATGTAGACGTTCTCTGCTTCTGCAACAGAGAAGAACAAACCTGATGCCATATTGGGTCTATTCCTTTAGCTCTAACGCGTGTGCTTTGTTGCTTGTGCTTAGTCATGCTGGCTCTGCACGTTTGTAAAACAATGTTGCCTAGAGCACGAAATATACATGATAGCTCATTCTCAAGGCTCTGACCTTTAAAAGTATAACACTTTCTCATTCAGATAGAGATTAAAAGTTGCAGAACAGAAAATAACAATGTCTTGTTGGAGGTTTATAGTAACATTGTGATCAGACCTGCCATGTACAGCTGCAAGAACAAAGGATTTCTGCCCCAAGAAGTGTCCAACAACCAGCCACACCCCCTCCCTTTTAGTATAAAAGAAGCCTGAATTCTACCTCGGGTAAGATTGTTCTTTGGAACACTAGTCCACCGTCCTCTCGGTCGGCTGGCTTTCTGAAAAAAGTCACTATTTGCCCCAACACCTCATCTCCAGATTTATTGGCCTGTTGTGCAGCAAGAGGTAGGAGCTTGGACTCAGTAACACTTCTTTCAACTAGAAACAAACAGAAGACTTCTCTCCCTTCTCTGAGTTCCCACTGTTCTTCTCTGATATCAGGTATTTTAGGCAGTGAGTGTTCCATAACAGTATACTACAAACTGGGTGGCTTAAACAACAGAAATTTATTTTCAAGCAGTTATGGATGCTGGAAGTCCCAGATCAAGGTGCCGGCAGGATTGGTTTCTCCCGAGGCCTCTGTCAGAAGGCCATCTTCTCAATGTGTTCTCATATGGCCTTTCTTCTGTGTGTGTGTACTCCTGGTATCTCTTCTTCTTCTAAGAACCCCAGTCCTATTGGATTAGGTCCCCACCCTTATGACCTCATTTAACGTAATTACCTCCTGAAAGGGCCTGTCTCCAAATACAGTCACAGTGGGGGTTAGGGCTGCAAATGTATGACTTTTGTAGAGATACAATTTAGTCAATAACATCAGATTTTACTTGATATTCAGAATTATAGCTATTGCAACATCAGTTTAACTCACTACTAGCCTGTGAGTATCCTGGAGAAAGCAAGTCTATCCAATTCATGTCTGTAACTCCTGCAACATTCGGTATAGTGTTCTGCAAATAATACTAATCAGCTATCGTTCACTGAACATAGTGTATTTACACCATTAGCAATTCATAAACATGTCATCCAATCCCAGCAATAACGTTTTGAAGTAAATAATGTTACCTCCAATATAGAGATTATGAAACTGAAGTCCGGATAGATCAGGCATCTTGGTAAAGTTCTCATGCTTAGTAAAGGACAGAACTAAAACAAACCTAGGTCTATTTTAAAGCAAAGCTCAGGCTTTGTTTCAGATTTTTTTTTTCCTCCAAATCTGCCTCTCATGACATTTGTTGAAACAAATAAATGTCACTAGGGTAGGCCATTGGTGGTGTCATTTTGTTTTTCCCATTCCCTATGAGTAGGAGAATTGACAGGATTTTCTTTGATCACTTTTGTTTGGACAGGCAGAAGAATGGATAGAAATTTTAGAAATGTAAGAATAGCAGAAGCAAAAGGAACATCTTCCTTTCTAGACTTTTACAGGAAGCAATATTGAAGTGGTTAATAAAGGAGAAAGAGGTGAGGAAGGTGTAAGGAAGGTGCCTGACATAATAGTAATGATAGTATATTTCAACCGAATAAAGCAGAAAAACATAAAACACTAGTTGGATTTAACAGGCATCCCGCTTTATGCCTGACATCACAAGGGGTGTGTTTTATAGGCAATAAGAGGTCCACCTGCTCCACAACTGTCCCTCATTATCCATCCACAGTGCCTGAAATTACCATGCTGTTGTTAACTCCAGTGGTTTTTTAGAAGTTACCAGTCCCAGTTGCACCTAATCCCTATTAAAATCTAAAACTCTAACCTGTAGGATGGTAAGTTAACCCATTAACATATTAACATATCACATTTAATGCAAGCTATAAAATATACATCTGCTTTTTAAAATATGGCAGTGAATGGTGCATCATGACAAAGCAAGTATATATCATAATTCGCAGACCTAAATGTCCAGGCAAAACATGAAGTTTTGGGAGGCCAAGGAAGGGCATATATCATGGGGTGCTTGGAAGCGGGTGAGAAAGGGGAGGGAAGGAGAGGAACCTGGAGGAATGACAGAGAGGATGGCAATTAAAATGAGAGTGGGATGTTACTGAAAACCAGCTGCCAATCCCTGTAAGAACAGGTCCCTAAAACACATGATTAGACAATGGTTGAGAGTTTTGTGGATTTAGGTTTTCTTAGAGGCAAAGCAGAGGGTGGTGATTGACTGGGGCAAAAAGTTTGAGACTGGCAGGTTTGAATCAAGCAGGATAAATGAGTGGCATTTAGTTACTTTCCATCTCTTTGCCATTTATACTCAGGGACATCATTTGTACAGCTTTTTGTAAAGCAAGAGCTGAACTGTGATGAGAATTGATGCTTTCCATTTTTTGTGTGTTAATTTTCTATTTGGCTGATATGTCCAGAAACCCTTCCTTGTCTTGCCCTAAACTGTCTAGATAATTGGTTCAATTCTCTGCTCTGCTTTGACTTGGGGAACCTTGCCCATTTAAGGCATTTTTCTTTCAACTCTTTTAAGCCACACTCAGTTGGCTTAAAAAGGTGCTGCTACTAAAGCAGAGGTCAAGGTAGATAGTTAGACCTGACAATTTACATTGCCCAAGTTCCTGACTCAGTTCCTTGAGGTTTATAAGAGGGAAAGAAAAAAATGGCAGATATCTTATTCTTCTTAGCTACTTTAAAGTGTAAATAATTACATGCACATCAAAGTCAGCTGCAACTGGCTCCCTCTTTCTGCCTCTACCGTCCTTTCCAAATAATGGCCTCCTGCATAACTGAATCTGTAGAAAAGAGTACAGTTGAATCTGCCATTTTGGCTGGAGCATCTTTGGGTACTAATGAGAGATCAGCTTAGTAATGTGACAGCAGTCCAATCTTGATAGAGATATGATGGCAAAGTATTTAGAGGTATAGCTTTCTTCACTTCTGTTAAAACATCACAATCATTGATAGCTGTACTATTTTTCTTGTTGTTTTTCTCTGGATTTAGAATATTTGTAATAAATGGTGCTATGATATAAATGTTTATGTCTTCCTAAAATTCATATGTTGAAACCTTAACCTCTAAAATGATGGGATTAGGAGATGGGACTTTAGGGAGGTGCTTAGGTCATGAAGGCAGAGACCTCATGAATGGGATTAGTATCCTTACAAAAGAGGCTTCAGAGACATCTATTCTCTGTTCTGCTGTGGGAGGACACAGAGAAGAGAGAGCTATCAATGAACCAGGAAACCCTCAGCAAACACTGAATTGGCCAGCACTTTGATCCGAGTCCTCCCAGCCTCCAGATCTGTGAGAAACAAACTTTTGTTGTTATAAGCCATCTAGTCTACAGTATTTTGTTAGAGCAGCCTGAACAAACTAAGACACATGGGATCTAGAAGCATTCTGTAATTTAGCAAAGACTTTAGTTGATAAGCCATTCTGAGAAGCTTCAGTTATAGATCCAAAAAAAAAAATCAGCATTCCAAAATTTGGAGGAACACTTACAGCAGTTTAAATTAATGAAAGCATATCTATAGAATAAAATAGGAAGCAGAATAGAAGAAAAATATTTAACATGATTCAAAGGTGCTCATACGTTTTTACTAACATAGACACATTATAAAGTACAGTAGACAGTACAGTATAATTCCTTGGTTTAAAAAATACATGCGCGCACACACACACACACACACACACACACAGACATACACAAAAAGGCTAAAAAAAATGTAAATTATATAAACCAAAATGTTATCAATGATTTTCTGTAGAGGGTAGGATTACAGAATTATTTTACTTTTTTTTCAAATTTATATGCATTTAAATATATTTTATAGTAAACACTTTGCAACATGTGAACTTATTTTTTTAAATAAAATATAGTAAAACCATTTCGGACTGTTTGCAGTGGTCATGTAGCTTAAGTCTGTGAACACAGGTCACTCTTCACTCCAAGACACATCACCAAATTTCTCCAAAATGTAAAAGAAAACCCATGGACATTCCATCAGAGACTTTTAGCAATTTAAAACTGTCTCAGTTTTCTCATTTATAAAAGAGGGGCTAACATTTAACTTTCCATGTTTCCTAAAGGATAAAGATGCCTTATCTTTATCTATCTGTTGTAATTAAATAATGTTAAAAGGTATTATTCATTCAAAAACATTTATTGGGCATCTGCTCGCAAACACTGGCAGGAGAAAGGATGACAGACAATGCCAAAGTAAACTACTCAGTTTGGTTTTTTGAGAATAATTTCCATAACTGCTCGAATTTGAAAATGAAAACACATTATTTATACAGATACACCTCAATTTGTGTATATTCTTGCCTAAAATGAAAATAACCAGTTTGTACCACAAATATAAGAAATAATAATTGCAATCTAATTACATGTTTGTAAGCCTTAATATAATAATTACCAAGGTTTAGAAAAAAGCATATTTGAAATCAACTTGGACTTTGATTTGAAAGATTTACTTTTTTTCAATATCAATGTGGTTTTTCTTTTGTATTAAAGTAGTGCATATGTGTTACATAAAATTCAAGTAATAGTGAAAAGTGAAAAAGTAGTTATAATCCTTTAATAGGTAATCACATAATACTTTTCCAAACATTTATATATGTATATATAATTATTTGTAATATATGTGAATATATAAATAAGTATAATGGGGTTATACTAAACTCTTTTTGTAGCTGCTTTTTGACATTCATATGTCATAAACATCTTTTCATATTAATAAATATAAATTTATATAATAATTTTAATGACTGCTAGTATCCAATTACATGAATACAACAGATAAAATTTATATTCTCCACTTAAGGTGCCTCTATTCATCACTATATAAAGTTGGGTGGTCATGGTAATTTGGACTAAAATGCAAAGGAATTATTTTTATTTCAGTGTTTGCCTAAATTCTGCAGTTAGCAATTCAGGTTCTTTGACAGCACATATTTTTCTTATACATATAAATTATGGGAAGATATTGCAAATGTGTGCATCTTAATTTGCTAACCTATAAGAGCTGGAGTGTTTTAGAGATACTGAAGTACAAAAGAAGTAAAGTGGCGTTAGGGGAAAGCCTTGAAGCTCTGAAAAAAACCAGATGCTGTCTCACTCTGAGCACTCAGATCAAGAACTATTAGATGAAAAGGCACCTTAAAAGGGTGTATAGTCAACCCAATATTATGGGCCATGGAATAGGGGGCTATATTGGGTTAAGTGGCTTTTGTGGTCACACAGACAGTGAGAGGAATACGGAGGGTCACAACCAGGAAGTTGTTGTACTTCTGACTGGAAGTACAATCTTTCAAATATACTACAGTATACATTATCTTTTACCTTCCTTTAGCCAATGCACTTCATTTTATGTTACCCTTGATATGTCCAACACAAATTCAAAACAAGATTATTAAAATATTATGACTATTTGCCCTTGACCTGAGAATGTTTATTTGGACAAGGGCATTTATAAGAAGTAATACATCAATCTCTGTGCAAGGCATTTACAGACATTTTTAGCACATCTTTTTTTTTTTTAATGCTACTCCAGCGTTTCCAGCTCATCAGATTCAAAGCTTTCTCTCTATCAGGAGTCAGTGTATGCTGCTACCTGAATCTCTCTGCTTTGATTGAGGAGGTGATTTGTGGAACCATGGAGTAAGACACTGTGGTTTTCTGCAGCCTGAAATAATCCTCATCAGAAAGCAAAATTGCCTGAGTAACTAGAATAGATCTGGGGGGAGGCAGATATTGGTCTGTGGTACTTGGTGACAAGCTATGTTGGCACTAGTGATGCAGAGTATCACTTAAGGTAATGAAAACATCTAGTAACGTGGTTAAAATGCTTACCACAGCTTATAACAGGCATGCCAAGCTGCAAGAAGGCTTTTTATGATATTGTTGTCATGGAGGAAATGAGTCCATAGCTCACCACTGCCTCCCACAAGGGGTGGCTGCTATGATTTCAAGAACTGGAAAAAAAAAAAAAGCCTTTAGCTGGCAGAGCACCTGGGCTTGCTTTTAGAAGAGATGCTGAACAGCATAGTGACAGGAAAGCACTGATAGCCAAATGTGGCTTCTCTATGATTGAATCGTATATTTACAGGAACTTTGAGATTATCTAGTTATGCCTCTCAGATCACCTAGATGTACAGTCTCAGAGGAGACTGAGATCCAGAGTATTAAAGAGAATAAAAGGACTAGTCCAGCCCTAAACTCAAACGTAAAAACTACGTCTCCTCAAAACCAATACTTTCTCCACCACACTCTGAGACGCTAAAATTAACCTGAAAAAAGAAAGTCCCACAGGTGTGAGACTAACCAAAATGTTTACCATCACTCTATACCCAGGAGTTTGAAAGGCTCCTACACTAGAGGTTATTTCCTCCAAGTTACTGGGTCTATAAGTTGAAGAAATGACTCCTAGGTTATTAATGGTACCAAAGAAATATCTTTGTAGCCTTGCTGTTTAGTCACCTGTAGTAATGGTTATCTGAAGGGTGTACTTTTAGCATTATCATTTTGTTTGTGAAATAGAATGTTTAATTAACATATTTTAACAAAATATGTAAAATTTCCTAATCAATGAATTGTATTAAATATAGAATTGTATAAATAATCTAGAAAAGTCAGATAATTCAATGAAATTAGATAAATTCAGTTCATTGTTTTACTCAATATAACTGATTTTCTCTGCAGTCTTCGTTAGAAAATAGGTAGGAAACAGATTTATCCTACATCTGTCCATGGTACTGAAAGTTCTTCTAGCAATATAATGGAGCATCACAGCAGTATTATGGTAGAATTCTCTTCAAATAATTTTTTCCAGCTTTATTGAGATATTATTGACATATAAGATATGCAAGTTTAAGGTGCACGTTGTGGTTATTTGATACACATGTATATTGTGGAGTGATTACCTCAATAAGATTAGTTACCATCTCTATCCCCTCACATAATTATCTTTTTTGTGTGTGATGATAACATTTAAAATCTACTCTCTTAACTACTTTCAGTTTTATAATGCAGTGTTGTGAATTATATTGACGCTGCTGTACATTAGGCACACTGACCTTGTCTATCTTATAATGGAAGTTTGGACCCTTTGACCAACATCTCCCCAATTCCCCCACACCCTGGCAACCACCATTGTACTCTCTACTTCTATGAGTTTGGCTTTTTAAGATTCCATGAATAAGTGAGAACATAGAGTATTTGTCTTTTTCTGCCGGACTTATTTCATTTAGCATGATGCTCTCAAGGTCCATCCGTGCTGCAAACGGCAGAATTTCCCTCTTTCTCATGGCTGAATTATATTCTATTGTTCTCTACCCATTCTTCCATCAGTAACACTTATGGCTTTTCCATGACTTGGCTATTGTGAATAATGCTGCAAGGAGAATGGGAGTGCAAGTATCTATTTGTGATCATGATTTCATTTCCTTCAGATATATACCCAGAAGTGGAACTGCTAGATCATATGGTAGTTCTATTTTTAATTTCTTGAGACACCTCCATACTGTTTTCATAGTGGAAACAATAGTGTACCCACAACAATTACTAAGTTCACATATTAATCATCTAACTGCTACTGATCATACAATCTGAATTTGATGGAAACTGCTTTTAAAAATATAGTTTTCTCTAGTGTATACATTTTTTAAAAATCTGAAAGTGTAATTCAAACTGCAAACCTAAAATTAAATTATTTTGTTTATTTGTTTTTTGTTTTTCCACAAACACAAAACACCCTAATGTAAAATAAATCACAGAATTTTAGTGTTGAAAATTACTTTGGAAAATTGCAAGACTTTTAATTTTTTTTAATTTTTATTTATTTTATTTATTTATTTTCCAAAGGATTTTTTTTTAATATATCTTTATTGGAGTAAACTGCTTCACAATACTGCACTAGCCTCTGTTGCACAGCAAAGTGAATCAGCCATAAGCATACATACATCCCCATATCCCCTCCCTCTTGAGCCTCCCTCCCACCCTCCCTATCCCACCCCTCTAGGTCATCTAAAAGCACTAAGCTGATCTCCCTGTGCTTTGTGGCTGCTTCCCACTAGCTATTTTACATTTGGTAGTGTATATATGTCGATGCTATTCTCATTTCTCCCCAGCTTCCCCCTCCCCTCTGTGTCCTCAAGTCTATTCTCTATGTCTGCTTCTTTATTCCTGCCCTGTCACTAGGTTCATCAGTACCATTTTATTTTTTTGATTCCATATATATGCGTTAGCATACGGTATTTGTTTTGCTCCTTCTGACTTACTTCACTCTGTATGACAGACTCTAGGTCCATCCACCTCACTACAAATAACTCAATTTCATTTCTTTTTATGGCTGAGTAATATTCCACTGTATATATATGCCACATCTTCTTTATCCATTCATCTGTCAATGGACACTTAGGTTGCTTCCATGTCCTGGCTATTGTAAATAGTGCTGCAATGAACATTGTGGTACATGACTCTTTTTGAATTATGGTTTTCTCAGGGTATATGCCCAGTAGTGGGATTGCTGGGTTGTATGGTAGTTCTATTTTTAGTTTTTAAAGGAACCTCCATACTGTTTTCCATAGAGGTTATATCAATTTACATTCCCACCAACAGTGCAGGAGGGTTCTATTTTTACTTTTTTAAGGAACCTCCATACTGCTTAAACTGAGTTCAATAAATATAAATGATATCAAATGCAAAATGACGATTATACCCTAACTTTTGTATAATAATCTCCCATGACCACCAAACCCTACCTTATACCTGACTTTAGTCTTAGATGGAAGTTCCTACCCTTCCCCTTCTCTCAATGTTAACATATCTCTAGTGGTATAAGTATTTAATCCCCGGACTGGACACTTTCCTGTCCTTAATTAGGTATAGAAGTTTTTTTTCTAGTACCATTTCTGCAGCCACAGTGGGCCTTGCCTGTGCCCTGAGAGTAACAGGGTTTACTTTCACTCTCACAGAGCTTTGAGGTTTTTACTACACATGAGTGAAGGGTCTGCCAGAGGATAGGGTTTCATACTTTTCCGGCAGTAGTAGTTGACCACCTCCTGCATGTCTGCGTCACTAAGGTGCTCTCTCTAGTCTCCTGCCTTGCCCCTAATCATGCTTATTAGCACATGCTATCGGACAATGGAAAGGAGTCTGCAAGGATGTGTAAACTCTTCCTATACCTGGAATCCTCCACTATTCCAGTCTAGCATACCAGCTCAACACTAGATTTTTGGCAATTTGTTAAAATATTGCTGATTTCTTCTTATATTCTTGAATGACAGTCACTCTCTCCTCCTGTGCTTCCCACAGGTGAGTCAATCCATCCATCCTTCTCTTTGGAGATGCCTGTCCCTCACTTAAATCCAGGCTACTTAATTGCCCCATGATTTCAGCTCTTGATTGACTCAAGAAAGGTTATGATTTTTCAGTTTATCTGACTTTTATTCACTGTTAGAATACTAAACCTAGGAGATGCTACTTTCTATAACCTAGACAGAAGAAGACATCACTTGTCTTCTCTCCACTTCACTTTGTGAACTCCATTCATAATGGCTTTCTTGAAGTTCCTCTAAAAGTTCATGTCTCTTTCTACATCAGAACTTTTTGCTTAGTTTTTTCTTTACCCAGGACATTCTCCTTTCTGCTCTGTCACTACCTGACCTCTCAGCCCCATCTCCTTACCCTTTTTTCCTACTTATTTTATGGTGATCTTTAAATCTTGGCTCATGTATTTCCTTTCTGACATACCATTTTAGCTATACTTGGTACCTCTACTGTATGCTCTCATGGTGCCCGATATATTTCCTCTATATAACATTTTATAATTGTAACTGATTTTCAAATTCAAATTTTCCTATTGTCTCAAACTTTTGTCAGAGGCCCCAAAGGTTGAAAACAATAGATTCTAAATGTTCATACATTCTAAATTAAAGTTCTAGAACATTTATATATAAGATGACTCTGTTATTTATCATCTAAATTGGCACAATTTGTGAATAAAATAGAACGTTATTAAAAATTCAGCTTTCACCACAGATGTAACCTGGTATTATCCCAAGTAAATAGGAATACAAGTTGATTTTATAGACCAAATATTCCCCCTCCTCCCCCATCCCCGCACCCAAGCCCTATATTGAAACCCTAACTCCCAATGTACTTGTATTTGGAGACAGGACTGTTGAGGAAATGAAAGATTAAATGAAGTCATGCGGTGGGGCCCTAATCCTATAGGTCTGGTGCCCATATAAGAGAAGGAGACACCAGAGGTCTTTCTCTTTCTCTACCATGTGAGGACAAATTCAGAAGACAGCTGTCTGCAAGCAAGGAAGAGAGTCCTTACCAGGAACCAAACTGGCTAACACTTTAATCTTTAACTTCACAGTCCCCAGAACTGTGAGAAATGTATTTCTGTTGTTTAGGCCACAGAGCCTATGGTGTTTCGTTATAGCACCCCTAGCAGACTTATACACTTACCTATATGGAACGCTCAAGAAAGGCATTACTAAACTACTTCTGCCAGCATTAGACCATCATTCACCTAGAGGATACAACAGAAAAAGTCAATTTGGAGATTGCAGGAGACTCTTGAACAACATTGGTTTGAATTGTGTGGGTCCACTTATACTTAGTTTTTTTTTCAATAAATATGTACTACATGATCCATGGTTGGTTGAATCCACCATTACAAAACTGCAGATAGGGTGGGCCTATAGTTACACATGGATTTTCCTCTTTGAAGAGGGTCAGTGCCCCTAACCCTCACATTGTTCAAGGATCAACAGTATTTGGAATTTATTATTTGATTATTTGGGAAAAAAACTCTTCATGTGCTGTGGTTTACAACACCATAAGGATATAAGCAGGTTCTTGAGACTCTGTGCATTTACTTGAGGAGAGAGAGACAGAGACAGAGACAGAGACAGAGACAGAGAGGCTGAGAGTAAAAGAGAGAGAGAGAGAGTGCAAATAAAAGCAATGGAATTAAGCTGCACTATCGCCAAAGACAGAGCACAAAAGGATGTTTTCTTGAGTAAAGAAGTGACCTCAGCAGAAAGTACCTTAAAGTACCACTGGATGCAAAAGCTTGGTGAGACGGAGAATTGGGGAAAGAGTGGAGATTTATGCCAGCCTGATGGGGAGCCACCGATTAGAAGAAATTATGGTTGGAAGACCTTAGCAGAAAAATCTCTAAGGAACACACAAAAGCATCCACCAGAGAGAATCTGCCACAATTCAAAAGTTTTATTTATGGATTAAAATTTACTCATTAAATATGACTTTTCCTGTACTTTATTGCTCCTCTACTTCCCCCCTTTTACCTACCCCCTAACTCGAATGGTTCCCAAACTGCAGTTACATAGTTGGAGAGGAGGAAAAGCAAGGAAGGGAGAAGTAATCTATAATCTCTCTCTTTCTCTCTGTAGGTCTCTGAGGATAAATAAGGCCTGAGATGGAGAAGAGAAGATTTAAATGGTATGATCTTTTGTTTGTTTGTTTTGATACTCTACTAGACTGGAGTTTTTATTACCTAAACAAAAGAAGCTCTATAATTATTAATGGACAGTGATTGAAAGTCCTTTGAATCCTACCAGAGTTTACAACCAGTATTAGGAAAGAATATTAAGGAAGTGGTTTTCAAGGAAGTTTTGAGAAAAGATAAAGATTTCAGTGCTTGTACAATACAAATACAGCTGATTACCTGGTCTTTTAGATATTTATAAATTGATTTTTTGTCATTATTTGGTTAACTGATTTTCTCCTTGATTCCAAGTCAGAGCAGTGACAGTATCTGGTTTGCCCATAGTAGTGTCCCTGGCATGTCTGCTAAATGTTTTGAATGACTGTATGAGAGGGCTCCAATTATCCATCTTTGTACCTCATTATTAAATTGCCTTTGGTGAACTAAGCATTGTTGTCTTCCAATTGTTGAGGTTAAAATGTAATTATATGCTGTTTCCAAAATCTGTGGGGTTTTTTCATATACACATTTTTTTATATTGTGGCAAATTATATGTAACATAAAACACAGTTCAGTGGCATTAAGTACTGATACATTCACACTGTTAATGCAACCACCACATTTCATTTATCAATTCATCTATCAATGTACACTTGGGTTGCTTCCACCTTATGACTATTGTGAATAAAGCTGTTATGAACATAGGTGTACAAATATTTGTTTGAGTCTCTATTTTTACTTCCTTGGGTAATACTAGAAGTGGAATTGCTGGATCATATGGTAATACATTTAATTTTTTTGAGCAACTGCCCTAATGGTTTCCATAGCAGTTTTACCATTTTACATTCCCATCAACAATGAACAAAGATTCTAATTTCTCCACATCTTCACCAATACTTGTCTTTTTCTGTTTTTTGACAATACCCATCCTAATCGGTGTGAAGTGATGTCTCATTGTGGTTTCAATTTGCATTTCCGTAATGATTAGTGATGTTGAGCATCTTTTCATGTGGATATTGACACTTTGTATATCTTTTTAAGAGAAATGTCCATTCAAGTCATTTGCCTATTTTAAATTTTTTTTTTGGTGTTTTGATGTTGATATATAAGAGTTCTTTACATATTCTAGATATTACTCCCTTATGAGACTATCATTTGCTAATATTTTCTCCCACTCTGTGAGTTGCCTTTTCACTTTCTTCATGGTGTCCTTTGATGCACAAAAATTTTTAATTTTGATGAAATCCAATTTATCTGTTTTTGCCTTTTGTTGCCTGTATTTTTTGTGTCATATACAAGATATTATTGCCAAGTCCAAATACCTTCTAAGGTTTTAGTTTTAGCCCTACAGATAGATCTTTGATCCATACTGAGTTAATTTTGGTATATGTTTTAAGGTAAGTGACCAATTTCATTTGTTTGCATGTGGATATCCAGTTTTACCAACACCATTTGTTTAAAGTACTCTCCTTTCCCCATTGAATGATCTTGGCACTGTGTCATTTGACTGTATATGTGGAGGCTTATTTCTGGGTTCTCTATTTTATTTTACCAAAACGTGTTTTTTTAAAGTTAGAGTGTATCTTCCCTTAAGAAGCAAAATAATTACCAATGCTAAGATAAAGGTGTTTATTTCACTTTTCCCTGGAACAGGAGAAATTAGGAGAGCACCACTGGGATCCAGGTCCTGAGGAATGAGGGAGAAAAACTGTTGGAAATTGAAAAAAAAGCCACAGAAAGGAAGGGGATACTGCTGGGGTGGGTGGCCCTCATCTGTAACTTGATTTCGGTAGGCAAAAGTTTGTTTATATTCTTATCTCCTCCCCACTACAAATTCTCCCTCTTCTTTTCAGTTTATTGTTGAGATATCAGTGCTGAGGTTGGTACCAGGGACAGCTCCTGACTGGCAACAATGTATTATTGGCTTGTTAGGGAAAAACCCAAAAGAACTTTTTGGCCAAACCAATAGATCACTTAGGTCTTTCAGCTCTTCTTCTTCTCCTTTTAGATGCAATCTCCCATCCTCTTCTTTCATTCCAAACTTGTATACATACATCCCTATGTGTGTAAACTAAAGAACAAACAACCTGACATCCATTATTTGAAGAAAAAGCAAAAGTTTGTAAGACAATATATTGCTTTTCTGCAGGAGCCATTCAATGATATATGTGCCATTCAATAAGATATGAATGTGAATAGCTTTGAAATCTGTTGACATCTAGGTAGCTGCAGTTTTCATAGGATTATGCTTCCTCTTCAGTCTACTTGTACTAGTCAGAGTGTCACTTATGCCTTTGATGACAACAATGACAGCTGGTAGAGAATGAAAATAGAAAAGTGGTTGGCGGCTGAGGTGCCTTAGGTTGGACTAGTGTCCTACATGATGACAGTGATAAAGTTCTGGCTGTCAGCAGGGTATCACCACCCTCAAAGGGGTATAGACAGAAGCATCTGAGGCAGATGAAGGAGGGAGCAGCAGAAAAGCATCCAAGAAAGATCAGAAAGATAAGTTCAGAAAATATAGCCTGAATAATTTTTATGATTCCTTTATATGAGCAGAGTTTAATTTTTTTTTTTTTTTTTTGGTGATCTGAATGACCATTAAAAGTTCTACAGTTTGGGTCAATTTTAAGTAACTTGAGAAATTAGAGATAAGTAGCTTTTGGGGGAAAAAAAGAGTCTAGCTGAGTCCTGATTGAAATATGTAATGATATAATTGAAGATCCAGTCACATCTTGCTAATAAGGAACAATTAGAGCTCAAACAGTTGAAACCTGGAGATATTTTATTTAAATGCACAAATAAACCTCTTCTCATATCATTTTTTTTTCCAGCAAGAACATGGATACACTCACTTAACCTTAAGAGGTAATACAGTGACAACTTTAAATAGTGTGTAGTAGATTTTTTTTAATGATAGTGAGCTATACACATGTATTGATATTTCCGTCTCCTCTCTCTACAGTGCTCATTATCATGATACTAAAAGAATGTAAATGTTGTAAAGCCTTACTAAAAAGGAATGAGATATTTCATTAATTTCCTCATAAAGGGAACAAATCAAAAGCAGGACAGAGGAGCCTGCAGCCTAGAACATGCAGAAGGCCTGTAGAAAAAATAAGCCCAGCACAGCTCCTGTACTATTCCATCTCTGAGAGAGCATAGAGGACAGAATGAGCAAGAGAGGGCAGCATGGAGCTGAAAGCAAGTGATTCATTGAAGTCTACTTTGTTTTTTCTCTACAAAGAAAGAAAATAATGCAATCAGCAAAGCCAGAGCAAACAAAATCTGTCAAAGAAATTGTGGTCTAAATATGAGGTGCATTGATCAAGACATGATTTAGAGAAATTGTTGGGAAGTAAGAAAGAATTGTAAACAGAGCTCTTTTCCTTTCATAATAAAGGGAAAAGAATTCCTTTTCCTTTCCTTATAATAAAAATAAGAATTCCACAGAGACTAAAGAATTTAAAGAATTAAAGCCATGAGGTAATCGGAAAAATACAGGAGAATGTGTTTAGGGCTTTGGGGTAAAAAAGGCCATCCCCAAAACTATCCATAAAGCGAAAGCCAAAATGGATCAGTTAAACTTGATTAGAATTAAGATAAAATTTTGAAAAGAGAAAGAATGTGGAAAAGCTAGACAATAAATGGTAGCCAAAAATATGTGCAACATTTGTGAAGCAAAGGGTTAATATTTGAAATGTTTTTTAGAGATAAAATAAGGCAAATAACAAGATAAAATTAGAGCAAAGTATATAACCAGGCACCTTGCAGAAGACGGATTTTGAAGTTGTTCAGTTTTCCCTAGTGCAAACAATGCTGCAGTGAACACCCTCTTACACATCTCGATGTTCACATGTCCAGGTGCTTCTCTTTAAGATACAGTGCAGTGGATTATTGGAGGAGAGTGTGCACGAGTTTTGTTTTTTTGTTTGTTTTTGATTGTTTTAGCATTTAGAGCAATGCTACCAAATTCCCCTCCAAAATAGGTGTGCTAATTTACACTCTTTCCAACACTGCATCTGAGGGTCCATTTCCTTGTATCCTTACAGGTTTTGCCTCTTTCTAATATAATGGTTGAATATAAGTTCTTGCTAATAGATTTTGTTTTTCCTTGATTACTAATTTCTGCACTGAGTGGATGATTATTTCCTCTTCTAAGAATTATTTTTCCTGTTAGGGTATTTGCAACCTGGATTTATCTTGTCCTTCTTTTACAGTATTCTGTAACTTGTTCTTAGCCTTTAAAAATTTTTTTGCTTGAAGCAGAATGGCTATCACTCATAATCCATCAAGAGAGAGTGGCATATGCATGTTATCTAGAAAAACAGAATAACCAAAAGAATAACTCCAAAATGAAATGATGAAGAGTGGCTGCCTTTAGGATAGTGAAAGTTAGGACAGAAAACTGCTCATTTTTATGATAAAGCCCACTGGGTTACTTGATTTTTTAAAAAAAACAATTCATATATTCATTACTTTGGATTTATAAAATTGTCAATTAATGGAAAGAACAATCAGTATATGAAAAAATCCTGGATATAACTTTTATTTCCTGTAAGAAGTTAACCCCTTCTAAACCTCAATTTTCTCATATGTAAAATAAGAATAATAATGCCTACCTCATAGCTGTGTTATGAGAATGTCTAACTATTATTGGCCTATTTTCTCTTCCTTCTCCTTTCGGTAACTTGATCCTTCTTTTTCAAATAATCTGTTAGATTGCCATTCAACTTTGTTAAATTGACATTGAATCATCACATTTATTCATTACCTACTGGGTATAAATTAATATTTTTAAATGCTGTGTGTGTAATTTCCCATCAAAGACATTACAATGGGGACTTTCCTGGCAGCACAGTGGTTAAGAATACACCTGCCAATGCAGGGGACATGCGTTTGATCCCTGGTCCAGGAAGATCCCACATGCTGTGGAGCAACTAAGCCCATATGCCACAACTACTGAAGCCTGGGCACTCTAGGGCCTGCGTGCCACAACTACTGAGCCCGCGTGCCACAACTACTGAAGCCCATGTGCCTAGAGCCCGGCTCCGCAGCAAAAGAAGCCACCACAATGAGAAGCCCGCGCACCGCAACGAAGAGTAGCCCCCGCTCAACGCAACTAGAGAAAGCCCACACAGCAATGAAGACCTAACGCAGCCAAAAGAAAGAAAAAAAAAGGAAATTACAATGATGTTGGAGGTAAATGATACAATTGCATTATAGATTCAAACCAGCACTTTGAACCAACAGTAAGAAAAATGACATAAGAAAAATAACCATACCTATATTTATTAATCACTACAGCCTATAGGAACTCATATTCAACATTAGAGGAGATGCTGAGATGAATAAGACATGATGCATGCCTTCAAAGCACATACATTTTAGTAAAGAAGATACGAGGCAGATGTTAAAAAGTACTGTTAAAGATGAGCAAAAGGAAATGCTATGAAAAAGGAAAAAAGAGGGAAATTACCTATCTATAGACATCTTGAAATGGTAATAGCCATTTGGGAGGGCCAATATGGATAGGAAGGGTTTTGTTAGCTAGAGATATAGGAGAAGCAAATGCTCCAGAAAACAGTGGCCAGAAAGGCTTATAGCATGTATTGAGAATGGTGAGAATTCCTGGGTTGCACGAGTAGGAAGAGGCAGTTGGTGATGACACTGAAAAAGGCTGCAGCTGAATTGGAGCACCTGTATGCTTTGCATGTGGACACCTGTCTTTTAGGCCTGTGGGTGCCTCTGGTCCCTTCTGTGGGTAACAGCAGAGTTATTTTCTTCAGGGTGCTTCACTCCTCTTACCTTGTGGTCCAGTTAAGATTATCAATAATGTTACCATTCACCCTTCTCCCCAACCCCCTATCAAGAGGTAGACATATAACCCCACATAGGCCAATCAATCTGTCACTTGGGAATCTGAGTCTTGACCAAGGAGGCACATGGACCAAAGGACTGTTGGAGCTAAATCAACTTCACACCTACATGCAAAGGTTCTGAATCCCACCATCAGCATCTGCCCACTTTCTGGTCCTTCCCAAGGCCCCGCTTCTCCTTTACTTTAGTAAGCCCCTTAGTATCCTTACAATAAACTTCTTGTTTGTGTGTGTAGGGGGGGTAATAAAGGTTTTGTTTTTCCTTTTGTTTTGCACAACTTAATCAGAATCACCTTCTGTTGACCGTGAGCAAGAAGTTCCAACTGATAAACATGTCTAATGGATCTGAACATAATTTGCAAACGAGGAGCAGTTAAAATTTATTGAAGAGTAATATGATTAAGATGCAATTTAGGAAAAATTGAAGTAACAAGGAATTAGAATCAGAGTACAGGCAAGAAGAAGTGCAGTGTTTTGTGGAATTAAGAGGATTATGAAGGAGTAGAAGGCTATGAGACTTTATGGAAATAAAAATAATATAGTTTGGAGGAATGAACACTAGACATTATCGTAAAAAAACCTGAATTTGAATGCCAGTTCCTGCCCAACTTCTGCTTGTTTAGGCAAGTTTCTTACACACACTGAACCTTTACTTCCAAATTTTTCATAATGTGGACAGTAATATGCCCTCACTGTCATGTTCTGAGGATCTAAATCATAATATATACAAAGTGCTAAATGTCATTTCTGTCATATAATAGGTGCCAAATTAATTAGTTCAAAAATTCAGTAGGACTTAGTAAATGATTGTATCTGACATGTGAAGTAAGAGGCAAAGTCAGCACTGACCTCAAGCTTTTGAATCTGAGATAGAGTAGATGATGACAACATTCAGACCAGGAAGAGAAGTTGGTTTGGAAGTGGGTGAGTATGAAATTGTGCTTAAAATAAAAAACTGAATTTTTAGCATGTAGATTTTTGAGATAACCAGGGAATCATTTTTTTCAAGACTTAAGAGAATGCTGAGGCTTAAAGAAAAGAACTTTAGAGATCCTTATAACTGGAAAATTGAAAGATGTGGTAACCAGTGAGTGACTACAAAAAAAAGAAAAAGAAAATATTGATGTTGAATTCTAGTATGTGCTTATATAAAGGGAGAGTGAAAAAGGAGAGTAAGTAAAGGAGACAAAAGGGAACATAACATCATAACAGCACAGAAGCCAAAGAAAAGACTTGTAGAAACAGGGTTTTCATACTTCACTGACTCAAATGTCTCATATGCTACAGAAAGGACAAGAAGTGTGGAGATTAAAAGGAATCCATTAAATTGTCCCATTAGTGAGTCTTCTTAGAGATTTGTTTCAGCCAAGTCATAAAAGTAGAACTAGATGTCACGGACTATGAGAATAATGCCTCATTTATGTTTCAGGACAGCTCTTTATGTTTCAGAAGTTGTTTTTCGAGTGGCACAGGGTATAGTAAAAAAGGAAAGCAAAGGAAAGCTGCCCACAAATAAAATAATCAGTACTGGAATAATTAGAACTGATCTGAGAGTATAACAGCAATTATACAGTTTAATGGAGGCATCCAAATTAATGTGTGAACAAATCCTACGAAAAGAAAAGGCATTTAGAAGCCACATACTCCAAATGCCAACACAGTGATTCCATTATATCTCTGCCAATGTTCACAATATTGCAAATGCTTGTAATTTTTTTTAATGATTAAAACATTTTTATGTTAACAATAAATTCAAAATAAACCACATAATCATAGTCTTTAATATTGGAATTTTCTGATCTTGGTAAACATTGGAAATTAAAGACATATATTTACAGAATTTCCAAGACAGTTAATTCCTTTCTTATGTCAGCTTTCTCTAGAAATAAACTCCTTTCTCCTTCCAAAGACCCCATCAGGTTTCTTTTCATCATGATAGCTCATTTTTTTTCCATATATATATATATATATATATATGGAATATATATACACACATATGCATATATATATGCATATGTGTGTATATATATATGCATATGTGTGTATATATATATGCATATATATATGCTTATGTGTGTATATATATATTTAGCTCTCTGTATGCAACCTTATATATTTAACAATGGGGTCATTTCTTAAAACTCATATTAAATAATGCACTCTATATTTCATTCATTATAAACTCTCAAAAACCTGCAGGGTAAAGGAAGAGACGTTAGCAATCATCTGTTCTGAACCCTGAGGAATCAGTGACTGCATCAGCTCTTGCACAGGACTTCTTGGTGTACTTGCTGGGAGAGCTTGCACTAAACCCTGACACTGGGAAAGAAGGTCCCAGGTTGTCCTCTGTGTCCTTCCATGGATAACCATGGACTGAATCCACGATTTGCATTTTATTATCTATATGCATCCGTTATTTTCCTTGATAAATATTCAGAAGACAGCAAGACCAAAAAAAAAAACGTAATTAAAAACAATACATAGAAAACTCTCAATCCCCATTTAGAAACCCAGTCACATCCAGTTACTAGCATGAGCAGTTACTAATTTTTTCTGAGAGAAAAAAAAGAAGTGCTAGATTTTTAGATACATTGCTATGAAATTTCCTAGAGAAGATGAGTAATTATTTTAAATAAGACTCCAAGTTAAGTGTTTTCTTTTTCTTCTTTCTCATAGCTAGATCCCAATACCCTTGTGAACTGAAATCTAAGGTATTTACAAGGAATTTGGCATTAAAGTCTAGGACTGAGTTCAAGTGTACACTAACAAAACAAAGGACATAATTCTTAGCTGTTTCAAAAATAAATAAAAGCTTTTGATTCTATCATTGGGTATTTAGGGCCAAAACAAAATGTTTGCATTAGCAATACTTTAAAAATATCAAATTAACAGAAATACCTGATCTGATTAATTTTATTTTCTTGTTAACTTCTTTCATTCACTTATCTATTCATTGATTTAGCTAACTTTTATTTTGCACTTAATATATTCTAGATAACTGGAAAAGTACAGAGAAGGGAAACATGCTGCCCAAAGGAGTTCATCATTAAGAAAAAATTCACAAGGAGGAGCCTAATGAAACCAGGTCTGGAAGAAAAATAAAATGACATTTCCTTCCGCAAAATAGGAATACAAATTTCTTCCTTGTCATTGCCTCTGTCTCCTAAATTCTGGTGAAAAAAAAATGAACAATAACAAAAATAATAATAATTAAATCTTTGTGAATAGTCAGTGTATGCCAATATATGATTTGGTCACTCTGGTCTCATGAACTAAATTTGTACAGTAAAATTTTATTTATAAAAAATATTTTATACAAAAAGCTTTGGCAGAGAGTCTCTACTGTGATGTCCACCAGCTTGTGGTGACATCATGCTTTTTGACGCATCAGGCCTTTTGATTCCACAAAGAAACCATAATTATGTGTGTGTTTAACCTAAGACCCAGACAAGTACCTTTTAACACTGAAAAGCTTTTTACAAAAAAAGTGAAACACAAAAATGTTAAATTAAGAGCTCCTTAAGTTTTCCATGCACTCCCCCAATCCCTGCGTACCTATATCTCCATTTCTGTGTTTGTTTTATCTTTAGGATAATAAAAAACAAAGAGTTTAAACTTTATATGTAATGAAAAGAAATAAAAAGTAAGGAGAAAGAGGGTGTAGGATGGGAATGTCTAAGACAGGTGTTGGCATTGTGCAAACAAAGGAATGATTTTCTGGGAGAAACAGCTCTGTCAGTTTCCTTCCTTATGGCAACATTTTAAAAAGTGACATGCACATAGAGACGTCTCCCTGGACAGCCTCCCTGGTCTGTGAGTGGGCCCTGTTCACCGCTTCCTATTCTCTATGCAGTCTGATGATGACAGGCCTTGGGTTTAGATTTTCAAAATCTGAGCTCTGGGCTCATGTCAGCTCACTAGTGAGTCCCTTTTGCTTCAACTTTTAGAAAAACACCTGTATTCACTTCTCATCCAGGAAGCACAAAAGCTGTGCTGGTAGGGAGACATGGTTCAAGAAGTTGCAGGTAAACCGTAGTCTTCCATCCTTCTGACACATGGGTGGGAATTCACACTATGGATTTTTAATGTGATCTTTTGTTCTAAGTAACTGGGAGTGGGTGTACTTTTCTTTGAATTGTCTAGTGTAAATATTATATGGCTTTGATTTGTTTACTTAATACAAGTATATATAAACATGTATGGTCTTTAAAAATTAATTAAGGGGAAACAACCTTTGCTGATTCAAATGTTTTCAATTTAGGAGGTTCCAGATCAGAAACATCTCCTTAGCATGATGGCTAGTGAGCTACAGTCCAGATATTTAAGGAGTACAGGAGTGGGTAGTACGTATGAGATTCTCCCTCCCTATCCTTTTTCCCACTGTGTGTTTCAGGATTCTTGCCTGACATGGAAGTAAATCTGAAAGTAGAAAAGGCATTAAAAATATATAACTCCATGAAATGGAATTACTTACTTCAAGCACATGGAGTACCTTTTGAAAGCAAACCTTATTTCATCCCCAGGTGCACGGCAAGGACCAAGAAAAAGATTTATTTTCCATAGGGTATTGGAGAAATAAAATAAAATAACCTGTAATATCACAGAAAAATACATAGTATATTTAGATAGCTAACCAATAACCCAAAGGCTATAATTTCATAAAATATAGAATAATGCTCATATCACTTATTTTTAAACAAAAAATGTTAATAATTCCTGGTAATCTGTTAAAAGTCTCAGGAAAGTAGAAATGGTGGCATGTTAATGCTTAGTCATCAAACAGTTACCATTAAGAGCAAAGCACTATGCTTATAATTATCATTTTTTCTCTCCAATTTTATCTGATGCACTGAGCACTTTAATGAATTCAACAAAGCATGTGTGCAATGACTGAAAATTTTCATTTAGATGTAAGTGTAGGAGTGTTCTCAGGCACAAACATCTCAAATCATAGGATCTTGTCTCCCTATATCCCTACTTTAATATTTTTTAAACTATAGTTTGCAAACCACTAGTAGATCTAGACATAAACTTAGTGGGGTGGAACCAAATTTTTCCTTTCACCAAATAAACAGAATAGAAAATAGCAGAGTGCATCGCATATAGATTAGTAAGCAGAGTTTCCAAAATCTTCTGTTTCACACATGCGTGCCTGTGTGTGCGTGTGCGTGTGTGAGTGTGTATATCCCTAACTATAAAGAAAACAAGAAGAGACCATATCCATTCCTACCATAATTAGCTCCTAATTAATACTATCTTTTCCTGAAATTTATACAAACCCATTTGTCCATCGTTTGTCACTGATTTTTTTTTAGATTTTTAAAAATTTATTTTTTCATTTTTTAAACATCTTTATTGGAGTATAATTGCTTTACAATGTTGTGTTAGTTTCCGCTGTATAAAAAAGTGAACCAGCTATACATATACATATAGCCCCATACCTCCTCCCTCTTGCATCTCCCTCCCTCCCACCCTCCCTACCCCACCCCTCTAGGTGGACACAAAGCACCAAGCTGATCTCCCTGTGCTATGCGGCTGCTTCCCACTAGCTATCTATTGCCATTGATTTTTTTTATTGCTGCCAGTCTGATGAATCCTCAGCAAATCTTACCAATTATACTGATGAAATTCTTAGTATCAATTGTTTTAAAATTAAGAGGGCCTGCCTGTGAAGATCCATCAAGTCTGCCTTTTCACATTTTAGCTTTGGACCTTCTAGAAACTTGGCAAACAACTGTGATAAGCATAGCCATAGTATACCCATAGTTTAGGGTTATTCATATAAAGTTAATGAAGTTTAGAAAATTTCCCATTTAATTCTCATTAAATGACCTTAAATCCTTTGGTATTCTCTCCTTACCCATTCTAAGCTCCTCTTCTCATTCATTCACTTAAGTCTAGAAACTTCTATTAAGCATTTCTCCCTGAAAGGTGTTGTGCTAATCACTGGATTGATACGAATAACAAAGACCTCTTTTTGTAGAACTTTTTGTCTAATGGCCAGAATATTTCGGGTTTTTGATGATGAAAAACACAAAAGATCTGAAAGTAACAGTTTGTTTCAATTGTCTTTTCTATTTCAGACATAGCTTCTATAATTCTCTTTTCTATTTCTATTTATGCCTTGCTAGGATTCTAGGATGGTCAATTTGTGCCCTTCATTATTCATTCCTTTCTTTGAATGGTAGAACAATCTCCAAAAGATGGTCTCCTAATTAAAATTGATGAATAGTTATTAATAAACTGCTAAGCAAAATGTAGAATATATTAAAGGAAGAAAAGAGAACAGGACAGAATAAAAGACATAGCTAGAATAAAATCAAGGACACTCTTTAGGAATCATTCATATCATTATTAATTTGTAGTTCCAATGTGCCTCCATGACAGATCCACAGTGGATCGGAGGCTCAAAGACTCGTTCTGTTTTATTATCACTTAATATTTAGAAAACATAAAGCTATTTATTCAAGAACATTCCATGGCTTCATTCTTTGCTTTCACGTGTGTAGCTTCCTAAAACCAAGAAAGAACTGAGTTAGTTACTAAGCAACAATTAAGGTATTAGGAGTGGATCCAGAGACACATCTCCTGAATCAAGTAATTAATCAAACGGTTTTAAAAACAAAGAAGTGCAGTAGTGAAAACACCCATTAAGCCATATGTTTTAGGAAAGATGGAAAGGTAAATTCTAGCTTAGATGTAGAAAGATTTTGTATGCAAAAGTTTTTTAAAAAAATATTATTAGATTTTAAAAAATAGAATCAACTTAATGAATCTTTTTCTTAAGAAACATTGATGCTTTGTAAGCTACTTGACGTGCATACAGAAAGTAGTGTTTGAAATGGATTTTTAATCCAGTCAAAGAGAAATAAGGAGAACAGAGAAAAAAATCCAATGCAGAATATATTTTTCAAAAGTGTATACAGAAGTTGAAGAATTGGAAATGAATATTACAAATGTCAATATCTCTGGGAGAGTGTATTCTTGGATTGTTGGAACTGGTAAAAGAAAATGCCAGATTGCATACCTGAATAAACTCTAATCTTACCCATCAAGCACATCTAAAAAATTGTGGGCAAATTGGACATAATTTTTATTTTAAAGTCTTGAGGCTTGTACATTGTAGGTTTATAGGATTAAAGTTAAACAGCCCAAATGGAAACTCAGATAATTTGGTTGCCATGTGATATATCAGTGGCAACAGGATAAAGCAGAGAAGGGTTGAGAGAGGCTGGTTGGAGCCTTCAGTCCAGGGTTCCTATGCTACTCCAGAAGGTGAGAAATTGCGATGGTGATAAAAGTAGGAGAGACCAGAAATTGGTGAGATTATGGAGGGGTTTCTGACACATTTCCATGTAAGGGTGCAAGTTCATCAAGGGAGATAGCACTGGGTCTATCTCCAGTTAAGGGGATCACTGGGTTTGGGGATCAGAGACCTGGGTTCAAACCTTGGCTCTTGCAGTTTCTAATTTTTTTTTTCTTATTAGTCATCAATTTTATACACATCAGTGTATACATGTCAATCCCAACCTCCCAATTCATCACACCACTACCCCCACCCCTCGCCGTTTTCTCCCTTTGGTGTCCATACGTTTTTTTCTCTACTTCTGTGTCTCAATTTCTGCTTTGCAAGCCGGTTCATCTGTACCATTTTCTAGGTTCCACATATATGTGTTAATATACAATATTTGTTTTTCTCTTTCTCACTTACTTCACTTTGTATGACAGTCTCTAGATGCATCCAAGTCTCTACAAATGACCCAATTTCGTTCCTTTTTATGGCTGAGTAATATTCCATTGTATATATGTGCCACATCTTCTTTATCCATTCGTCTATAGATGGGCATTTAGGTTGCTTCCATGACCTGGCTATCATAAACAGTGCTGCAGTGAACATTGGGGTGCATGTGTCTCTTTGAATTATGGTTTTCTCTGGGTATATGCCCAGTAGTGGGATTGCTGGGTCATATGGTAATTCTATTTTTAGTTTTTTAAGGAACCTCCATACTGTTCTCCATAGTGGCTGTATCAATTTACATTCCCACCAACAGTGCAGGAGGGTTCCCTTTTCTCCACACCCTCTCCAGCGTTTGATGTTTGTAGATTTTCTGATGATGCCCATTCTAACTGGTGTGAGGTAATAACTCATTGTAGTTTTGATTTGCACTTCTCTAATAATTAGTGATGTTGAGCAGCTTTTCATGTGCTTCTTGGCCATCTGTATGTCTTCTTCGGAGAAATGTCTATTTAGGTCTTCTGCCCATTTTTGGATTGGGTTGTTTGTTTTTTTAATATGGAGCTGCATGAGCTGTTTATATATTTTGGAGATTAATCCTTTGTCAGATGATTCATTTACAAATATTTTCTCCCATTCTGAGGGTTGTCTTTTCGTCTTGTTTGTGGTTCCCTTTTCTGTGCAAAAGCTTTTAAGTTTCATTAGGTCCTATTTGTTTATTTTTGTTTTTATTTGCAATACTCTAGGAGGTGGATCAAAAAATATCTTGCTGTGATTTATGTCAAAGAGTGTTCTTCCTATGTTTTCCTCTAAGAGTTTTATAGTGCCCGGTCTTACATTTAGGTCTTTAATCCATTTTGAGTTTATTTTTGTGTATGATGTTAGGGAGTATTCTAATTTCACTCTTTTACATGTAGCTGTCCAGTTTTCCCAGCACCACTTATCGAAGAGACTGTCTTTTCTCCATTGTATATCCTTGCCTCCTCTGTCATAGATTAGTTGACCATAGGTGTGTGGGTTTATCTCTGGGCTTTCTATCCTGTTCCATTGATCTATATTTCTGTTTTTGTGCCAGTACCATATTGTCTTGATTACTGTAGCTTTGTAGTATAGTCTGAACTCAGGGAGTCTGATTCCTCCAGCTCTGTTTTTCTTTCTCAAGATTGCTTTGGCTATTCGGGGTCTTTTGTGTCTCCATACAAATTTTAAGATATTTTGTTCTAGTTCCGTAAAAAATGCCATTGGTAATTTGATAGGGATTGCATTGAATCTGTAGATTGCTTTGGGTAGTATAGTCATTTTCACAATGTTGATTCTTCCAATCCAAGAATATGGTATATCTCTCCACCTGTTTTTATCATCTTTAATTTCTTTCATCAGTGTCTTATACTTTTCGGCATACAGGTCATTTTTATCCCTAGGTAGGTTTATTTGTAGGTATTTTCTTCTTTTTGTTGCAGTGGTAAATGGGAGTGTTTCCATAATTTCTCTTTCAGATTTTTCATCATTAGTGTATAGGAATGCAAGAGATTTCTGTGCATTAATTTTGTATCCTGCAACTTTACCGAATTAATTGATTAGCTCTAGTATTTTTCTGGTAGCATCTTTAGGATTCTCTATGTATAGTATGATGTCATCTGCAAACAATGACAGTTTTACTTCTTCTTTTCCAATTTGTATTCCTTTTATTTCTTTTTCTTCTCTGATTGCCGTGGCTAGGATTTCCAAAACTATGTTGAAAAATAGTGGTGAGAGTGGACAACCTTGTCTTGTTCCTAATCTTAGAGGAAATGCTTTCAGTTTTTCACCGTTGAGAATGATGTTGGCTGTGGGTTTGTCATATATGGCCTTTATTATGTTGAAGTAGGCTCCCTCTATCCCGACTTTCTGGAGAGTTTTTATCATGAATGGGTGTTGAATTTTGTCAAAAGCTTTTTCTGCATCTATTGAGATGATCATATGGATTTTATTCTTCAATTTGTTAATATGGTGTATCAGATTGATTGATTTGCATATATTGAAGAATCCTTGCATCTCTGGGATAAATTCCACTTGAGCATGGTGTATGATCCTTTTAATGTGTTGTTGGATTCTGTTTGCTAGTATTTTGTTGAGGATTTTTGCATCTATATTCATCAGTGATACTGGTCGGTAACTTTCCTTTTTTGTAGTATCTTTGTCTGGTTTTGGTATCAGGGTGATGGTGGCCTCATAGAATGAGTTTGGGAGTTTTCCTTCCTCTGCAATTTTTTGGAAGAGTTTGAGAAGGATGGGTGTTTGCTCTTCTCTAAATGTTTGACAGAATTCACCTGTGAAGCCATCTGGTCCTGGACTTTTGTTTGATGGAAGATTTTTAATCACAATTTCAATTTCATTACTTGTGATTGGTCTGTTCATATTTTCTATTTCTTCCTGGTTCAGTCTTGGAAGTTTATACCTTTCTAAGAATTTGTCCATTTCTTCCAGGTTGTCCATTTTATTGGCATAGAGTCGTTTGTAGTAGTCTCTTAGGATGCTTTGTATTTCTGCGGTGTCTGTTGTAACTTCTCCTTTTTCATTCCTAATTTTATTGATTTGAGTCCTCTCCCTCTTTTTCTTGATGAGTCTGGCTAATGGTTTATCAATTTTGTTTATCTTCTCAAAGAACCAGCTTTTAGTTTTATTGATATTTGCTATTGTTTTCTTTGTTTCTATTTCATTTATTTACACTCTGATATTTATGATTTCTTTCCTTCTACTAACCTTGGGTTTTGTTTGTTCTTCTTTCTCTAGTTCCTTTAGGTGTAACGTTAGATTTTTTGAGATTTTTCTTGTTTCTTGAGGTAGGATTGTATAGCTATAAACTTCCCTCTTAGAACTGCTTTTGCTGCATCCCATAGGTTTTGGATCGTTGTGTTTTCATTGTCATTTTTCTGTAGGTATTTTTTGATTTCCTCTTTGATTTCTTCAGTGATCTCTTGGTTATTTAGTAACATAGTGTTTAGCCTCCATGTGTTTGTGTTTTTTACGTTTTTTTCCCTGTAATTCATTTCTAATCTCATAGCATTGTGGACAGAAAAGATGCTTGATATGATTTCCATTTTCTTAAATTTACTGAGGCTTGATTTGTGACCCAAGATGTGATCTATCCTGGGAATGTTCCATGCGCACTTGAGAAGAAAGTGTAATCTGCTGTTTTTGGATGGAATGTCCTATAAATGTCAATTAAGTCTATCTGGCCTATTGTGTCATTTAAAGCTTGTGTTTCCTTATTAATTTTCTGTCTGGATGATCTGTCCATTGGTGTAAGTGAGGTGTTAAAGTTCCCCACTATTTTTGTGTTACTGTCGATTTCCTCTTTTATAGCTGTTAGCAGTTGCCTTATGTATTGATGTGCTCCTATGTTGGGTGCATATATGTTTATAATTGTTATATCTTTTTCTTGGATTGATCCCTTGATCATTACATAGTGCCCTTCCTTGTCTCTTGTAACATTCTTTATTTTAAAGTCTATTTTATCTGATATGAGTATTGCTACTCCAGCTTTCTTTTGATTTCCATTTGCATGGAATATCTTTTTCCATCCCCTCACTTTCAGTCTGTATGTGTCCCTAGGTCTGAAGTGGTCTCTTGTAGACAGCATATATATGGGTCTTGTTTTTGTATCCATTCAGCAAGCCTGTGTCTTTTGGTTGGAGCATTAATCCATTCACTTTTAAGGTAATTATCGATATGTATGTTCCTACTACCATTTTCTTAATGGTTTTGGGTTTGTTTTTGTAGGTCCTTTTCTTCTCTTGTGTTTCCCACTTAGAGAAGTTCCTATCGCATTTGTTGTAGAACTGGTTTGGTGGTGCTGAGTTCTCTTAGCTTTTGCTTGTCTGTAAAGCTTTTGAGTTCTCTATCAAATCTGAATGAGATCCTTGCTGGGTAGAGTAATCTTGGTTGTAGCTTCTTCCTTTTCATCACTTTAAGTATATCATGCCACTCCCTTCTGGCTTGTAGAGTTTCTGCTGAGAAATCAGCTGTTAACCTTATGGGAGTTCCCTTGTATGTTATTTGTTGTTTTTCCCTTGCTGCTTTCAATAATTTTTCTTTGCCTTTATTTTTGCCAATTATGATTACTATGTGTCTCAGTGTGTTTCTCCTTGGGTTTATCCTTTATGGGACTCTCTGCATTTCCTGGACTTGGGTGGCTATTTCCTTTCCCATGTTAGGGAAATTTTCAACTATAATCTCTTCAAATATTTTCTTGGGTCCTTTCTCTCTCTCTTCTCCTTCTGGGACCCCTATAATGCGAATGTTGTTGCATTTAATGTTGTCCCAGAGTTCTCTTATGCTGTCTTCATTTTTTGTCATTCTTTTTTCTTTATTCTGTTCCGAAGCAGTGAATTCCACCATTCTGTCTTCCAGGTCACTTATCTGTTCTTCTGCTTCAGTTATTCTGCTATTGATTCCTTCTAGTGTATTTTTCATTTCAGTTATTGTATTGTTCATCTCTGTTTGTTTGCTCTTTAATTCTTCTAGGTCTTTGTTAAACATTTATTGCATCTTCTCGATCTTTGCCTCCATTCTTTTTCCGAGGTCCTGTATCATCTTCACTATCATTATTCTGAATTCTTTTTCTGGAAGTTTGCCTATCTCCATTTCATTTAGTTGTTTTTCTGGGGTTTTATCTTGTTCCTTCATCTGGTACATAGTCCTCTGCCTTTTCATCTTGTCTATCTTTCTGTGAATGTGGTTTTTGTTCCATCAGCTGCAGGATTGTAGTTTTTCTTGCTTCTGCTGTCTGCCTTCTGGTGGTTGCAGTTTCTAATTTTGTGTATTGGCACATATTACTTAAGTACTCCTTACATTTCAGCTACCTTTGGTGTGGCTATTCTATTATTATGTTGCTATTTTTATTAATATTATATTTTAGATCACCAAAATGAATGAGGGAAAAATGAATCAACCAAGTTAGTGCCAGTGAAAAAAGTTCATGTCTCTGACATAAAACAGAGGATTTTCTGCTAGCATAAATAGTCCCCAGAATGCAGGTTAATAGGAATTTGTTTCTGTGTGTTTGATGCCAAGAAAAGGCAAAGAGAATGCAGATATTCAGAGATAATTAAATAAGCAACTTCATGTAATAAGCAAGTTCTGACAATCGTAATAAAATGAATCAAAAGTCTTGTCCCCATTTATTTCACCAATGAGGGATATTAAAAATCTGATTATACATTGCCTTAGGATTTATCAAACACACTGTTCTAAATAGCAACAACAAAAACATAGCTCCAGATGGGACTGCAAATATTTTGATAATGCTTTGAATCCAAACTGAAGAGGAATCAGTCAGAGCTCTTAGGCCCCAAATCCTAAAATACCGTTAGAAATATTTAAGATTTCTCCCCCTCTTCATCCACATTGCAACTGTATATTCACGTAGGCTTTTGCCACTTATTACTAGGTTTTTTAAATTGTTTTAAATTTATTTTTAATTATAAAAGTAACAGACCAATTCATTTTGACTTTAAAATTTTAATAAAGTCAGGTTTAAAAAATATTTTCCAGGGCTTCCCTGGTGGTGCAGTGGTTGAGAATCTGCCTGCCAATGCAGGGGACACGGTTTTGAGCCCTGGTCTGGGAAGATCCCACAAGCTGCGGAGCAACTAGGCCTGTGAGCCACAAGTACTGAGCCTGAGCGTTTGGAGCCTGTGCTCCACAACAAGAGAGGCCACAACAGTGAGAGGCCCGTGCACCGTGATGAAGAGTGGCCCCCACTCGCTGCAACTAGAGAAAGCCCACGCACAGAAACGAAGACCCAACACAGCCAAAAATAAATAAATAAATAAAGTGTAAAAATTAAAAAAAAAAAAAAAAAATTCTCCATGACATGTTCCCACTGTTTTCTATTTGTATACTTGTGGGCACATTTAGAAATAGATATATTTTGGGGGTGTCCTAAATCTCTCCATGTCCACACACACACACACACACACACAATTCTTTTAAGAGGCTATGTAATATTACATACTATAGTATAATCATCTTCCATTTAATAAAACCTTAAGTTATATTCTTGCTATCTGTTGTTAGTAACGAACTCCCCTAAAACTAAGTGGCTCAAAACAATGACAATCATTTTTTCGCTCGTAAATCTGTAATTGGGAAAGGGATTGGTGAGCAGCATCCTATATATGCCATGTGGCATCATCTGGGGTGGTTTCACTAATGGCTGCTTAATCTGCTTCCAAGATGGTTTATCCACATGGCTGGCAAGTTGGTAATGACTGTTGGCTGAGATCTCAGAAGGCCAACCAGAAACTGTTACTTAACCTAGGAAGCCAAATAGCCTCCTGTGCACAGGACTCTGTCAGTGAGTAAAAGCACAAACTCAGACCAGGTTTAATAAATGGGGAGATAGACTCTCTCTCGATGAGGGAGTGATATATTTCTGAAAATTTGTGTGCAATGATAAATATTTTTATGATCATCTTGAAAAAAATAAAATGTACCACAACTTATTTCCAAATCTTTCAGTATACACCATTGCATACCTCTTGGTGGAGATGTTAAATCTATCTCTATGAATTGGAGTGGCCATACCTCCCAGTATTTCTAATCTATCTATCAATCATCTATCTATCTACCCATCAATCACCTATCCAGTCATTCTAATATTCTATCAAAAAGCAATACATATTCACAGTATATGAGAGGCTCAATTTTCAACACAAATAACTCACACTAGATTTTTTTTTTCTTTTTCTGGCCAATCTTATGGGATAAAATGGTATCTCATTGGCTTAGTTTACGTTCCCTTAATTACTATTTGTGTTAAGCAATTTTCATAGTTATTACTAACTTTAATTTTCTTTTCTGTGCCCTATTTAATATTTTTCATGTCTCTCACTAGGTTTTTTAATGAATATGCAAGACTATTTTATAGTGGTCTTATTTTTTTACTATATAATTTATTTTACAGATTGCAAATAATTCTCTAGTGTTCTGTTTTGTATTTTTATTTTCTATACTTTTTACAGAGTTTTATGGTATGTAAATAAGTTTATAGGCTGTCAACTTATTTTCTATTATGCCTTTTGTGTTTTATGACTTGCATAAGAAAGCCTTACACACCACATACCACTACCCTAAAACAATATTTACCTTTACTTTCTTCTAATGAGTGAAAGGTAGTTTTTAAATGTTTATCTTTTAACCTAATATGAATTTTGCTTGAGAATGATGAGAGGTAGGTAAACGGTTTTCTTTTCCTGAGAGGTAGTCAATTATTACAGTGTAATTTATTGATAGCTCACATTTGCCTCCATGAATTGAAAATATCAATATTATTATTCATACCTCTTTTTATATATAACAATTCTATAGGATAAATATATAATATATGTAATAGGCACAATATATAGAATATACATGATATATATACATATAATATAACATTTATAGATTATTGAACATATCCAATTATCCATTTGTCCATTTCTGGGCAAATTTCATGCTTCTTAGTAATAACAGCTTTGTTGTTATGTAATTTAGATACTATAAAATTCACCCTTTTAAAGTGTACAATTTAGTGGATACAATCCACAGAGTTGTGCAAGCATTATCAGTGTCTAACTCTAGAACACTTCATCACACCTCAGAAGAAACTTCAAATCCATTAGCAGTCAGTTCCAATAATCCCCTACTCCCAGACCCTGGCAACCACTAATCTATTTTCCATCTCTATCAATTCACCTATTCTGGACATTTCATATAAATGAAATTATGTGATGTGTAGCCTTTTGTGCTTGGCTTCTTCACTTAGCATGTTTTCAGGAATGATCCATATCACAGTATGTATTGAGGCCAATTCCATGTTGATGTATTTATTATACTTTTATGAGTATTCTGACATCCAGCAGGGTAAATCATCCATCATTGTTCTTGCTTAAAATGTTCTTAGCTGTTAACTGTACATTTCTTTTTCCAGTTTAAATTTTGTATGTGTGTATCAGTAAGTTTACTGGGCTTGCTTTGAGTTTACAAATTAATTTGAGTAGAATTGTTGACTTTGTAATATCAACTCTTCTTATCCGTGTACATGAAATATTCCTCTATTCAGCCAGGATTTCTTTTATGCTGAAGATTTGTAATTTTCATCACTGTGAAAATTTCTTCTCAAGTGAATTAAAGACTTATTTACTTTTAGTTACTATTGGAGTCATGATTTTTTTCCTGTAATATATTTTAATTGGTTATAACAATTATATTACTGGAAAATAGTTTTTATTCCTTTCCAGTATTTATAATTTGTATTTTTGAAATATTGACTTTTTCATTGATAAAGCAGTGGTTATAAACTGGGTACTGTTTTCTTTCCCCAAGGGGACATGTGTCAATATCCTGAGACATTTTTGATTGTCATGACTAGGGAGATGTTATTCACATCAAGTGATTAGAAGTCAAAGATGCTGCTAAACATCTTACACTGCACAGAACAGTCTCCCACACAAAGAATTATCTGGTCTACAATAACAGTGCCAAAGTTAGAAACCCTGAGTCAAAACATTCAGTACAATGTCAAATAGCAGTAATGAAATCAGGCACTTTATATTGCTCCTGGATTTACTTATAGTATCAGTGATGCTTGTTTTTTCGTTTCTAAAAATGAGCTTTATGAAATTTAAAAGTTTCCTTCTATTCCTAGTTTGCTAATGTAAGCTTGCATGTTTGTATTTTAATCAAGAGTGAGTGTTGAATTTATTATTATTCCTGTAGCTGATGAGATGGTCATATGATTTTTTTTACCTTAATTTATTAACATAGTATAACAAATAAGCAGATTTTCTAATTTTTGTCTAAACTCATATCCCTAGGACAAACCTTATTCACTTCTCTAAATGTATTTCTGAATTCTATTTACTTTTTTTAAAGTCTAGGTTTATTAGCAAAAATGACCTATAGTATTTGTATTTGTGTTTGTGTGTATGTATATAGTCTCATACAGCTGTGTGTTCATACTCTTTAAAAGTGTGATTTGGAAGTTATTTGAAATTTTTAAAATGAGTTTTTAAATTAATTTCTTTATGCTATAATATTCTATGAATTGAAAGATTGCTATAACGTGAATGACAAAGGTTCTCTGAGGGTTGTTTCAATTTACTCATAAAATTATTTGGTAATGGTGCTATTTTTAAAGATAGATTTTTAAATAAAAATAATATACTAGAAAATACATTGTAAAAGACTGCTTCCAACGTTTCAATTAGATGCTTTAAATATATTAAGACATTTAATCTCCTTAAAAATCCTACGAGATACTTGCATTTCTCCCATTATACAGATGAGATACCACTGTACCTAAAATTTAGTAACTGTTTTTAAGAAACTTTGTCTATTCTATTAACCAGCCCAAGTATTCAAATTCTTTTAATTGAAACCCAATGACAAACAGCTGTTGGGATTTCCTGTCTGGAGACATCTCCTTACCAAGTTAAGGTACAAAAATGTGACTTGAACCAGATTTTAGTTAAATTAATTCTTCCAAAGTCCTAGGTTGCAGATTTGGCTATGTCACTTGCTACTTGTAAGATCTTGATCAAGGTCTTTCCCCTATATGATCTCAACTTTCTCATGTGTAATATGAAGCAGCATGAGTAGATGATATCTTGGGGGCCTTCTAGATACATAAAATTTGGCAGGTTTTCAACCAGTGCTTGGCTATAATAGCTGTGCAGCAACAAATATTTTATAAATGGACAAATATATGAGGCAGGTATGCAATGGATTCAACTAAAGAAGGCCTATGTATTACTTGGGTAAGAATTTTACACTTAGCCAGAATTCCAATGTGGCTTAGAAATCAAATATATTATATTATTAGAGCAAGAATACTCTTTTAATTCCCAGGCTAACTTTCATTCTTTGCTAGTGTTTGGCCAGAGAACTGTTCTTTGAAGAAATCTGAGGTTACTTCTGGACTTGGTGTGAAGTAATATCTGTCATGGGCATGGAATGTGAGAGCAGTAGCACACTGTCATTTATTTGCCATCTCTACCCCAGATTTGTATCTATCTATCATCGATCTATCTATCTATCTAAATACATACATACATACATATAAACATACATACATACAGCTTTCGTGATATAAAGGTCATATATTGTGAATAACAACAGAAAGCAAAGAATCTTCCCTGCGAACCCCTGAAAAAATAAATAATGAGCCAATCCTGGAGAGAGATTAGCCTAATGTTTACATGTTAATAAGAGTCATGATGATTTACAACATGTTCACTTTTCAGCAGAAACAACATTCTCTTTTAGCAGGATGCTACAGAGTGCCTTATTCTGTGATGGAGTCAAAAGGTAATTCTCTTTTTCTAGCTGTTCAGCCAAACATAAATATCATGCTTAAAAATATCATTTGATTTTTGAATAGAGAAATCTTCAAAGAGTTCTCTAGAGTCCACTCTCTTAATCAAATGTTTGATGAGGAGAATTTTTTTTCTTGGAGATTATGGTTCTTGCTAGAGTAGAAGAACTTTCATGGCTTAAAATGATAAGTAGTAGCACTATACTAAGAACATATTGATTGCTAGGGTTTGAATAAGGATTATCCTTTTTCAATACCTATAATTAACTACCTTCCAAATGTAATACTAAAAAGTATGAAATGTTCTTCACATTTAATTAGAGGAAATTTTTTCTTTCTTTCCTCTTTCTTTCTTCCTTCCTTCTTTCTTTCTCTCTCTCCCTCCCTCCCTCCCTCTCTCTCTTTCTTTCTTTCTTTTTCTATAGTGAATAGATGAACCTAGTTCACTATAAGCTCATAAGTACTGTTTTGAAATGTACAACTTTTCAAAAGATAATTTATGTGAGACACCAAAGCCAGAAATACTAAATATACACATGTACGTCTCAGTGTTGTACTTTATTTTTCATACCTAAATCCTAGGGTCTATATTTAACTATTTGAGAAAAGCAGAAGAACAGAAAGAAATGAACCCAGTTGCAACTCATCACATAAATAGCTTTCCCATAAGAATGTCACCAATTGTTTAGTTCCTTTGTAAAGCCAAGTTAATAATAAATTATAATTTATCGCAGATGAAATTAACATAGAAATCTCAGTTGTAATCATTTTCAAAAGCGAATGAAATATTTCTCTCACCTGAATATTGGTAGCAAGTTAATGGTGAGAATTACTAATTAGGAATTAGAATCAACTATAGTTTTAATTATGTGTAAATAGTAATTTACCTAGAAAGGTTTGAAAATATGGGATTGTTGCTAAGTATGTATACAGATGGATTGTCCATATTATGAAGAAGATATGCCTACAGCTGATTAGTAAAATCAAGGTACAAGGTGGGGCCTTTTAAGAGAGAGTATAAACATAGAAAAGGAGAGAATCCTTTGCTTTGAAATGTTTTGTGGCTCTTTGAATTTCTTGGATTAAGTTCCATACTACTTACTGCTCAAAGTTCTATAATATCTAACCTCAGTTTGTCTATCTAACATTAGCTCCCTACTCAAATATGTAAGTCTAATCAAACTGATCTGTTCTTTGTACCCTAATCAATTCATGTATCAGTGTTTTACCCTGAAATGTCTTACTATCCCTATCTGATTTTATAAGTTTCATCCTTTCTTTAAGGTCTATTGTCAAGAACTGTAAAGGATCTCCACTTGAAAGCTAACAGGTTAGTCTACCGAGTTTCATGATGAAGTTTTCTGACAGTTTTATGACAGAAGACATAAAACTCCTGGGTCAGAGACAAAGGACTTTATTACTCAAAGCACAGCAAGCTTCATGAACTTCATGTTTGCACTGGTTCTCCTTGCCCCCAAATCTCATGAAAGCAACATGGAGCAATCCAGGTGGATGTTATGTATTGAAGGGTTTGTGTCACAGCCAAGGAATTCAAGATTAGGAGACCTGAATCTTTTACACTGGATGCAGGCAAGCTTGCCCAAAGTTTTCCCCAGAGGGAAGCACTATTTTTACCATATTGGACAGCCTTCTGTTCTGCAAGAAGAGATACACTATTTCTACCTTTCATGACTGTTTAGTATACAAACATGCTTGTAAAGATAGTTCAGAACAAAAGTTGTTTGTATAAACAGTGCCTGTGCTCATAAGACATGAGAAATGAATGAGACCCATGTAGAAGTACCTCCCAACATTCATTACCCTCATGAAGCTTGCCATTAAGACCCAAGTCCTGTCCCCACTACCTTTTCTGGACTTCCACCTAACATTTAGTGCATACTCTCACATTTGTAACTTATCATCAGAGTGTACTTAGTATAATGCTTGGCACCTACTGAGCATGTAATACATGTCAGCTATGATCATTGTATTTGCTTCATTCTGGGTATATGGCTATCTCACAAAAGAGAGAATAAATCCTTTGATGGTAAGAACAGAATCATTTTAGTAATCTCAGGGACTAGCCTAGGCAGAAGGAGTATATACCTAAGTTCTTCAGAGTCTCCCTCTAACTGAAACTACGCCCAAGATTCTTAAGCTGTCTTTCTAAAAGTATGTGAGTCTAAAGGACAAATACTCCCTGCTCCAGAATTAGGCTCCCTTAATGAATGATGTCAAAATGATCTACTGCTCCGCCTTCTGGATGACTGGATGCCTTAAGTTCACCTGGCTCTCTTGGACAGTGGATAGATGTCAGCTCTCATTTTTTATGTATGCCTAAACCCTTTGGTCTGCCAAGATTTCCTGGATTTCTGACCTTAGATACCTCACTATCTCACATATAGTCCTGAATTTGTCTAGAAATCATATCCTCCCACTGTTATAGAGCATGTTAACATCTTTCTGGATGCATTTTGACCTCACTAGACTTATCTATACTCTGGTTCACAATCAACATTTAGTGAATTGAGTTGAATTATCCATGTCCTACCAACAACTGACCATCTCATTTTTCCTACCATCTTCAGATTTTCCTTTCCAGCAGCAATATAAAATGGTGCCTAAGAGTTCAGGCCCTGGGTATTATGCTTGGGATCATATTTTGTCTTTGCCTTCTTATGGCTCTTGGGTAAGTAATCACTCTGTACTGAGTTTTCTCATGTATCAAATGTAGATAATATTCCTCATTTCATTCAGTTGTTATGAGATTATATACGTAAAGCCCTTAACAAAGTATCAACACATGACAATTGTTCAATAAATATCAAGTATCATTGCTTATTATTATTATTGTTGTTATTAGTATTATCATCAATCCCTGAAGAACTTGGATTATGACTCATAAAAGTGGGTGGGATACTATTCACATGATTAATCAAATAATACAAGTGATAATCCTACAACAATTTCAATGCCCAGGAACCCTATTCAAGCCAGAGAAATTGCTTGATCCACTGAGATAAAATTCTGCTGCAAAGATGTTGGAATTTCCTTTTGCTAAATGGATTCTATTTTTGAGCCTGGTCCAGCAGAACCTTTGTGATACATGTATCCTCCTACCTCATTCTCTATCCCTCTATCAGGTGTGCATGATTTTCTGAGAAATGACTGCTGTGAAGAATCTGGAAAGGGACCAGAAGCAGTAATGGTTGAACAATCTCAAGAACGAAGATAGAAATTGGACATATTCTAGGAAATTAAAAAGGGAAGATGGTTTCATAACTATCTTCAACATTACAAATGGTAATCATCTCTCCTCAAGGTGGAAAGAGGAGGAAATAGGATTAAAATATAATCAGAGAAATTCAGGTTGTTTATAATGTAGTTTGAAAGGAACCATGACTCAAATCCCACAGCAGAGAAGGAGGACAATAAGGGAGTATAAAGATATCCTGGAAATGTTTATAAATTCTGTACATTATCCACTTCTTTCTTACCTCTCAAAAGCCTCTGATAAATGTGTCATTATGTATGCAAATAAGAGAAACTGTGCCATAAAAAAATAATTCTTATCCTGTTCATAGTTTTAAGTACTTTTAATAATTGAATCATTTGAAGTATTCACATAGGTCTACTTAAAATAAAAAAAATATGAAAACAATGTAAGTAGAAAGTCATACACTTAGTAATTAAACTCTTACTTTTTTATATTGCCCTTGATTGAAATCAAAGCATTACTCAAAACTAAATAAATGAGTTAAATTTCTGAAATGCAAAATTTTATTTTCTGTTCATTTTTTATCGTTTTGTGTGAACGACAAGACTATCGAATAAATGCATTGCTTGTGTCCAAATACATGTCTGAAACAAGGCCTATTCTTGGTTTATATCCCATTGAGAGAATTGTGGCCTCATTTTCTCTTTCACATTATTTAATATTTGGTTGCAGCCGCTCTTTGGCAGTAGGCAGGGTATTTGATAATTCTTCTGTGTTGCATAAATATCTTTACTTCAAAGAGATTGCCTGTCTACATCCCACTGGAATTATTTCAAGCCAGATGTCTAATTCTGTCCAACATCTTTAATGTTTTCAAAATCATCTTGGGTGTTGTTAATGGGGTATCATTACGTACAGTTTGAAACTTTGTAATGGGAAGTACGTGAATTCAGTCTGTTTGTGCAACATGAGTTCTTGCTTCTGAAGTCTTTGGGGGTTTTCTTGTATATACCATTCTCTTAATATCTTAATTTTTTCTCCAGGTGACTTAATTATGTAGTCATGGTAAATATTATCTTTCCATTTGACAAATATTTATTAAAATACTAACAGCATCCAAACATTGCACTAGCACTGTGATAAGATGTGATGCCTTCATCATAGAAGCTATGAAACAGTTAGGAGGAAAAGAAGCACTGTAGAAATAAACTCTAGTACAAAAGAGGTCAGATACAATGGGCCATGAGATCCCAGACTTGGGGGCTCTAAATATTGTTGGGTGAGAGAAGAAACATTTTGATAAGGCCTCTGTGTCCTAGAAGCACAAGGAAAATAACTCCCAGAAGGAGGGCATGATTAAGCAAAAGTATAAAAGGATGATACGTTTTTTCCAAAAGCAGAAAGTAACACTGCATCAACTGAAGGGAGGTTGGGAGAAAAAAAAAAAATGTGTAATATGTTGAGACATCTGGCTTTATCCTACAGAACAAGAAAACTATTAAAATTTTAAAACAGGGTGTAGCATGGGCAGATTTATCTTTGACAAAGATAAATCTGAAGGTCACAGGTTGGACAGATTATATGGGAGATAAACTTAAGTAGCCATATCAGTTAAGAAGTACTTGAGTCACTATCCTGAGAGATTTAACTAGCACTAGAAATGGAGAGAAGAGAAATAATTCAAGAATAGACTATTCAGAAGCTATTGCAGTTCAACATCTAACACACAACCATAAAAAACGCTCAAAAAATGCCACTTGAATGAAAGAACAAAAAAATTAATGCATTAAAAATAGATTTCAAATTAAAATTGTCAGGTCTTTGAAGATAATGGAGTCATATTTTATGTTCTTACATATTTTCTTCACCTTTTTCCTCTGTATTGAAAGCAGGGCTATTTCAAATGTATTCATATTTGTAAATTTATGATGGATTGGTAGATTTGTTGGTTTTTTTTTTTTTTTTTTGGTTTTGAAATATCTGTGTTGTAATAAGATGTCCCTCAGCATACCTGGGATTACACTGCTTAGTCCGATAACCAATGGCCATGGGCTTTATGTCTTCCCTTTTGCTGATGAGCCCATTCCAATTCAGTGAAGTCCCAAGAACATTTTTGCATTTCAGCTTTGGGTCATAATGGGAACAGAAATCTGGCTCTATTCCACAGCTCCTCCCACGTTACCAAACAAGAGGGTGTCAAGAAACTGGGTAAACCAAAAATCCTAGGAATTCTTACAGTATGTAATAAAGAGTAAGAATTTACTCACATCAACACCAATCACCTTTACCCTCCTCTCTTTTTACTGATTTTCATAGGCTCTTCTTACCTTCAAAGATAAAACTTATTTATTTTTCAATTTTAGGAAATTTAACTTTGATAAAATACTTCTAACTAACCTACAGCCCATTTTCTACCTGTCCCAATAATATCTTTATAGAATTTGTTTTCTAGTTCAAGAGAGATCCAGGATCTCATATTGTATTTAGTTGATGCATCATTTTAGCCTCCTTTAATCTGGAGCAGTTATTTTTAGCCTTTATTTTATATAACATTGATATATCTGAAGAATATAGGGCAGCTATTTTATAGAGTGTCTCTCAATTACAGTTTGAGTTTTCCCCAAATTTGAATCAGGCTATGGATTTTTGGCTTGAATATGACATTAGGCATATTATATCCTTAATGTATCACATTCCAAGACATATGATATACATTTGTATTTTACTCATGATGTTATTTAAATGACTTCATTAAGGGATTATCCAGTTTCTGCACTTACAGTTTGTATGCATTAATATAATTTGACTTTTAGAATTAATATATAATTTAGAGACCACGTAAATATCCTGCCTTCATAAAACTTGATCATCCCATAGATGCTAAATTTGATGAATTTTTGCCTGAATCAATTTTTACTATGATAATTGTAAAATAGTGATTTTTTTCACATTAATTACTTCTTTCATATTGATTAGTTGACATTTCATCATAAGAAAGAACTTTCCCTCACCTTATCTATCTTCTGTGTATCTATTTATCTATCATCTTTTATTTAAAGTATCTCTCTAAGTATATCTTTATCAGTGTGGACTCATGGATTCTAATTATATATTGCATAGGTATTTACAGCTGTTAAATATTCATTGTAAACCATGACTTTTAGCAATTAAAAAAAAGTTTTTATTTCATTGAGTGTTTTCTCTCTCTCTCTCTCTCTTTTTGTTTTTGGCTTACTTCTCCTTAGTCTGGTATCTGCTTTCTTATTGCTTTCAGTTACTTAGTATATGTTTGTCCATCTCTTTAGTTTTAGCCTTTTTGAATCAATTGGTTTCAGGTGTGTCATATATACATAGAGTTAGGTTTACCTTCATGAGACGGTTTGAAAATCCTTTTCTTTGCTAGGTGAGTTAAGCTCATTGATAATTATGGATATGACTTGCCTCAATTCTGCTTCATCATTTTATGCCATAATTACGGTGTGTATTATATTTACTGTGTTTCCCCTCACTGTTATTTGTTTTCCTTGCTTCGTTATTTAAGAAGATTTATACTTTTCTAAAACTGTGATTACCTTTGTATTTAGACATGCACTAGTGCCCTGAATTCCTCCTTTTAAAATTAATCTGTTTTCTATCTGCATTGCCAGTTTTAAATGGCATTCCCCTCTTCAATAAATGGTGCTGGGAAAACTGGACAGCTACATGTAAAAGAATGAAATTAGAACACTTCCTCACACCATACACAAAAATAAACTGAAAATGGATTAAAGACCTAAATGTAAGGCCAGACACTATAAAACTGTTAGAGGAAAACATAGGCAGAACACACTATGACATACATCACAGCAAGATCCTTTTTGACCCACCTCCTAGAGAAATGGAAATAAAAACACAAATAAACAAATGGGACCTAGTGAAACTTAAAAGCTTTTGCACAGCAAAGGAAACCATAAACAAGATGAAAAGACAACCCTCAGAATGGGAGAAAATATTTGCTAATGAAGCAACTGACAAAGGATTAATCTCCAAAATTTACAAGCAGCTCATGCAGCTCAATATCAAAAAACCAAAAAACCCAATCCAAAAATGGGCAGAAGACCTAAATAGACATTTATCCAAAGAAGATATACAGATTGTCAACAAACACATGAAAGAATGCTCAACATCACTAATCATTAGAGAAATGTAAATCAAAACTACAATGAGGTATCACCTCACACCAGTCAGAATGGCCATCATCAAAAAATCTACAAACAACAAATGCTGAAAAGGGTGTGGAGAAAAGGGAACCCTCTTGCACTGTTGGTGGGAATGTAAATTGATACAGCCACTATGGAGAACAGTATGGAGGTTCCTTAAAAAACTAAAAATAGAACTACCATACGACCCAGCAATCCCACTACTGGGCCTATACCCTGAGAAAACCATAATTCAAAAAGAGTCATGTACCACAATATTCATTGCAGCTCTATTTACAATAGCCAGGACATGGAAGCAACCTAAGTGTCCATCGATAGATGAATGGATAAAGAAGATGTGGCACATATATACAACGGAATATTACTCAGCCATAAAGAGAAATGAAACTGAGTTATTTGTAGTGAGGTGGATGGACCTAGAGCCTGTCATATAGAGTGAAATAAGTCAGAAAGAGAAAAACAAATACTGTATGCTAACATATATATATGGAATTAAAAAAAAAAAAAAGGTTCTGAAGAACCAAGGGTGAGGACAGGAATAAAGATGCAGACGTAGAGAATGGACTTGAAGACATGGGGAGTGGGAAGGGTAAGCTGGGACAAAGTGAGAGAGTGGCATGGACATATATACACTACCAAGTGTAAAATAGATAGCTAGTGGGAAGCAGCTGCATAGCACAGGGAGATCAGCTCAGTGCTTTGTGACCACCTAGAGGGGTGGGATAGGGAGGGTGAGAGGGAGATGCAAGAGGGAGGAGATATGGGGATATATGTATATGTATAGCTGATTCACTTTGTTATAAATCAGAACATACCATTGTAAAGCAATTATACTCCAATAAAGATGTTAAATAAATAAATAAATAAATGGCATTCCTTGATATTTACCCAATATTTATATAACAATTAGTGTTCATATTCTAGTTTTCTCTTTTCCTTTCATTTCTTAGTTTCATTCTCCTACTTTGTAAGAAACATATTTATAAATGGATCTTCCACAACTTCCAGCGGGGTTATATCCTGATAAACCTATCATAAATTGAAAATATCATAAGTCGAAAATGCATTTAATACACCTAACCTACTGAACATAGTAGCTTAGTCTGGCCTTCCGTAAATGTGCTCAGAACTTTTCCATGAAACGACAGTTGGGCAAAATCATCTAACACAGAGCCTATTTTATAATAAAGTATTAAGTATCTCATGTAATTGATTGACTACTGTACTGAAAGTGAAAAACAGAATGGTTGTAAGTGGATCAGTTGTTCACCCTCGTGATTGAGTGGCTGACTGGTAGCTGCAGCTTGCTGCCACTGCCCAGCATCGGGTGAAGGGAAAAGATCAAAATTCAAAGTATGGTTTCTGCTGAATGCTCTTTGCTTTCCCTCCATCATAAAGTCAAAAGGTCATAACTCAAACTATCCTAGGTCTGGGACCATCTGTATTATTCTTCCACCACGTCCTCACTCCTTTTTTAGTCTTAGATCTAAAATTAAATATACTAAATACTTACCATTGTTGAGTTTTTCCCGGATGGAGCTCTTCCTCTAATAGATTTCTTTAGAGGGTTTTGCACTTTTAATATTTGAAGAACAGATTGGCTAGACATAAAATCTTTGGTCCACACTACATTTTCTTGAGTTTCTTGAAAATCCTTCTCCACTATCACCTTGCCATGGCTGATGTGCTCTTGAGATATCTGGTGACCATATTGCTTTCTTATTTTTATAAATAATTTGGTCATTTTTCCTGTAGGCTCTAAGAAATTTTTGTCTTTAAAGTCTAATAATTTTACCTTGATATGTTTCTGAGTAGTCAACTTGGCCCAAGTTTTTCCAGATACACAATGAGTTTTTTTCAATATGCTGACATAGAGATTTAATTTTTGCTGGAAAATTGTTTTTTGAATTATAGTTATAAATATTAGTTTAGTTTCATTGTTTTGTTATTCTTCTTAAGAGATTCTAGTTCCAAACATATATTCTTTTCATGTCCTCCATTTTAAACACTTTTTTTCCTAGCTGTTATTAATTTTCCTCTTTTTTTAATGTTTATATTGGTGGTTATTTTCCTTTTCTTTCAATGTCCTTTATTAAATTTTTATTCAGTTTTATTCTCCCTTGAGCACCTTGAATTTTATCCTTAATTTTTTATATTTTTGAGTTTTTAAAAAAATTTCTTTCCTGAGTTTTCTGTCAACTCTTATTGAACTTCATACTTTTTTGTTTTTGCTTATTTTTGCTCTTAATTCTTGAATTTAGAGTCATTTTTTTAAAATATACCTGACTGATTTATTTAATTCATTTGAGATTGTTTTGTGATAGATTTGTTCTCCATTTGACTGGATATTTAGAAACATTTTTAACAGATTAAAAGCTTTCTGTTTTGTTTTGTTTGAGTAGTTTGGTATGGAATTGCTCTGATATTTTTCTATTTTGAGGTATTTGTGGACGGGGTTCCTATCTCATGAGTGCTCTCTTCTGCTAGTATAGTGACATGTAGTTTCATTAAGGGTTGGCATTGAGGATGAAGGAGGATGGATTGTCTTATTTTGTGGTTCTATGCAGGGCCTTTAATTTTTCCCTCTTCTTTTTTTTTTCAAAAAAAAAAGAGTCATTTAGAGTCATTTAGATGCTCGAAGGGGCATCTCTTTTCTCCCACTAGCAATGCTCTGAGGCTGCCTCCAATGCTACTCCCCTCTAGGCCCCTTGCTCTAGACTCTACCAAGTCTCTGATCTGTGTCCAGGATTTTGGCACTTAGTGTTGGACTTTCTCATCCTGGGATTGACTTTCTTTCCTGAGCTTTGTCTACATTTTCATCTTCCCTTTTCTATTCACTATCTTTGCTCCATTTAGATTCCTCTTTCTCTGCATTAATCTCTGCATTCATAAGCTTGCAGCCCTGAAGGGAGTTCCAACAGTAACTGTTAGAATTTTGTTTCCCTACTCACTTTTAACTTGAAATTTACAATATTCTCTGACTCCTATGAATACTGATGATATTTTTTGTATGATTGTCTCTTTAAGCTTCTCCACATGCACTATTTACTTACATTTTTATATGTTTGAATCAGTAATGCATACTGAATTTTTATTCTGCTTTTTCACTTCACTTTATATCATATCAATTATCCAGTGTTTTCATAAACTTTACAATGCCTTTCCAAGTTTGAAAACTTTTAAAATATAGTTTTCTATTACATAAGTAATACTGATTTAGAAATCTTACAAAGTATAAAAAATAACAATGAAACTGGAAAAGAGTAATTCCATCTCTCAGAGGCAAACAGCAGTGACATTTCCATTTTTCCTTTCCAGGATGTTTTTCTACACAGATTGACAGTGATGATACTGTACCTATAATTTGGCGTACTGCTTTTTTCATTTATCTGTGTTTTGTAATTGTTTTCTATGTAATTTAAATTATTCATAAACATAATTTTAAATGTCTTCCTAGTATTCCACCATATGGACATTCTCCTAATGTTGACTACAATTTTCATTACTGATAAAAACTCTACAATGAACATTTTTGTGCATAAATTTGCATCCATATTCCAGATTATTTTCTTAGAATATATTTCTAGAAGGGGAGTACAAACCCACCGCATCATTATTACTGAATACTAAATTTTGATTCATTCTCCATTGCTTGGAAGCATGACTTTAAGTGCCCTCCTATAAAGGTGGGGGTGGTAAGTATACTTTTGCAGTATGTACATATCTGGAATTCCTTATTCTCGTCCTCATATATGATAAGTAATTTGACATAGTATCAAATATTGATCCACATTTTAAAAATTTCCATACTCTACATATGTTGCTCCATTAGCTTCTGTCACTTAATGCAGAGACTCTTAGAGCAGCCTGATTTTACTTTCTTGTGGATTATGTATTTTTTCCACCTGGATTTTTATCTATTAATAACTCATGAATTTATATCTCTAGTCCAGAGTGCACCTCTGAACATCAAGGACATACATGCAATAGTTAAGTTACCCTTTCCACTCTGATATCGCACAGGCATCTCAATTTTAACATGGATCTCACACTTAACCAGCCTCAAAAACAGCACTCTTTGTCTCCTCCCACACCACACAGAAACACACACACATACATAATGCAGACCTGCTACACTCCAGCACACATACCTGATCATCCATCTAGCAGCTTAAGACAAAAACCTGGATTCTCAGTTTCTTACTTTTCCTCATATCCTACATGAAGTATCTCAATAACTATATGAATCGTGCCTTCAAAGCATAACACATGTTTACTTGTCTCCATCTGCACTGCTAACACACCTGTCAATTATATCTTACCTAGAATGCTTCAGTAACTTCTTGAAAGACCTCCTAGATATTTCCTATTTTCCATTCTTCCACAGCAGCAAAGAAGATCTTTTGTTAAAAAGTAAGTCTTATTTTTGTCAATCCTGATCTTAAAAATCGTCCAATGGCTTCCAATAGTAGTAACAATAAGATCCTAAATCCTCACGCTGGCTTAGAGGGTCCTAAATAATCTGTCTGTTTTCCTCTCTGATCTGTGACCTTCCTCTTTCGCTTGCTCAGTATAGTCAAAATATACGTTTCTCCTTTTAGTTCCCGAAATATACCAGCTTATTCCGATTTTAGGATCTTTTCAACAGCCATTGTTTCTTTCCAGAATGTTCCTGACTATTCCTGTTCCAGACTTTTTTGTTGTTGTTCTTGCTTGTTGTTCTTGTTTATTGTTCTTGCCTTGGATTAAAGGCTGCTTTCTCAGATGGGCTTTCCCTGACCACTCAACTTTAAGTGACCTCTAATCACATTCTCTCACATCACTCACCCATATTTTGTTCATCATAACACTTATTAATATTGATGCCCTTTTATTTTTTTTATCTGTTTATTTTCTGTCCTTCTTATCATAAAAGCCAAAACATTTCCATATTCTTTACTTCTATATCCCCAGAATCCAGAATAGTATTCTATAAATAAATTTAAATACAGGAATGAATATTTTCTTTATGTTGCAACGTTATTATGTTGACAAAATTTATCTAGATATGTTCCCTGACCTCCACATTTCTTAACTGTTTCATCAGCATTTCATCTCTTTGTCCTATTCCTCTTCTTTCTCAGGGACAATTTTGTCTTCCTTGTCACTGACTGTCTGTTATGTCAGTTTTAATCTTTCTTACCTCCTATGCAGATTGTAATCTTGCAACTCCATTTCCAGGCTCCCTTCATCCTAATATTTCCTTCTCTCTCCCTTTTCCCTTGTCCCTTTATCTTGTTGATTTTAATTTCAGCTTGATCTCTCAATATTTATTTCTAGCCCTATTTCATCCAGATTTTCATTTTTTCAACTACTGAGAATAACAAATTACTTTGTTATTTTTCATCTAACTACCAAAGAAACATTGTTTTTGATCTTCATAATAACGTTAGCTTGTTCTACAACATTTTTGTGAGCCTCATGATGTATGTGTATATGATAGTTTTCTCATTCTTAAACTAGGGAGAGATTTAGCTAGACTCAGTGTTTGTCCACACCAACAAAGTGGGTATATAGATTTTTCTTTGCTCTCTCTGAGTTTTTTGGTTGGATAGCAGGTAAGTGTGTATAACTCTGCCCAATCTTTCCTCACACACTTTCTCTAGTGTAGATGTGTTGAGCTAAGCACTGATGTTGAAGACGACAAACTAAATTTCCTAGTACTTACTGCTTCCAGAGCTCTTTCTCTTTCCACTTCCATCTTCAATACTTGATTGTGAGGATTATGCCTTCCAAGATGCAGTGTATCACTGACCATATCCCTCTCCCTGCTGTCTGCCCAGTTGCTTTATTAATATTAAAATATAATTATACAAAGACAGAAACTTATTGGTATTTGGGTGTACTGTACTCTGGCTGCCTCAAAGGGTAGCACACAGTACTAGAATGATGGCTGCTCTTATTTCTTGTGCGTAAAGACCTTTATTTATTCTGGAAAAAAAAACACGACAAAGGGCAGGGGAGTAATAAAAATTGTCAATAATTTCAGATGAGGCAATCTGATGTGGGCCACTAATAAGACACTTTAATCCAGTTCTTCCCCAGCCCTCCAGTCAGGGGAAAATCCTCCCAACTTTTGGCAGTTGGTTGCCTCTTTGTCCTAATTATCAGTGTTGTGGGTTTGGATATTTTGTTTGTTTGTTTTCCCATGTATTTTAATAGGAAATTGAAAGAAACTAATTTTGGGCCTGCCAGCCTGAAAAAGTTTTAAACATGAACGCCTCTAGCTATTTCTTAGACAAAACAACATTTCCAATTGTTTTCATTCAGATAGTGCTTTACTGTGGTGTAGGCTGTACATTTAATCAAGAAGAAACATCTTCTTCAGGAAAGAAACATCTCTGCCCTAACAGAGAGATGGGACCTGCCAATTGGTAAAATTAAAATAAATCCAGAATAGCCAAGTATCTAAAATCAAACAACTACAATAACAAGTTTATTATGAACTTCCCAGAACATCTTATAGATTCACCTTTGAGGAGCTTGCATTGCTCATATTTATAACACAAGTAGTTCCTAGGATAAATATATATATATATATATATATATATATATATATATGTGTGTGTGTGTGTGTATGTGTGTATTTGAAGAGTCCGGCACTGGGCAAAAGGCATATATGTGATTCCTCAGGCCTGACCACAGGCAATTACAAGGCTTTGCCTGGCAGGCTTCATGGGGAAAGTTGCCCTCCCCACATGAGACTTGGTGCACAGCCAGTGCATGACAGTTCTCTAGAGAGAGTTGCAGTCAAGGACCCAGGTTCCCCTGGACCAGCCATACTCATACATATATCTGCATTCCTAACTCAGGCACCTCCATTCAAAGGTTTCCTTATCAGGGCCTCAGCTGAAGTACTTTCCAGTACCTCCATCAAGACCATCTTATTGGGGTGCCTTGGCTGAGGCATTTTTCCTCACTCTGACTCTTTACATTTCCACTCCTAGCCTTTCCATCTCTCCTTCCCCCTCTTCCCTGGGTCAATATAAATGCAGGAGGCTTTTGGGTGAATCTCAAGACCTTCTAACCATATTCACCATTTTCTTCTACATTTACTAGCCATTCTCATTCCTGGAATCCTCAAAATCAGATGAAGTGTAAGTAACATTTGTTTACTTCTTTTATTTTCTTTCATTGGGATTAGAATCAGCCGTTTGTCAGGTCCATGATCTTCTGAAATACTAAAGAATCCCTGCATGGTAGAGCATAGTTGATACTCTAGAAAATGGTGTCATTTCCTCAACCAATAACCCCCATACAAAAAACTTCCTACTTCCCCTGATGTTACGTTCCTGTGTAAAAATGTTCACATTTGATTCCTGCATACTCTCCAAACTTATCTACTACTTACTTCTTTTGATACAAACATAGGGAACTGCCTTTCCCATCCCATATACACCATGATCAGTAATGACTCTATACCTTTGCATATTTGTTCCCTCTCCCTGGAATACACCATCTTGTATTGTAAAAAGAAAACCCCCGCTTCAAGTACCTTCTTAAGTGCTACCTTCTCTGAAAGTCATCTTTGACCTCTACCATTAGATTTACACTGCCTTTATCATATTTTCATCCTGGAGTTTTTACACCACTCTACTGTAGCAATTATAACATTACAGTATAATTATTTAGTTGCTTCCTGACCCCCTGCATGCAGTAGCTATTTGTATAAAAAGTGCCTGAAATCTCTCTTGGCATATAATGGATATTTAGTGAATATAGTTTAAAAGAACAAATGAATGATTCTCAAAGATAACACAGATAGAAACTAATTAGGCTAGAGTAGTCCTTATTGTCTGTCATCCGTTAATATTATATCATCTGCCCTGAGCTTTGGCTGAGAGTCTATCTTTTCCAAGCTCTAGCTGTGAATATAAATTTTAAGTTATATTTGTATTTTTAGTAATTTATAAAGATCTAAGTTTTTAAATTTGGGGTAAAGAAAGAATATTCATTGAGTTATTTAGTATCCAGGAGAGACAGACAAATGGACAAAAGTATATAGAACAATACTTATGAGCACTTAGAAATTAATAAGAACATGTCTTTGAAATTATTTCTTAAGGTAGTTAGAACATGAGGTGACATAATTCATTTTTAACCACACAGTACATGTATGCAAGTTATATAATACATGCTAACAATGATAATGTGGGGTTATGAAAGTGGTTGGACATTTGTATCATGGAAAGATATTTAGGTAAATGGTTTTGCTTTTAAAATGGCTGTTTTAGAGCAAAATTCAATCATAAATAGGCAAGTCAATGATTGGTTGACTAGATTTAAAGGGCAGCTCTCTACTCCAAATGTAGCATGGCCTCAGGACTCAGCTTTGCCTGAATGAAGGCATCCAGGCTGTGGGGTGCATTTTGAAATGCCTGGATTTTACAAAGCTTTGGCTGAGAGCAGAAGTGATTCTTTCTGAATAAGCAATGTAGTTTGCTAGTACGTACCAGAGAAACATGATATTATTACTCGTATTTCCACAGCAATTTGTTTTTCAGTGCAAGAGTGATCCTTCCCTCATGCTTACCAAAAAGAGATAAGAGAAATAAAGATGGCTTCTGCCTTCTAGACAAAGAGTATTGATTGTTCAACAAACCAGTAAGGATGAGTAAGTGCTAAACGGAAATCATAATAACACTATGATGATCTCTCTGGATAAAAATCAATAGAAAGGGAATGGTTTTATAAGAGATATACAATGTTATTATTCTAATACCTCAAGCCATAAAGCTGAGACATTTGAGTGTGACATGACATATTAGCTGAACTGAATGGGAAACCATGGTGGCCAAAATGATCTCAGTCATTTCTGACAGTACATATCTCACTACCTCCTCACCTCCTCCCCTACCCACCTACACACAGGAATGAGCTCCAGCTACATTTCCTTTCAGTTCCTCAATTTGTTGCAATTCCTGAACCTTGTTCTCACCTCAGGGCCTTTAACCTTGCGGTTTCTTATGCCTGGAACATCAGTTACTAGCTATTTGTCATCATTCAGGTCTCTGCTCAAAAGCCATTTCCTGAGAAGACTTGCCAAACTACCGTATCTAAAAAAAAAAAAAATCTACACTTTATCCCCTACCAATATCTGTCTAGCCCATCCCCTTCTTTGCATTTACTCCATAGCCTCTCTGTGGTTGTTTTTGTCTTTGTTTATTGTCTGCCTCCTGCCTTGGTAGAATGTAAGCTCTATATTTTATCTTATTCAGTATTGTCTTCCCCAGACTACAGAACTTTGTTTGGAATATAGTGGGTGCAAAATAAATACTTGTTTAATGAATAGACAAATATCTTTTAATAACTGATTTTCCTAGTATATGTCTGTCATCTTTTCCCCCATCAGATTGCAAATTTCTTGATAGCAGGGTTAGGACAACATTCCCTTCTTCTGCCCCTTCTGCCTACAGAAAACTGTACAATCTAGCTTATCTCTTTAAATCTTTTCCATTTCTGATTACTGGAACAAATATTAACTCTCTGTGGATAAAGAGGCTTGCTATTTAGAAGTGTTTGTTGTTTATGTTTTTGTTTTCTTGGCCATTGGTTGGCCACATTTCTCTGTGGGTATAAGACAGATATAAGATATTATTACTAATTTTTTCTCTTTCCTCTCTGCTATTCCAGGAACAAAGTTACCATGTAAAATTAATCTTCCCCAAAACAGAAAACACTCTATATGAGGAAAATATTCTTTGCTTTTCAACTGTACATAGAAACCACAAAAAAGGAGGAGAAAAAGCAAGTCAGCCTTTTTAAGCTTTTAGAAATTCATGATGTTCAATTGACTAACTGGTTCTTATACTTTAGTTACTGCCTCATTAACTATAAAGGAGAAACTATCTTGGGTTCAAAGAGAAAGATAAACCATAGCTTTTTATTCCATAAGGGAAAATCTAATTATAACTTACAGAATCAATGGGAGTAATATTGATATAAAATATAGAAGAGAACTATTAAATTGCCTCACTAAAGTATTAGTATTAGATGGATTTCTTCTAGGTCAGTAACTTTTTTCCCCATTTTCCTGGAGCGTTAATTATTTATTCATTAGTTTCCTTTGTTAACTGTGAAATTATTACCTTTTAGCTTAATCTGTACATTTTCTATATTCTCTATTCCTGTCTCATGTCTAGAAAGTTTTCTAAAACAAAAATTTTCCCTCTACTGCATGTGTGTATTTATGGGTTTGAGATTAAAACTTAGACGCTATGTACATATACCCGAGAACTCAACATCTAAATTATGGCTTGCAAGAAAACTTGTTAGCATTTTCAATAATTTTCCCAAGTGTAAATTCAGGGAAAATCAATTTACTTTCTCTTTTTTTAATCTCAGGCTTAAGTTGTAATTTTGCAGTTCCTAATATCTCTCTGAAGCTCATGGTATATTCTTCTACTTCTTTTCTATGTATTTCATACTGATCCTTGGAGTTAATCTTGAAAGAAAATTAATAGGTTATTTATTCAGTATTGCAGTGTTTCAGGTAACAAATGTATGACAGCTACTTAACCAATCCCTGAGTAGCCAACCAGTGAGTGTGGCATTAACGATTTTGGAGAAAGTTAACTAAGTACATCTATCACTTTGTCATGTGTGGTAAAAGAATGCATCAATCAGAGCATAAGAGGGATCTGTCTTTGTTTCTGTCTGTGGGTGCTACTGAAATCTGTTACAAAAATCAATAGAACAGGTATGGTAAGCTGCATTTATGTTGATTAAATAAAACAAATGGAAAAATAGAAGGTATGAGACTGGTAATATAGCTCCTAGAATGAAGCAGAGGTCAGTTTCCTGAAATAGAAGTCATCTTTCTGAATTTGGCATTCCTGAGAGGATTTTCCAATATCAGTGTCTTATAAACGTGACCTAAATGATTGAACTATTAACTTTGTAAAGGAATTATACTCCAATAAAGACGTTAAAAAATTTTTTTTAATGATATTTAACCTCATACAAGGAGAAGCAAACTGATAATCCAGTCATGGGTGTTTTATCCTGTTATTTAATTCCACTCTATATAGAAGTCATTTGGGAGATTCTCAATGCACTTTCATCCTAACACAAAAGCCTAATGTCTGTCCCTGCAACAGTATCCTTCCTATGCCTTTATCTTTTTACTGCTAGAATCTCTCCATCTCAGTACATTCTGCCATCTGTAATTTCATTAGCCAAAGCAGATGAGGAGAAAAATCTAACAAGAGATGAGGAAAAAATAAGCATTTGCTGAGTGTTTTTGATATAAACGAAAGAACTGAGGGAGTAGATAAGAGGAATAAAGAGGTTCAAGATGTCAGTCCTTAAGACAGGCAAGGAAATCATATGAGCAAGGAAAGAATATAATTTTGAAATATATCTAAAAGTTATTAAAAACCAATGATAGGGCTTCCCTGGTGGCGCAGTGGTTGAGAATCTGCCTGCCAATGCAGGGGACACAGGTTCGAGCCCTGGTCTGGGAAGATCCCACATGCTGCGGAGCAGCTGGGCCCATGAGCCACAATTACTGAGCTTGCGCGTCTGGAGCCTGTGCTCCGCAACAAGAGAGGCCGCGATAGTGAGAGGCCCGTGCACCGCGATGAAGAGTGGCCCCCGCTCGCCGCAACTAGAGAAAGCCCTCACACAGAAACGAAGACCCAACACAGCCCAAAATAAATAAATAAATAAATAAATAAATATTAAAACAAAAAAACAATGATAAAGGAAGCAATAAGTTACATTTCTTCACAGAAGGATAAAACAATGATTCAGTTATGAGAGAATAAGAATTGAGGCCTACTTTCAAACAATTTGCAAGTATACATAAAATTCAAAAAATGTGATAGACATATTCTCATGCATATCTAATAAAGTGCAAGCTGATGCAACATATTTGGGAAGCAATTTCGTAATATTTGTAAAGTGCCTTAAAGTTGTTAACATTCTTTGACTCAATAATTGCCATTCGAGAAATCTATTTGAAGTAAATATTCTGAAATTAAGGAACTATACATGAAACACAATGACAGTGTTATTTATAATAATCAAAATATTGAGCCAACCTAAATTTTCAACAATAGAGAAATGTTTTAATAAATAATGCATATCCATTCAAATACGTTTTGGGGAATGATACATAGAAAATGATTCATTATAAAATGTTAGGTTAATAAAATAAAAGCCACACACCATTCCCTGTATATTATTATTACTATTTTTATACATAAACATTAATCATTTATATTGTTGAGATAAAAGCATCTCAGTTTCTATTTGTTAAGCAAATCCTGAAAATAATTACATTGTTGACTGAAATGAAAATTACTGGAGAAAGCATAGTGTGGGCTTTGGAACTTTAATAATCTGAATTCAACTTTTTCAACTACATGGCAGAAGTATTTAATGCTTACAGAAGTTTCCATGTGCTTAACCTCCCTTTGGCTTAGCTTGGAACTATAGGAGTAGTTTCAGGTCCTGATCAAAGGACTATAAAATATGTTGTTATCATGTCAAGAAGTTAAGCACCTACGTGCCTCTACCATCTTTCTCTTCCTTTGCAATGATCTCGTTCAAGGCTATGTGTTCCAGGTAGTGTAATTATAAAATGGAGGACAGTCCAACTCAGACTGTGACATGAATGAGAAATAGATTTACTGTTTTAAGCCAGGGAGGTTTAAGGCACTGTCTATTCCTAGAGCATAACCTAACCTATCCTGACTAATATACATTATTTAATAGCTCCTACGAACTTGAAATAGTTATTTAATCTTTCTAAGTCTCTTTTTCGTCACTTGTGAATCTAGGCTGAAGGGCAATGAAACATAACTTTTAGTTATGCAACATGAATAAGTCCTAGAGATCTACTATACAGTATAATACCTATAGTTTAATACTATACTGTGTCAGTTGGCCTTCCAAATCCATGGGTTCTGCACCCCCAGATTCAACCAGCCTCAGATTTTGATCCATGGTTGGTTGAATCTGCAGATATGGAACCATGGACACAGAAGGCCAACTGTACTATGCCATTTTATAAAAAGGACTTGATCGAGCATCTGCCAATTTTATGGGGGGTTGCTCCTGGAACAAATCTCCTGAGGACACCAAGGGACAACTATACTTTAAAGTTTGCCAGGAGGTTAAATCTTATGGTAAGTGTTCTTATCATCATCATCATCATCATCATCATTATAAATAAAGAGGGCAAGAGGAAACTTTTGGAGGTGAGGAATACATTTACAGCATAGATTGTGTAATGGTTTCACCACTGTATACTCATCAAGTTGTACACATTATGCATTCAATATGTATAGCTTTTTGTATGTCAATCATACCTCAGTAAAGTGCTTTAAAAAATAATTTAGTGAAAAAAAAAATAATAATTTAGTGAAAAAAACATAGAAAATGATTGTACAATAGTTTTGGTTGATTTTGAATTTCATTAAGGCAAAATAATCAAATCTCATATTTTACCTACACATACTCCTCATACATATGACCCTTTAGAATGGAGACCAATCACTACAAGTTCAATTATTTGTTAAAGAATTGGTCAAAATACAGAAAATGTATAAAATAGGTAAAGTCTCAGATTTGGGAGCGGACTAAGATAAGGAAAAGAGGAAAAAATAAAAAGATAAAGATAGAAGTGAAAGCTGTATGATCTGTAAGAGCAGAGTTCAGTGACCTCATAATAACATAAAAAATAAAATCTCACGTTGTTTCAAGATTCACTTAAGAAAATAATCATATACTATAAGTGAGATAGAGACATGGCTTCATGTTTGTCAGAATTATTAAATAAATCAACTCACAACATACTATATATAAAAAGTAACACAGAATGGTTTTTTGTTCGTTTTCCAAGGAAGAAAGAGAAATTGTGTGTGGTGGCAGTGGGAATTAACAAAATTACTTTAAAAATAGCAAGGAGGAGATGGAGAATTATATGGTTTAGAGAGAAGAAAAACAACAACTACAGCCATAGACACAGAACTCATTACTGCACTTTTGCAAGTTGGCCAAACTGTTTTAATAGTATGTTTTTCTCTAGGGTTATAAGCTCCATTAACAGAAACTATGATATAACTTTGAAACTATCTGTATTAGCTCTAGCAAATTGTTTCCTTCCCCCAAACCTCACTACATAAAGCAGCAAACCCCTGGTTAGTTAAGTACTAAAATTTTGGAAATATAATAAATGTATCTGTAAGATTTCTAAGATTCCAATACTAATCTCAAAGGGAAACTATACTCATCCAATCACTCTGGTACTGCATGACAAGGCACTGAATAGAAAAGTCAGTAAAAGTATCCGAGCACAGAGAGGCAAGCTGTAGTCAATATCAGACTTGCAAGGGAGATGTCAGATAAAATATCATTTAGATTTACCAAAATTTACTTCCTAATATTTGGTGTTTAGACTGCATGGAATTCAGAGCATACATCCAATCTTATTTTTACCCCTTTTTCCTTCATCCTCTCCTTAACTTTCTATATTCAGTATAATAAGCTATTTATATATATTCATGTCAAGAAAAGTTTGCCAGTCTGAGTTTTCATTGGCCATTTCATAACATTTAACCAAATTTCTATTTGTTAAAAAAATAATTATCCCTAAATTCATACATTAATATCTAGTCAGCTTAAACAAAGCAATTTTATAGGGAAAGAAAGAACAACCAGAAATTATTTATTGATTTTGCTGTTGACTATTTCTAGCTACAGTTCTTACCTCAAAATTGTAATGTTTCCCAATATCTATCCATAAAAGATAGACTAGTAGAGCCCTACTATATGTAGAAGGCAATGCTACCTGAACCAGAGAGCACAGTCTTTCAGTCATGATAAGATGGTGAAAGGCCATGGCCTTTGGAATCAGATGGGACTTTACACTGAGGCTCTGCTGAGTTCACATAAGCAAGCCCCTTTACCACTCAGAAAATAGGCGTGGTGTTGCCTCTGATTGACATGAAGCATGGCTCTGGAGACATGGTTAATACAAATAACTTAGAATAATTCTTTTTATCAACAGATGTGCATTCTTTTCTCTCACTCATTTCCCTCTCAATATAGGAAGTCACTTCTGTAGAGGTTAGATTTTCCTGCCCCCCAAATTTCAATGTTACCTCATATCTTCAATGTGTAAGTCCTAGATTGAATTCAAGTAAAGACATAGGTCTTTTAATTCCTTTAGATAGTCCCACATTCATGCAAAAATAATTTTTGAAAGCATAATATTGTGGATATACAAACATGCAAAAATATTTACAGTAGCTCCTCCTAGGGAGTTTAAAATCTTATGAGGCCACAAGCCAAAAACATACAGAACAGTTAAGAAAGTAAGATAAAATGAATCCATTTTGAAGGAACAATTAAGGAGGAATCAGAATGAGCTGAAGTCAGGTGCTAAGAGAAGCTTCCTATGGAAGGTGAATCTTGAGCATAAAAGAGAAAATGTGTCTCCCTCACTAGAGCAATTCTTTGCATAGCTATTTTGCATTTCCTGTTTCTATAAATTGTGGAGTAGAAATGGTGAATTTTACCCATCCCTGTGACTTCTGGGTACAAAGGAAAATTTTTGTGTCATACTACATGAGCTAACCCAATACCTCTAATTGCTCCTCATGAAACAATAAACATCAAAGCAGAAATTAAATGTGGATGTTATAAAGCATACTTTTTCTAAAATATAAGAAAGAAGAAATATCAGAAATATTTAATCGGAATAATTAGAAAGGAAATGTTAGATATGGCTTAACAACAACAACAAAGCTGAGGAAAACATAAGAAAGGAACAATAGCCAGAAAAGCATACCAAATGTGTTCTTAAAAATTGAGCCAGGGCTTCCCTGGTGGCGCAGTGGTTGAGAGTCCGCCTGCCGGTGCAGGGGACACGGGTTCGAGCCCTGGTCTGGGAAGATCCCACATGCCGCGGAGCAACTAGGCCCGTGAGCCACAGCTACTGAGCCTGCGCGTCTGGAGCCTGTGCTCCGCAACAAGAGAGGCCGCGACAGTGAGAGGCCCGCGCACCGCGATGAAGAGTGGCCCCCGCTTGCCGCAACTAGAGAAAGCCCTCGCACAGAAACGAAGACCCAACACAGCCATAAATAATAAATAAATAAATTTTAAAAAAAATTGAGCCATAAATAATGAGATGACATATAACAGATGTCAAAGGAAAAAGTGCAAAAACAATATAGCATGACTATTTTAAACAAACTTTGAAGTCTCTGGAGAATTTAACAAGTAAGAAAACATTTCTTGAAATTCTCATTTGTGAATCTACATTCTGAAAACCTAGAGATGTTCCATGGAAAAAAGTTACAGTGGTCCTGTAGGTTTGAGGATGTGTGCTTTCTTTACTGTAGCCCTTCTCAAAACAAAACCTTTAGTTAGTTAATATGCACTGTTGTAAATATTCAAAGGTAAGGGGGAGTATAAAAAATTTCCAAGGTTATTTGGCCACGGAATTCTCCCTTACACTCAAAGAAAAGATTAAGAAATATCTTGAGAAACAGCAGTATTCTTCGGAACATAGTTTGGGAAATACACCACTTCACACATGAGTAGTCAAAGCCTATCAATACAGCAAATTTATATTGACTGTCTAAACTAGTGGAAAAGGGTTCTTCATTTGCTAATTGTCAATTACATAACTGAATATTTCTATGTCCAGATAAATGTGGACAGATAAGTGCTTTAAATATGCTTTCTTTGCAAAAAGAATGTAGTTAAACTTCTCCTTAGCCCCTGTCCAATTTTCCAGGTTCCAGGTAACCTGGTGTATTCAGTAACACTGCAACAGGCACACTTTGCATAAGTACCCCAACGATGTGATTGTAGTCACTATATTAAACTGACATATTGGCAGGGCTTAGGGGATGAACAGCAAAGGCAGAATTATAGAATTTGAGAGATAGAAATCACTTTGGAGATCTTCTAGTCGAACTCTTTTACAAGTGAATGGATGGAGTACAAGTGGTAAAAAGATTTTTCCAGGGTCTCATAGTCAATTGGTAGAAATCATTTCTCCCAGGCCAGTCTAGTCCATGCCTTGAGCAACAGAAAATTAAAACAATTCTTTATGGGAAAAAAGAAGGAAAAAATACTATATCTGTTTGAATTTGTTTTTAAACTGGTCTTTAATAGCCTTAAAGAGGAAAAATGACTGATTGTAATTAATTCTATTTTTTCTCACTTGCTTCCCTCAAAACCATCCCAACATCTAGCAAGTTCCTTTATACCCAATGGGTTCTTATTAAATGTCTCAATTAAATGGCTGTGAACATCTGAATTCAGAGACTACCAAAGAAATGAAGTGGTGTTTCCTTTATAAAGTGATTCTTCCCGTAACAAAAGGCTCACACTCAAGCCCTTTTATCTTTACCTGGTGTGCTGCAAAAAGCAGAAGCCCTGTGCTGAGAGCTAATCCTTGGAGCCATCACCGACCGGGCTAGCATTTCTTCTCGCAAATGCATTGTTAGGGAGGGGGAAAGTTTCCTCTCTGCCCCTCTTGAGATTTTGTGAGTTGACACAAGAGAGATTAAGAGCAGAAAAAGACACAAATTTAATTTGTGCACAGGGTGGTCTCATAAAAAAGGACCTAAGAAGTGGCCAAAGCAGGGGGCTTTTATACTTTTTAGACAAACAATAAATTTGAGAGGAATTGACAGGACAAAGAAACTATGTTTGGGTGCTTAATTAGTAAGGAATTTAAGTAAAGTTTGAGTTTGAGTAGTAAATTAGTAAAGGAGTAACAAGGTTTACGCAGAGGCTTCTCAGCCCTGAACTCCCTGCCTCTGGTGAGAACGACGTCTTTTTACCTCCTGGTACAGGGAGGGCATCTTTCACATGGGAGATTTATTTCCTGTTTTCAGGGAGACAGAGAGGAGGGTCAAACTGCCCTCCTTGCGTTGGCCATTTCTTAAGTAAGCTTAATTCAAAATAATCAAAGTGAGAAAATGTTTACTGATCCTAAGTAATCTCTGGATTTCCAGGAGCTCTCTTAAAAAATAAGTTAGAAGGGGATCAGATTTTCAGCATATACAATGAGTACATGAGCTTGACAGATAAGTTTTGGTATTTGTTTTTTTTCTTAAGCTGCTAAATTTAGTGTTATAAAACTAACTTCAACGTTTGAAAGTTGAAGATTGGATATATGTCATGTCAACATTGTTCAACACAACTTTTTGAGTTAAAACTGAAAATGCCTTTTTCCACTTGGATACATTTTTTAAAATGGATTTTCTGTTCAAATGTTCTGGAAATAGTCATCCGTATATTGAAATATCTGCCATAACCTTACATCAAGAAGACAAAAAGCCCAAGTAAATTACAAGACAATGAAAATGGAAATCTGGTTATTAAAATTTAGCATGTTTTGAGTATAATGTGATTACATCAACTCTTTCAATGCCATAGTTAATAGAAAATTGGCCTCAACAAAACTGGAAACTCCTTGCAATTTAGCAAACATTTATTGAACAACTTTTCTGTGTATATTCTGTGTGTATTATTCTGCTGAAACTATGGTGTAATATAGCATGGGATATTTCCTGTCCCCAAGAAGCATTTTTATATAGCACATATACATGTAACATGAAGTGATATAAAAGTGATACACACATGAATGAATAAGACGAAATACAAATCATGAAAGAATCACATGGTTAATACAAATTGTTACGGGGTAAAGATTCTTAAAAGAGGTTTAATTAGAGATGTGCCTGGAAAAGTGGATAGAATTTCAATTGATGGAGTGAATGAAGCAGCAAGAACTAGAGTCAAGAATATTCCAGTAAGAAAAGGAGAATAATAAAAATTGTATTTACATGCAAAAATCAATTAATATAATGCACTATAGTAATAAAGGACAAAATTACATTATCATTTGAAGAGATGTAGAGAAAGCATTTGAAAAAACCTAAAACCTTTATGATAAAAGCACTCAACAAAATAGGAATGAAGGGAACTTCCTCAATCTCATAAAAGGCATCTACAAAAACCTACAGCCAACATTGTACTTAATGGTGAAAGATTGAATACTTTCCCCCTAAGATCAGACATAAGAAAATGAGGTCTACTCTTGCCACTTCTATTCAATATTGCACTTGAGGTTCCAGCTAGGGCAATTAGGTTCCAGCTAGGGCAATTAGATACGAGGTATCTAGATTGGAAAGGAAAAGGTAAAACTATTTCTATTTGTAAATGACATGATCTTGTATATAGGAAATCCCAAGAAATCTTCCAAAAAAACATTAGAACTAATAAACAAATTAAGCATGGTTGCAAGAGACAAGATCAATATACAAAAATCAGTTATATTTCTATACACCAGCAATGAAAAAATTCCATTCACAATAGCATCAAAAAGAATAAATTACTTAGGAATAGATTTTTAAAAAGAAGGGCAAGAGTTGTACATTGAAAATTATAAAAACATCATTGAAAGAAATTTAAGAAGATAAAAATAAATAGAAAGATACCTTATGATCATGAGTATTATAGTCATGTTATTAAATTGAGTTGTTGTTATTAAAACTCCCCATATCAATCAATCCACAGACTCAACACAACTCCTATCAAAACCCCAGCTGTTTTTTTTGGTTTTTGTTTTTGCAGAAATTGTCAAACTAATCCTAAAATTCATAAGAAAATGCAAAGGACTCAGAATAGCCAAAATAAAACAATCTCAAAAAAGAACTGAGTGAGTGCACTCAACATCGCCTGATTTCAAAACTTATTGCAAGGCACAGTAACCAACGCAGTATATTACTGACATAAGGATAGGATAGAATCCATGGAATAGAACTGAGAGTCCAGAAATAAACTCTAAATTTATGATCAATTGATTTTCAACAAAGGGACCAAGATAATTCAATGGGGGAAAGAACAGTCTTCTCAAAAAATGGTTCTGGGACAACTGAGTATCCATATGCAATAAAATAATAATAATAATAATAATAATAATAATAATAATAATAATAATAATAATTTGGACCCCTTCTTTGAATGATGTACAGAAATTAAATCAAAATATATCAGATTTAAGTGTAAGAACTAAAACTATAAAATTCTTACCAAAAAAGCACAGGAGTAAATGAGTTAGGCAATGATTTACTTGCACAAGCAATCAAAGAGCAGATTGATATACTGTACTTCATCAGAAATAAAAACATTTGTGGTTCACACAGACTGGGAGAAAATATTTTCAGATCATATATATGACAAATGATTTGTATCTAGAATTTACAAAGAACTCTTAAAACTCAACAATAAAAGGATAAATAACCCAATTAAAAAATGACCAAAGGATTTGAATGGACATGTCTTGAAAGAAGATATATGAATGTCTAATAAGCAGATTAAAAGATGCTGAACATTATTAGTCACTAGGGAATGTGATTGAAGCCCTCAATGTGATACCACTTCATATTTGCAAGAATGTCTATAGTGAAAAAGAAAAGCAATAACAAGTACTAGTAAACAAGAATTGAAACTGCAATCCTTATACATCACTAGTGGAAATGAAAAGATGTCACAGCCACTTTAGAGAATAGTTTGGCTGTTCCTCAAAATGTTAAATACAGAATTACTATATGACCTAGCAGTCCACTCCTAGGTAGATACCCAAGAGAACTGAAAATATATATACATACAAAAACTTGTAAATGAATGTTCACAGGAGTGTTATTCATAATAGCCAAAAGTGGAAACAATCCAAATGCTGATAAATTGATGAATGGATAAACAGAATATAGTAAATCTATACAAGGGAATATAATTGGGCCACAGAAAAGAATCAAATGCTGATACATGGCACAACATGGATAAACCTTAATCATTATAATAGTAATGAAATTAGTAAAAGAAACTAGTCCCAAAGATCACATACCGTATGATATGACCTATATGAAATGTCCAGAATAGGCAAATCCATAGAAACAGAATGTAAATTAGTGTTGGCCTACGACTGGGGAGTAGGGAAGGAAGAGATGGAGACTGATTACTAAAAGGTGCAAAGCTTCTTTTATGAGTGTGAGAAAATGTTCTAAAATTAGAATACAGTGATGGTTGCACAATTCTGTAAATATATAATATTAAAATCTTTTAAATTACACACTTTAAATGCATGAACTTTATGGTATGTAACTTATATCTCAAGTAGGGTTAAAGAAAAGTAGAGGTTAAATTTATACCTCATTTTCACCAGTTACTAGTGTGTGACTTTGAGCCACTATCTCCCTGATCTACAAGTTCCTCATGTGACAAATTGGGATAGAAATACCTACATTACAGAACTATTAAGAACATTTAAATAAAAACATAAAATGTTTGTAAAAACTTTAAAAAAACAAAGGTAGTAAAGCAGGGCACTTTCCTCTCTGTAATTCACTATAATTCACTGGAAGATAGATGACATTAAAGACACAATTCTACAACAATTTATTGATACCCTGTTATGTGCTAGACACTCGGACAATGCTGCAAAAGCAGACAGTAAGCAAAAAAGACATAGTTCCTTCCTTCATAGGGTTTACAAGTTAATGGAATATACAGAGATTTTTCAAATAATGGTAAAAATATAAAATCTCATATTATTAATGCTTCAAAGGAGAAGAACAAGAACATATGGAAAGGGGGCTTCCCTGGTGGCACAGTGGTTAAGAATCTACCTGCCAATGCAGGGGACATGGGTTCGATCCCTGGTCTGGGAAGATCTCACATGCCGCAGAGCAACTAGCCTATGTGCCACAACTACTGAGCCTGCACTCTACAGCCCGCAAGCCACAACTACTGAGCCCACATGCCACAACTACTGAAGCCCACACACCACAACTACTGAAGCCTGCACACCTACAGCCTGTGCTCTGCAACAAGAGAAGCCACCACAATGAGAAGCCCACGCACCGCAACGAAGAGTAGCCCCTGCTCGCCGCAACTAGAGAATGCCCGTGCACAGCAACAAAGACCCAATGCAGCCAAAAATTAAAAATAAATAAATAAAATAAATTTATATTAAAAAAAGAACATATGGAAGTATTTGCTGACTGAAATAAAAATGCACAATGTGAGAGCTGTGAGTTTCAGCTTTATTTGGGGACTTATTGAGGACTATAGCCAGGGATACAGCCTCTCAGATAGCTCTGAGGAACTGCTCCAAAGAGGAAGTGGGGAAAAGCCAATATGTGATTTTGGTTAGGAGATACCGGCAGTCAAGGATACATCTCAGTAAAAGGTTACTGCTAGGCATGAGGATCAGGTATCTCAGTTAATAATTTTAGTGCTTCTTTATGTATGGGAAGAATCAAGAATCTGGGTTTATTAAAATTTTTCCTGAAATATAACTCTCAAACTATCTAAGGGCCTGTTATGCCTGTTTTCCCAGAGCACAGAGAGTCTCAATCCTCATCTTCACCCTGAATTCCTTTCAGGGTGCACTGTAGGTCAGCAACTGTAGTAGTTAATGACTCAGTCCAGATGGGCTGATATAACTTCATTTGTGTCCTTAGCTTGCAGTAAGTGCTGCAAATTAATTGCATGGGTCTTAAAGTCTGAGTCTTAGCAGGCTGAGTCTAGTTTCATGAATTTATCTAGTTTAATATAATATTTCTAAAAGGTAAATGTTATCCTTCCTATTTCATACTAAGGAAGCCAAGGACCAGAAAAGTTAAACTCTTTGTCTAGGTTACTCATACTGGCAAAACAAGTTTTAACTGCAGTTCTATAGAATTCCAGAGGCTGTCTTCTTTTCATTATGTCAAACTGTTAGTCACACAGAAAACTGTGGAACTTAGACACCTGCATACTTGCATGTGTATGTATGTTTGTGTGACTCCCCTAAAGAATAAACCTAAGAGATAAGAAAACTAGTTAATTGTTTTTTGATGTATGAAGAGACAGAGGTACAAAGAGGTTGAAGCAATATTGATTGATATTTTATTATAACACTCCCAACAGAAGAAAGAGTTGGATTTAAAAATTTTATCACATATATTGAAAGACTTAATTCTAAATTTGTGTAAGTAAAATCTCTGTACAGTAATATACCATTACAGATGTAAGGAAGAAAAGTAAACTGAATAAAAAGATTTGGCTGGAGATGTGCAGTCCAAGAATACAAAACATCACTGCAAAACCCAATGAATAAATTTCACTTGTAAGAAAATGAGTGTACGAATAGTCTTTGCTCTAAATTTGTAATTATGCCAAGCCATACATTTTTCTTAAACCCTCTTCAGATTTGTTTAAATTTTAAAATGTGCTCTTCTAAGAATTGCTTCAGGGAGAAATAGCTAATAAAGGCATTAAAAAGAGATTCCTCATGACATTGCAATTTATATTGCATGTGTAACAAAGTCAGCTATAAAATTTTAAGATGCCACCTGAAAATCTCAAAACTGTATGCCTCATACCAGCTACTGAGAGACCAAATATTTGTTTTCCAGGCAAAGACAGATAAAATCCTCCTTAGATGATATCATACCAATAAATGACTAAGCCCTGACTCCCCAAAGGTAGATTTCAGGCAATAACAGTAGGAGTATATTGGCTTATCTCCCTTATTTTGAAATTTCAGTTGGGAATAATAATTTATAATGTAGTGAGAACTGCAAACACTTAGAGGTTTTTAAAGTAATGTCAACACCTTAAATTACATTCAGGAACAAGGTAGTGGCCAATGCAATCTGTCCTGCTATGTACTGCGTGATGCAATTATTCATGTAAACTGAAGAACAGAAAACAACATGGACAACTCTTCTAAAGAAGTGTAAGGTAAGGGCAGTGAGACGACTGAGTTCAATCAGCCTCAAACACCTAGAGAAATGTAACTTTTCAAAATTAGTAGTCAGTAAGGCATTAATTGAAAAATAGTGCAATTATTTAATTAACCAACATTTTAGGCTATAATATGCCTACATATTTGTTTCTGTAGCAAATTTAAATATTTTTGGAAGACTGTAGGACATACATTATAAATGAACTAGCTATGGAACGTTTCTATTCCTCCATTTACCTGGTAATCTCTTCCTTATATAAGATAAAGATATAGTCCTGATAAAGCAAATACTGATCTGAAGTCTTTATAAATTTTTTTCCCCAGTGGCTATTCAATTGGCAGATATCATCCAATAAATTTCATAAAGACCACAATTCTGACCTTGTACTACACAGTTTTTCAATAAACTCAGCTATTTCCCTCCACTCCCAATATGCCCTCTTTCCTGAGTATATAGTTCTGACTTGAATTATTCTTATCAGTGCAAGAGGAAATCAAGAATGCCGTTTCATTACAGAAATGCTCAGGAAACTAGCAATAGTGGGAAACTTCCTGCATCTAATAAAGTATTTCAAAAAAACACCATTTTAACCCACATACTTAATAGTAAAAGTCTGATTATATTTATTTTAAAATTGGGAACAAAAGGAAATCCATTCTCACCACTCTGATTCAATATTGTGCTAGAAGAATTAGCCAGTGAAATAAGAGAATAAAAAGAAATAAAAGACTTACAGATTGGAAAACGTGAGATGAAAACTGTCCTTATTCAGAGATGTCGTGCTTGCCTATGTAAAAAATTCCAAGGAATTTTGAAAAACTATCCTAGAACTAATAACTGAGTTTATCATGTTTGCATATATATACATATATATATATATATACACACACACACATACACATATTTATGCACCAAAATAGAGTGAAACAGGTATAATTCTAACAAAACATGTGCAGGATCTATTTGGTAAAAACTATAAAACACTAATAGAAGAAATTGGAGACCTAAATAAGGGAAAAGACATACGTGTTCCCTGAATTGGAAGACACAATATAGTTAATATGTTAATTCTCCCCAAGTTGATCTATAGAGTTAATGTAATTCTAAAAAAGAAATCCCTGGAGTTATTTTTATACATTTAGTCAATCTGATTCTAACGTTTATATGAACAAGCAATGGAAGTAAAACAAAAATAATACTGAAAAAATAAAATTGAGAGACTCATACTACCTGTTCTTAACATTCATTATAAAGCTTCAGTAGTCAAGATAGTGGCACTGGAGAAGAGAGAGGAACATAGATCAATGGAACAGAATAGAGAGTTCAGAAACTGACCCACACAAATATGATTCATTGATATTTGATGAAGATTCCAAGGTAATTCAATACAGAAAGGGTGGTTTTTTCAATAAATGATGTTGGAATAACTGGACATCCATATACCAAAAAAGAAAACCCTCAACCTAAACTTCACACTTCATAGGAAAATTAACTCAAAATAGGTCATTGCACTACAAATAAAGGTAAAACTTTAGAAAAAAATCATAGGAGAAAAATCTGACCTAAGCTTTGGCAAAAAGTTCTTACATATAACAAAAACCAAAACCAAAACCATTATCTATAAAAGAAAAAGTTATAAAATTAGACTTCATCAAAATAAAGAGAAACAAATGTTTGCTGTGTGAAAGTTTCTGAGAATTAAGAGACAAGCTACAGAGTGGGAAAAATATTTGCAAATCACATATTCATAAAGGACTTTTTATAGAATTTATAAAAAATTCTCATAACTCAACAGTAACAAAGAAAAAACAATTAAAATAAACAAAAGATTTCAACAGATACTTTACCAAAAAAAGACACACAGATGGCAAATAAGCATATTAAAAGATGCTCAGTACTGTTAGCCATTAGAAGCATGCATATTAAAACTACAATGAGACTACCCTTCATACCTATTTAGAATGGGAGAAAAAAAATTTGACAATTTCAAGTGCTGACACCAATGCAAGACAACTGGAACTCACACACTTCCAATAGAAATGCAAAATGGTGCATTTCTTATAAGGATATATATCTTAATATATAAATTTTATAATAAATTTATACCTATTATATGATATATAATTATATGTATAAAATATATGTTATGATATAATCATATAATATATAATTAATATATATTTTGTTTAAAGTTAAAGACACTTATATGACCCAGCAATTTTACTCCTAAATATTTGCTCTAGAAAATGGAAACTTATGTTTACATAAAACCTCTGTACAAATGTGTTTATAGCAGCATTATTCATAACAGCCCCCAACCAGAAAATAACATAAATGACCTTTAACAGGTGATTGAATAAACAAAATGCAGCATATCCATACAATGGAATAATACCCAGAAATAAAAAGGAAAGGAATATTGACACACAATAACATTGATGAATCTCACAAGCATTAAGCTGAGTGAAAGAAGCCAGTCTCAAAAGATTACAAACTGTGATTCTATTTATTCAACTTTCTAGAAAGGCAAAACTATAGGAATGGAGAAAAGATCAGTGAAAATCACAGGTTAGGGATGGGGAAATATTTGACCACAGGGGGAAGCTTGAATAAGTTTTTGGCAAGACGGAACTCTTCAGGATTCTGACTGTAGAGTTGGGGCTCAGGGCAGACAACCCCAAAATATGTCACAATGGCATATTGATTATTTTGAATTGAAGTTACTTGAGAAGCAGCCAATGTAAGAAGGAAACCCTGACCCTTCTCTGTCCCCCTGAAAGCAGGAAATAAACCGACCATATGAAATGTGCATCTGGAGGTAGAAGGATATCCTCACCACCAGAGATAGAGAATTCAGGGCCAAGAAGTCTTATAAACAAAACACTGTTACTTCTTTAATTTAGTACCCCAAGCCCAAACTCTGTCTAGAGTCTTGATTAATTAAGAACCCCAAATCTAAGTTTCTTTGTCAATTCCTCACAAATTTGTTTCTTTGTCTAAAGTATAAAAGCTGCCTGTTTTGGCCACTTTTTAGGTCCCACTTCTGTGAGACCTCCACGTGCTTGAATTAAAATTTGTTTCTTTTCTCCAGTTAATATGTGTTGGGTCAATTTTTTTATTAGTCTAGCCACAAGAACTCAAGTAGCGTAGAGGGGAAAATTTCTCCATCCCCAACAGTGGTAAAAATTTACCTGAGTCTATTCTTAATCTTATAGTTTGTTTGTTTTTTAATCTTTATTGGAATATAACTGCTTTACAATGCTGTGTTAGTTTCTGTTGTACAACAAAGTGAATCAGCCATATGCATACATATGTCCCCATATCCGCTCCCTCTTGAGCCTCTGGCACATATATATAGTTCTTTATAGCAATAAAAATAATTATGAAGAATATTGATGAAAATAATAAAGAACTTGTGAAAAAAAACACAGAGAAATATTGTATCAACATACACTTGCATTTTAAAAAGCCAAGAAAAGATTTCTTTGTTTCAGCCTTTTGTGTTCACCAAATGTTTTCTTTAAGACCACTTTTTAATGGTTTCAAGAAAAAGAAAAAGAAGAAAAATGCTCATTCAGTGCTTCATGGCAGATGCTCGGATTCTGGTGGTCAAGGAAAGAAGAAATTTAGCCTCAAAGTTGTGTTGCCCTATAGTGAAAAAACCCTTGCTCTGGCCATCATAGCTTAATGCCCTCTAAGTCCTCTGATAACTTACTTAGACAACATTGCCATTGTTGAATGCAGAGCTGAGATTTTATGTGCTGGAGTCCTAGCATCCCTGGGTCCAAGGCATTATCAGCATCCCTTGGTTGAGGCACCCCCTCTAGTCACTGACACTCCTGACACTGTTACTATTGCAATCACTGCTCAGAACAAAGTGGTTCCTCAAGGTCAAGTATAGAGGCTCCTACCCTCAGAGACAAGTTAACTCAAGGCAGGTACACATTAATCAGCCATACTTTCAATGGCTGAACTCCTGGATTCACTTAGACAAGCTAATTCTACCATGAAGGCTAGGGAAGGATGGCAACTAACCTCAGACACATCAGAGAATTAAAACAAATGGTTTCTTTCCTCTGCCAGCCTTCATGCAGAGTTCAAGCTCTATGATAAGTTCTGTCTCCAGGTCTCCCTCCTTTTTTGGACATCTGGTCATGGCCAAAGTTATGTGAACATGTATGTAAGTAGGTTAAAAACCTTTGCCCAAACCCTCCCAACAACAACCAAAAAATATGTACAGGTAAACATGTCAGTTGCAGGCTGGCTGACTAAATGCCACATTACTAAAACTTGAATGCAAGCTTTGGATCTGTCAAACCACAGTTATATCAGTAGTATGGATCTAGCAATTGGAAAGAAACTTCAATATCGTTATATTTAACTGTCATATAGAATATTCCAGAAAGAGGGTCTTCAATGTTCTGCTTAAATAGTTACTTTATTGGAGGGTTCATTGTGAGTCAGCTTTAGTTGTTAGCAAGCATTTAACATAATTTATTTTTTAGGCCTAAACACCAGAATTTGTATTTATCTGTATATATTTGTGTTGGTTTTGCCATATCCTTCTAGCTTACTGACATATGAAATCTTGATTCCATCATAGATAATATTAGTAAACCATTGAATTTTGTTACATTGCATTAGAATAACCTTTTAATTAAAATCAGTTAGAGCAATCACTGGGATAGGAGTCTAGACTGGGATGTTCTCTCTCCAAAATCCATATTCCTATTATGCTTCAGTCTCAGGTCCAGGTGTCCTCCTATCCAACAGGAAGCAAAGGATAGTAAGAACAAGAGATCTGGGTCAAAAATTAGTTCACTGTGTCATTGTGGATAAGTCCTAGCTTACAGGTTCAATGCCCTCATCTCTAAAATAATACGATGAGCTAAGTATTCTTAGCTGAAGAGTGGAAACCTTCTTGTTGAGTGAAAAAGATGTGGAGTCACAGCTTGTGGGTAGGTGGGGTGGGGACATTTACACACAGCCTGAGTTAACTCTGCTTCATCCATGCATCAGCCTGTGCCAACCTGCTCCAGGTGCTAGAGGGAGCCCAGTGAGTGTGTGCTAGCTCTCTGAGATTTAGCAGCCCCAAATGTTGTCAACATTGGGCTGGTTAGTCTCTAAGCCTTAAATACCTACAATATCATAAATGGAGAGGTTTTATAAATAAAAACTGATGTTTTTTCTTTTTTTTTTTTTCAAATGGCAGTTCAAGAGGGCATCAAAGTACGTATTTGTTTCCTAAGGTTTAAAACAACAGAAATTTATTTTCTCACAATTCTGTAGTTCAGAAGTTCAAAATCAAGGTGTCAAGGTGTAATCAGGGTCAAGTTACCACTGAAGGCTCTAGATGAGAATACTTCCTTGTCTCTTCAAGCTTCTGGTGGCCCCAGTTGTTAACTGGTTTTTAAAATTATTTCTGAGCTTCAGGCTCAGACATGGTAACTCATAGCTACACCATCATTTTGGCTAAATCTGAGTAATTTATATAAAGAGTGGTGTCTGGTACCTATGAAGATTCAACGTGTCTTTAACAAGTGAGAAAAAAATTTTATTTTTCCCATTATATTCTTGCATTCAAAGGAATAAAATAAGTAATAATTAGGAATAAAACATCTAGAATTTAACTTTCAAGATGCAAGTTAAACAAAGAAATGCCAGGCAATGTTCAAGATGAAATTTTAATGTTGACATCAACTGACTCATGATGAACAGTATAAACAGTAAATGAGTAATTGCATGCTATGCTAAATATATTGTTATGAAAGCTCTATTACATTTTCTGAATAGTTTCATTCATAATGATGAACCAATTATATTTTAGCATCTAATGATCAGAACTAAATGAGCTACCTTCAAAGGCCACAGCTTTCTTATTTCAATATGTATCTTTGATCTTGTAATAATGTTTTCTTCTACAAGTAAGAGGGAATCTAAGTATGTTGCCAGGCACTAAAGGAATATTAAGCTTGTTCTCTTTGCAAACGAACATGGGTAAGTTTTTTGGATAATTTTCATGTAATATTATTTTCCATTCATTTTGTCCAGATATTTGTATGCCAAGGTTTCTCTTTCTCATAAGTACACAGTATCAATAGCACAATATGCTACTGATGTTACAGAAAAGCTAAGTCCTTTATTAATGAGAAGAATAAATATTGCCTGTTAAAAGTTTGTGGAATTTCAATTATTAAGAATAGATGCCAATCTCATTTAAAATTAAGAACTGAGTATGCAGATCAATGCTATTTATCTTTAGCTACATTTTTATCTTGAATAAAGGAAGGGCTAGTACAAACTATTTTCGCTACATTGGGCTGTTATCCCACCTGGTTTAGTGAGCAAAAGATGTAAACAAATAATGTGCAAAATGCCAGCTTCTAGAATAAAGGTAGGAGCAGAGGCATGGATACCCTGGTGTAGTGGATGCTGTGTAGTCCCGCATCCGTATCTCCCCAGCCGCTCTTTAAAGATGTCAGTACACATTCCCCCAGCTGATGAAGTACGAGTTATCCACAGCTCTTAGCACAGTCCCTCTCTAGAACTGACCCTGGGCTTCACCTCATGTCACACCTCTTCCTGGGGCAATCTGCATACAGTGACTTTCCAACATTGAGATATAAAGGCCAAGTCCCCTTGCCTGAATTCAGGACAACTCTGAAGAGTGATGCTAGCTATGACCTCCCCATAAAATTTTCTGAGGCCTTTTTTGTGACTGCATGACTGTTCAGCTTCTCTCTCTGGGTATCCCTGCTTCCTTCCCACTCTCCTACTCACACAGATCACACAGATATTGGTTCTAAGAACATTTAACCAATAAACTTTCTGCAGGTAAATCTCTGTCTTACAGTCTGCTTTCTGGGGAAACTGACCTGTTATACCTAGTCCAGAGAGGTCAAGGAAGACTTGTTATAATTCGAGACATCTCTCAATATTAACAGGAGTTTGTCTACTGGAAAGGAAGAAACAGAGTGCATTTCATGTAAAAGGAACAATGCAAGAAAAAGCAGAGATAAGAAAGAATATGCCTTATTCACCTAAGTCATGCAATTTTGTTAGAATACCAGAGAGGCGATTTACGGCACAGCTGGGGAAGGTAGGGCCCAAATTATAAGCGGTCTTGGTTGCCTATCTGAGGAATGTGGATTTTTCTCCATAGGTAATAGGCAATCATTTTGCAGACTGTATGTGCAAGATGACACATAAGAGTTGTTTCACAAGGAAAACCGGCAGTACCATAGAAGGTAGATTAGAAGGGAGTCAAGAGACAAAAGCGGGAGAGAAACAAAATGGAAGGCAGTTATAATTTTGGAAGCAAAGATTTTCAAGGGTTAAACTGAAGCAGAGATGGTGAATAGAGAAGGAACATGGGCAATGCAATGGAGGTGGAAACAACTTTATCAGGTAATTGTATGTCAAAACGAAAGATGGAGGAGAGATAGAGATTCCTTGCTTGGGTCCATGAAGGCAGCTGTGGTTGTAAGTGGTAGGCAGAACAGGTGGACAGGGTATGGTTGAGATTGTGACACTGGGGGAGAAAGAAGATTAAGAGCCTGCTGAATGCCCTGCTGAAGCTATCTTCTTTGGTGGCTGACACTCTGTATTGCACAAAAACAAATGGTATTCCCATCCAAACAGTGACTTGGAAGCTGTTAGCATATCACAAGTAGTATTAAGTTTTATAACAGGGAGAAAAAGGCTTACCTCGCAACAGTAACTTCGTACAGGAATCAATACGACATGACCTGAGATAAGGTCAAAAGTTAGCCGGACCATTTACCAGAGAAAAACAACATGCAGTCCCCGAGTGAAGCAGCAATAGGCACCACTGAAAATGCTCTGTAGCAGGATGATGGAGAAGTTATGACTGGCTTATTTTCTCTGACAGCAGGGATCCTGGAAGCAGTTATCTGCTACAATAGTTTTCTTTTGTGGGACACCAGAGCAGACTACGTGCTGTAATTGTGTCGGCGCACGTCTTGACAATGGAGCCGACAAGGCTGTCAGACTTGACTAGACAGTGTGGGTGTTAACCCTGGCTGGCTTCCCGCTAGTAACAAGAAGTCACGCTGGCTGTCTGTGAAGCTCATTTTAAGTACTCCATATCAATGAAGATCATACACACTGGTAGAAAATACTGAATGTTTTAATTGAATGTTCTGTATACCTAATAATCTTCTCATGTGATTGAATCACAGAGAAATAAAATAATTATTCAAAGGAAAAATTTGCATTTCGAGAGCCTGTGACTCATCTATATCAGAGCATACAGAGTACATGTTAAAAATGCAAAATTCAAGGTTCCAATTTACTTACTGAATTAGAATCTAAAGTAGGGTTTATCAGGTTGGCCCTATTTACTTGCGGGGCTGGAAAATTCCTTGTTGTAGGGATTGCCCTGTGTCTTATAGGATGTTTAGCAGCATCCATAGTGTCCACCCACCGGATTCCAGGAGTGTGCCTACACACACACACACACACACACACACACACACACACACACTGTTAGAACAATCAAAAATGTCTCAGGACACTTCCAAATGTTCCCTTTGTGGCAAAATTACCCCTGGTGGAGAACCACTGACCTATAGGTATGGGCCTGAAAATCTGCTTTTCTCCTTCATATTTGAGGAAGTGTGGAATTGCATGACCTAGATCATTAGCAGAGTCACAATCCTAGCACCATGGAGGACTTTCTTTAGTCTTTTCCTATTTTCTGTCTAATAAATTAATGTGTGGGCAGAGAGACAAAGGGAGGAAAGTATGTGTGTGGTGGGGGGGGGGGAGTGGGGAGAGTCTCTCCCCTCTTTCTTGTGTATATTTATCTGTTTGTTTAAGCAAAATTTTACCCAATGGCAGCTGATGACTTGGCATACAAGTGATCCACTTATTGTTGGATAAAAAGAGGGCAAAACACTATCCTCTTGTGCACTAAGAAAAGGAAGGAATTAATAAATTTTGCAAACAAATTATGTACACAAAACTGATAGGCACTGAGGATTCAGAAATGAATAAAGCACATCTCTCAGTTTCCAGGGTTTACACGCTACTGGGGAAAAACAATTGTTAACACGCAATGTAGAACATGCTTATTAAAGCAACCTGACTAAAAGATATTGGATCCAGTAAATACATAATGTAACTGCCCCACCACCACCACTGGGCCACTGCTGCTCAACTCGCATATTAAATGGGTTTTTCAACTTGTCATTTTTTGCGCCTCAGTAAGCAAGTTTACCTTCTCTGGGCACAGTCAAGTAGGAAAAGCTTTGATAATTGTCCCATTTAGAAGAAAGAAAGGGACGGATACAGCCTAGAAAAGGTTATGCCTGGGATTAAAGGACCAGACACTGGAACGATATTTGTTTATGTTTGTCCATCATCTGTTTTGGACTTTGGTCAACTGCCAAAGGAACTGAAACTGATTAATGAATTTTTATTTGTTTTTAGTTTTTTGAGTGCCTAAAACACTTATGAACAATTGATGAAGAATTACCACCAAATTCTTTTTTTAAAGTTTTATTTATTTATTTATTTATTTTTATACAGCAGGTTCCTATTAGTCATCCATTTTATACATATTAGTGTATACATGTCAATCCCAATCTCCCAGTTCATCCCACCACCACCACCCCCCCACCCTGCTTTCCCACCTTGGTGTCCATACGTTTGTTCTCTACATCTGTGTCTCAATTTCTGCCTTGCAAACCAGTTCATCTGTAACTTTTTTCTAGATTCCACATATATGCATTAATATACGATATTTGTTTTTTTCTTTCTGACTTACTTCATTCTGTATGACAGTCTCTACATCCATCCGCGTCTCTGCAAATTACCCAGTTTCATTCTTTTTTATGGCTGAGTAATATTCCATTGTATATATGTCCCATATCTTCAAATATCCATTTGTCTGTCGATGGGCATTTAGGTTGCTTCCATGACCTGGCTATTGTAAATAGTGCTGCAATGAACATTGGGGTACATGTGTCTTTTTGAATTATGGTTTTCTCTGGGTATATGCCCAATAGTGGGATTGCTGGGTCATATGGTAATTCTATTTTTAGTTTTTTAAGGAACATCCATGCTGTTCTCCATAGTGGCTGTATCAATTTCCATTCCCACCAACAGTGCAAGAGGGTTCCCTTTTCTCCACACCCTCTCCAGCATTTGTTGTTTGTAGATTTTCTGGTGATGCCCATTCTAACTGGTGTGAAGTGATACCTCATTGTAGATTTGATTTGCATTTCTCTAATAATTAGTGATGTTGAGCATCTTTTCATGTGCCTCTTGGCCATCTGTATGTCTTCCTTGGAGAGATGTCTATTTAGGTCTTCTGCCAATATTTTGATTGGGTTGTTTGTTTTTTTAATATGGAGCTGCATGAGCTGTTTATATATTTTGGAGACTAATCCTTTGTCCGTTGATTCATTTGCAAATATTTTCTCCCATTCTGAGGGTTGTCTTTTAGTCTTGTTTATAGTTTCCTTTGCTGTGCAGAAGTTTTTAAGTTTCATTAGGTCCCATTTGTTTATTTTTGCTTTTACTCCCATTACTCTAGGAGGTGGGTCAAAAAAAAATGTTGCTGTGATTTATGTCAAAGAGTGTTCTTCCTATGTTTTCCTCGAAGAGTTTTATAGTGTCCAGTCTTACGTTTAGGTCTTGAATCATTTTGAGTTTATTTTTGTGTATGGCATTAGGGAGTGTTCTAATTTCATTCATTTACATGGAGCTGTCCAGTTTTCCCAGCACCACTTATTGAAGAGGCTGTCTTTTCTCTATTGTATATCCTCGCTTCCTTTGTCACAGATTAGTTGACCATAGGTGCATGGATTTATCAGTGGGCTTTCTATGCTGTTCCACTGATCTATATTTCTGTTTTTGTGCCAGTACCATATTGTCTTGATTACTATAGCTTTGAAGTCAGGGAGCCTCATTCCTCCAGTTCCATTCTTCTTACTTAAGATTGTTTTGGCTATTTGGGGTCTTTTGTGTCTCCATACAAAGTTTAAGATTTTTTTTGTCCTACTTCTGTAAAAAATGCCATTGGCAATTTGATAGGGATTGCACTGAATCTGTAGATTGCTTGGGGTAGTATAGTCGTTTTCACAATATTGATTCTTCTAATCCAAAAACATGGTATATCTCTCCATCTGTTTGTATCATCTTTGATTTCTTTCATCCAAGTCTTATATTTTTCTGATTACAGGTCTTTTACCTCCTTAGGTCAGTTTATTCCTAGGTATTTTACTCATTTTGTTGCAATGGTGAATGGGATTGTTTCCTTAACTTCTCTTTCTGATCGTTCATTGTTAATGTATAGGAATGCAAGAGATTTCTGTGCATTAATTTTGTATCCTGCAACATTACCAAATTCATTGATTACCTCTAGTAGTTTACTGGTTGCATCCTTAGGATTATCTATGAATAGTATCATGTCATCTGTAAACAGTGACAGTTTTATTTCTTCTTTTCCAATTTGTATTCTTTTTATTTCTTTTTCTTCTCTGACTGCCATGGCTAGGACTTCCAAAACTGTGTTGAATAATAGTCGTGAGACTGGGCACCCTTGCCTTCTTCCTGATCTTAGAGGAAATGCTTTCAGTTTTTCAGCATTGAGATTTGTGGTGGGTTTGTCGTATGTGGCATTTATCATGTTGAGGTAGGTTCCCTCCATGCCCACTTTCTGGAGAGTTTTTATCAAAACTGGTGTTGAATTTTCTCAAATGCTTTTTCCTGCATCTATTGAGATGATCATATGGTTTTTATTCTTCAGTTGGTTTATATGGTGTATCACATTGATTGATTTGTGTATATTGAAGAATCCTTGCATCCGTGGGATAAATCCCACTTGACCATGGTGTATGATCCTTTTAACGTGTTGTTGGATTCTGTTTGCTAGTATTCTGTTGAGGATTTTTGCATCTGTATTCATGAGTGATATCTGTCTGTAATTTTCTTTTCTTTGTAGTACCTCTGTCTGGTTTTGTTATCAGGGTGATGGTGGCCTCGTAGAATGAGTTTGGAAGTGTTCCTTCCTCTGCAACTTTTTGGAAGAGTTTGAGAAGGATGGGTGTTAGCTCTTCTCTAAATGTTTGACAGAATTCACCTGTGAAGCCATCTGGTCCTGGACTTTTGTTTGATGGCAGATTTTTAATCACAGTTTCAATTTGTTTACTTGTGATTGGTCTGTTCATATTTTCTATATTTTCCTGGTTCAGTCTTGGAAGTTTATACCTTTTTAAGAATTTGTCCATTTCTTCCAGGTTGTCCATTTTATTGGCATAGAGTTGCTTGTAGTAGTCTCTTAGGATGCTTTGTATTTCTGCAGTGTCCATTGTAACTTCTTCTTTTCATTTCTAATTTTATTGATTTGAGTCCTCTCCCTCTTTTTCTTGATGAGTCTGGCTAAATGTTTATCAATTATTTTTATCTTCTTAAAGAACCAGCTTTTAGTTTTATTTTTCTTTGCTATTTTTTCTTTGTTTCTATTTTATTTATTTACACTCTGATATTTATGATTTCTTTCCTTCTACTAACCTTGGGTTTTGTTTGTTTCTTTCCCTAATTCCTTTAGGTGTAAGGTTAAATTGTTTATTTGAGATTTTTCTTGTTTCTTGAGGTAGGATTGTATTGCTATAAACTTCCCTCTTAGAACTGCTTTTGCTACATCCCATAGGTTTTGGATCATTGTGTTTTCATTGTCATTTGTCTCTAGGTATTTTTTGATTTCCTCTTTGATTTCTTCAGTGATCTCTTGCTTATTTACTAACGTATTGTTTAGCCTCCATGTGTTTGTGTTTTTTACGTTTTTTTCCCCGTGATTTATTTCTAATCTCATAGCTTTCTGACTGGAAAAGATGCTTGATATGATTTCAGTTTTCTTAAATTTACTGAGGCTTGATTTGTGACCTATCTATGTGATCTATCCTGGGAATGTTCTGTGCACACTCGAGAAGAAAGTGTAATCTGCTGTTTTTGGATGGAATGTCCTAAAAATATCAATTCAATCTATCTGGTCTATTGTGTCACTTAAAGTTTGTGTTTCCTTATTAATATTCTGTCTGGATGATCTGTCCATTGCTGTAAGTGAGGTGTTAAAGTCTCCCACTATTATTGTGTTACTGTCGATTTCCTCTTTTATAGCTGTTAACATTTGCCTTATGTATTGAGGTGCTCCTATGTTGGGTGCATATATGTTTATAATTGTTATATCTTCTTCTTGGATTAATCCCTTGAACATTATGTAGTGTCCTTCCTTATCTGTTGTAACATTCTTTATTTTAAAGTCTATTTTATCTGATATGAGTATTGCTACTCCAGCTTTCTTTTGAGCTCCATTTGCATGGAATATCTTTTTCCATGCCCTCACTTTCAGACTGTATGTTTCCCTAGGTCTGAAGTGGGTCTCTTATAGACAGCATATATATGGCTCTTATTTTTGTATCCATTCAGCAAGCTTGTGTCTTTTGGTTGAAGCATTTAATCCATTCTCATTTAAGGTAATTATCGATATGTATGTTCCTGTTACCATATTCTTAATTGTTTTGGGTTTGTTTTTGTAGTCCTTTTCTTCTCTTGTGTTTCCCACTTAGAGAAGTTCTTTTAGCATTTTTTTGAATCTTATTTTATTTATTTTTTATACAGCAGGTTCTTATTAGTTATCTATTTTATACATATTAGTGTATATATGTCAATCACAATCTCCCAATTCATCCCGCCATGACCACCACCACCCCCTGCCACTTTCTCCCCTTGGTGTTTCTTAATTGTATTTGGGTTTTTTTGGTGGCTCTTTTTCTTGTGTTTCCTGCCTAGAGAAGTTCCTTTAGCATTTGTTGTACAGCTGATTTGGTGGTGTGAATTCTCTTAGCTTTTGGTTGTCTGTAAAGCTTTTGATTTCTCCCTCAAATCTGAATGAGATTCTTGCCAGGTAGAGTAATCTTGGTTGTAGGTTCTTCCCTTTCATCACTTTAAATATTTGTGCCACTCCCTTCTAGCTTGTATAGTTTCTGCTGAGAAATCAGCTGTTAACCTTATAGGAGTTCCCTTGTATGTGATTTGTCATTTTTCCCTTGTTGCTTTTAATAACTTTTCTTTGTCTTTAATTTTTGTCAATTTGATTACTGTGTGTCTCAGCGTGTTTCTCCTTTGGTTTTTCCTGCCTGGGACTCTCTGTGCTTCCTGGACTTGGGTGGCTATTTCTTTTTTCATGTTAGGAAAGTTTTTGACTATAATCTCTTCAAATATTTTCTCAAGTCCTTTCTCTCTCTCATCTCCTTCTAGCACCCCTATACTGTGAATGGTGTTGTGTTTAATGCCCCAGAGGTCTCTTAGGCTGTCTTCATTTCTTTTCATTGTTTTTTCTTTATTCTGTTCCATGGTAGTGATTTCCACCATTCTGTCTTCCACTTTACTTCTCCATTCTTCTGCCTCAGTTATTCTGCTATTGATTCCTTCTAGTATATTTTTCATTTCAGGTATTGTATTGTTCATCTCTGTTTGTTCTTTAATTCTTCTAGGTCTTTGTTAAACATTTCTTGCATCTTCTCGATCTTTGCCTCCATTCTTTTTCTGAGGTCCTGGATCATCTTCACTATCATTATCCTGAATTCTTTTTCTGGAAGGTTACCTATCTCCACTTAATTTAGTTGTTTTTCTGGGGTTTTATCTTGTTGCTTCATCTGATACATAGTCCTCTGCCTTTTCATTTTGTCTATCTCTCTGTGAATGTGGTTTTCATTCCACAGGCTGGAGGATTGTAGTTCTTCTTTCTTCTGCTGTCTGCCGTCTGATGGATGAAGCTATTTAAGAGGCTTGTGCAAGCTTCTTGACGGGAGGGACTGGTGGTGGGTAGAGCTGGGTATTGCTCTGGTGGGAAGAGCTCAGTGAAACTTTAATCTGCTTGTCTGCTGATGGGTGGGGCTGAGTTCCCTCCCTCTTGGTTGTTTGGTCTGAAGTGACCCAGCACTGGAGGCTACACGCTCTTTGGTGGGGTGATGGCAGACTCCGGAAGTCTAATGCCAAGGAGTAATTCCCAGAACTTCTACTGCCACTGTCCTTGTCCCCACAGTGAGCCACAGCGACTCCCTCCCTCTGCAGGAGACCCTCCAATACTAGAAGGTAGGTCTGGTTCAGTCTCTTATGGGGACACTGCTCCTTCCCCCTGGGTCCTGATGTGCACACTACTTTGTGTGTGCCCTCCAAGAGTGGAGTCTCTGTTTCCCCCAGTCCTGTCAAAGTCCTGCAATCAAATCCCACTAGTCTTCAAAGTCTGAGTCTCTGGGAATTCCTCCTCCCATTGCCAGACCCCCTGGTTGGGAAGCCTGACGTGGGCCTCAGAACCTTCACTCCAGTGGGTGGACTTCTGCAGTATAATTGTTCTCCAGTTTGTGAGTCACCCACCCAGCAGTTATGGGATTTGATTTTATTGTGATTGCACACCTCCTACAGTCTCATTGTGGCTTCTCCTTTGTCTTTGGATGTGGGGTATCTTTTTTGGTGAGTTCGAGTGTCTTCCTGTCGATAACTGTTCAGCAGTTAGTTGTGATTCCGGTGCTCTCGCAAAAGGGAATGAGCGTACCTCCTTCTACTCTGCCATCTTGAACCAATCTCCCACCAAGTGTATTCTTGTTAGTGATCTTTAAAAGCATGCATATATAGCTTTTCAATATAAATAATTTTCATTAGGAATTTATCTTCTTTATATGCAACCAATCAACTGTTTATTAAGTGCCTAAAGTGGCTTGGTATAGTTATTGTGGCAGCTGCAAGAAGAGATAAGACATAATCCCTGGAATAAGCACTTTAGAAATTAGTTGGGAAGATAGGAAATACATGTGTATAAAGGACAATTAAATTTTTAAGGCATTATATGCAAAGGCTAAATGATCTATTATAGCATAACAGAGCCAAGACATATTTTCATTCTGGATGGTCAGTGATGACTTACACAGAATATGGGAAACAGAACAAACTGTAAATGATCCATGGAGTTTTTAGTATGTAGTAAGAAGGAGAGGAGAAATCATCCATTGGGGAAATAGCATGGATAAAGCCATAAAAACAAGTTCAGACAAAATATCTACCTAGGACAGAATATAATACTTGAGCTGAGATATACGTTGAAGTGAGTAAGTGTCAGAAAGTGTCATTGCAGGCTTGCACACTTGCCTGTCAGACCTTTGACATTGGGAGATATTGAGAGGTTTTTTTTTTTTTAATATTTTATTTTATTTTATTTTTTAACATCTTTATTGGAGTATAATTGCTTTACAATGGTGTGTTAGTTTCTGTTTTATAACAAAGTGAATCAGTTATACATATACATATGTTCCCATATCTCTTCCCTCTTGCATCTCCCTCCCTCCCACCCTCCCTATCCCACCCCTCTAGGTGGTCACAAAGCACAGAGCTGATCTCCCTGTGCTATGTGGTTGCTTCCCACTAGCTATCTATTTTACATTTGGTAGTGTATATATGTCCATGCCACTCTCTCACGCTGTCACATCTTACCCTTCCCCTTCCCCATATCCTCAAGTCCATTCTCTAGTAGGTCTGTGTCTTTATTCCCGTCTTGCCACGAGGTTCTTCATGACCTTTGTTTTTTTCCCTTAGATTCCATATATATATGTGTTAGCATACTGTATTTGTTTTTCTCTTTCTGACTTACTTCACTCTGTATGACAGACTCTAACTCCATCCACCTCACTACAAATACCTCCATTTCATTTCTTTTTATGGCTGAGTAATATCCCATTGTATATATGTGCCACATCTTCTTTATCCATTCATCCGATGATGGACATTTAGGTTGCTTCCATGTCCTGGCTATTGTAAATACAGCTGCAACGAACATTTTGGTACATGACTCTTTTTGAATTATGGTTTTCTCAGGGTATATGCCCAGTAGTGGGATTGCTGGGTTGTATGGTAGTTCTTTTTTTAGTTTTTTAAGGAACCTCCACACTGTTCTCCATAGTGGCTGTATAAATTTACATTCCCACCAACAGTACAACAGGGTTCCCTTTTCACCACACCCTCTCCAGCATTTATTGTTTGTAGATTTTTTGATGGTGGCCATCGTGACCATTCTGACCGGTGTGAGATGATATCTCATTGTAGTTTTGATTAGCATTTCTCTAATGATTAATGATGTTGAGCATTCTTTCATGTGTTTGTTGGCAATCTGTATATCTTCTTTGGAGAAATGTCTATTTCGGTCTTCTGCCCATTTTTGGATTGGGTTGTTTGTTTTTTGTTATTGGGCTGCATGAGCTGCTTGTATATTTTGGAGATTAATCCTTTGTCAGTTGCTCCATTTGCAAATATTTTGTCCCATTCTGAGGGTTGTCTTTTCATCTTGTTTATGGTTTCCTTTGCTGTGCAAAAGCTTTTAAGTTTCATTAGGTCCCATTTGTTTATTTGTGTTTTTATTTCCATTTCTCTAGGAGCTGGGTCAAAAAGGATCTTGCTGTGATGTATGTCATAGAGTGTTCTGCCTATGTTTTCCTCTAAGAATTTGATAGTGTCTGGCTTTACATTTAGGTCTTTAATCCATTTTGAGTTTATTTTTGTGTATGGTGTTAGGGAGTGTTCTAATTTCATTCTTTTACGTGTAGCTGTCCAGTTTTCCCAGCACCACTTATTGAAGAGGCTGGGGAGATACTGACGGTTTTTGATGGTGGTCACAGACTGATGATATCCATGTTTAAAAAATAAATTTGACAGCAGTGAAAATAGAGCACCTGATGGTAGCAGTATAAGTAAAAACAAACAAAAGTAATTGTAATTTTAAAAAAGGAAATTAACAGGTTTTAGAAACTCATTAAATAGGTTAATAAAAGGAGAGGATGATGAATACAAGTTTAAACTTGAGTTTCAACACTAGGAGATAAAGGGTATTACCAGCAGAAATAAAGGTAGACCATCATGCTGAGTGAAATAAATTTGAGGTTGAAATGAGATATTCGGTTTTTAAAATACTAAAATATTAGTTATAGTATGTAAGATGATATTATCCAGAGGATATTTTGGTGAATTGGCTTTAAGAGAGAATTCAAAACTAAATATATGACTTAGAAAGTCATTCATATTAGATGACTGATAAAATCATGAAAATAGATACACTATCAAACGATGAGATCTATCAGAAAAGGGATAACAAGGATAGAACTTCAAGGTATTACCGCAGTTGCAAGTATAAGAAAAGCATGAGAAAAAAATAAAGCAGTTAGAGAACTGGAGATAGGAAGAGAATTAGACAATTCAGGGTTATAGAATTTAAGGGAAGAGAGAACGTCAAGATACAGGAAGTGGTTAAGGGTGTGCAATGTTGCATAGAGGTTAGGAAGATATTTGGAAAGCTCTTAGTGCTTCATTCTCCCATAAAGTGCTATGGAAATGTTTCATGTATTTGCTGATATACTCTAAGACCAGAGTATATCAAGCTATGAATTGCATGTAAATAAATTTCTTAGTTAAAATAATCATGTGTAGAGTTTTAAAAAGAAGAAGAAAAATACTGGCTACTAATGATGAAGAGGTACTCTGTCTTTCCTCTGCCTTTGTAGTAAGGATGAGAGAGCCAGGCAGAACTGTAGCAGGAAGCAGAAGGAACAAAGAAAAAAGATTAGTTTCTTTTATGAAATGGCTTTTATTCTACTAGTATCTCTTTAAAAATAAAAATCAAGGAATAAATGTCCATTTAAATTGATCTTCTGTTGGACTATACTATTGGTCTGACATATAAATTAGTGTTTCTTAGATTTAACTATCCCCCTGGGATAAGACTGAGAAACAACAATAATATTTTATGGAGAGTGTCAAATAGCTTGCCTTTATAACAATTCTATTCTCCGTATCTTTTTTTTTTATTTTTTGGAAGATGGATGATGGAGACCATTATAATCAGAAAGATACTAATCTGGAGCTGTAATGAAGCAAATATCTTTAGTCACATGTTATTGGAGTTTAAGGACTTCTATGTTTATAGAAGAATTTCAAATAAAAGCTTCTTCTACTCACTGCCCTAAACCTGCCCCTTACTAGCTGTGACCTTGAGAAACTCACTTTATCTTTTTAAGCCATTTCCCTCCTCTGTGAAATGGGAATGTTAACATCCACCCTTATTACTCCCAGAGTTCATGAAGATCAAATGAGATGGTAAAAGTGAAAGTGTTTGTTTAACTATGAAATGCCACATAAGTGTTGTTATTATGAATCCTTTCTAGACCACAAATAGCAAGGAGGCAAAGAGCAGACCTATGTTGTTGCTATGAAACTACAGTACTTACATAGTGCCTGACATGACCTAAGAAACGAATAAATATTTGTTGAATTTAATTACTGCTTGAGAAGTATAATCATGGAAATGGTTGTATATAAAAGTATCAATAAAATATACACTGAACCCCCAAATAGAAGATTATTATGAAAACAATGGCAGGCTCAGTTCTCACAAGAATGCTATTCCATTCTTGTGCCTATGACACTGTGTGAACCAGCTTAACATCTGACCTGAATGCTGAAACCTTTCCAAGGAAAGAGCACGATTTCCACTGTGCTTTTTATTTCATGTCTAATAGCCTTTCTAGCCATAGTCAAAACTAGAGACTGTTTATTAGTAAACCTGGGATATATTGCTAGAGGAACTGATAACACCCACAGAATAGAGTTTATAAAAATTCAACAAAAGACAGGAAATGAGGGACAGAAAATAGACTAAATGTGAAAACAGGAAGGCAATACCAAACAATGTGGAAGCAAAGAATAGTAAAATAAAATGTTGCATGGAAATATCTATTTTCACTGGAGTTCATGGATGAAAGTTCATGGATACACTTTATTGAGATACCAGAAGCATGTCCAAATAAATTTGACCTCAGAATAAAAGCAGTACTCACTACAGAGAAATTAACTATTTCACTAGGGCTCTTAACGTAGTAACATTTACAAATGGTGGGCATGGGGTTGGTAATAGCCAGCTGTTGAAAGGGAGAAGGGACAGTCTAGCTAGTAAAGCTAGCTAGTAAAGTGAACACACAAAACACTGGAGTATAATGGAAGATCTGCTTCCCCTCACCCCTCCTTACTCCCCAAATTCCTCAAACAAATCTTAGTGATGCCACTTTCAGTGGCTTATATCTGAATATTGTTCTTGGGCATCAAATAATGCCTGCTTTAACATTAATACTTTATTGCCTGATAATGATTTTATTTCACTCTCACTTCCCCCCAAATATTGGCATTTTAAGTGAACATGCAAATTAAAAACAGAAACGGTGGCATTATCAACAGTTGAACTAATGGGGAAGAGGACACAGCTAAAGACCTGGTCTGTAGGATGCTTCCTACTCAACGTAAATGGTAACCATGCTATATTTATTTATTTGCTCCTATCAGCCAGTATTCTCTTAGAAAGGTACCAAAGGATGCCTGGGTATCATTCACACCCACTAGGTACAAGGGCCAGTGGTAGAATGAAGCCACAGACGGGGTATGGGTCAATAAGAGTGAGTCAGGTCACTAAAGCCAAGTCTAAAATATGCTGAGACAAGCACAAGTCAACAGAAGAGCCTTAATAAAAATAATCAGGGCATGTATGTGAGATACCCAGAAATGTTTACTTCAGAGAACCTTCTGAAGACCAGAAGACCTTCCCCCACGGCATCATTCCCATTTACAGCTTGGCATTTTATCTAAAACATAAAAGAGACGTGGAGAGCTGTCCTCACGGTTGCTAAAGCTCTGCCAATTCCCTAGGCCAATGCTAGTCAGGTATTCCAGTTCTCACACTGAACAAGAGGGACCTGGAACACCTCTGTCTGCAGCAACTCTCAGCTGAGATGGAGGGGAACAGCAGATCTACAGAGAAGACTACCTCCACTTTAAGTCCTAAAGAGGGCTGTTTATTTCCTTCTCCCAGCTGACTGTGTGGATTGAACTGAGAAGCCTCTGGGATCACATCCATGCTGCTTTCCTGAGGCCAAGCAACTGATTGCTCTCTTGGAAAACAGGTGAACAAAAACCAAAGGTAAAGCACTGTCCACAACTGTATTACATGCATCATTAGCTTCCATCCTCTCAAACAAACGACAGAGATGATGAAATACAGGAGCTTTTTTTTTTTTCTTTTCCCTTAACAGCATTCTGGATAATAAATAATACAATAAATGATCATGTTTTATTACTCCCAATTTCATATGGATTTGAAGCATATGGTTTTTATTTTGGGGGGACGGCATGGAGGGAGCAGGTGAATAGTGAGTTGAATTGATGATTCTTGGGAGTGATATAAAATATTTTATTAAGTAATAGTACAGTGTTATTATATGCACCAGAGACCATTCCAACACTAAACACACATTTTAACTCAGGGTCAGGGTGAGGTAAGGGAGGCAGTGGTACACCTAAGTAAACTCACAGGTCAGAGATCACAAAACATGGTGTAAAAATCTCTGTCGCGTACATGCAGCATTAGCATTCAGTCCTGGAACTCATGGAACAGATGCTTGTTCTAGCTTATAAGAGATTCAAAAACCTCCAGTTTTCTACTCTTGGTTTCACTGTGAGCATTTTGGGTAACAAAACTGCACATTTATAATATATATTCTCTCTAGCAGGTCTTTTTCTCACAGATTTATCTCTGTTTTATTGATTTGTTGCATTTTGAATTATTTTCAATCCCAGGAAATTACTCCTTTTTTTGTTTCTCACAAATTTCCCTTTCCTTCCTCTTTGTTATTCATGAGCATCCCCTGCAGCCTGCTTCAAGAAATTGAGGTTTATAATAAGTGTTGCAAGACTGCCTTTCTTCCCATAATATAGGACCACTAAGAAAAAAACAATATTTTTGTCCACTTCTGAGATTGGGCAGGGGGAAAAAGGGAGAACAAGCAAGGGACAAAGGAGAACATTTCTGAGCAAGCAATCCTACCCACTTATTCTGTTGTCCTGTCGTGAGTTGCACATCCAACATAGTTAGGCCAAGTTAGACAGGCAACCTCTAAGGAATATATGGATTCTTCTGGAAATGTGTACTAATGATTCATTGTCTGACACTTTCGACTTTTCTCACAGAATTGGATTTAAATCATTGACCTGGTATGGAGCTGCAGGGTAACATCCTGTCTTTTAGAAAGATAGTGAAATAATGATGCCCAATATGTGGCAGTTTAAAAAGTTTTAGTAAACTGAAAAGGCTGGAGGTGCTGCCCTTATCCAAATACCATGCCAAGATGGGGAAAAAAAAATGCGAATGCGCTTCAAATTATCCAGGCAAAGTGCTAACACATACCCTATTACAAAATCCCTAGACTTGCTCCATCTCTAAGACAGGATGGGTTATATTTGAATCAGTATTAGAAAACTATGGCCTTCTTTATGAACACAGGGGAGGGGGTACGTGGTGGTAAGAAAGAAGGAGAAGGAACAAGGGTGAGAGGAAATGTACTGACTGTAATCAGTAAGATTTGTTTATTTATTGTTAATTTCTCCCATCCATTCTTCTTAAGCGATTCAACCAGCCCTGTCTTCAGAAAAGACTAGCTAGAAAACTGCTTCTGGGTTTAGTAATTTTAAAATAATTAGAAATTTATGATAGGCTATGCTGAAGACTAAGGGACAGAATCTAATTCTTAAGTTTAAGAACCTTACAATTTATCTTCTATAACAATGCTAATTGAATTCAAGTGCACTTTTTGAGTTTGTTCATGTACTTGATGTGATGAGTAGTATGAAGATGATTAGATCAGATTTCCTTCTCTCTGAAACTTGCCAACATGGGTAAAGTTCAAGTGGTATCAGGTAAAAGTCTTAAGTGAAGTCCAGTAAAGTGTTAGGTAAATCCAAGGAAGGAAGCATTACATCAAATCAATAAGTCAGTTTTCCCAGAGCAAATGGTAATTGATATAGATTTTGTAAATGGATAACATTTCTGTAAGTTCAGGGAGTGATGAGGACAGAATCTCTGGCACCATTTTGAGAGCAGAATAAAGGTTCATGCACAAAGTGCATGCCAAATGAATTTAGACAAATGCAAGTTATAGAGCTGGTAAGGGGTACAAACTTTCAGCTATAAGATGAATAAGGTCTGGGGATCTAATGAAAAACATGGTGACTATAGTTCAGCGGCCTCCAACATTTTTGGCACCAGGGACCAGTTTCATGGAAGACAATTTTTCCATGGACTGGGGTAATGTGAGCGATGTGGGGGATGGTTCAGGCAGTAATGAGAGCGATGGGGAGCGATGGGGAGCGGCAGATGAAGCTTCACTCGCCCGCCCGCCGCTCACCTCCTGCTGTGCGGCCCGGTTCCTAACAGGCCGCAGACTGATACTGGTCCATGGCTGGGGGTTGGGAACCGCCGCTATAGTTGATAACACTGTATCGCATAATTGAAATCTGCTCAGAGTAGAACTTAAATGTTTTCACACACACACAAAACAAACAAACAAAAAACTTAGGTAACATGGATAAAATCCTTGAAAGACACAAATTACCAAAACTGAAATAGAAAACCTGAATAATCCTATATCAAAAAAATTGGAATTGTGACTTAAAACCTTCCTACAAAGAAAATTCAGTCCCACATAGGTTCACTGGTGAATTCAATTCAAAATTTAAGGGAACAATTAATATTAATCCTATGGAAACTCACTCAAAAAATAGAGAATGAAGCAATGAGGTCAGCACTGGTGGCTGGTTTGAGTGATTCACAAGGAAACAGAATATTGAGGAAAATAAAGCACTAGAAATGGTTAAGTACAAATAGTTAAGTAGAATGGCTGATTGTGGAGTTAGGGGGGAAACAAATTGACTCTAAGAATATGGAGGGATAGAAGGTATGAAGGTCCTGGTGAGAATGAAGGAGAGGAAAGTGATGGAGTGTGATGTGAAATCATGGTGGTCAGAAAGAGCAATTTCAAATTTTAAGATCTTAGAACTGTTCTCAGTGATAATATAGTCCAAATTCTGATCACTGATGTGATGTGTATGAATGTCAGGTAATTTTGAAGTTATCTAAAATAATGATGGAACAGAGTGAAAAGGAAAATTAGGGGGCCAGTGCTAAAACTGTCATGGAATAGAGAAGGCTGTCCTCAGGTGTGTCTAGGGACAAGAACAAAGATGGGAAGAATATTCTGTTTCCAGGCCTTGTCTATCATTTGTGAAGCAAGTATTTACACCAGCCAGTGTTTTAGTCAGAAACCTTGATTATGACATTTTATCCTCACTATAGAGTTGTTAAGTAGGTATTCATAAGTAGGTATTCATGATCATACTGAGATGTCAAGATATTAATATATTATCCAAGATCTTCCATCTACACAGTGGTGGATGCAGAACATAAACATCTTTAAAGTGCCTTAAATGTCCACATTCTTTCTACTAAATCATCGGCCTCATCACACAAAAAATATCTAAAAATATGGTAGGATGATTAGAGAAGTATGGTAACATTTACTGAGTTTTTACTACGTGTCATGGGAAGTGCTAAATACTTTATGTATATCAATTTATGTGATATAAATTGTGTATATCAATTTACTCACAAGAACCCAAAGCCGATATTATGTATTTCCATTTTAGAGAAGGGAGGAATTTATAATTAAAGAAGCTTTTGAAACTTTTAGGTAGCAAAGTTAGTGAACTAGGATTGCTAATAAGTTCTGTCTGACTCCAAAAGCTACTATGCTACACTCCTTCTTCGATTGTGCCTGAGTTTCAATAAACAATGTGTCACTGGGCAAAGGGATAACCTGCTCATCTGGAGATAGAAGCAGAGATTAAGAGTAATGCTTACCCTTTGAAATGATGTTATGAAGAGAATTCAGGTTTTAATTAAAGCAAAAACAAGGAGGTAGAGACAAAAAAAAAAGGTTCATGAGGGAAATAAGGGAACAAGGTTGGACACGGAAATACTGTCTCAGAGTTGTGGAATGCACAAAGAAACATAGCATAGCAAAGCTGTTTGGAAAGCCATATCAGGGAATTGCATTCAGGTAGAGGCTGAGTACTTCCCAAGAGATTGATAATACTCTAGGGAGAAGAATGGCATATAAGTTTTGCCAGATGCCTTGAGTTCCATGAGACAATTGGGAATGCACCACTATTCCTAGGGTATAGCCTTCCCACAGAAAGTTGAGGAGTGTTCCAATGTTCAACCAAGCCATTTTTGCCATTGTCTTCTATCCATCACAAGCAGCAAGGCACATACTAACAGGGGCTGGGACAAGGTAATCAAGAGGTAATTGGTCCACTGGTTATGGTGATGTGACTGAATGGAAATATTCCTTATGAGGAAGAAAGGAATAAAAGGAGAAGGGAAGGAAGGGTAGCTCAGTGAAGCCATCACTTAGTTCTTGCAGCCATGGGATGTATTAAACTGAACTTCTATTTATTACAGAAGGAGATCTATTTGTTTTTACCCAGGATGGAGGTCGCAAAATAATCTGTTGGGATTAAACTGTATAATTATGACACAGAATATTTATTTCTACTGCTTTAGGTTAAGAGTGATTATTTATCTATCAACCCATTAACAAAATATGTATAGCTCCTTAATCTATCTAATTTTACTTTTTGGTTGTAGCTACAGAAAATCAAATACTTTAAGGGACTGTAGAAATCATCACCATTGTTTACTGACACTAAACTGATAAAATGATCCAATGCATGAAAAAAATTAAATGATCTAATTTAGTTAGAAAAGTTAATTTCTCTGTAACTTTTATAATATTCAAAATATGTACAAATAAAAAATTCCTGGGGTGATTAATAGCGATTGAAGACATGACGTTGACAAATGTGATGATAATAACCTATTATTGAACATGAATCTTTAATAACTCCATAAATGAGTAGTCACCAAGTTACTAGATTATTTTACTTTAGTCACTATAAAATGGTGACTCGGGATGGGGCTCTGGATCCCTCTGGATGGGGCTCTGGCCTTTTGGCTAACATAAGTGTGTCACTTGGTTAAATATGTCCCTGTGAGCATGTAGCATAAATGGGCAGGAATATCATGCTTCATCCACAGCAGCAGGTGAATACTCCTTGATGATGTAAATAATAGCACAGGCCTTAATCTGCTGACAGTAGGTAGGCATAGAAGCTGTGTGCTGGCTTGGCAAAAATGACAGGAAAATGAGAGTTTTGATATATTCTGGTGGGAAAGCTACAATATGTTTCCCAATTGTAGAAACTTATTCCCTTCTTTATACATTCCCAAATGCCATCTTTTCTTTTTCAACCCTTTCAGTAATGGACAATTACAAAAGAGCCATGAAGAAAAAATTCTTTAAAAATATTTTAAAGGGATTGAGCATAGAGGTCAAAATATATTTTTACTACAAGGATTGTTCTTTCCATGATGCTATGTTATTCTACGAAATATACTTAGTCAAACTGTGATGCTCCTCAACAAAACTCTTATGTAGAAATTAATTGCTCAATACCTCATTTTTAACTGCAATAATACTTTTAAAGAGTTGTGATGTGCTAGAAGAGGGGACACGCACCTTTTTCCCTCCCATGGTCATGGGTAAAGCTGATAGTCAACAACTTTTTTGCGGGAACAAGCTATATGCTTATTGAGGCTTTGGAGCAATAGAGAGATATATGAAAAGGAATGGAGGAACTTATGGGGAGAATGGAGATTTTTATGGGGAGACTGGAGAAAAGGAGCTTAAGACAACTAGGCAAATCCTTTGCCTCACTAGAAAAGCCATGAGCCAGGCTGTAATGATCAACTGATTTTGGTTCACCATTTATTAGTGTTTTATACCTTACTCTCAAGGATCTCCTGATGTGGGAGCTCTACAAAGAGATGAACAGAATATTTCCAGTGTGATTATTGCTATGATAAAGGTATGTGCAGACCACACAGGATGGGTGGGGCCCCTAACCCTGACTCAGCAGAGAAGCCCTTTGTCTTCTATGGGAATTCCTTTCCTACAGGGGCACATTAGCAGAAAATTCCCATTTCTCTGCCAATTTGTATTAGCTTTGAGCATTAAATTAAGTTACTGTTTAGACCTTGTATTTAAATTTTAACCTATATTTGAGAAGCAGCCTGAATGCAGGATGGGCAAAAAGAAGACTGCCAAGTTTTCACTTTTTCTGCATTTAGGGAAGATTCAGATGTGTTACCCACTTTCAGTTACAGAATTAAAGATACAATGAAAGCACTTGCGTTAGAGACTACAGTGGAATCAGGTCTCGAAACATAAGATATCCTCCTTTACAGGGGGACACCATCTGGCAGTGCCCTGAATAGCCCTCCACTGTCCTCTCCCTTGTTTTTTGAATTGCCTTTCCTTGGCATTTCTACAAGATATGGGATGATACTCATCATGCCTAATTTACATAATACAAAACTAAATCCAGAGAAGGAAAATGACTTCTTTAAGGTCAATAACTAGTGTAAAATCAAGCCATTCCTTCCTATCTATCTCAGAATATTACCTGAGTTTTGACAAAATACCAAACTTCCCAGACATTTTTAAAATGAAATCAATAGTGCTGACTTGTGTATTAGAATGGAGTAGCCCCAGGGAAGGTCTGTAGTACCATGTTTTTGTCCTGCCTCTGTGCTGTGGCAGCTAGGTAGGTCTGATGCAGACCCATACTCTGGAATCACTTTTTAGTGCTCAATGCCTTACTAATATCTGAAGATATCACATGGTTAAGTACAGACAAAAAGTTGAGCATTATAAGTAGTAATTAGGGAGGTGAACACTGAAACCATTGATTGTGCATTCTGTTTCTAAAGTCTTCTTCAAAATGTCATCGGCAAAGTGTAGTCAGATTGATTCAGAAACCACAGTTAATCACAGCATCGTTCAGTTAGCTTTAGCTAAAAGAAGAGACAATAAAAGCTATCGTTCTTTTATTAATAACAAGAAATACTGTACTTTCTTTCCTGTCAAGTTTCTTCTTTTGTAAAGGATTGTTTATCACTTTTTCCTTTAATATCCTACCTTGAACATTTATTTTTTTTTTTGTTTCCTAATTTGACTAATTGCGTCTTCTTTGCCTCAGATGTTTTCAGTTCTCTAATGGTATGACCAGCACTTTCAGGAAGGGCTTTTTAATCTATCTGGTCAATTTAATACATTCCCAGGAATAAAATAAATTTTACTCAATTCTCCAAACAGAGAAATATAAAAACTACAGAGGTTTAAAATTTTTTAAAAATCTTATTTTTATGTCCCTAAAGCCTCCTCAATCTATTTTCAAAACCAAACTAGACTATACAGGGACATAAGAAAGGATTTTCTCAGAAGGCAATCTAAATTGTCCTTTGCTAATAGTAACACTAATTTCACTATAGCAATCTATTAGCATTTACAAGGGCTAAGGTTTGTTCTGATACTTTTCTCAATTCATCCTTTTCATTATACATTGTATACAGTGAAGCATAATTTAACTTGTATCATGTCAATAAAATAATGATTAATCTATAATTAAGTAGAGGTGGGCCAACAGAGATTTCTGTTCAGTAAAGGGAATAGAAATTATTTCAGAAATATTCACAGTTTACCAAAAAAAAAAAAAAAAAACCCACTGATAAGCTTGCAAATACTTTACAGCTGGAGTGGGTGAGGAGCAAAGGATCCAAAGCTATGGCCCTCTCCTTTTGTATTTTAGTAATATATTCCATCATTTCATGGTGCGCACTACTAAGGTGCACAGAATCGTTTAAGCAAATTTTAGTAATGCTTTTAGTGTCATATGTATTTAGTCTCTGGATAACCTTCTGAGTTCTTTTTAAAAATATATTTATATATAAATTTATATACATATTTAAACACATTTTTGATTTTATGACATGACTTAAATAACCTGGGTAAATGATACAAAAAGGAAAAATGATTATGCACTATCACAGTTCAGCAGTTCTTGGCCATAATCATGGACTTTTTTAAAAGATAATTTTAACTTTCTTTTGAGATTTTCAATAGGAGAGTTGTTTTCAAAATTTTAGAACGTCTTAATATATAGGTATCATTACTAATAAACATTGTTAATAAACATTTGTAATATGAAATATATTAACTTTGTTTCTATTAAGAAATCTTCTTTTTCTCTGTTATAACCTTGACTTAACTTATATCAAATTAAGCAAAAGGATGTTGAAGAATTGGTGGGCAGCAGTGTTTCGTAAGAAAGTGACTAATATAAGCTGAATGGAAAAGAACAACAAACATTTTCATCTTCATTGTTATTGAAATGTGTTATTCAAGGAATTGAAAAATGTTCAATTTATCCATGTAAAAATGCAATTATTGCTATATCTACCTCAGAAAGTGCCTAAAAGCAGGAACAGTGTTATTATATTTACAAAGCACGTTGAAATTCACAAAGTGTGTCCCTCTTGATCTCTTAACTCTGTAGGGACAAGTATCACTTCCTCCATTTTCGAGCAGGAAAACCTGAGCCCAGAGAGATTCTCTGTAATGAATTTCTGGTTTCCACACATAGCCAATGTGACCAGGTGTGGTCAGGCCTTCCGCTCCATAATCCAGTGATGTTTCTCCAGAGGAGAATGAACTGGGTTGAGAAGAAGATGTAGTTGGCATCTTTTATGGCCTTTTTAGAACGTTCAACTCCAACTGGCCCCCACACGTTAAAAATGCCTGTGAGCTGTGGTGTAGGCACGGTATAAGTATCAACACGTTTATCTTTTTCACCTATTACATGGCAGTAAATGAGAAGTTACACAAATATTTTACTTGTCACACTCCCACAGTGATTTTTATAGAAAAATAATAGGGGCAGGGGGTGTGAGATGATTCCTGAGGTCCCTTTCAGCTCTCATATTCTGTGACTTTACCGTGCTGGAGCAGAATAATGCTCACAAAATGCACACCGAACGAATTAATCCACTTCAGACAAATGTGAGTTATAGAGCTGTCATTTCTGAGAGATAATAGTACTGACGGCATCATATTACTGACAGCATGCCTCACAATAATTCTTAGCTTGGTATAATGCTGGGAAAATAAAATATTTGGAATTTGTTTTTTCTCTATTAATAATTTTAGACTATGAGTCTGCAGACTTTACAAAGTATAACCACGGACATAAATTTCAGCTATCAATCTGTTGGCTCAAAATCTCTTTCAAGTTCCTTCTCCTGCCATCCTGGAACAACTTCTTCAATACCTCCAGAGATTCACATAAATGACTCAATAAGGGCAAGAACTAACCTGATGACATTTACATTTTAAAGTGGTTAATTTGATGTGAAGTCTTAAGGAAGAGCTTTAAGAAGAGGCAGGGTCACCGATTATGAAAGAGGAGGTGAAGACATTTCAGAAAGGATGAGAAGGTGATTACAGGAGAGGAGGTGAGAACGCAGGCGTCTGAACACTAAGGTTTGCTGGCAAAACTTCAGTGGGGATTAAGGACAGCTGGCCTGAAGGCATCTGAAAGGAAAAAAATAAAGTGTGACTGCTATGAGGAGGCCAGTTAGGGAGAGATCTTTAAATCTGCAGATTTTTTTTCTGCCGCCTCTGGGCAGTTACCATCTCCAGGGGTTTCCTACAATGAAGGAGCCTTTTAGATGTGGAAATGAAAATTATTTATCTTCCACTTAAAAGCTTGCTCTCACTTTTGCTCTATAAAAATGGAGAAGAGCAGGACCTGAATCCCCCTTGGGAGCTTAGACCCCACAATGTATCCAGGTATGCCCTGGCTGTAGCAGACCTCTCTGAAGGATGTTCATGTATCTGCTGACCCTGCCTGTAAATTCTAGCCTGAACTAAGTGACACTGGGTAGGTGATCCAGAGCCCCATTTTTAACGTGTGGGGGGCCAGTTGGAGTTGAAGGTTCTAAAAAGGCCATAAAAGATGCCAACTACATCTTCTTCTCAACCCAGTTCATTCTCCTCTGGAGAAACATCACTGGATTATGGAGCGGAAGGCCTGACCACACCTGGTCACATTGGCTATGTGTGGAAACCAGAAATTCATTACAGAGAATCTCTCTGGGCTCAGGTTTTCCTGCTCGAAAATGGAGGAAGTGATACTTGTCCCTACAGAGTTAAGAGATCAAGAGGGACACACTTTGTGAATTTCAACGTGCTTTGTAAATATAATAACACTGTTCCTGCTTTTAGGCACTTTCTGAGGTAGATATAGCAATAATTGCATTTTTACATGGATAAATTGAACATTTTTCAATTCCTTGAATAACACATTTCAATAACAATGAAGATGAAAATGTTTGTTGTTCTTTTCCATTCAGCTTATATTAGTCACTTTCTTACGAAACACTTCTACCCACCAATTCTTCAACATCCTTTTGCTTAATTTGATATAAGTTAAGTCAAGGTTATAACAGAGAAAAAGAAGATTTCTTAATAGAAACAAAGTTAATATATTCGTATTACAATGTTTATTAACAATGTTTATTAGTAATGATACCTATATATTAAGACGTTCTAAAATTTTGAAAACAACTCTCCTATTGAAAATCTCAAAAGAAAGTTAAAATTATCTTTTAAAAAAGTCCATGATTATGGCCAAGAACTGCTGAACTGTGATAGTGCATAATCATTTTTCCTTTTTGTATCATTTACCCAGGTTATTTAAGTCATGTCATAAAATCAAAAATGTGTTTAAATATGTATATAAATTTATATATAAATATATTTTTAAAAAGAACTCAGAAGGTTATCCAGAGACTAAATACATATGACACTAAAAGCATTACTAAAATTTGCTTAAACGATTCTGTGCACCTTAGTAGTGCGCACCATGAAATGATGGAATATATTACTAAAATACAAAAGGAGAGGGCCATAGCTTTGGATCCTTTGCTCCTCACCCACTCCAGCTGTAAAGTATTTGCAAGCTTATCAGTGGGTTTTTTTTTTTTTTTTGGTAAACTGTGAATATTTCTGAAATAATTTCTATTCCCTTTACTGAACAGAAATCTCTGTTGGCCCACCTCTACTTAATTATAGATTAATCATTATTTTATTGACATGATACAAGTTAAATTATGCTTCACTGTATACAATGTATAATGAAAAGGATGAACTGAAAAAAGTATCAGAACAAACCTTAGCCCTTGTAAATGCTAATAGATTGCTATAGTGAAATTAGTGTTACTATTAGCAAAGGACAATTTAGATTGCCTTCTGAGAAATTCCTTTCTTATTTCCCTATATAGTCTAGTTTGGTTTTGAAAATAGATTGAGGAGGCTTTAGGGACATAAAAATAAGATTTAAAAAAAATTTTTAAACCTCTGTAGTTTTTATATTTCTCTGTTTGGAGAATTGAGTAAAATTTATTTTATTCCTGGGAATGTATTAAATTGACCAGATAGATTAAAAAGCCCTTCCTGAAAGTGCTGGTCATGCCTTTAGAGAACTGAAAACATCTGAGGCAAAGAAGACGCAATTAGTCAAATTAGGGAACAACAACAACAAAATGTTCAAGGTAGGATATTAAAGGAAAAAGTGATAAACAATCCTTTACAAAAGAAGAAACTTGACAGGAAAGAAAGTACAGTATTTCTTGTTATTAATAAAAGAACGATAGCTTTTATTGTCTCTTCTTTTAGCTAAAGCTAACTGAACGATGCCGTGATTAACTGTGGTTTCTGAATCAATCTGACTACACTTTGCCGATGACATTTTGAAGAAGACTTTAGAAACAGAATGCACAATTGATGGTTTCAGTGTTCACCTCCCTAATTACTACTTATAATGCTCAACTTTTTGTCTGTACTTAACCATGTGATATCTTCAGATATTAGTAAGGCATTGAGCACTAAAAAGTGATTCCAGAGTATGGGTCTGCATCAGACCTACCTAGCTGCCACAGCACAGAGGCAGGACAAAAACATGGTACTACAGACCTTCCCTGGGACTACTCCATTCTAATACACAAGTCAGCACTATTGATTTCATTTTAAAAAGGTCTGGGAAGTGTGGTATTTTGTCAAAATTCAGGTAATATTCTGAGATAGACAGGAAGGAATGGCTTGATTTTACACTAGTTATTGACCTTAAAGAAGTCATTTTCCTTCTCTGGATTTAGTTTTGTATTATGTAAATTAGGCATGATGAGTATCATCCCATATCTTGTAGAAATGCCAAGGAAAGGCAATTAAAAAAACAAGGGAGAGGACAGTGGAGGGCTATTCAGGGCACTGCCAGATGGTGTCCCCCTGTAAAGGAGGATATCTTATGTTTCGAGACCTGATTCCACTGTAGTCTCTAACGCAAGTGCTTTCATTGTATCTTTAATTCTGTAACTGAAAGTGGGTAACACATCTGAATCTTCCCTAAATGCAGAAAAAGTGAAAACTTGGCAGTCTTCTTTTTGCCCATCCTGCATTCAGGCTGCTTCTCAAATATAGGTTAAAATTTAAATACAAGGTCTAAACAGTAACTTCATTTAATGCTCAAAGCTAATACAAATTGGCAAAGAAATGGGAATTTTCTGCTGATGTGCCCCTGTAGGAAAGGAATTCCCATAGAAGACAAAGGGCTTCTCTGCTGAGTCAGGGTTAGGGGCCCCACCCATCCTGTGTGGTCTGTACATACCTTTATCATAGCAATAATCACACTGGAAATATTCTGTTCCTCTCTTTGTAGAGCTCCCACATCAGGAGATCCTTGAGAGTAAGGTATAAAACACTAATAAACGGAGAACCAAAATCAGTTGATCATTACAGCCTGGCTCATGGCTGTTCTAGTGAGGCAAAGGATTTGCCTAGTTGTCTTAAGCTCCTTTTCTCCAGTCTCCCCATAAAAATCTCCATTCTCCCCATAAGTTCCTCCATTCCTTTTCATATATCTCTCTATTGCTCCAAAGCCTCAGTAAGCATATAGCTTGTTCCCACAAAAGAGTTGTTGACTATCAGTTTTACCCATGACCATGGGAGGGAAAAAGGTGCGTGTCCCCTCTTCTAGCACATCACAACTCTTTAAAGGTATTATTGCAGTTAAAAATGATGTATTGAGCAATTAATTTCTACATAAGAGTTTTGTTGAGGAGCATCACAGTTTGACTAAGTATATTCTGTAGAACAACATGCATCATGGAAAGAACAATCCTTGTAGTAAAAATATATTTTGACCTCTATGCTCAATCCCTTTAAAATATTTTTAAAGAATTTTTCTTTCATGGCTCTTTTGTAATTGTCCATTACTGAAAGGGTTGAAAAAGAAAAGATGGCAGTCTTGGGAATGTATAAAGAAGGGAATAAGTTTCTACAATTGGGAAACATATTGTAGCTTTCCCACCAGAATATATCAAAACTCTCATTTTCCTGTCATTTTTGCCAAGCCAGCACACAGCTTCTATGCCTACCTACTGTCAGCAGATTAAGGCTTGTGCTATTACTTACATCATCAAGGAGAATTCACCTGCTGCTGTGGATGAAGCATGATATTCCTGCTCATTTATGCTACATGCTCACAGGGACATATTTAACCGGGTGACACACTTATGTTGGCCAAACAGCCCTCTAGCAATGATAATTTTAGGTTAGAAGGGATGAATGGAAAGACCAGGAACAGACAGTCACTGAGTGAACTCTTGACTTGAGTATATTTATCTAAAAGAAAAGTCATCCAAAAAGTAGATGTAATTAATAAAGTACAGTCACACACATGATAGAATAAATAATAGATATGAATGTTTGGTAACAAGATAAGATCAGTATTAAGAAGCTTCAGCGTTCTATCAAACATATCAGCACGTTAAAGTCTATGTTGCAGTTTTTCCCTCGTGAAGAAATGATAAGTGCCAGATATTAGAAAACATCTGTTTTTCATGTAACCATTGTATTACACAATGCACGGCAGCTCAAAATGGTTCTAACTTGGACGTAAGTTCTGCCAAGGCAGGTTAGCTGTAAAACTGTCTTCATTTTCCTGAAAATTTGGAATATATAGCAAGCATTTCAAGAAAACCAACCAAAATATAAGTGAAAACTCACCAGTGAGGGGGAAAAAAAGGAGGTGGGAAGGGAGGTGTTTGAGAAAAGCAACTGAGATTGGATGGAAAGTGACATGAAAGTGTAAAAGAATGCACTTCCTCTGCCTTTTGTCCCCAAACGTAGCCCTTTCCATAACATCTTATGTACATTCCATCCAACATCAATACCTCCAATCTTCATGCCCTTCTAGTTTACAGACTCTTTGTTGTCTACTTTTCCTCCTTGAGACATTCAACCTTGTGCAGCAGGTACCAGACCCTATTTCCTTTCAGTCAAACAAAACCTTACTAAATTGTTAAACTTCTCTGTGCCTACATTAAAATGTTCCTGAGCTAGGTGATCTCCCTCATCTCTATAGATGCCAGTATGAAAGCACCTTTGAACTTCATCTGAATTGCTAATGACAGGGAAAGTGCTACTGACAATAAAACAATAGCTTTTAAAACTTTCTCTTCCCTGTTGTTTAAGGCATATGCATTTCAAGTTATATACTTTAGAAAGTAAACTACTTCCTTTGATGTCTAATTCACAAGAAAATCCATGTGCCTCTATATGTATTGCATACATGAGAGGTTTTCTCTAGAATTTATGAGTAGAACCAACTGGCTGTGGCTAGCTCACTCATCTCTCTTTATATAAACATGCGTTCAGGAATCATAATAGGAATTAGCACGGTTATGATTGACCAAACACCCCCATGTTTCAGGTCTTGTACTCTATAATCACTTTCACCTGAATGAGATTTTTCTACTCTACTTCCCATTTAAGTCAATTATTAATTATACTCAATTTCCACTGATCCATCCCTTACAGGTTTTGGGTTTTGATTCTCATACAAATGGGCTTCTTTCTCTCCCTATTTCTCATAACTTACGAGTAAATGGCAAGGGTAAGTCTATTCCAGGGAAAGATTTTACTGATGGTTGATGGTTCTTTTTTTCCCTCTGCACAGCCCTCACACCCCTTCTCTTTAACTCTCTAGCAGGTGTTTTCTGACTAACAGAAATGATTATATCTAGGGTCAGATGGCTATCAGGCAGTTATTGTTTGTAATGGTTTGGAGACCTTCAGCCGGTGTCACAGAGTGGGTGTTTATCCTTATTTAAGAAGAAATGGGAGGGAGGTAATGTGTTTCACTGAGTCTGTTTGTAGCGGATATTGTGTTTCAAACTTCAGACAGAAAATTACTGAGGAATAGAAGCAGACCAATTTCTCTAAACATCTTCTGCTGAAAAAAGAGAAAGTTTGGGAGCACATTCTTCCATCCCCTGTTTTCTAAATTTTTCACTCCTCCCAGCTGTCCCCAGAAATGTTGCTTGGGGCCACGCAAATGTTTTATTAATTCCAGGAGGCAAAACGGCAAGTGAAAAGCTGGATTTATAAGACACAGACTCAAGTTTAAATCCTGGGTCAATCCCTACCAGTTCTGTGACATTGACAATTTATTAACATCTCTAAGTGCCTGATTTCTCATTTATAAAATGGAGGTTTTAATATGTATCTTGCAAGGTGATTATGAAAATACAATGAAATGGCATAAGTGAAGTATATAATACAGTTCTTGGAATATGAAAGATGCTCAAAATATGTTTAATACCCTATTCCCACTCAATCATTTTATATATGATGCTTACGTTTTTTGTGCTTCCTTGTCACGCAACACAAGAGTATCACAGAACACCTTCAATACTCTCACTGGGCTAGGTTAGATTAATTTTGTTGATAATACACCTGGAATTCTTTTCATGCACGTACAGATTTTAGTGTGTTGCTGACATATTGTTAATGCTAGGTCATAACTTTACTCAAAGAGAGAGCTCATGGATATGAAACGTAAGCTCAGGGCAGGGCAGTGGCAAGAAGCTATTTGGGGGCTCAAAGACTCTGTGGCAGCCCCCCACCACGTTGGCAGGTGAAGCCCTACTTCATCTATGCTTAAGGTCAGCTCCTGCAACGAAGATCAGTGGAAAGAGATGGATACCACGGAACAAAACTATGCCCTGAATGTTCTGCCTTGTGCTGCAGAATATGAAATGTTTGATAGGCAGAGGTGTGGGGAGGTGTGTCCTTAGGTTTATGAGATGGTATGTGAATCTGCTGCTTCTTAGCTTAGTAAGAATGTCTAAGACTTCTCTCCCTTGAACAACTCCAGAGAATTTTCTGTTCTACCCTGTAAGTCTGAGAATTAGTGGCAAGCTGAGTGGTTTAAATTCTAATGTAGAAAATTCTAGATTCAATTGTCAATCTGAGTATTTGTTTAAATACCAACTGTTGCTAAATGTAACTGTTTAGTACTCTGTCTCTGGGATGGAGAATGTACATTCTAGTGTGACCTGTGCTTCTTCTATCCTCCCTCTCTCCTCAACCCTCCTCAGCCCCTCCTCTCTTCCCCTTTCCCTGCAACATGAGGGAAAACTATTGAGTAGACCCTGGAACTAGGCATAGTTCACCCCCAACCCCGCCCACCACTGCAGCAGCATTGTTAGGGTCTCGGTTCTCTCCATTTCCCTTCCTGTGCCTCATTTTCCTCTGAAATAGGGGAAGCATCAATGAGACAAGACTCTTCTAGACCTGAGAGACAAATGTTTTGATCCCTACACTCCAGAGAGATTCCTAGAGAGACAGTAAGATGCCAGGAATAAAATTGCTGTTTGATGCATCTAGACAGACAGGGCCATAGATAATCTTGCAGTTTCCATAGTGTGGTGAAAAGACTTTAGGGAGGTCCCAGTGATTCCCATCTCCTGTGATTCAAACCTTCATATCCTCTCCCTCTGAGTGAGGGCAGGAACTGAGACTTGCTTCTGACATATTGAATATGGCAAAGGTGATGGAATGTCAGTTTCATGATAACCTAAGATTGAAACCTAACTTGCTAGGGGACTCTTTTCCTTGCTGGCTTTGAGGAAACAAGAAGCCACACTGGGAAGACCTTCATGGTAAGGAACTGAGAGTGGCCTCCAGATGACAGTCAGCAAAACTGTCTAACAGCCACAAGAAAATAAATGCTGTCAATAACCACATGATCTTGGAAGTGGTTCCTTCTCCAACTGAGCCTCAGATAAAGTTGCAGCCCTGGCTGACACCTTGATTGCAACCTTGTGGGTTTTCCAATCACAGAGTCCAACTAACCTGCATGATACTCCTGATCCACAGAAAATGAAACATAATAAACACATGTTGTTTCAAGCTACTGAGTTTGTGGCAACATTGTTATGCATCAATAGATGACTAATAGAGCACAGATGGAAGGAGGGAAGCAAACCTGAGAGAGTCAGGAGATAGGAAGAAGGGATATTTCAGCTACAACTGGTTATTGAGAAGTAGGTAGCATCAAAGATATTTTTACAGATTGTGATCCTTCAAAAGTAAGCTCTGAAATGCAGTTTATGGTGCACAAAGTTTATTAGGAGGTGCCCTTGGGATCAAAACCTGTGGAAGGGAGGTAGAAGAAATGGTCAGGAAAGAAGGAGGAAGGGTTCTGTGCCGCGGGACCAACAAAGGCATCAGCCAACGTCACAGACAATGGAACTAGAAAGGCCTTTCAAAGCTGCCACGCACAGGACCAAAATGGCTAAGGCTCTACATCATCACGGTGAACTGCTACTAAGTTTACACAGCCTCAGGAAGGTTAAAACACTGTGTAATGTGGCATCAGCTGAAGGCTGTCTCTTGACAGTAATCTCAGCAACTGGGGCTACATGCCCTTCATTGAAGAGGGATCTGGACCTGGCATCACCATATCCATTACAGATATGTACCTGAATGAACTGATGACTGAAGTTCAGGTTGCTCTGCCACCTTACCTGGGCTACACAGCCTCCCTCCAAATCTGACACTACTTTGAAGGTAGGGTGATCTCAAATTGATAATTAAATTTCTGCCATCAAGTTGGAACAGAAAAATAAAAATAAAAACTAAGCTGAGATATAGCAAAATTATTATATTTTTGTATACCAGAGCATATGACCTGGGATTCCACAGCTGTTGCAGTGACTATTATAATTACACCAGGAGCACAGAAAATGGAGGTATCAATCCCAAATAGAGGAACTGAGAAAGATTTTGTGTATGAGGAAGGAATTGATGGTACTCTCAAAAAGACTGAAGAAAATCCAATGAAGAGACTAGTACAAATGTGCAGGCAGGGTTAAGGGAACAAACAAGGGATAGTACAGCATCCTCAGGTGAACAAGAGCATGATGTCATTAGCATCCTTAGGCTGGAAGGGTCAGGGTAAGAAAACCAAAACTGTAACTCAAAGTAAGGATTATGTGTTCTAGTAGGGGAGTTGTGGCTTTGGACAGGATTATAGACACTGTAAAAAAAAAAAACACTAAATCTTTCACCCCACCCCTACTCTTCCATCTCCTGCCAATACCTCCCATTGGCCAAACCCAATGAGAAGCTGGGAGGCAAAAGTCCAGGTAATGCAGCCCAAAGTGGTCAGCCTCCCAGGTCAATGAGCAGCACAGATAGTGGATCTGGAGGGATAAACTGAAGAATAACTAGCATAGGATTGATAATTGAAGGAGAGTATCTTAAGCTAAGGAAATAGGATGAATAAAGACAGAGAAATAGGAAATTCCAGAATCTGTTTAAACAATGGTCAGTAGTCTGATGTGTTTGGAGTATGAGCTACCTTGGGGTGGTAGTTTGAGATAAAGCAGACTTGGTTCAGGAAGCAAGAAGGGGGAAGGGATTGAAAAATCTCTGTCAAGAGGCTCCCATCAGGAAATCCAGCAGATCCCAGCGAAATAGGACATGACTGATTTCTATGTGATAATCTTACAGTCTTATCCCCAGTCTTTACTTCAAAGAGTGAGGATTGGAGAATGTGACTAGCCTCATAATTTTCTAATTATGTAATAATGGATCATGTTATAATACATTTGTATTGATATGCATGTGGCTATCCCCATCAAATTCTGAACCCTCTGTTACTTAAGTTTTTCATCAGAGAACAGCCTACAAAAAGCCTTAATCATTGGCCTTGATCATTCCCATTTTCCTTCAATGTTGAGAGACTAGAGAGGCCCTGTTAAATGTGATGTGGCAGGTGCATTCACATCACTGTCATGTGGGAAAATTCCTCTGTGTGGTATAAAATCACACAAGCATGTGTTGCAGCTAATTAATTGGATGACAACCAATCCCTCAAGTCTTTTCCAACATTATTGCTTTCCCAGCTTTCCACACCCATCATGTCAACACATGTTACCTCAGCCTGTTAGCTCATCCTTTTGCTAGCAATCTAACATTAATTTACCAACAGATTGTTTAACCTTTCTCCATTCTTTTTGGTTGTTTTGCCTTCTTTAATATTTGTAACATTTCCTGAGATAATATCTAATTAGAATTCTATTGACACACAACTTCCTCCATCTTCTGAAGGAATTTACCAGAGCACAGCAAGTCATGCTTTAAAATGGTTATACTTTTCTCCAGAAACATGCCATTCCATTTTTTTATACTTGCCCCTCTCTCCAAGACAGGAAATTACCTATATTGGGGAACTATTTGGTGCCAAGCACTCTATTAGGTATAATGCTATGTACATTGCATGTTAACTTGCTCCTCATAAAAACCTCACAAAGAAAGTATTTTGTCACTCTTTTCATACAACCTTAAGGTTCAGAGTGATCATATAGTCTGTTCAACAGCAAATTACCAAAATGTTTCAGAGCCAGAATTTAAACTCAGATCTCCTTGACACCAAAAACCACAGTCTTTCCCCCTATACCACACTTTGTGGAGCCCTCCACCATTCTCTTTTGCACTCCACAGGGGGCAAATGTGGCCATCTTAAAATATAAAATCATATGAGCCATTAACTTTTTCGTGTGAATGAGTCATTGTTGATTCTTCCAAGAGTATTTACATTTTATAAGAGGTATTAAGAAAGAAAAAAAAAAAAAAACTCCAAGAAGTGACTCTAAGAGTGGTTTTCAGGCTTGCCAATTGGCTGTGGCGGTTACTTTTGGATAAAGAAGTATTTTGGGGGCACTCAAAATTTAATAGACAGCTTTCTCAATCTTTCCTATAGAATGGATTTAACTGTTGCACCATTAAGAGTTGTCAGAGACTGAACATTTTGTTTTGTACAGCAAGGTAACATTTTTACTTTTCTGAACAGGATATCACTCAACTCTCAATTTTCACCATGGTATTGATTTAATGCTGAAATGTGCGTGCTGTGAACTACCACCCCCAGAAGCAGCCATGGTCCCAATCCCTTATATACACAGTGACACACATGACTTGAGATGGTCTGTGCTACCAAAATACTAGGGTTCTCTTCCTGGAACCATAAGAGATTGAAGACTGAGGCTATGGCTCTTAATAACTTTGGCCTGAAAGGAACTCTCATTAACTACAGAGATTTTTTTTCCATTTTGGGTCTCCAACTTGGAATATTTCTAAATTAGATAATGGTGCCTTAGACCCTCTAGGTAATGCTGTCTATTTCAAAATGGCCTTGGAGGGGAGGTGTTTACTGGAAATCCCTTGGGAACTTCTTACTTTTTCTTTTGAGCTTCAGGATTTCAGCAATGCACCATGGGAAAAAAATGGCCTCTCTATAGTGGGTTCAGGGAAAAATAGCTACCTACAACCAATCCATCAGAATGGTAGCCTGTTCTATCCTGATCATTGCTCTCAACATCAAGAATAGTAGAATAGTGCACAGTCCCTAGAAGGTTCTCAATAATTATGTGTTAGAAGAATGAATGAGTTCTTAACATTTCTTGACTATATTAGGATATGTGAGACACTTTGCTAAAGGTTAAGAATGCCCATATTGGGACTTCTCTGGTGGTCCAGTGGTTACGACTTTGCCTTCCAATGCAAGGGGGTGCAGGTTTGATCCCTGGTCAGGGAGCTAAGATCCCACATGCCTCACAGGCAAAAAACCAAAACTTAAAAAGCAGAAGCAATATTGTAACAATTCAATAAAGACTTTTAAAATGGTCCACATCAAAAAATCTTAAAAAAAAAATGCAAATATTAAATAAAACATCATAGCTGCTGAAAAGGAGCTCAGAGTTGAAAAGGGGAATACGTAATTGAGTTGAAGTACAAGGTTCACATCTGTAAAGCATTCTAAGAGACTCCATATTCTAAACACAACATACATATTATGAAACAGGCAAGGTCAAACTCTCCATTAACTGGCAAATGTTATGTGAAATTATAGGTTTCATTTTTTACAAAAAAAAAAAAAACTGCAAAGAGGAAAATTATGAGGAAGAGAGCCTGGGAAAATATCAGGTATACTCTTCTTATGGAGTATAACTCTGAAAAAAATCTATTCTTTTTTGGTCTGTTACTTTTTAAATAAAATTTTTGTGAGTACAACACAAATACATAGCAAGGCAAAATTTATAATTGTACAGCTCTATGAATTATCTTAAAAAGAACAAGCTCATGGGGCTTCCCTGGTGGCGCAGTGGTTGAGAATCTGCCTGCTAATGCAGGGGACAGGGGTTCGAGCCCTGGTCTGGGAAGATCCCACATGCCACGGAGCAGCTGGGCCCGTGAGCCACAACTACTGAGCCTGCGCGTCTGGAGCCTGTGCCCCGCAACGGGAGGGGCCGCGATAGTGAAAGGCCCGCGCACCGCGATGAAGAGCGGTCCCCGCACCGCGATGAAGAGTGGCCCCCGCTTGCCGCAACTAGAGAAAGCCCTCGCACGAACCAAAGACCCAACACAGCCAAAAATAAATAATAAATAAATAAATAAAGTAGCTGTTAAAAAAAAAAAAAAAGAACAAGCTCATTTAACTGTCACTTAGGTTAAGAATTAGAATATTACAAGTCCTCACCTTTATCCATTCCTTCATCACTATACACTCCTTCTTTCTCAAAGGTAACTATTACTCTCACTGCTAACACCATGGGTTAGTTTTGCCTCTTTCTGATCTTTATATAAAGGATTTATCATTATGCACCTTTTAAATCTGGCTTCTTTCCAACACTTTGTTTTGGATATTCATTCATGTTGTTGTGTTGGGCAGTAATTCACTGCTTTTGTTGTTTTTGTTCTATGCTGTTCCAATGCATAAATATCTTGTAATTTAATTTTCTTATACAGTTGATAAAGAGTTTAGTTATTTCCACTCTTTTGGTCAATGCTGTTATGAACATTCTTATACATGTCTTTTGGTGAACAAATATGTGAAGCATGTGTGTGTGTTATGGAATATACTTAAGAGTAGAAATGCTAGTTAGCAAAATATCTACCTATCCATCTACCTTCCTACCTACTTACCTACCTATCTTTCCAAATTTAGTAGATAATGACAAAGTTTTCCAAAATGTTTGTGGTAATTGACACTTTAAACAGCAGTGTATCAGTCTTTCTAATTTTCACCTGTCTGTTGTGTATGTCATGGTATTACATCCATGATAGTTTTAATTTCCTGGTGACTAATGATGTTGAGTACCTATGTATGTTTTTTAGCTATTTGGATTTTTCTTTGTGTGTGTAAAATACCTGTTCAACTTTCTCACCATTTGTTCCATTGAGTAGAAATTCTCTTTTATATTGTAGGGTTATATACAGTTGCAAACTCTTTGTCAGTTATTTGTATGTCAAATATATTATCCACTTTGTGACTTACATTTATATTACCTTAATAATGTTCTTTGATGAACAAAAGCTCCCAATATCAGTATAGTTCAATTTATCAATCTTTCCTCTATCGTTAATGACATTGTGATTTATCATTTTACTTTCATCTTTGGGTTATATTTTATTTTGAGGTGTGTCTTATAAGGAGCACATATCTGTTTGGTTTTTTTTTCACTAAATCTAATAATCCCTATCATCTTATCATTTAAGTGAAAAACTTAACCAATTTATATTTAATGCAATTACCAATATAGATACATAGATCTTTCATATTATTTACTTCCTTTTTGTCTCATGTCTTTTGTTTGTTTTTGTCTATTTATTTTAGCTTCTTTGCTTTTGAAAGTAATTTTGTTAAACTATTTTTTCCTTTCCTTAGCTCACTTGTTACATGTGTCATTTGGTGCTTACCCTAGAGATTACAACTTGTATCTAGGATGTATTAACCTCTAATGAAATAGAACTATTGATATTCCTTACAGTATTCAAGGATCTTTGACACTTAATCATCATTCTGAGTTATGTATTCTTGTTTTCAAGTAATCTGTGCCTCATATTTTAAATATCAAAGAATCTATTATTGTTTTATATAATCAATATTCTTTTAGATTTATTTACATTTTAACCATACTCTTAGATTTACGTATTTACCATTTCAATTGCTCTTCATTATCTTGTAAATCTGTAAGCCTCCACTTGAGACTGCATCATTCTGTCTGAAGAACACCTCTTTTGTTTAGTGCAGGTCTGCCTTTTGAAAAAATCTCTTTCTCTACTTTTTTTTTTTTAAATTTAAAACTATCTTTATTCCAACCAGCATTTTGGGAAGGATAACTTTTCTTGATACAGAATTTTTCTTTTACAGTATTATCTTGCCATCCTTTCAAATTTCATTTTGTCTTTTTCTCTGGCATCCATTGTCTCTGTTGAGAAGTCAGTTGTTAGACTTATTTTTGCTCCTTTGAAGATAATGTCTTTTCTTCTGATTGCTTTTGAGATATTCTCTTTTATTTCAGCAGGTTTACTATGATTATATCTAGGATTGCTGTTGCTGTTTTACAATCTTGCTGTTTTGGAATACGTTGGTAACTCTCTTCAATTTTGCTTCAGGTCCACTCTCTTTCACTTTTTCATCATATGCTGGATATTTCCATTATATTCCAAATATCATTTTTTTAAAAAAACTTTTGTTCCTGTTTATTCTTTCTTTTTGTTTTTTTTCTAGTCATGTTTTTGACATTTACATTTCTAACACATCTTATGGTACACTAATTAGCACTTCGGATATGTGTAATATGATGTTAATCCTATCCATTAGTTGTTTCTTTCAGATATTATATTATTTGATTTTCATTTTTATGAAAATCATTTTCATAATGATTTTTTCATTTTTATTTTTATTTGATTTTCATTTTTATTTGATTGAGTTCTTCATTTTTATTTGATTTTCCCAAGCTTTATTGAGATAAAATTGACATATAATATGGTATAAATTTAAGGTGATTATTTGATTTTTAATAGTTCTTAGTTATGTGATGAAATTCTAATTCCCATTCTTATTTTTGCAATTATTTGAGTATATTAACCATGTAACATCTTAAAGATGATAATAATAACTCCATTATCTGGCTTCCTATGAGTCAGTTTCTATTGTCTTTTAAAAAACTTTTCAGTTTAGGTCCAGTCTGGTCTTCAATTGTATGCCTGATTCTTTTTTACTAAGTGCTTACTTAGTAAAAGTTATTGTTATAGTGGTAAGTTGGAGCTCTCAACATTATCTTCTATAGGAAGAATTTACTTTTATCTCTGATACACAGCTAGATTAGAGAAAATCATCTCAATTCAGGTACTGATATGATTCAAAACTGAAAAAAGTTTCAGTCCTTGTGAGGGATGACTTATATCTGCATTACCCTTAACAGTGCCCCTCTTCCTTAGGAGTCCTGAACTTTAATATTTATTGCCTTATTCCTGTAAATATACAGAAAGTTCTGTTTAGTTCTTCAGGTTTAACCACCCATAGTCAGCTCAAGAAAAAGAGTGGTACAAAATATTTGGTTTACTTCTCTGGGCATCTCTTCTCTTTCAGATATTATCCAGACACATTCTTGCTACCTTGGTAGCTCTATGATTCCCTCAAACAGCTTGTTTACATTAAATCCAGGTATTCTAGTTGTTATCAATGGAAGATTTGGTCCAAAACCTCCTACTCCACCATTGCCAGAAGCAGAGTTCCCTGTTTCCTCTTGTTTTAAATTAATGAGGGGCTTAGGTGAAATCATCTCTTTTAGTTGATTCATTGTGAATATATAACTCACCTGTGAGTATGGACAGGGTGGCCAAATTACAAAATTTCAACTCTCAGGTATCAGAGACTAGATTTATGGAACACAATAGGCAGCGAGTAACTGCCATCAGAGAAGTTTTTAAGTAAGAGTGTGCTATTATAAAATATCTGAATAGCACACAGCCCAAAAGTCATTCTTCATTTTATCTATGCCAAAATAATTTATAAACTTTCTACAATTGCAGAAGTTATCTTGGGCAATCATAGGAATTTTTTAGCATCAAATACTTTCTAGAAGGTATTTTTAGAGTACATGTGCACTGGAGGAAAGCCATGCCTTTGGTATGCTGGTGCACTTGTAAAACAACAAACAGAAAGAGAAATATCTAAAGCATATCTAACTTTTTAAGAAAAGTTAAATGGATTAAATATTAAACAAACGGAAAGAGAAATATCTAAAGCAAGAAAAGTTAAATGGATTAAACATTTGCCAAGAAAACTCATCTTTGAGCAGCTAACAAAGAGAATGACACTTTCTGTCCTACTACAAATAAATAATAGTAACAACAAATAGTACCATGATAACACACATATATTGAGTGCTCCCTGTAAGCCAGAAAGTAAAAGCTTGTAAATCTTGTAAATAATACTTCACTTAATCCTCACAATAAGTTTACGAAATAGCTGTTACTTTTTTCATCTTACAAATAAGGGTGATGAAACAAAGATACCAAATCACTTGCCCAAAGTCATGTAGCTCACGAACTGCAGGTCCATAAGACCCTAGAAATATACTGCTAACTACTATGCTCTAGAGTCTATTTTAATGAAGCAACTGAGCCACCATGAAATCATGTGGCAAATCATGATACTTTAGAGAATAGAGACACAGAGCAGAAGAGTATTTGGATCAAATCCAGATTCTCACCATTCTAGTTCCTCCTAGTTAAGGGTCAGACTTACCACTAGATGCCTATTACAGTGGTAAGTATATATTCCTCTCTCCATGACTGCATGTGTGTGTGTGTGTGTGTGTGTGTGTGTCTGTGTGTGTGTTTACCATTGATAAAATGTTCATAGTTCATTTACTTGTATAAATTCAGTCAATTTTCAGATAATCACTTTGAAGTTAAACATCATGGTGTTGGATGAGACAGACAATTTTTTCTGGCTCTACCATTTATAAGTAGGCAATCTCAGTTGAGTTATTTAACCTTTTTCACCTAAGAGTTGGTTTCCTCAGCTATAAATATGGACATGGTAATATCACTCTCCCATGAATGTGACTATATTAATTAAGATAAAGCTTTCTATATACCTGGCATATTGCAGGTACTTAATTAATATTCTGGGTGTTGTTTTACCTTCGAAAAGCATGGCTAAATTAATACTCCCATGTATAATTTAACAAAGACATTTAGACATTATGGACCCCACTTGTTTGGTTCCCATTCTTAGGGTCAAGGAAAATACCCAAGCTGGATATTTATGTAAACGGTGGTGAGAAGAGCAGGCTGGTTGTTCATCTGAAACAGCACAGCCATTGGAGGAACCACTTAAACTGTGGTCTGTGTAGGAAACCAAGGTTTTAGCTGAGAAAAGAATGTAAGGCACTGGACCAGAGACCCCAGTCTGAATTCTGAAATGAGAAAAAAAACAGTGGACCAGAAGTGAAAGAATTCATATTAGAATACACTGTCAGTCATGTTAGCAGTAGAAGCTGTTCAGAACTATAAGCCTGATCAAAAAGAAAATGCATATGTTTCTGTTTCTTTGGCTCCAGGGAAGTGAAATGACAACAAGGGACAACATAGGGGTGGAAACCAATAAAATGCATAGTAAAGACCTTTGTGGCCAGATTGGTAAGCAGGGTAAACATCACCCCTTACTGAGTGCTGTAGAATACTGTCTCTTCTTTTGTAAATACATATATCATCACCATTATTCTGCCTTTATAAATTCAATGGTGCTTTCCCTGGTGAGATAACAACCCATATCCTTTCCTGAATATCAGAAATCATCCAAATAGTTCCCAGCATAGCCTGAGCAATCTGAATTTTTGATGTGTTATTTTTAAAATGAGTTAGAAACTTAAGATAAATTTTCTATTTATACAAACTTCTAGGATATAGGCTATAATGTTTTTGGCATATTCCCAGACCTTCTTGCTGTCATGCAGAACACACTAAACATCAGGACCAATCCCTATGACCTCTAAAACAGGGTTTCAGCACCAGGGAGAGTTGTGTATTTCAGTAACTGTGGTTCATACTACCTCGGCTTTTTTTTTTTTTCCGGAGCATATTTTGGCCATGAATGCAAACCCAACTGTTAGTGTCTTAACCCAATTACGTTTATTTATGACATGTGGCTTAATAACTAGTCGTTAGTAAAATGAATCTAAAATAAGCAATATTTCCAACAACTACAACAACAAAACTATTAAACAGTCTAAACATTCTATGTGAGGGTATTTTCTCAAGAATTCATTACTAAAAATAGCTTTCTACAGGACAGACCTTTTAATGCAACCTTTGTTTGGCATCGCTACCTCTACTCACTAATGCCATTGTGTGCTCCACAGTTGCCTTTAGGAGCCTTAGCTAACATTTTATTTTCAGCTACTCTTTATACTGGACTGTTCTCAGTCAATCTGAGACAGAGAGGCTAGGATATTCATGGCCTGAAAACTTCTTCTCCGTTCCCCTTAAAACACTTATTATCTGTAGAAGCAATTGCTATGCTTTTTATTTGTTGGTTTGACTTTTTGTTCCAATTAAGAGAATTTTGAAGTAGATCCAGTTACAGTTCTAACCCTAGTAAATATTCATGGTCTAGGCAAAGTGTAGGCGATTTTTGGTATTCCATTCATAATATAATGGGTCACTTCTTTGGATACCTTGGCTTTTCTGAAATCTGACATGAAAAAGTAATTGTTGTCAGGCAAGAATGATTTCTTATAACCAATACATAAAATAAAAAAGGACATAAATTAAATAGATATAATGTAATATAGCTCATATATATATTTTTAGCCATTGGTGTAAACACTCTATAATGAATGCCTGAACATGTAATATGTGTAATTTCTATTATAATGTATTGGCACAATATTATAGGTGACAGTTTTTTAAAAAATAGTTTATCTGCTTTTAGTTTGTGTTCAGTTGAAATAGTAAAGAGTTTTCCTTGATGTTTACAGCCATAGAGAGTTAAAGCAAGTGAAACATGTCATAAAAGATGTATACAATGTAGGCACAGCTGTATATCACTGTGTCATTTGGTTTTCATGTTTAAGGCATTTACATGCATTACTAGCAACACATTTTAAATTGATGGAAACATTGAGAATATGGTACATGACTCAAAATACATATTTTTGTGAACTAAACAAAAATTTCCTAATAGGAAAAAAGTTGACTTATGATATTAAGAAATAGTGTGTGTTTTTATTTCCAGAGAGTAAACTATTTTGTACTTTAAATCTAACATGTATTGATTTACTCTTGTGTAAACATCAAAGCTGGGATTCTATTTTTAATTTGCCAGGCTAATGTTTTGAGATGACATGTTTTACTATATTTCCATTCACGTAATTTCTCCTTTATTATTAATTAATAATCTTGGATAGCCCCAAGACTGTGGTTTCTATAAGGTATAATGTGCGACACTGTATAACGAGGAGATGTGATGCTCATTAGCTCTCATCTGGTCTTCAGTCCCTTTTCAATGCAAAACCAGCTGCCTTTAGCAAGGTCCATTTCTGGCAATTTCCTAAAAGATCTCTCCCCATACCTTTGACTTCCCATTATGGACTTGCTGTACTGAGCTGTCCTCTTAACTCGCACTTTCTCTGACTTCTGGTTCTGCTATTAGTTCCCTAATTTGAGTATTTATCCTCCTAACCTTTGATGCCATCATATTCTTGGCTCTGTATCCTCTCATATGGCATTTCCTTAATGTTTTATGAGGCTTCTAATGTCAGCCATGTGCCCCCAGGGTATTAGAGCTTGGATTAACCTCTGGCTAGAAAAAAATGATTTAGATATTTGACACTTAAAATCCATGCTGTACAAAATAAAATAAATGTGTAAGTTAACATCACCTAGCTATCCTTGAGCAATGTTTTCATACTCATTATATGGGGCAGACTGTTGTCCATGCCTAGTTGTAGTGTCAGAATGTACCCATATGGACTACCTCTGAGAGGAGAAAAAAGATAAGCGCAAGGGGGATGATTCCCGACAATTGATAAATGAAGGGATGGTTACAAGAAATTTACATCTGGAATCAGTGTTCCATATGGGAAGAACTAAGATTTAGAAATAAGGAGAGCTTAGCAGGACGTATTCAAATAGGCTTAAAAACTGGAAACCTAGAAGCTTAGAATCAGGAGCACAGCAAGTGGGTAAGTATCGGCCACTGAGTGGGTGAACTGTGTGTGAAATGAGGTAAGGGGATGAGGAAAGCAGATTCAGCAACACATCTACAAATGTGTTGGGAAAAGTATATGTAAGTCCCTGAAGGGTATGGGTAGGCTGTGTTTTTCCAGAAGCAAAGATAGTCCAGACCCTGATTGAGCGTTTTCACAGACTGTAAGTCAGAACACTTGGGTACACTGATAAAGGAAATCCTTATCTGTATGCACAAGCCAGTCACCTAACCCTTTTGAACATCAGTTTCCTCCTGGGTAAATGTGGACAATAAAATTGCCACTATGCTCCTCACAGCACCATTGTGATGATCAAATAAAAAAATGGAAATGTAAATGCTTTGTGGGGGGATGCAGAGGTTTTATAAATGTAAGCCACTATCATTACTTAGACAAAATTATGTCATCAAGGATTCCTTTTTTGAGTTTATCCTCCTTTTGGAAGGTGTTGAGAGGCTGATAGCCAAGCCTTTGCAATATAGCAATATCTTCTGAGAAAGACAAGGACCAACATCAGAAATCACAGTGATTAACTGTCCATTTACGTATGGAGGTGTAGACAGAAAATCATTACTGCTATGCATGAAAAAGCCAAGTTTCCTGCTAAAACTCCAGAGCAATGAGGAAATTGTGTTGAACAAATGATTATGCGTACCACGTCTTTTTCTTGTTCATAGTCCAATAATTAAATTTTTCTTTTCTTTAGTATGATATGTACTATACATACATAATATACATAGTGTGTTATTCCATAAAACATACATATCTTTGAAAGATAATACTTTTCTCTAACATTTATATAGATCTTTAGGGTTTGTAAAATTCTTTCAAATCCCTTGTGACTATTTTAAAATGCATTTAAGATCCAGCTAACAGTTATGGAATGGATGCATAATATATGTTCATTGGACAACAGTATGTGGAGATACATATCTCTATAAAGAAGTTTTAAGAGTGCTTCAGTGCTTCATCTCTAGAGAGAAAGCAAGTTGGAATAGCTTTGACTGGAATACCAAGATTGAGCCAAGTAAATTATATCATGAAATGGTCAAGACAAAGGACTCCAATTCCTCAGTGAATACCATAAACAAGGTACTTCAGCCCTTGTCTCATTAGCTTCCTTATCTAAAAAACAGAGATTATAATGGTACTTACTTTTAAAGAATTCCTGTGAAGTAAACATATTAACCCATGTAAGTAATTAGGAGTGTAGCAAACCCATTATTTGAGAATTTAAAACTTTCTGAAATCTTAACGCAAGATTGGGAGGACGGTAACTAGAGTACTGATCAAATGCAGGTTTTAAAAGATGTATTTTTTTTTAAATGCATGCTTTATGCATGTGAATGAGCGAGATGTAATAGTGGGTTTAGCAAATGTTGCAGCCTTGAGATAAAAGACCAGGCAGTTGATAAGGGTAGGGAAATAAAACTGTTCAAGGTCTAGGATTTAGGAGAAGCACCATGAAAATCTCAGTGAAACTGTGGGTTAGAATAAATAATATCTTGGAAGACCTAAAACCTCTGAGATCTTGCCTCACTAGATCTACCCCTGTAAAAGAAGTTCCTGATTGATATGAAGGAGGTTTCATTCTTCTCTGCCCAAGAGGCCTCAGTGTTGATGGGGAGGGATAGCACTTATGTTTTGGCCACATTTGAGATGTAGCTGGGGAAAGCGAGGCCCCGAAGACACTGTAGTAGAGTCAGTTTTCAACAGTAGGTGTGATTTGGAGCCTCGTCTGAGCAGGACAGCAGATGAACCGGACTGAAACAGACTGTGAGTCAGCAGGCATGGCCAAGTGACAGATATGCACAATATGATATAAGAACTAAGGAAGTGAATCAGATAAATGACATGATCTCATGCGAGTTTTAGAAAAATCTCTCTGGCAGCTGTGTGGAGGACAGAATGGTGAGAGGTCAACCAGAGACAGGGGGACTAGATAGGGACCTGTTGTAAGACACACTGATGGCCAGGACTAGGACAGAAGCCAAGGGTTCTCTAGATCAGGGGTCAGGAAACCACTGCTCACAGGCCCAATCCAGCCCACCATCTGTTTTTAAAAATAAAGCTTTATTGGAATACAGCCATATTTATTTATGCATTGTCTCTAAATGCTGTAATGCTGCAATGACAGAGTTTCATAGTTAGGAACAAGATCACACGGCTTGCAATGCTTAAAATATTTACTCTCTGGCCTTTTAGAGAAGGAGTTTCCTGATCTCTGCTCTAGATGGATGCCCCCGAAGGTAGGTCTCTTGCTTCTGCTCAGGCCACTTTCTGGGCCAGTCTACATGACTTTATTCCTCAGTAAAACATTCTCAATTCCCTGAACTGCTCTGCTATTGTAGCTGGCAATCACCACACGGTTCTCACCCTGAATGTGTAGACTACAGCATGAAATCATTCACGTCAGAGAGAAAAAGAAAAAGGACACAGATACAGATCACCAAAAGAAACCAAAAGCAAAATAACAGAAGAAGAATGTGTCGTGTGCTTTTGCTGCTGTTCGGAGCCAAAGGGCTAAAAATGCAGTATTGTTTCTTGTCCAAGACTTGCTTCCACTTGACCTAAAGATTATTATCATATGTTTCATGTTATTGAAAGAAGTTTCTCTACAGTAAAAGTGCCCCCTCAGGCAGTCTAACATGTGACTAGACATGAACTAGTTCCACACTTTCCCCAAAATAACAGAGCAGAGGAAGCAAGATATAAAGTACTCTTTAGGTTAAAATACTCTCATCAAGGCTTTCTGGTGCTACAAAACAGTAATAGTCCTGTCCTTGTGGTGGGGTTGCAGCGGAAGGAAGACCTTCACGTTCTATTTCATCAACCCACTAAATATTTTCTATTCTAAATATTCTATATTTATATTTTACTTTTCTATTTTGTATGTATGTCTATACGTATGTACATATGTATGTGTGTGAAGGCATTTAGGCAACGGCAAGGTTTAACACAGGGTTCACCTGGCCCCTCAACGTATCTTGAATCTGAGTTTGACAACCTCCATATCCAGCAAGTATAAGTGTCTTCTCTGAGTGCCTCTCTCTTTTCTCGCTGTCTGTCTTTATCTGTTTCTTTCTCGCTCCCTCTCTGTCTCTCTCTCATCAGACCACCATCCTTAAAATGGCAAATCTCACCTATACCAACCCCATTCTTGTCGGCACCCCCATTCTTCCTCACTGCTTTATTTTATTCTGAAGGATTTACCACAACTTAATGTATGGTATTTGTTTACTATCTGTGTTTCCTCAGTATGACACATATTCCATGAAGACAGAGGTTTTTCTCCACTGTGTCCCCTAGGTGCCTGCCTTATAAAAAGTGTGCAATAAATATCTGTTGAATGGCTGAATGAATGACCTACAAGAGCATGTGTCTGTTACTCACACGTGATATCCCTGGCTTTGACTTTGCTTTTCAATTATTTATGTACATGTCTTCTCTGCTCTCAGAAAATAAGTTCCTTGAGGACAGGAATCAGACGATTTCCATCTTTATGCCACCATTATCCAGGAAATTGCACGCAAATAGTAGTATGCTCAGTTAATGTTTTGCTAAATGAATCAAGATTTTCACACATATATGGTGTGAAAACTGGCCCGAGTGTGTTCTTAGTTATTTCTTTGTAAAAATGGGTTGTAGAAGAATAAATTTAATTAGAAATGATAATCTGCAGCTTGAAAGCTCAAATATTTTAACCTTGATATATATTTTTTTCCACCCAGAATTTCGCATTTTGATTCTCTTAGGCTGAGAGCCTACCAAATTAAAAGGCCAGATTGATGCCTATCAAACTCCGTCTCTGGAAAGAAAAGCTGCTCTGAGCTGTTCACTCCTTGCCATGGTAGGTTACCCTAAGTATGAAGGATGAGATGGGACTCTCTTGTGTAAAAATAGGTCTGCTGTCTTCTCATCCTCCTCTGATGTTCAGTTACTCCTGTAGCTAAATATTTATTCTCAGCATTTCTTTAGCCTTTACGTGTGTCCCTCTGTGCAGTTTATACTCTTAGATTCTCTTTTTCTCACTTGCTAATTTTCCAGTTCTGTATTACCAAAACTTTAACATTAGTTATAAATTGTTGAAAGACTACTCTTTCAGTAAGCTCTGTGTTAGTTAAGAAACTATTGGGTTGGCCAAAAATTTCCTTTGGTTTTTAAGTCAAAATAAAAGACACATTTTTCATTTTCACCAAGAACTTTATACCCTTTTGTTCCACTACCTTCTGTCATTTTTCAGGCAACTTCATAATTCCACCTTCCCAAAGCTTTTTATCTTTTTGAGGAAAGAACTCTTCCAGGCGCCTTTTACAGTCTTCCAGGGAATTGAAATTTTTTCCATTAAGAGAATTCTATAAACACCGAAATAAATGGAAATCTGAAGGTACAATGTCTGATGAATAAGGCGGATGAATCATAACTTCCCAACCAAGCTATAACAGTTTTTGCCTGGTCATCAAAGAAACATGTCGTCTTGCATTATCCTGATGGAAGATTATGCATTTTCTGGTGACTACTTCTGGATGCTTTTTGTCGAGTGCTACTTTCAGTTGGTCTAATTGGGCGCAGTACTTGTTGGAATTAATCGTTTGGTTTTCCAGAAGGAGCTCATAATAGAGGACTCCCTTCCAATCCCACAATATACACGACATCGCCTTCTTTGGATGAAGACTGGCCTTTGGTGTGGTTGGTGGTGGTTCATTTCACTTGCCCCACAATCTCTTCCGTTCCACATTATTGTACAGTAGCCACTTTTCATTGCCTGTCACAATTTGTTTTAAAAATGGATGTTTTTGTTACATTTGAGTAGAGAATCACATGTGGAAATATGGTCAAGAAGGGTTTTTTTGCTTAACTTATGTGGAACCCAAACCTCAAAGCGTTTAACATAACCAAGCTGGGCAAATGATTTTCAGCGCTTGATTTGGATATTTTGAGTATGTCGGCTATCTCCCAAGTGTTATAATGTTGATTGTTCTTCTCAGTTAATGTCTCTATTTGATCGTTATCAACTTCAACTGGTCTACCTGACCATGGAGGACCGTCCAGTGAGAAATCTCCAGCACAAAATTTCCCAAACCACTTTTGACACGTTCGATCAGTCACAGCACCTTCTCCATACCCCACACAAATCTTTTTTACGTTTCAGTTGCGTTATTACTTTCTTGAAATAATAAAGCATAATATGCTGAAAATGTTCCTTTTTTTCTTCCATCTTCAATATTAGAATGGCTACACAAAAATTCACCAATTTTGATTTTTTTTTTAAATGCATGCTGATATGACAGCTGTCACAATACAATCTAACAAAATTGTTTTGAATGAAGTTAAAGACAACTAAGCACTACTAAAGCCATCTTACAAAAAAAAAAAGGAATGAACTTTTTGGCCAACCCTATACATTCTGTGTGTCCAATTATGTTTGCGAACACTGGGTGGTGAGTGGCACTTGGAATTGATGAACAAATTTATTGACTTTTCTTTAAACCACTATGATTTTAGCAGTATCTTTAAAGTTTTGTCATAAATGTCTTAAACCATTTTCACACTTTCTGGACAAAAAATTGTGCCTAATATTAACTATTTGATAGCTGACCCTCTGTATGAAAAACAGAAGTATTAGACCCCTAAGCGTGCCACAAGTTTCACTTCATTAATTTTTATTTTATTGATTTTTAATCTTTTTCAAAAATTTGGCACACAATAGCTAAAGTCAAAGAAAAGGAATTGGTAACAACAGCATTTCCCCCCAACGAGCCTAATAAACCATCACCTAATCTCTTTAGTTTCTATTTGTTTCTTCCTTGAAACTTTTATAGTTTTGCCAAAATTGGTTCCTTTTGCCACTTCCAAATTGTTTTATTTTAGGCATGTCATTTAACCTTTCTGGGTTACATTGTCCTCAAAATGAGACACTCAGAGGACTATATAATGTCTAATAAACACTACAGCTCTAGAATTTTACCATGATTCTGCTGTTTATTTATCACTCTTTTACTATGTTGTTTACATGTGCCATGGACACCCACATGTGCACACACACACAGGCCAGCACACACATGCACACACACACAGTAAGAAGGGGTAATGAACTTGCAAACTCAGTTCAATGAGGTAGGCATCAATGAGATTCACTTCCTGCTGAGATTCTATTAGCTTCCTTTAATTATTCTAATCTTTTGTTTACTTGAAATTGCTTTTCCCTTTATTCTTCTCCAGTGACTATATATAATTCTTGTAAATAATAAGGTCTTCAGATTCAAATTTCTCATACTTCATTAAAACAAAAATATATGAATAGTGTACATTGTAAAAGACTCATTTAGGTCAGTATTGATTTTTTCTCAAATATTTGGCATATAAAATAGTAATAGAACCTGTTACTATTCAAATTAACTTATTCTAAATGGAGCATTCCCATAATTTTGTTTGGCAAGATAAAAAAAATTAATTATAATTTTGAACACTCTTATTTTAAATAGGATCTTGAGCCACAGTCTAGGTCAGAGACAAAAAAAAAAAAAAAAGGAATTTTATATCTACCTTTGCTATCAGCACTAGATTTTTAGAAAGAAACAAGTGAGAGATCACAGAGCAGGAAGGTGGGATCAGGAAGGTAATAATCTGCCATTTCCAGGCTGAAAGGTGACCCTTTTAATGATGTATTTGTTAACTTAAGTGACAGAGGCCATAGAGCTAAGAATGGTTCTAATGACATATTATGCTGATGAATGGTCCACCTGGTTCCTTGCCCCTTACTCCTTTTAAACCTGGCAGATGTGGCCACTAAACCAACTCCTTTTATATTCAACCCCTACCCTGTGTACTGAAAAATTCTAGTTGGGAAGCAGGGAATATTAAGAGCATTAGTGAAGTATTTATCCAGTTTAGTGTCAAGTTAGACTAGCTATGTTCTTGATCATCCAGTTGTTATGTTCCTACCTTCTTGGATTAGCATCTCATTCATCATCCGTTCTTGCATCTTACCTCCTGCTGGCCTACCATTTCTAAGGTTCTGACATATTTCCTTGATAAGACCTCTGATGCCCATTTTTTTTTCTGTATGTGCCTCTTTCCTATTTCAATCTGTGTTCATGTACCTCTACCAATTCTTTCTCTTTTGTACATATGTTAAACTAGCCAACTTAGCACTTATTAACTCCTCAGACCTTGCCCAGATTCACAAGCCTGCATTGGCCTTAGCTTATGGTACTACATTCATCCATTCCCACCCCCCTCCCCACCCCACCAAGTCTTTAAAGGTCTTTGGCTGTATTTATACCCTAGAATTCCAAGTGACCCAACATCTCTGATAGGACCCCTGGTTCTTATTTTTTTTCTGATTTGGCTTATCTGCCAACATGAAAGGAAGTCAGTTATGTGACCAAAAATGTGCACAAATAGTTGGACACTTATGAGAGATCAAAGTAGAGTAAGGAAACAATGATCTTTCTTTCCCACCAGGAGTTTGCAAGGGCTGGTGTTTTCAGGATCTCCCTTTTGTTCTCTAATGTCTCTCTCTTCTTTTATGCTCTCTATGAACAGTCATATTCAACTGCTTTTCTCTCCCAATCTCTTAGATTCCAGCTCTTCCACTTACTTAATTGTGTGGACTTAGGTATGGTACTTAAGCTCTCTGTGCCTAAGTGTCATGATCTATAAAATGTGATAAAACTCATACCTGCTTCATAATGTTTCTGTGAGGGTTCAGTGAATGAATTCAAGTAATATACTTAGAAAGGTGCTTAGAACATAGTAAGTACTGGTGAGCATTCACTGATGTTAATATAGGAAAAAGGCACACTTACTTTTGCCCCAGTAAAATATCTGGGTTTCAAATTCATGGAATCTCTTAGACATTTACACTATCTCTAATCATTGTTTAACTAAGATAAGTCTTCTGTTTAAATCTATCATAATGTGTAGGCTCATAAAGACTAATTTCCACAGTTCGGCCTCAGAGTTGTGTTACAATTAAAGAGAAAAATAAGATAGGTTAACCTCCCATAGAGGTGGAGAAGCCAATAGAGAGCACCTAAAATAATGTGTCAAATGCACATATAAAATATTTTATGTTACTGTCTGCACTGGAAGGAAATAGGTAAAACCTTTGGACTCAGAAATGATTAGAAAGCTTGAATCCAGAAAGGTAAGTTGGCCTTGAACCTGTATTTGCCCAGTTGCATATGCTGATTCCTAGGGCCTCAAAACTTGCGGTTTGACAGGCATCAAGGAGATGGGAGGTAAAGCCAGTGCCCTTGAAAGATGGAAGTCAGAAAAGGGAACATAAATGCATAAATTAGAAAAAAAAAATTCTCATCAGCAGTCCACCCCGCTACCAATTTTCATGAAAAATGCAAATTATAAGATGTTTATTTAAAGTAACTAAACTTATGTTTTTTGAGATTCATCAATATGTAGTAAAACAATAAAGAAACAAAGGGAATGATTAATTAAATGATTAAATGATTCAAGGAAGTGGTTTCCTGCAAGGTGTATGTGCATGGAAGGTGACATAAGCAAGGCAGAGCATACAACGAGGCTCAAGTATATCAATCAAATGTTCTAGTTCTTAAGAAGAGTAGTGAGTTCACAGGTGTTTGTTTCAATAGCACTGTTTAAAATTTCTCTCTTGACATATGTTACATTTGTCTTTTATATAAAATAATAATAAAACAGAAAAATAAAGAGCTAATAGCATAAGTAATTTCAAAATAGTACAAATCTTTTCAATTTTTATGAAAAATCCTAAAGTAATATTCAGAGCCATACTAATCCCACCCGCCTGCTTCTATGAATCCCTATCAATAGTGGAGAGGAAACTGAAGGAGGGTCAGTCAAAGAAGATGCAGAGAGGCCAATTACAAGCTAAGTCAAAGCCCACAGCAGCTATTGTACTGTCCACTCTTCCATCTCCAGTACCCCTCCAACACCCAGATTCTCTCTGAATTGCTCTCCCTTACCCATCCATCTCTTTTTAAAGTATATATTTAAACTGATTTCAGTAAGAAAAAAAATCCTTCCTCTTTCCAAGGTGGAGGTAGGGGAGAATTGTCTTTGTTAAAAACAGGATTCACTTATGAACATTCCCAGGTGAATGATTATTTCTTTTATCCCAATTCATGTATTTAATAAATGAAATATTTACTAACAGCTACCACACATCAGATGCTGTTATATGTACTAGAGATAGACTGGTAAACAAAATAGAGTCCCTGTCTATATGGATTTTATAATCTAGTGGCTAAGATAAACAAGGTAAAACAAAACCCCACAAATACATACGTGTTTGGGGATTAAGAATAGCCAGAGTAAGGGGTGCGGACCAACAAGGGCAGCTATTTTAGGTATACGTTGATAAGAAAATTATTTTCTTTTCTGAGGAAGAGATTTTTAGACTGAAATCTCAGTAAGTGAGGAAACAACTTCTAGATACTTCTAGATTGAGTGTTACAAGGTGCAAATGCCCTAGGATAGGAACTTCCTTAACCTATTCAAGAAGTAGTAAGAAAGCCCTTATTGCTGCAGACAGGTGTGTGAGCAAAGGACAGAGAGCCAGGGGATGAGGCCATCGTGGTCTTGCAGGGTATTTTAGCCCAAGGCAAGGACCGTGAAGTTTATTATAAGGGCCATGAAAAGCCACTGAATAATTTTGAGCAAGGAAGTTACAGATCAAGTTTTATATTTCAAAGGCTGACATGTGGGGAATAAACTGAAGAAGGCTTGGGGAAGCCACAGGGAGACTACTTTAGAAGCAATAGTAGAAGTCTAGGCAAGAAAGAACAACACTTTGGGCAATGGTGTAGCAGTAGAATTTGTCTGAATTGTTCTGATTCTGGATCTATTTTGAAGGTGGCATATATAATATTTTTGCTATGGGTTACAAGAAAAAGAGAGGAAGCAAGGATAAAGGCAAATTTTGTTATGAGTGTCAGGGTCAGAAGTGATGAAATTTGCTGAAATAAGGAACACTGAGAAAGAAGCACGCTGAGGACACAGGGGTCAAGAGATCGGTTGTGATATGTGAAGTCTGAGCCAAAAGGAGCTACCACTGCACAAATCTGAAGTTTGGGGTCAAACCTGGGCTGAAGAGAGAATCTGGGGAATCGTGAGAACTGAATTGTACTTTAGCTAGACACAGACCTGGATGAGATCATCTAATGAGGGATTACAGATAATTAAAGGTAAGGCAATATGTACATAGGTCAGAAAAATGAGGATGCTAGCACAAAAGAGACTGAGAACAAGTAGACAGTGAGATCAGAGGAAAATTAAGAGGGTGCGGGGTCCTGAAGCCAAGCGAAAAGTTTCACGATGGTTTCATTATGTCAAAAACATCTTAGAGGCTAAGGAAGATGAAGACTGATAATTGACCACCAATTTTAACAATGATAAAATCAATGGTGACTTTGACAAATGGGTTTCAGTGTTGTGCGTGGACAAGTACCTGAGTAGAGTGGTTTCATGAAAAATAAGTTGAGGAAGGGAAGACAATGAGTGCAGACAACTCTCCCAGTAGGGTCTACAGATTGCTGCTGCTGCTGGCGGCAGGAGGGAAGAGCGGATGCCACAGCAGAGAAGAGAAATCGCAGGAGCAACAACTTTCAGTAAGAAAAATGGGATGCGTACCAGGTCACAAATGGAGAGACTGGCCTTAGACAGGAGTAGAAGTGCTCATTCATGGTGAAAGGGGGAAAGCTGAATGCATGGATACAGACACAGAGGGACGGAGGGAGTGGGGAGAAATGAAGGAGCACTTGTCTGAATGCTGCCACATTCTTAATGAAAGAAAATTCAAGGTCATCAGCTGGAAGTGAGAATAGGTGAATGGGATGATGGAATTTGAAGAGAGAGAATAAAGTATGAAATAGATAGAGGGAGAAACATTAAATGGGGAAAGGTAGTAGAGTTGCTGGTCAGGGTAAGAGCCCACGTAAGGATCATGGCCATAAATTTAAGGTGAGACCAGTCAGCATGGCTTTGTGTTGCTCTCTGACAAGCAGTTAAGGGGTTAACTGGGGAAGAGCTGAAAACTGGACTTAACTACATCAGTATTTGCCAGGCAATGGAGCTGAGTGCGGACACACAGGAGTATGTAATGGAAAGTGGGGCTGCATCTGGGAGAGGAAAGAAGTAGGGATGCTAAAGGAGCTACAGGTGCTGAGAACTAAAGAGATTCAATAAATTAGATAGAGTGCATACTTCTTGCAAAACTAATGCTGCAGTTTTGATTTTACATATGAATATTTTGTATATCTGGAAATTTTTCATTCACATAAGTATTTTTCTCTTCTATAAAAGACAAATAAGGATTTAATTACTTCATGTTTCCATATTCATTACATCTGTCTACCCCAAACTGGAAAGTAGCACAATCTTAAGCCCAAGAAGGATTCTTTTGAAATCAACCATGACATTTGAGATAATATAAAGGTTAAGACTGAATATTTGTGTGGGGTCTCTATGTGAAGCTAAGGGAGATTCTGACAGCCTTGACTATGCATGAAGAACTGATGGTTAAAGTCACCCAAAAGTTAATTTGAATAAATGGAAAATTGTTTTTCCTCGGGGGACTAAGAAACCAGACAATGATAACTTGACTTAATCCTTGAACTGGATAGAAAAATAAACTCTGAGTATATAATGGCATTTATATTCACTTACTTGGATTTGTCAATAAACCCATCTCTTCTGGACTCTTATCTGGGTCTGATGCTGAGCCTATATAGACACATATAAAACTAAGAAAGAAACAAAAGAAAAATAAACACATACATAAACCACTTTTCTTACTCAACGCTGTTGCTTCTGAAACAAAAAGGGAAAATATCTGATAGAGCAGAACTACTTAGGATTTCTCCATTAGTGCATCATCACGGAGCCCCAGTGAATACCAGGGAATAAACAGCATCTAGAAAAGTAAGCACATACAAGAAATCCCTGTGGGACTGCTAGAAATAATCATGTGGGGAATGATGCCGCAGGAAACCTGAGCTGGAGCATAAGCTGGTAAAACTGGGGACAATGACCTTAAATCCTTGAGAAATTAAGGTTGTATTAGAACTATAAATGAAATTTTGGTTAAATCATGTTTGTGCTAAGTCATTAAGAAGAGGCAAGTTAAAACAAACAGAAACGTGGAGGACAAGACGTACTAGGTTGGCAGAGTGTGATGCAGGAAAGAAATTCAAGGACATATACTATGCGTGAGTTAGTTATAAAATTAAATTAGAATTCAAAAATTTCTCTCTTAGGTATGTACCAAAAGAAACGTGTGAAATTCATCCAAAGACATGCAAAATAATTTTAACAGCATCACCATCCAAATGCCTATCAACTTTTGAATGCATAAATTGTGATATACTCACAAAACACAATATTATACAGCAATGAGAGTGAATAAGCTACAATTTCTGCAACAATGGGGATTAATTTTACAAATACAATGTTGAGTAGAAGATATTAGACACAAAAGGTACATCCATTTATATAAACTTCAAAATTAGGCAAAACTTATCTATGCTGTTAAAAATAAGAACAGTAGTTACCTTTGGTGGGGGGGTAATGACTTAAAGGGGCATGGGAGTGGAGAACTTCTGATATGCTGGTAATGCTTACTTTGTGAAAATCCATTTACTTTTTTTCTTTGTGAAAAGAAAAATCGTCACTTACAACTGTATTTTTTGTTTGTGCATATTAGCCCCTCAGTAAAGAGTTCAAAAAATAAAGGGTTCTGATTAAACTGGTAAACAGCAGCCTGTTGGAGCAGAAAATTTAGGACGTGTTTTGATGTAGGACCGTAAACTGCTTTAGAGAAACCACTGAGGGCACAGAGGGTAGGGAAACTAGCCCCTCTGAACCAAACAAGAAGTGAGATCCTGCCACCGAGTTAAAAATAAAAAGCTTGGTTTAATCAAATAATTTTAAAATGTGCTGAATCAGAATGAGGTAAACAATTCTTCAGAATTGAAAGCACTGAAATAAACAAACTCATACAATTAACAACCTGGCAGTGACGTTATCCAAATGAAAAAGTAATCTGCCAAGGAATGCCTGACCAAGCAACAAGGAGCATATAGATGGAGCACTGGTGTCCTGAAAAGCAGATGATGTATCCGTCAGTTTATGTGACACGTACTTTCTGAGCTACCCGATAAAATGACTCATTTATAAAGGAATAATCAGAAGAGAGGGGAGGAGGACCCCTAGGAGACTAGTAAGAGATTGCTAATCTGTGAAGTGGGCACCGATCCAAGCATCTTCAGTAAATGCCTCTGGCATACTGATTCCATTCTAGAAAATGCCTGGTGAATTAAAGAACCCTTAAGGAAAGACTAAAGTTAATTACAAGATGGAGTAACTTCTAAGTACCCACTGTATTGATGCCATTTTTAATCAATTGGGGCTGGTAAATACTCTTTGAAGAATCTCTCTGGTGGGATTTTCTTTTTACAAGGTAGCCAGTTTGTAGCAAAATAAAACCAAGATAGGAGGTCTTCTTAAGGGAGAAAGCACTGTTCTTTTCCATTTTCTTGGACTATAAAGGGTGCATATAAGCAAAAGAAATGACCCAGTGTTCAATTTCATTGCACTGATATGTCACATGCACACACCTCAAGCAAAACACATTGATGTAAACAGGTGAACATAAATTTCACATTGTAATACCCTATAAATGATGACGCAGATATAGTATTAAATCTTTACTCTCATATTCAGGCTGAGCATCTGCATGACCTCTCATGTCTCAGTAATTGCTGAAAGACCACAGCCCCTTAAAGACCAATGCAACGATGTCTCCATGTGCCAGCCTTTGATCCTCCCCAGGTTGCACAAGATCCCACAATACGTATGACCTTTTTCAGCATGATGGAACTAGGCAATGTCTTCCAGCTTGGCTGTGCTGGGAAGGAGGATTGCCAGATAAATACAGGATGCTCAATTAAGTCTGACGTACAGATAAATAATTTTAGTATAAGTGTGTCCTGTGCAATATTTGGGCATAATTATACCCCCCAAAAATCCAATTCAAATTTAACTGGGCATCCTATATTTTTATGCTAAATCTAACAACTCTACTGAGAAGAGTTCAGACAAACCCATATCTAAGAGCCAAACCAACCAACCAGATCAGGGAAGTAATGGAGGGCAATGTGAGACCTACCTCACACTTACGTCCATTCTCTACCAGCTACAAGTGGAAGTGGAATTTAACGCTAAGCTCTTGCTAAGTACATGTGATTTGGTGATTTGGTAAAACACCTTTCTCATGTGTATTCATTATTTGTTGGCAAATTTGAGAGGGAGAAGAGCTGAAATGTCAATTGAGGCTTCATCTTTCCTCAGGCATAAATTGTCAAAACAGATCAAGTATTGTCACAAATATAGATGGCCCTCCATATTCATGTGTTCTGCATTCACAGATTCAGCCAACCACGGATTGAAAATATTCACAAACTTTTCCAGAAAGTTCCAAAAAGCAAAAGTTGAATTTGTACTCACTGGCAACTATTTACATAGCACTTACAGTAAGTACTATAAGTAATCTGGAGATGATTTAAAGTGTAGGGGAAGATGTGCTTAGGTTATATGCAAATACTACACCATTTTATATAGAGATTTGAGCAAATTTTGGTATTCTGGGGGCTGGAGATGTGGGGGAGGGATGTCCTTGAAGCAATCCCTCAAAGGATAACAAAGAATAACTGTATTGTTGAAACCGATTGGAGAGGAATTTCCAATACTGCTGAATATCTGGTAATGAAAACAATGAAAGGGGTCTGATGGAATTATTATTTGGGTCTCCAGAATTAAACCAAATTACTGGGAGGCACTAAGAAATACCTGAATAACATAGGCATATTAATATCAATGTCACTTAAGTTTTTAAAGATTTAAATTCACACTTTATTTTTAACATTTTGTTGTTGTTTCTAGCATAATTTATACGGTGAAAAAAAAACTAGTTGGGAAAAACCATTATTTTTCCCCCTTTGTAGTTCTTGATTTTTATAATTTTTTACTATGATAGGACTATAAAGGAAAGAGCATGATTTTAACAAGCCAACCCAGTAATGTACAAATGAGTGTCATTTCCTTCAAATAAAGGAGAATGTAATATATTTTAATAATGTTCCCATTATTCAGAATTCTTCAAGTGGAATCACCATAGAACCCATATGAAGTTCTTTTGATTAGTCCTTTTTAAAAAAAAAATTTTTTTTTTATTGAAGTATAGTTGATTTATGTTTCAGGCATATAGCAAAGTGATTCAGTTATACATACGTGTGTGTGTATATATATATATATATTCTTTTTCAGATTCTTCTCCATTATAGGTTATTAAAAGATATTGAATATAGTTTCCTGTGCTATACATTAGGTCCTTGTTGCTCATCTATTTTATATATAGTAGTATGTATCTGTTAATTCCCAATTTATCCCTCTCCCTCTTTCCCCTCTGGTAACCATAAGTTTTCTATGTCTGTGAGTCTCTTTCTGTTTTGGAAATAAGTCGATTTGTATCCCTTTTTAAGATTCCACATATATGTGATATCATATGATATTTGTCTTTCTCTGTCTGAATTACTTCACTTAGTTAGATAATCTCTAGGTCCATCCATGTTGCTGCAAATGACATTATTTCACTCTTTTTTATGGCTGAGTAATATTCCATTGTGAGAGTGTATGTGTGTGTATATATAAAAGATGTTTTATATATATATGGATATATATATCCATATATATCTTTAACCATTCATCTGTCGATGGAATTTTATGTTGCTTCCATGTCTTGGCTATTGTAAATAGTGCTGCCATGAACACTGGGGTGCATGTGTCTTTTCAAGTTGGAGTTTTCTCCAGATATATGCTCAGGAGTGGGATTGTTGAATCATATGGTAACTTTATTTTTATTTTTTAGAAACCTCCATACTGTTCTCCATACTGGCTGCACCAATTTACATTCCCACCAATAGTGTAGGAGGGTTCCCCTTTCTCCACATGTTCTCCAGCAGTTATTACTTGTAGACTTTCTAATTATGGCCATTCTGACTGATTGGTGTGAGGTGATACCTCACTGTGGTTTTGATTTGCAGTTCTCTAACAATTAGCAATGTTAAGCGGCTTTTCATGTGTCTTTTGGCTATCTGTATGTCTTCTTTGGAAAAATGTCTATTTAGGTATTCTGCCCATTTTTTTGACTGGGTTGTTTGGTTTTCTTTGATATTGAGCCATATGAGCTGTTTGTATATTTTGGAAATTAATTCCTTGTTGGTCATATCGTTTGCAAATATTTTCTTGCATTCCATAGTTTTTTGTTTTGTTTTTTTTAATGGTTTCCTTTGCTGTGCAAGAGCTTTTAAGTTTAATTAGGTCCCACGTTTATATTTGTTTTTGTTTCCATTACTGTATGAAGTGGATCAAAAAAGATATTGCTGTGATTTATGTCAAAGACTGTCCTGCCTATGTTTTCCTCTAGGAGTTTTATAGTATTTGGTTTTACAGTTATGTCTTTAATCCATTTTGAGTTTAGTTTTTTATATGGTGCTAGAGAATGTTCTAATTTCATTCATTTACATGTAGCTGTCCAGTTTTCCCAGCACAACTTATTGAAGAGACTGTCTTTTCTCCATTGTATATTTTTGCCTCCTTTGTCATAGATTAATTGATCATAATGTGTGGGTTTATTTCTGGGCTCTCTACCTGTTCCATTGACCTATAAGTCTGTTTTTGTGCCAGTACCATACTGTTTTGAGTACTGAAGCTTTGTAGTATAGTCTGAAGTCAGGGAGCATGAGTCTTTGAGATCCATTATTCTTCCTCAAGATTGTTTTGGGTATTAGCAGTTTTTGTGTTTCCATATAAATTAAAAAATTTTTTGTTCCAGTTCTGTGAAAAATGCCATTGGTAATTTGATAGGGATTGCACTGAATCTGTAGATTACCTTGAGTAGTATGGTAAGTTTAACAATATTGATTCTTCCAATCCAAGAACACAGTATATCTTTTCATCTGTTTCTGTCATCTTCCAGTTTCTTTCATCAGTGTCTTACAGTTTTTGAACAGGTCCTTTGCCTCCTTAGGCAGATTTATCCATAGGTATTTTATTCTTTTTGATGCAATAGTAAACGGGATTGTGTCCTTAATTTCTCTTTCTGATCTTTCATTGTTAGTGTATAGAAATGCAACAGATTTCTGTATATTAATTTTGTATCCTGCAACTTTATTGAATTCACTGATGAGCTCTAGTAGTTTTCTGGTGGTGTCTTCAGGATTTTCTAAGTATAGTAACATGTCATCTGTAAACAGTGACAGTTTTACTTCTTCCTTTCCAATTTGGATTCCTTTTACTTCCTTTCCTTCTCTGATTGCTGTGACTAGGACTTCCAAAATTATGTTGAATAAAAGCAATGAGGGTAGGCATCCTTGTCTTGTTCCTGATCTTAGAGGAAATTCTCCCAGCTTTTCACTGTTGAGTATGATGTTAACTGTGGGTTTGTCATATATGGCCTTTATTGTGTTGAGGAATGTTCCTTCTGTGCCCACTTTCTAGACAGTTTTTATCATAAATTGATGGTCAATTTTATCAAAAGCTTTTCCTGCATCTACTGAGGTAATAATATGTTTTTTGTTAATGTGGTATATCACACTGATTGATTTGCAGATATTGAAAAATCGTTACATCCCTGGGATAAATCCCACTTGGTCATAGTGTATGATCCTTTAAATGTAGTGCTGGAGTCAGTTTGCTATTATTTGGTTGAGGGGTTTTGCATCTATGTTGATCAGTAATACTGGCCTGTAGTTTTCTTTTTTTTGTAATATCTTTGGTTTTGGTATCAGAGTGAAGGTGCCTTCATAGAATGAATTTGGAAGTGTTCTTCTGAAATTTTTTGTGAGAGTTTCAGAAGGATAGGAGTTAACTCTTCTCTAAATGTTTGGTAGAATTTACCTGTGAAGCCATCTGGTCCCAGGCTTTTATTTGTTGGAGTTTTTAAAATTACTGATTCAATTTCAGTACTGGTAATTGGTCTGTTCATATTTTCTATTTCTTCCTGGTTGAGTCTTGGGAGAGTGCACTTTTCTAAGAATTTGTCCATTTCTTCTAGGTTGTCCATTTTATTAGCATATAGCTGCTTGTAGTAGCATACTTTCTCCATTTAAGAGAATATTTTATTTAAGGAATAACTATGTCATTTGGAATTATGCCTGGAAAATAGTGTTTAATCTAGCTGGGTAATACTGTGTTTGGCTAAAAATATTTGGTTACAGACTTCTCTGGTGGGGCAGTGGTTAAGAATCCACCTGCCAATGCAGGGGACATGGGTTTGAGCCCTGGTCCAGGAAGATCCCACATGCTGTGGAGCAACTAAGCCTGTGTGCCACAACTACTGAGCCTGTGCTCTAGAGCCTGTGAGCCACAAATACTGAGCCTGTGCACCACAACTACTGAGCCCGCGTGCCACAACTACTGAAGCCTGCATGCCTAGAGCCTGTGCTCTGCAACAAGAGAAGCCACAGCAATGAGAAGCCTGTGCACTGCAAAGAAGAGTAGCCCCCGCTCACCGCAACTAGAGAAAGCCTGCACACAGCAATGAAGACCCAACGCAGACAAAAATTAATTAATTAATTAATTAAAAAAAGAAAAAAAACTTGGTTACAAAGAAATTATATTTGGGTAGGTATCTGACTCTAAATAGCAATGTCAAGATATAGGTGCATGATGTCATTATTTTAAATATGATATGATAATTAACTTTGAAGGAATGGGCATGTATGATTTTCAGGGTGTCTCATATGTATATTAGTCAATAACTCTAGAAACTGATTTATTTTGGCTATCACTGAAGCAAACACTTAAGTCAGAAATCACCTGGGAATCCTGAAAATCATTAGTGGAGGGCCACAGTGAGAGGCAATCAATAAGGTGGTTCACATAATACATACATGAAGGAAATGTTACCTTCCCCATGGGTTAATTTCTCTGGTCTTTAGAGTTGAATGGTACTGGATGCCATGGTAACGTCTAGAAGTGCATATTGCACATGATAGGAGTAACAAATATTTGCCAGATTTTGACAATAGAACTGCAGAGTCTGAAGAGGAGCAGCCTAAATATAGTTTTGCAAACCTAAAGAATCCATAAGTCAGGAGGAAAACCCTAAAGTGTCAGATATTAATTTATCAGTAGAACTCTCTATGGAATTTTATTCTTGATCTGATGAGAAACATTAGGCTGAAAATATGAAGCTCAGGAGAGTGTCTGGTCGTTATTAAGGAAAGAAAAAAATGGGAAGAAAAAGTAAAGTTAGGAGTTCAAAGTTCTGTTGAAGGATGAATTGTGTGACAAGGAACTTGTGCTCAAAGATTTTCCTATCTTGAAAAAAAAAATATTTCTATGACTTACTATTACTCTGACTTGATTTATTTCGGGGAAACCTTTTTCCTAATAAACTTTATATTTTAGAGCAGTTTTAGATTTACTGAAATATTGCACAGAAAGTAGAGTTCCCATATGGTTCCCTCCCCCAACACTAATACAGTTTCTCCTGTCACTGAGATCTTGCATTTGTGTGATGTGTTTGTTACAACTCAAGAACCAATAGTGATATATTATAATTAACTAAAGTCCACAGTTCATTACGGATCACTCTTTGTGTTGCACAGTTCTATAGGCTTTGACAAATGCATAATGCCACATATCCACCACTACAGCATCAAACAGAATAGTTTTACTGCCTCCAAAATGTCCTGTGCTCCATCTGTTCATCTCACTCCCTCTCCCTCTAAACCCTTAGCAACCACTGATCATTTTACTGTCTCTATACTTTTGCTCTTTCCAGAATGTCTTACTGGAATCATACAATATGTAGCCTTTTAAGAATGCCTTCTTTCACTTAGCCATATGCATTTAAGGTTCTTCCATGTGTTCTGCCAGCTCATTTCATTTTACTGTTGAGTAATATTCTGTTGTCTATATGTACCACAATTTGCTTATCAATTTATCTTATTGAAAGACATCTTGGTTACTTAAGAGTTGTTTTTTAACTACAAAACAATGGTGATTTCTTTTAAAACCTAATCTCAAGAAATCATCTCATGCTCTGGAACTTTTTGGGCATTTCTTTTCTTGGATATCATCTTTGCTTGGCTACCACTTATAAGGAATTTTAATGGTCCAGAATACAGGCCTGACATTTATAGTAGTGAGAGATGTTATTACATTTTGTTTCTGCCACACTCCCAGCCTCTACCAGATTCTTAGACGCATACAATCGGTGAAGGAATCTTTCCTTGTTATCTCCTTTATTTACTGATTCTGCCCCACTTTCCCATCCTTACCATCTCTCAGTTGGACTATAATTATTGTATTCTAATTGGGTTCTCTCATTCTGTTCTTGTCCTCTTCAAGCAGTATTGTCCACACCTCTCCCAGTGCCCTGCCTAACATGCCAAGTATCATCCTTCCTGGTATAAAATTCTGCAGAGCCACTCTATTGCCTTCAGGATAAAATTCCAAACTGTAAACACAACATCAAAGTCCTTTCCGATCAGGCAATGCCTCCTCATCATCTTATTATCCTTTGCTTCTGCAATTCTGAACTACATTTTGTTCCTCAGCTAAACTTCCCTGCTTTTCACTTACTGCTCTGCTCCTGAATATTTCCCCTCTTTCTCATCTCTTCACTTTCTAGCACTTGCTACCAACACAGATGTCTCCTCCAGGAAGCACTCCTTGGATCCACTACAGTGTTTTACTTTTTTTGTTTATGTAAAAATGTATTTATCTTTAGCCTTACTACACCTAATTCCTTGAGAAAAGAAACTGTGAAATGTTTATATCCCCAGTGCCTACCCAATAAATTTGACACCCATGTATAAATTTTTAAATAAAGTTACTTTTCATGCTCCTAAAATCGTGTGGGAGCTTAATAGTTCACCAAACAACAACAACAACAATAATCAGATTTCTAATCAATGCAAACTGCTTTTGTGATAGTCAGGGATAGTTCATTTTTATATTTTTATTTAGTTCTCACAATACCACCCGTAAAGTATGCATTGGTTGCCTGTCTTACAAACCTACCTATAGCATCTTAAAAGGATTATTTTTTGTCACATAACAAGAAGCCCAGGTGCAGGACATCCAGGCTTGGTATAGTAGCTCCAAGATGCCATCAGCGTCCCAGGCTATTTAATCTTTCTGTTCTGCAATCCATAGTGCATGGTTTTCCTCCTCCTGGTCACAAAATGGCTGCTCCATATACATCTTCCATCTCCCTTTCCAGCATAAAAAAGTGATGAGGAGAGTGAGGGATGGAATCCATAGAAGGAAAGAAAACTTTTAAATAAATTCCCAGAATATTTCTTTTTAAATCTCACAGGCCAGAACTGGGCGAAATAATTCCCCTAGCTGCAAGGAAGTTGGCAAATGTAACTAATCATGATAACATTTGGAGCAAAGTCAGATCTCTAATAATTTGGAAAAGAGGAATGTGATTACTGGCTAAGCAATTAGCAGTGTCTGGCACAAGAGATTAAGCAATATTGTTGTCCTAAGAGTAACCAAAAGAAGTTAATTGCTCCACCAGTCCAAATGACGAGTAGGTAACTAGAACCTAGGTGTCTAGACAGAGCCATCATATGTTTAATTAATGAAAGGTGGTATCCATGGGTTCATATACTATAGATGTTAGTCCATTATAAACCCACCACTGCTTTCTTCTATAGGGAGAGTCCTTAAGAGGATAATAGATTGAGGCATCAATTGATGTTTCAATGGTCTCTTTTTTTAGGACTGAGAAAAGCTTAATTTTGAAACTAAAATTCCCACCTCCATCTACCAAATGTTAGAAGAGTCCTTTATCATCCATCCCAGGAGCTGTCTAGAGTCTTAGAGCTAGGAGCAAAACCCACAAATGTAAATAATCACACAACTGTTTTCTTCCTTTGCTGTAAGATGCTCGTTATGTAACTGAAAAAAAAAAACCCCACTAAAACGAATGTAAAAACAATTGATTGGTGCTAGGACTATACTATATATGCAGCAAACCAAAACTTATAAATGAAGGCAATGAAGCCATTTTATTTATTTATCTTTTAACATGATTTTTAAAATTAATTAATTTATTACTTATTTTTGGTTGCACTGGGTCTTTGTTGCTGTGCATGGGTTTTCTCTAGTTGCAGTAAGCGGGGATTACTCTTCGTTGAGGTGCGGGGCTTCTCACTGCGGTGGGTTCTCTTGTTGTGGAGCACGGGCTCTAGGTGTGTGGGCTTCAGTAGTTGTGGCACACAGGCTCAGTAGTTGTGGCTCGTGGGCTCTAGAGCGCAGGCTCAATAGTTATGGCGCTCAGGCTTAGTTGCCCTGCGGCATGTGGGATCTTCCCAGACCAGGGCTTGAACCTGTGACCCCTGCACTGGCAGGCGGGCTCCCAACCACTGCGCCACGAGGGAAGCCCAGCAATGAAGCCATTTTAAAAGAGTGCTGAAAGTAATTTCCAGTAATGGAATGACCTGCTAAAGAAAGACATAAAATATAGTAAAACTAGTTTTACATTCAAGAGAGAAGGAGCAGGGAATAATTTCCCATTATGTTTTTGTTTTTTGCATAATAATCACAGAGTTAGTAAGTACATAAACTAATGATATTTGGGGTCATGCAAAGCTTTCCATAAACTTTCTAAGACTAACTGAAATTTCTGAGCTTTTGAGATTAAGTAAAGCCTGAGAAAATGCATTTGATTCATTTCCCCAGTGCATATAAATTATGATTAAATACAGTTAACCCTATTTTTTTATAAAGACTCCTTATATATATTTTTTGTTTATTATATAAACAAATATTCTAAATGTGTTTTCAGTTTTATTCCTAGGTTGTAAGAGTCACGGGGAGGTTTTTATTTATTTTTTCTTTCTATTATTTAGGATTCTTTGAATTTTGAAAAGCTATTATATACTTCTATTACAAACAAAAATATATTACATGAAGAAAGAAATTATACCATGTAAGCAGCTCTTCATGTCACCTTCAGAGAGGGATGGTACGCTTAACAATATCCTTATGTGCCCTTTGAACAGTGTGGTACATGCAGATTGGAAGAGACGATGTTAAGACACATAGTTATAAGCTATAAACACTGCTTGCCATTTTTATTAAAGAAATTGGCTTGGGGCTTCCCTGGTGGCGCAGTGGTTGAGAATCTGCCTGCTAATGCAGGGGACACGGGTTCGAGCCCTGGTCTGGGAAGATCCCACATGCCGCGGAGCAACTGGGCCCGTGAGCCACAACTACTGAGCCTGCGCATCTGGAGCCTGTGCTCCGCAACAAGAGAGGCCACGATAGTGAGAGGCCCACGCACCGCGATGAAGAGTGGCCCCCGCTTGCCCCAACTAGAGAAAGCCCTCGCACAGAAACAAAGACCCAACACAGCCAAAAATAAATTAATTAATTAATTAAAAAAAAAAAAGGAATTGGCTTGAAGCAGCCAAGTGTTTTACAGTTCCACAGCAACTTAAGTCTTTAACAATGCTATTGTCAAAATCTGGAGAACAGTAGAATTTATTTTGAAGCTAAATCAACATCCCCACTCCACTCAGGAAAGTTTTCTCAACTTGTTTTTCAACTTAATTCAATGCTTTCAAGAGCATATAATTAAACGTGCTGAGATGCCCAGAAGTTAATGAAGAATATGGTAAGCACCCTGCAGAATGAACATTTTTATGGCTCTTTTGCACAAAGCACTTCAGGCTCATTATTTTCAGACCAGCCAGTGAATGAAAAGTTGTCCTGAGAGAATGCTCACTTTCATGACCTATGGTGATCCCTCCTTATTCAGTATTTGTGAAGCTACGTCAGAGGTAGTTCTCTTAGGCTTTTCAAACTTTTTGGCTCAGAGAAGCATCTAATGAATTAATTTTAAGTTTTCACTGAACCGTGTCCTTTCACTACCTGATCTTACAATATCCAAGTCCAGGACAGGGATGATATGAAAATTAATTTTCCAGAACTGCCTGGCATGGCTATTCGCAAAACTAAGGGCAGTCCCAGGCCTGAACACTTTGGACCCACCAGAGAAAGCTAAGAGATTCCAAGTTCACTTCAAGTCCAAGGTCTCTGTTGTGGGACCATGAGAAGGCAAGAAAGTTGGATGATTGACTTAAACCCTGTACAAATGATTCCTAACTTCCCTTAACACACTCACATGTGCATACGGAGCTTTGTTTTTCTGTTTTTCTTCCTCAAAAATGATATGCACTGCCTGGCATTTTCTGTAAAGAGATAGTAAATTCACAGGGCTAGCCTTTTTTGACATTCAAGCATAGTAATTTTTCAGGAAAAAAATAAATGTGAGTTTGAGTTTATAGCCATACGTAATAATGATACAAATCCATTTGTCTTAATTTAATGAGGGTCATTAGGACTTGAAAAATACCCATTTTCCTTCTATGCAGCAATTTTATTGGTAAAACTGCCTTAGATATTTTAAGTTTTAATTCTTGGTTTCAGAATATAGATGGGATCCGACGATAATGTTTATTAGTCATTTCTGGGCTTCTAATTTGTCTGAGATTAGAATCCCTTCACCAAAATGCTTGGCCTAAAGTGTGTACATAACTTAGTAAATGTTGTTAAATAAATGCAGCTATAATTTAATTTCTTTGAAATAGTGTATTTGCAAATTGGAAAGCATTGGCATTGTAGTCAGACAAATGTTGTTTCAACTCCTTGTGTGACCCCATTAGGGTAATCACCCTGAGCCTGATTTCCTAATCTGCAGAATGGGGATGATAATAACTAGCATGCAGAACTCTTATGACTATAAAGTGAGATAATGTACATGTACTCATTGCTCAGTAACTGGTAGTAATTTTATTTGTAAAAGTTCTTAATGATGTTTATTTTTATGTTTTATGATTATAATCAACAATTCAGTAAATTAAATTCTATGTGTGTGTGAAATTTATTTAGTTAGCAAAAGGTTTCACTCACAAAATAAATAAATCAAAATAAACACACTACTAAAATAAATCAAGCACAGTTATAATGCACAGGTTGCAATAATCTGAACTGGACATTTTATTGATGGACAAATTTCATCAAATTTCCTCTTTATATCTTGATGTCTTACCCTGTACCTTGTATGACTTTTCCTCTCTCATGAGAAAAAAATGAGTTTGAATAAAATTAGTACTATTAAAATCTGTATGTACCTTTTGAAGAAATAAAGTTCACATATTAGCACAAATAGAATATAATGCTTGCAAAACTTTTCTGTGATAACTCTGTTTATAGTTGTGCCTCCTGGCCACTTTATGCTGATATTAAGAGTTAGAGAGGTATCTGATTATTAACCCTCCTCAAATGAGATAAGAAACCTGTGATTGGAGATCAGCCTTACCAATAATTTCTGCCACAAGAGAGATTATAAAAATGACTAGAACATCCTTTTCCTTGAGGCTCATGCCAGACTATAAGCAAAACACTTACTCTGTCCTTACTTCAATACGGTATCAGTTCCAGTTCTAGATCTTCTTGACCAATTGAACAAAAGAAACACACAGACACAAATGTACACACACACACACACACACACACAAGAACAAGGTTGTAATGCATGAATGTTTGGTAATGTCTTGAGAAGATAAGATAGCACAAGCAATTAAAAAAAAAAATCTTTTGAAACATCACACCAAAATGTGTGTGATCTTACTAAAGCAGTAAATAGGAAATTTATAGCACAAAATGCTTATGTTAGTAAAGAGAAAATGTCTCAAATCAGTGACCTTAGCATCAACCTTAAGAAACCAGAGAGACAAGAGCAAATAAAAAGCAAAGCAAGTAGAAGAAACGGAAATAATAAAGATCATAGTCAATGTATAAAGAGTATAAATTAATGAAATAGAAAACAGAAAAAAAAAAAAAAAGAAAACCAATTAAACCAAAATCTGTTTCTTTGAGATGATCAATAAAATTAATAAGCTTCTGGGCAGACTAATTGGATAAAAAGATAAAAGACACAAATTACCAATATCAGGAATGAGAGAGGGGATATAATGATAGATTCTATAAATATTAAAAGGATTGTAAGGGAATATTATGAAAAACTTTTGTCAATAAATGTGATAATGGGCAAATTCCTTGAATGATACAAACTATCAAAGCCCAGTGAAGAAGAAATAGATACACTAAATAGTCTTATATCTACTAAAGTCATTGAATTCATAGTTAGAAACCTTCCCACAAGGAAAACTCAAGCCCCAGATGGCTTCACTGGTGAATTCTTACAAACATGTAAGGAAGAAATAGTATCAGTTCTACAAAAAAACCTTTCCAGAAAATAGAAGCAGAGACAATACTTCCTAACACTTTCTAACATCTAACACCATTACTCTAACATTAAAACCTGATATTTGGAAAGATATTTGAATATTAACATACTTTGATTGCAAGAAAATAAAATAACAGATCAATATTCCTGATAATCATAATTGCAAAAATACTTAAAATTTTAATGAATCAAATCCAAAAGTATATAAAATGGATAATACATCATGACTTGATCAGATTTATCCCAGGAATGTAAATTGGGTTTAACATTTAAAAATCAATCATTGTAATTTATAATGTTCACAAGTGACAATTATAAAAACTATAGATGCATAAAAAGCATTTTAAAAAATCCATTATCTTTGTCTAAAAAAAGCTCTGAAAAATAGACAGATAAGAGAATGTCTTCAACTTGAAAAAGGGTAACTAAAAACTGACAGCTAACATCATACTTAATGGTGAAAGACTGAATGCTTTCCCTCCTAACAACAGAAGCATATCCACTTTCTTTATTCTCAAAAGATTAGTTGATATGATCTCCTCACAATCATAGATAATATTAACTGCTCTATACATTATACATATGTCCCATATCATTGACTCATGATCTCTGTGAGGAGAACATTATCATCACTATTTTGTAATGAGGATACTGAGGAGCAGGGAGGTTATGACCTGAGATCACACAATGAGTTAGTGCCTCAGTCTAACAGATTTCAAAACCCAGGCTTTTAGACATTTGTTAAGAGTAGAATTCTCTCATCATTTTATTAAGATCATTTATCAAACACATTGATACCATAATAATGTACTGATATTCAAAATTAAAGCACTTCTTTAAAGAATTTTGATTTAAATATATTGATTCAAATGTACCCAAAATTTTTATACATTTTTAATTGACCTAATTCATACTTTTTATATAAATATTTGGAATAATTAAATAAAACAATACTTCTGGAGCACTAAAGAAGCCTAGTAGTATACAAACTGCTAGACACTACCAGATTTTAAAATCAATTAATGTTTTGTTGACAAAGTAATCAAATTATTAATTGTAATAATTATATTAGGGCTCTAAGATAATAAATTTTAAAAAATCAATTAAAAAATTAAAAATTGCACATGCAAAGTTTTATTAAAGAACAAACCCCAGAATGTGTAAGGCCTCGCAAAATGCAATTTTGCTTTATTCTTTCTTAATTCATAGTTTGCTTTGTTTAGCTGTTTTGCTGTTTTAATTAAAAGTTAAAGTACTATAAACAAAATGTTCAGCATTTGTCTGACAATATTCGAGTAATTACTCTAACAAAGTTTCATGTTTCCCTGAAAAAATTAAAGCAATGTAGGAGTATAATACTACTCATAGAAAAAAAAACCTGTGTCTAATTAAAATATCTGGAATCTACGGGTTTGGGTCTCAGATCAAAATGGTAAAATAAGAATGTTCTAGGAACTCACAATATTTTCCAGTTTGATGTACATTAATGCACATTTAAAACTTCTTTAAAATGAGAAGTAAAGTTAATTAACCTACCGAAGTGTGAAAAGATGTAGCACTATATGGTATCCTTTTTTTTTTTTTTTTTAAGAAATAGGAATATAGAATTACACCTAAATCTTGGGCTCATCACTTAGCAGCTACACACATATGAGTATGTTACTCACCTTAATTTTCTAATCTGCATGAGTAGAATAATAATGCCAACTCTCCAGGGTTATTGTAAAGATTAACACTAAGACTTGGCACCTGCCCATCAATCAAGAAGTAGTTGTTATTTTCATTATTGTACTTGCACGGTTTTATTATGATACTTGCTTCACACAATAATGGAATTATAGAGGCCACCCAGACCAATCTCTAGACCAAGGTAGGAAATTTCTTCCACAGCGTGCTTCAAAGGAAATTAATATTTTAAGAGAAATTGTCATGTGGAAGAAGAATGCTTATTCAGTTTTGCTTGAGAGAACAGAACTAGAGGAACAGTTTGGTAAAGTTTCACAGAGTACAATTCTACCTCAACCAAATGAAGAATAAGCAGACATCCAGGGCTGGCTAACAGTGAATTGATTTTTTTTTTTTTTAAATATTGAGTCTCCTATCACAGCACTGGTTCAAGAAGAAGCTGTCTGATATTAGGTCAGGACTGTGGAAGGGGAGATAGTGTCCTATGATCAGAAACATGTATGTATAACGGAATCACTTTGCTGTACACCTGAAACTAACACAATATTGTAAATCAACTATACTGCAATTTTTTTTTTAAAAAAGTGATATAAGATACAAGACGTTCTCGTATTTTTGTGTTGACCTGAAACAAATAGATTGCAAGATATTTCTCCAGCAAAGATAGGTTTATTCAGGATCAGCAGAGAGTTTCAATTCGTGGTCTGTAATAAGCTCCCAAGGCAATGGAAAGGAGAGGGGAGGGCTTTTGTATAGAGGAGAAGGAAGCTGAGAGGGGTATAGTAAAAAAGAGTCCATGGTGTTTCACTGGCTGAGTCCTTGCCAGGAACAAAGAGGAGTCTTTCTTCTTTCTGTTGGACTCGGCTATCATCACATGGAGTGAGAGCTCTCCAGCACCAGCCCCCAACCGTGTCTCTCAAATATATTTAATGGAGGTTTCCATTTATTAATTTTTACATAGCTTAGTTTTTTTTTCCTTCCTGAAATATATGAGCAGGACCAAACTCACTGATTCAAGATTAAGACTGATTCTCCAGATTTCTTATAAAATAAAGTCTAAACAGCTTTTATCACAAGATAATAATTTAGCTCCTGCTTCCTTCTCCACACTTGCGTCCTTATAATATCACTCCTTGAATTTTCCACCCCAGTCATATTGAACTGCTTAAAATTCACCAAATAAATCAGACTATTTGACATGTCTGTATGAGAAACTGGGGTTCCTCCTACCTAAATCTTCTTTGCCTTTCCTTCCCTGTTTGCCTAGCAATATCCACTCACTGCATATCAGTTGAAAGTTCATTTTAAATATGAAGGCTTTCCTGACTCCTGACCAAGTAGAAATGAGCTTTGAGGGAATGGGACACAAATTGAAAACAAACAAACAAACAAACAAAAAACAGAAATAAAGTGATGAAGTGTGCCTGGAAAGGAAATCATAGGCAAGATCTGGAGAAATGTAGGAACAGCAACTTGTCCCAGGGAGTCTAAGGGCTTGGGGTGACCTATTTATTTTGTACCTACAGTATCTAGAACAGTGCTCGACACATTAATTAAAGAATAACAAATACCTTCTAAGTTGTCTCACCTTTCCAATGTGAGAAACTTCACAAGCTTTATTTTAAAATTTGTTTTGGAAATTAATTTCAATTAGTATGACTAAGGGAGAGAATTGGAAAAAAAAAAAAAAAAAAAAGGATTAATAGATGAGATCCCTTTTGTCCCAGAAATAAATATTTTAACTCTTTCTCATGAATGGGAATTTACCACAGAGTGGAGGCATATTTCCTAAGTTTTTTTTGTTTTTTTTTTTTTTTACTTTATCGTCTGTCTATCTGAATATACACACAAAGCTCTATTGAAGCAGATGTTGGCCTGGACTAAAGAATAGGGGTTCCTTGAGTACTCAGCCCCTGTTAAAGAATAACTTTATTGTCAAGCCCATTGAGAAGAGGGCTCCTTTTAACAGAAGTCACTTAGGTCTAGAATCCAGTTTCCTCAGACTATAGGCATGAGAAAGGTGCTGAGAACTTTTTAGTCAAGTGTGTGTTGTTCAAGGCTTGGGTGTCTGTGCTTATGGAGGCTACTGAGATGGGGGAACTGTGGCTCTGGGGAAAAGACAATGAAAGGAAGGAAAAATAGTTTTTCATCTACCCTTCTAGGTTCTTGGCTGAGGCATCCCTAAAAAAAAAAAAGATTAACAGAAAAAGGAAAAAAAAACTTATAAGTTTAATAACATGTATTACTCCCATATACATGGGAGATACCCAGGAAAAGTGAGTAACTCTCAAAATGGCCAAAGAAGATGTTGTTGGAGGGGGGCAGTTGGTGAAAAGCTAGTTTTAAGATATTATCAGGCAAAGCACAGTAAACAAAGGTATGGATGTTATGCAGATTTAAATCTGTTCAGCCTTCTCCACT